>NC_133123.1:109156769-109781144 GCF_033568475.1 Henckelia pumila | reverse complement strand
ACAAAAACTTGTGTTCTGTATAGGTAAGGAGAAGTACATAATATATATTAAAGAGAACAGACTATACCTGATACATCAAGCATAATACATTCCCTTCCTCATTTAATTTGCAGGTCTCAAACCATTTAAATACTACTTACATTTAGATATTGTATCAAAAGACATTAACTTCTATAAACAAACATAAGTATAAGACAGTGTCTAAATTAACAAACCAGTGTTGCGATTCAGAGAACATGTTAGCCTTAATGTCCAATATTTCTTATAAATATATTAGGGTAATTGAAAATCTCACAACTTAATTAGATACCTTAGAACGTGTTAGTTTCTTATAAACTAAGTAAAATATAATGTATTTAGTTTGAAGAAATATGTCCAGGCACATAAGATTCCTAGTCATGCCACAAAACAATTTCAACGTGGAACATTCTCAAATTAGCAATTTAGCCACACACAAAAAAAAACTAGTAATTCCACACCATGTGTTATTCCTCAAAAAAATGAAATGATTCAGGATAAAAGAAAATGAGCGGGAAATTACAAGCAAAAGGAACTTTCCGTGCTTTTCCGCAATTTTATTCCAGTCAAGCAAAACTTGCTCCCTCCCAAATCCTTCTTCGGAAGAACTGATTAAATTATTCAACCAACCTTCCTTTTCACAAGCTAATTTCCTACACAAAACAGGAATTAAACGCACAAAAAGTGCCACTTTCAGGAAGTATAAATAAAAAAGAGTAAATACAAAATCACCAACATTTCAGCCATTTTGGCAACCTCCTCCGGGTCATCCACCGTATGCACATTCAAAGCACCCTGATCAATTCTTTCCGACCTGAGCATTACAGAACGGATGAAATACGATTTAGTACAAGGGAGATCAACGGTTTGGACTGTTCTTATTCAAGATATATAATTTGCGAAGCAAGTACGCTGGTGGTTATTGGTTATAGAATAGGAAGGAGATCCGACGTACCACAGCGTGTCAACGAAATTAGTATTTTTCATACGCTCGAAACACTAGAGGGTACATATATACACACACACACACGTAGTTAATTGAAAGCAACAAATATTAAAACAAAATAATAAAAATGTGAAATAAAACAATATATAAAGTCATATTTATTCAAAACCATAGTAGACTAAACAGTGGTAATATTCCAAACAGATCATTACGAATGTCGGCTCTAAGCAATTGAACAAACTTGCTCGAAAACCAAGACATAAGAAAAAAAGTTCCTATATACGAAGAGGAAACATGCAGTTTCTGTCCCAGTCTATGCATACAATTCAAATTTTAAGAGCAAGTTGGTGAAAAATGGAGATACCACTATAACATTCTGCTATTGATTGAAATAAATGTCTTTGCAATAACTTTTTACCATTGGTTTGGCTTGCCTTCAAGTAGATTTTCAAATACAGTGGCACACGCACTGTAGGTTTGTGCCAAAAAGAACTTTGACCTTTGAGCAACATTTTTCAGAAAGAGAGTCATCCAGATTGGTGTCAGAAAAAAACCCTCCGTTATGCCTCAAATCTCAATAAATACAATAAAAAGTAAAGCTTTTCAGAGTCACATAAGAACATTACAAGTGCTTGAATGATAACAAGACCCCCATATTAAACGTCCACATAAAGGACGCTAGGTTCCAATAAATGTTTTTTTTCTTCTTGTCTGTTGTATACAAACACCATTAGCTCAACTATGAAATGGAGAGAGATGGAGAGAGTTAACCAGATTCGGAAGGGTGGAGAGGCTTTGAGGGTAGCCCTGAAATCGAACATAACCACCATCGGCTCGCTGGTTCTCTCCGCCTCGGAGCAGTTGCTCTTCCTCTTCACCCTCATAGGCCGCAAGATCTTCAACCCCAAAAACTGAGAAAAGCGAATTGGAGGCTTGATTTAATATGAGAAATAGGGTTTTGAGAACTGGGCTAGAAGAAAAGTTTGGATTGAGGTGAAGTGCCTGAAAAAGTAAATAAACAAGTTTTATTTCTTTTCTTTACGCATTTAAAGAAAGCGTTGCAGTAGGTTTAAAAAAAACGCTCATTTACAATGCTTTGTAAAAATCGTTGTTGATGACATAAAAAGTGTTGTGGTTTTGTAAATTAAAAAAACAAACACAACGCTTTTACTTAAAAAGCATTGTGGTTTTTTTTTATCTCTTTTTGTAAAAATCGTTGTCTTTCAACTATTGTAAATGACCATTTTTGTTGTAGTGTATATTTGGAATATATCTATTTTGAATTTAGTGACCGTTCAAGATTTATTTAAATAGAATTGAAGATCAGTTTGGTGAAGCTCTCAAATAACTCCTGCTATTTGAGTACATATCCAAGTTCTTAAAGAGATTTCAAACACACTTTTCATAGATTTATATCTGATCGTTTATTATCAATTTTTGCTCTGAAATTTCATTATAAATCATTTGTAAAATCATAGTTTTCATATTGTTCAAGTTGTAAAGTTTTTTTTTGGAGAAACACTGCCGGAAGCGGGGGGGTTAGGCAGACCCCTACCTGTATATAAACATAGAAGGACGATACAAAAGAAACCTAAAGGAGGAGGGGAACTAGGCCAAAACCTCCTCAAAAGGCTATACAAAGAAACTAAATACATCAAAACAACTAGGGTAACGAAATTATATACATACAAAACGACCCTAGAAATTGAACAGTAAAAACAAAAAAAAATCAGTGACAACTAACGAAAAGTATCACCAGAAGTAATCTTGAGCAGCAAAAATATCAGCAACATCCACGACTGAGGCTAGACAAAAGCAGACCAGACACTGAGGCGTGAATGTAGAACTGCTAAAATCCTGAGTTGGACCAGTAATTCAGAACTAAGCTAAATATATGTCCAGAACAGCACAGTCTACTGGAAATTTACTTTGCAAAGGAGGTCGTCAGTTGAAAAAAAAACAACTGCAAACCAGCAGAACCAAAACAAGAGGTAGCGGGAATATGATTGTCTGAGCCCAACCACATCCCAAAATCGAGTAGATCGATGAGCCATAAAATTAGAAGGAATCTGAACCGTCCAACGACTACACTCAAAAAAAATTCAAGAGCCGGGCAAGGAGAAACCGCAGTATGGGCTCGACAAATCCTATCGCACTGAAGAGCAAGACTACCAGGAAAGGAAAGATAACGAACTCCAAGGACTCCGAAAAGAGGCCGGAGAGCTATACCTGCAAAGAAAAGTATATATCTACATATATATATATATATATATATATATATAGGCGGGCCTAGATCAAAAGGAATAACAAAGAAAGGAAGCCCTAAAGAAACGGCCAAAAGCGAGCAAAAAGCTCTAGAAAAACCTAGATCTAAGGTAAGGAAGCCCGGATAAATCGGAACGGGCCAAGGCAGCAATATGAGTGGTTAAAGGAACATCAATCTCCAACAAATACTGCCTATGATCATGAGCATGCCGCGCTAGTGCATCCACAACCGAATTCCCTTTCTTATAGATATGAGAGAAATGAACCGGCCTATTCCTCACCAAAATACGCATCCTCGACACAATGTGGTCCAAATCCCAATGACACCTCCAAGATCGTAGAATCTTAATGGCTATTTGGGAGTCGGTTTCAATCCAAAGAGGAAAAAGGCTAAGGTCAGAATAGAGAAAGATACCCCTTCAAACCGCCCAAAGCTCTGCACGAACATTGGACCCCGCACCGATGAACTCACTGAAAAATGCCAAAATCCGCCCAAAAGAATCCCTGACAACCCCACCCATAGTAGACTCACCCGGGTTCCCTCTCGAGCTCCCATCAACATTAAGGTTGAAGAACCCAGGCGACGGCTTCAACCAACAGGGCAATCGCAGTCTTGTGTGTCCATTGGAGGCCAACCGAGATGCTCATCAAACGCGCAGCCTGCATAACCCCCAATCAGAGGCGGGGTTTGATAGTGGCTGCTGGATGGACAAGTCTCAAGTAGGGTTGAGCATTCGGTTAATGCGGTCAAAAACCGAACCAAATTAACCGAATTATTTTTTGGTTAATCGAATCGAATCGAATTTATATTAAAACCGATTTAACTGAACCGAATAAAAAATCGATTAATTCGGTCACGATTTTTTTAAAAAAATTAAAAATTAAAAATTTTATAAAATTAATAATTTAAATATGATTTTTTTATCATTATAAAAATATATTAATCTTAAAAAAATTAAAATATGAAAAATTAAGTAAAATATTAAATATAAACCCATTAAAAATATATTACAAATTATATATAAGGAATAATAAAAAACTTCAAAATTTAATTATTTATAATTCGGTTAACCGAATTAACCGAAATGTTTTTTAAGAAAACCAAAAACCGAACCGAATTAACCGACTTAACCGAAATTTTCTAACATAAAAACCGAATTTCCGAATTAACCGAACCGAATTTCCGAATTGATTTGGTTTAGTCGGTTAATTCAGTTTAACCGAAATTTTGCTCACCCCTAGTCTCAAGTAATACAAAATCTTGAATTTGAATGTCTCTGCGGAAGAGGGTAAGTGACGGTGCTTAGCATCATTGCGTGCAGTCTAAAGGAACCAAAGCACGACGAAAGGAATGAACTCCTTCACATTACCCCTAGGAGACCACTCGCGACCCCTCTTCCAGGAACTGAGAAAAAAATGAAAGTCCTTAGTGACGGGGATGCGAACACGAAAGACAGCCCCAAAGAAATGCCAAACAGAACAGGCGATGGGACTGTTAATGAAAATGCGTGTGAATGTCTTCAACATCTCACAACACTAACACTTGGATAAAAGAGAAAAACCGCGCTGCTGAAGCACCTCATCCACAGGCAACCACTGATGCCAAAATCTCCATAAAAATAAGGACATGGTGGGCCTCATCCAGTACCCCCAGCAATGGGTCAAAATGTCCGACAGTCCGAGACCGGGCCTCTCGGATGGACATGCTCCCACGCAGATCTCATGGAAAAAGCACCATCGGTGCTGTGGATCCAAATATCCGCATCCGGCTCATCCACCAAAACAGAGATCTGCGTGATCTCCTCCGCCACCGAGGGATCAACAACAGCACAGAAGAGATCAAAATCCCAAGCTCCCTCCGAAAGGAAGCTAGAAACACAGACTCTCCTATCCCTTCTAACATCGCACATGCTCGACAGAGGGGTATCGCCCAACCAGGTGTCATCCCAAAAAGAGACCTCTATGTATCCAATTCTCCATCGGATACCAAGCTCCGCACGAGGCCGAACTTGGAGCAGACGACGCTGATAAGTGTATTTTATACACTTAAATTAATTATGATTTTAATTGTTAATTATTGGTTTCGAGCAGATTTATGCGGAGTTTTTGTTGTTTTTGTGTTTGTAGGAGAATTATGGAATTATTGAGAAAAAAAAGAAAAAAAAATAGAATAAAAGAATGAAAATGAGAAAGGCTGTAAAGAAAAGAAACGAGAGAACGTTATTGGGCCATTGTTAGTGGGCTTAGTTGGAGCGCTATTGAAGGGAAAAGTTTAGCGCATCATAAAGAGCAAACGCGCTACTATCGTAAAGATTTGAAGATTGAAGAGCGAACAAAAGGCGCGCGCGCGCCTTTTACTGAGCGCCCGCCTCGTCATTGATCAGACTTTTAATTATTATCGGGCAAGTATTCTATGGGCTTTTGGATGGGCTTTTCTACGGTATATAAAAGGAATTGAAGTCAGACAATTGAGGAGCCGCCACACACACGTACATATCAGAGAAAGTATTGGAACGTGATCGTAATTTTCTGAAGGATTTTGAGCTTTAGTTGAAAAACGAAGACGGAGATCGAGAGACCGGACACGACATCACATCGACGGAATTGTTTTCTTTATATTTTATTTATTAAATTCTGATTTGATGTTGAATTTTCTGAACATGAATTATTGTTTTCAAAATTTTATTATGAACTAAATTTTTAGAGTCTATAGGTCGGATGGAACCTGGTGTAGACGCTTTCATGAATTTTTGATTTGATTGAATTGAGTTTCTTCTAGATTAATTGTTTTTCTAGAATTGATTGTCTTTTCAATTATCTGATCAATAATTGAATTGTAATATTTATTTGAAATCTGGCACTCGGGAGAGGAAATTTTGAATAGGACCCATAGAAAATACACTTTTAATTATTTATATCGCTCGGGGGAGTGTATAATTTTAACAGAGCTTTTAAAAAGAACATTGTTTTGAATAAATCACTGCAAGTAGATTCTTAATAGGGATATTGAATTGAATTTTAGTTGATAAAATTTTTTTGTTGCTCGGGAGAGAGAAATAATAAACTTAATTATTTTTGGCTATTAATTAACTGAAATTCATGAATATTAATTAATTAGGATTGATTGTTGTTGAAACCAGGTGAAATCTAAACATCTAGACCATTTTTCCTCTGATTGATATTATCTGAAAGTTGCGTGTGTGCTATCAAAAACTCATTTGATTATTTTATTTTTTCTGCGAACTTTTGAAATATTGATTTTCTAAATAAAATTAAGACTATTTTAATTACAGGTACTAGATATTTTTATTTTACTCTATGTGGGAACGATACTTGATTTATCACTATATTAAAATTTGGCACTCGTACGCTTGCGAGTATTTTTCACAACAAGTTTTTGGCGCCTTTGCCGGGGAGTAAATTTTGATTTTCGTTTATTCTTGTTACCAATTAGTCTAAGTTTTAATTTAGAGTTTTTTATTTTATTTTAAGTTACTAATTGATTTCTTCTTATTTTTAAATTGCAGTTCATGCGAAGATCTCAAAGTGCAAATTCTCTGCTTTTTGATCCGGAGATCGAGAGAACTGCATGTGCTTTAAGAAGAGCGAGAAGAGAAAAAGTTAATAGAATGGCTGAAGAGAATCAAGCTCCCTTGGTGCCAATTAGAGAGAACTTCAGGCCTGTAATCCAGGCTCACTACTCTGGAATAGCTCGTGGAACTATCAATGCTAAAAATTTTGAGCTAAAGCCTGCATTGATCAACATGGTTCAACAGAACCAATTTAATGGGAGCGCCACTGCTGATCCTCACCTACACCTACGCACTTTCTTGGAGATAACCGATACAGTAAAAATTAATGGTGTGTCTGAGGATATTATACATTTACGCTTGTTTCCTTTTTCTCTCAGGGATCAAGCAAGGAGTTGGTTGCAGTCACTGCCGCTATGGATCATTACTACATGGGAGGAGATGACAGTGAAATTTCTTTCGAAATATTTTCCACCTGCTAAATCCACCCAATTGAAGATCAAAATCAGTACTTTCCGGCAGATGGATTCTGAACAGCTCTATGAAGCATGGGAAAGGTACAAAGATTTACTTAGACGTTGTCTTAACCACAATTTTGCAGATTGGGAACAGATCGAGTGGTTTTACAACGGACTGCTCAGGCCTACGATATGCTGGAACAGATAACGATCAATAGTTTTCAATGGCCATCTAATCGTATGGGAGTCAAGAAGCCAGTTGGAGTGTATGCAGTGGATCCTCTCACATCTATCACTACCCAATTATCTGCACTGACTACACAGGTAGCTGCATTGAATAAAGTGAGTGTTACAGAATCAGCAGGTGTTTCGGGTGCTATGGACGAATCTCACTATCCTGAACAAGTGCAGTACATAAATCAGAGAGGTTATGGAGCTTACAGAGGTAATCCTGTACCCAATACTTATCACCCTAGTATGCGTAATCATGAAAATTTTTCTTATGCTAACAATAAAAATGTGTTGAATCCTCTGGGGTTCATTACAAATAAGGGTGAGGGTAAGCCTTTTTTGGAGGATGTTGTTAGTAATTTTGTGCAGGAATCTGGTAAGAGGATGACGATGACTGAGACTCACCTTGATAGTTTAGAGACACATGTGGCCAACATGTGTGCTGTATTGCAATCCATGGAGACTAGCATTGGGCAGTTGGCGAACGCACTAAAGGATAATAACAAAGGTCAGTTCCTTAGTAACACAGAGGTAAATCCCAATGAGCAGTGTAATACTATCACGTTGAGGAGCGGGAAGCAAGTGGATAATGAAGAAGGCCAACTTGAGAGCAAGATTTCTGAAAAAGTTACAGTTGAGGAAGTGGTCGAAGAGAAGAAGCCTGAACTTGAAGAGAAATCGATGTATAAGCCTCCACTCCCCTACCCGCAGAGATTCAAGAAGAAAACATTGTATGAGCAGTTCTCCAAGTTCTTCGAAATTTTCAAGAAGATTCATATTAACATCCTTTTTACTGATGCTTTGGAGCAAATGCCAAATTATACGAAGTTCATCAAGGAGGTGATGTCCAAGAAAAAGAGGCTTCTACAGAACGAGTTGGTAAATCTAACTGAAGAATGCAGTGCCGTGCTACAAAAGAAGATGCCACAAAAGCTTAAAGATCCAGGGAGTTTTACTATTCCTTGTTCTATTGGTGGATCTCATTTTACTATTGCATTATGTGATTTAGGGGCCAGTATTAACTTAATGGCGTTATCTATTTACAGGGCCTTGGAGTTGGGAGAGATGAAATCAACCATGATCTCATTGCAGTTGGCGGATAGAAGCATCACATATCCACTTGGTATTGTTGAAGATGTTCTAGTCAAGGTGGACAAATTTATATTTCCGGCAGATTTTGTGATTTGGACATAGACGCGGATTATGGTGCTCCACTGATTTTTGGAAGACCGTTCTTGGCTACTGCGGATGCAAAAATTGAAGTGAAGAAGGGTGAATTGTCGATGAGTGTGGAAAGCGAACGAGAGATTTTCAACTTATTTAGGAAGACACCTAATCCACCCATCGAGTAATTGTGCTTGATTGAGCCGGTTGAGAAGTTAGAGGGTCGACAAGGAGCTGATATTGTGATTGAATCAAAGAATAAAGCGCCAAGTTCATCAACGAAGAAGACCACAAAAAAGAGAGCGAAATTTAAAAGCGGTTCGTGGAATTAATTTGGCGTGTGAAAGAAAAGGGGAAGACCTAAGATCGGTGAAAGTCGGGTTGACGACTTAAAACCAAGCGCTACTTGGGAGGCAACCCAAGCTTTTTCTTTTATTTTATTTGCTTTTATTTTCATTTTATTTAATTTTTGTTATTTATTTATTTTTAAGTATTTTATTATCCATTTTTGAAGCCTAATTCTTGTCATTTTTCAAAATTTTTCATGCTTAAAAATCTTAAATTCGAAACTAAGGCGCGCCCGCTCCTCTCAATCGCGAGCCCGCACTACGTTTGGGAGAAATTCCTTTTGAAATGCGAAATAGAGGTGCGCCCGCTCCAGTCCTCGTGAGCGCCCGTGCACAAGCTATGATTAACTGATGCAAGAAGGCGCAAACAAGCTTCCCATCTGTGCAGACAAAGGCGCAAATGCGCAGCTTATCAGCGCAAGACAATGCGCTAACGAAATTCACCAACAGCACTAACTTATGCGCAAACACGCTGGTGAAAACACGCAAGACCTTTCTCATACAAGATCCCCAACCGCGCCTCCTCTTGAGCAAACGCGCAACCCAGCCCCTTCACTTAGCGCAAACGAGAACACCATCTGCGCTTCCTATGTGCAATCGCGCACCACATCTTGTGCAACCCATGAGCTTCAGCAACAGCGCAAGTTCTCCAACAGCTACACCATGTGCGATTGCCTCTTCACCAGCAATCACTTCCTTGCGCAAACAAATGTTCCAACAACATACAAAATAGCACAATCGTGCATTCCACCTACTGAACCATGTGCTAACGAGTTCCAACAGCGCAACTTCCTAGCATTACACAGCCATGAACCGAGCAACGTGCATGAAAAATTGCGTTTTTGTAAAGCACCATGGTCACGTGTTGAAGTGCTGAAGCGAGTTCCTTCTATGGAGCTAATGAGGATTCTGACGATCATGATATGGATATGGAGTCCTGATGCTTGGAGTCAAAGGTACGTCCCTTGTTCTTTTTCTTATCTTTAATCATTAGGGACAATGATTATACTAAGTTTGGGGGATGACTCATTTTGTGCAATGATTTAGTTGTTTAGTTGTATTTGATGTTTTGAGGTGATTGGTTTGATTTTGATTGTGTTTTATAGATAAATTTTTGTTTGAGTTTATTAGTTGAAGTTTTGAATTGAGTCGATAAAGAATTAGATGCATGGCCAATGATGAAATTTTCTTTATTTTGTGTTGTAACTGAAATCCATGACTGTCTACCTATTTAACCAAATTCTTATTTTTTGAAAAATGGAACCAATTGGATGAAAAATTTCCTATATAATCTGTGATTAATACTTGAATCTGATTTTTGAAACATACAAACATAGACATGATTGAGGCATTGTTTGAAATTTTTGGGATTAATTTTCATTGAAATAATTTATCCTTAGTTGCCCATTTGAGCCTACACGTATATTAGTACAATGAGGTACAAAAGAATCTGAATTTTTTTGTGAAAATCATCATTTACTGTTGATGATTATTCTTTTCTTCACTGATTGAATTTGTATGATTTGATTGTGAATTGAGACTTGTCTAAAACTAGTTCAGACACTCTTCGAGGAAAAATACTGGCATAACTGTGATTAGAAATAATTTAGAAAAAATTTTCTGAAATCGTTTGAGCCTTTCAAGCTACCCATTGTTACATTATATCCCTAGTAACTTGTTTGAGCTTTATTGAAAATCGAATGGCATGCGTGCAAACTTGTGATAAACCCCCATTCGTCATCTTTTCAAGGTCCTACATTAACTACCTATAAACAACCTAAACACTATTTCCTACCTTTAAGAGAGTAATTTGAATGTTAGAATTTTATGTGATCCTAGTTGATATTTGTAAATATGAAATGGTGTGGTGGAAGATTTGGAAATAAAAAAAAAAAATCAAGAAGGTGGTAGTTAAAAAAAATGAAAAAATATATGAAAAAGTTGTGAAAAAGAAGAAAAGATGAAAAATCTATGGGATGAAGAGAAGATGTGTGAAATTTGACTAAAAATAGTGGAAATTAGAGATTGAACATCATTTACTCCCTCTTTTGAATTCTTATTCCTTCATTTTTAGCCATGAGACAGGTCTTACATTATAAGATGATTAAGTCCAATTAATCGAGTCACAGTTGCCCAATATACAAGTGGAGAGGGGTTGCGAGAGTCTAGCCTATGGATTGTTGATTGACACTTTTAATGATTATGATTTTTTTATCGAAACACGCACACACTTTTATTCTTTGCTTCTACCTAATTGTGAGTGTTTTTTTATTCAATATCCTTAATTTTGATCCCTTGTTATCTTGAAAAGTCCTCATGATCTATGAATGTGTGAATTGAATTTGGATAAGGGTGTTTTGAAACGTGAGTTGTGGAGATTGTAAGTTTATGTGGTTATCTAGTTATGATAAAAATTTTCAAGTGTTAGTCGGTTGGATGAGATTGGATTTGATTTTTAAAATTATTGCTGAGGTCATTGGTCCATAATATTTCTTGACTATTCTTGTTGGTAGTCGATGATATGAGTTTTTGGAATTTATTGTTTTGATAGTTTTGCTCGGGACTAGCAAAAGTCTAAGTTTGGGGTATTTGATAAGTGTATTTTATACACTTACATTAATTATGATTTTAATTGTTAATTATTGGTTTCGAGCAGATTTATGCGGAGTTTTTGTTGTTTTTGTGTTTGCATGAGAATTATGGAATTATTGATAAAAGAAAGAGAAAAAGAAAATAATAGAAGAAAAGAATGAAAATGAGAAAGACTGTAAAGAAAAGAAACGAGAGAACGTTATTGGGCCATTGTTAGTGGGCTTAGTTGGAGCGCTATTGAAGGTAAGAGTTTAGCGCATCATAAAGGGCAAACGTGCTACTATCGTGAAGATTTGAAGATTGAAGAGCGAACAAAAGGCGCGCTCGCGCCTTTCACTGAGCGCCCGCCCCATCACTGATCAGACTTTTAATTATTATCGGGCAAGTATTCTATGGGCTTTTTTATGGGCTTTTCTATGGTATATAAAAGGAATTGAAGTCAGACAATTGAGGAGCCGCCACACACACGTACATATCAGAGAAAGTATTGGAACGTGATCGTAAAGATTTTATGAAGGATTTTGTGCTTTAGTTGAAAAACGAAGACGGAGATCGAGAGACCGGACACGGCATCGCATCGACGGAATTGTTTTCTTTATCTTTTATTTATTAAATTCTGATTTGATGTTGAATTTTCTGAACATGAATTATTGTTTTCAAAATTTTATTATGAACTAAATTTTTAGAGTCTAGAGGTCGGATGGAACCTGGTGTAGACGCTTTCATGAATTTTTGATTTGATTGAATTGAGTTTTTTCTAGATTAATTGTTTTTCTAGAATTGATTGTCTTTTTAATTATCTGATTAATAATTTAATTGTAATATTTATTTGAAATCTGGCACTCGGGAGAGGAGATTTTGAATAGGACCTACCCATAGAAAATACACTGTTAATTATTTATATCACTCGGGAGAGTGTGTAATTTTAACAGAGGTTTTAAAAAGAACATTGTTTTGAATATATCACTGCAATTAGATTCTTAATAGGGATATTAGAATTGAATTGTAGTTGATAAAAATTATTTGTTTCTCGGGAGAGGGAAATAATAAACTTAAGTGTTCTTGGCTACTAATTGACTGAAATTCATGAAGATTAATTAATTAGAATTGATTGTTATTGAAATCAAGTGAAATCTAAACCTCTAGACCATTTTTCCTCTGATTGATATTATCTGAAAGTTGTGTGTGTACTATCAAAAACTCATTTGATTATTTTATTTTTTCTGCGAACTTTTCAAATATTGATTTTCTAAATAAAATTAGAACTATTTTAATTACAGGTACTAGATATTTTCATTTTACTCTCTGTGAGAACGATACATGATTTATCACTATATTAAACTTGACACTCGTATGCTTATGAGTATTTTTCACAACAGACGCCAAGTAAGAAAAATGGCACCACGGGAGAGGGAAGCAGTGGGGCTCACATTTCGGCAATACTTTGTCATGAGGAAACTTGCCCAGAGAGAGGAGCCCTGTCTGAATCTGAACCAAAGCTTCATGGAGAAGTTATCGACTATGTCTTTCAGCCTTCGAAATCCAAGGCCCCTTTATTTCATCGGGAGGAAGGCACGAGACCATCGAGCCCAGTGCCACTTTTTCTCCAATGGTCTAAAGCCCCAGAGAAATACATTAAATATGGGCTCCAGTCTCTGAATGACAGCCAAAGGAGGCTGCATCACCTGGCAGAGATAAATCGGGATCGAGAGGAGCACACTACTGATCAGGGACATCCTGATCCTAGGGACTAGGGAGCGAGTCTCCCAATCCTCCAGCTTTTTCCGAACCGACTGCAAAAGGCTCAAACAACGAGCAATTTCGGTTCCAGCAGAAAAAACGGAGCTCTAAGTTATATAAAAGGCAGTTGTCCCTCCGCAAACCTGATGATGCGCAGCAAACGAGAGCAATAGCGAGTAGGCCAACTCGGAGGAAAGATCATGGCACTCTTGGCCACATTCACCAATTGGCCCGAACAGTTCTCATATTGAGCCAAGAAATATTTGAGGCGATGGGTACCCCGAGAATAAGGGAAAATGATGACATCGTCATCATAGGCCAGATGATAGATCGACAAATCACAGCCTAAGCGGTACCTCAGATCAGCATTTTGGAGGAACAACGAATCTAGACTGCGGGACAGGTACTCAGCCCCCCAAAAATGAAGAGGAGGGGGTACAAAGGATCCCCCTGTTTCAAGCCACTCGTAGAACCAAAGAAACCAGCGGGGGCCGGGTACCATTGGAATTAACCGAGAACTTGAAAAAAGAAATGAAAGCCCTCACCATCCTCACAACCTGCTCGAAAAAGCCAAACTGCCTGAGGACATCCAAGAGAAAAGACCATTGGACTTTGTCATAGACCTTAGCCATATCCAATTTCAGGATGGCGTTGCCACCACGGGCAGGGAGATTAAGATTGTGAGTGATCTCTTGAGCGAGAAGGATATTGTCAGAGATCATCCGACCCGGCACAAAGCCACTCTGATTCTGATAAATAAGTCTTCCGACCACCGACCCCAGCCAAGAATACAACAGCTTCGAGATGATCTTATTTGTGACATTACACAAGCTGATGGAACGGAAGTCCGTCCAAGCATGACCATTGACCACCCTTGACTTTGGGAACCAAAGTGATCGTGGTGGAAGTGAAACCCTAGGGCAAGGAAGAGCCCTGAAAAAAGTCAAAGAAAGCATCCATGACGTCTTGCTGCACAAAATCCCAGCATTGCTCAAAGAAGACCGAGGAGTACCCATCAAGACCCGCCACACTATCCCGAGGGATGGAGAAGACAATCAAGTGAACCTTATCCAAAGTGGGGACGACCGCGATGCTATTGTTCTCTGTCTGCGAAATCTTCGGGGAAAAACCAGAAAATTCTGGAAGATCCAGGACAAAAGGATCTCCAGTAAGGAGGCGCTTGAACAGGAGTAAAACCTGGAATCTCATCAGGAAAAACATCCAAAAACTCATTAACTACTGGTAGATCCTCTGTACCAACACTTCCAGTGGACAAATCAATCGCATATATGAGGTAGCTTTCCCCGCCAGACTCCAGAGCATGACAGACTCTCAAAGCTAATATCAGTGGCATCGGGGGTCGTGCTCCCTCACTATAGAAAAACCATTTATCACCACCAACCGGGTGAAACTGTACCAACCACTGGTAACAATCCACTGAAGCTCGGTACGTGGTCAACATATCAATTCCCAAAGTGCAATCAAAATCCTCCATCGTTAATACCTTGAGATTCGCCATCAAAACATTCTCCTTAAACTCTAAAGGGCAACCAACCACTAGAGGCTTAGCCAACACAGAATGACCCGTCGGTGTAGAAACATAAAGTACTACTTCTAGGTTAATGTATGATAAATTATGTTGCTTGACAAATCGAGCAGATATTAATGAATTAGATGCATCAGTATCAATAAGAACAAAAGCAGGTATACCACATAATAGAAATGTACCTGTGATAACCCTCTCATTCTCCTCCATTGCCTGATCATTCCTTAATGCAAACACCTGATCGGAAGTACTAGGTCGTAGATTATAACCTCCCGTTAACTGTCCATGTGGCCTTTTTTGTACTGTGGCCTGATATCCAGAACCCGAACCAGAACCAACTCCCCCGGCCTTTGGACAATCCCTCTTCAGGTGGCCAATCTTCCCGCAATGAAAACATGCTCCTGCAACCTTCCGACACTTTTCAGTCGGATGATTCTTACCACAATGATTACACTGACCTTTGTTTTCAAAACGCATCACTCCCCCAGATCCATAGGAGGAAGAAGTAGACTTCTTGAAAGACTGAGCACGGGACCCAAAGAACTCGTGGGTCTAGATGAGAGGAAAGAACTGGTACGCCGAATGTTATCCTCTGCTTGGAGACATCGTCTAAGTAGTCCCTCATAAGTCATGTCATCGCTCACAACTACTCGATCATGGATTTCCGGATTAAGGTCCTGGAGAAACAGATTGTACTTCGCCTCAGTGCTGTCAGAGAACTGGGGAAAATAGGGCAACAACTCAAAGAACTTCTGCTGGTATTCTTCAATCGACATTGAGCCCTGCTTCAAACCCAACAATTCACTTACTTTCGCCTGTCAAAGTGCGGGAGGAAAGTATAATTTATTAAAAGTTGTGCGAAAGTCTGCCCAAGTAACAACTCCTCGTGTCGTGATGATAGGTGCGGATGTAGATCTCCACCATTTCCTAGCACGTCCTTATACTAGAAATTTTAGAGTCTTCATCTTCTATTTCTCAGTACAACGAAACTCCTGGAAACAGATCTCCATACGTTCTAGCCAGTTCTCTGCATCCTCTGGATTCTTGCCTCCAACTAGTGGCTTAGGACCCATCTGCGTAAATCAATGCAAACTAAAACGCCTGTGATCATCACGGTGGTGCCTCTCACGATGCTGACGATTTCTCTGATGATGTCCCTGCGCATCATCATCATCCCATTGTCCAACACTACCATGACTACTCTGATCATCCTGACTTGCTATCTACAAGACAAGCAACGATTACCTTGATCAAAATCTATATCCCAAGATTACTATGCTTGCTTTGATACCATAAATTTAGTAGCCCGCACCGTGATCACTTACTAATCAAGAGCTTACGCATGCATTTAACTTAATTAAACAATAATCAATTTTAACAGCGGAAACCATAAAACAAGTTACAATTCCAAGGAAATGAATCTGTAAATACTTAAGTACAACCATATCGAATTAAAATGTATCAACCCAAATACATCAATACTGAAAGCTTAAACAGACATCTCTGCTGGCAACCTGTAGCCTAAGCCCTCTTGGAACCACCCGCCTCATCCAATCGCAAACCTGCCCCATAGAATAGGGTGTCCAGAATGAAAGAGTAGGTGCCCTATTAGCCAACTTGTGGCTAAAGGCTTTTATGACTCTATGTATAAGCAATATCTGTTTAATATAATTTACATTTTTATATTGACATTTACTTTATCTTTTATCATATTATTATGTTTTGACGTATTATACGATGTTTAGAGAAAGACTTTGAATATACTAGAGTGCATGTAAGATGTGATAGTATACTTGGATGACTATCATGAAACACATCTTATAAGCACTGTATATTCTAAACAGTTCCTAGTAAATTGAGCCGTCCGCAAATAAGGATAAAGATCTCTCAAGATTGAGACTAGCATTTGCGATGATGAGTACCACGTTTCATTGGTATGGAACATAGAGATGTTCGAAGAATGCAAATGGATATTCATATAATGGATGATCGAACTATCCTATTCGGACTTTCCAAGTGGTTATCATTAATTGAGTGGATAAGTCCGCGGTTTTGGTTGTACACTATTAGTCCTTACTACTTGAAACATTATGGAGACTCTATATGCTAGTACTGTAATTTGACTCGTTTACCGACTCTATGAGGGTCATCAGGTGTCGAGATTGGATATAGTTACGACACATATAGGAGTCAATGTTTTGTTGTCAAGGATTCACCACACGCTTGCGAGTGTGGATATCCTATGCAATCTGAGGAGATATTAGTGTGACAAATCTCTGGCCAGAGTACATGATGTGCTTTAGGTTACTTGGTTTTCTAGTAGCACATGCGATGTCACTATTAGATCTTCAAGATGTATTGCATAGTTATCGAATCTCGAACGACTCTCGATGTACCAATGGTTGTTGATTCGATCGGGATATATGGATGAAGGGACCGTACTGTATGCTAACCAAAACCTACTGGTTCTTGCAGCCACTATCAGTGATACCTAGGGAATCATGGGGCGATGTTGCTAGGCGCTCTTACCATGATTCGATGGGTAAGTCGGAAATTTTTGTTCCGAGTCACAAGGAGTTGTGGGACCACAGCTAGTTGTATCCCTGAACCATTAAGGGTTACACAAGTAATAGATTTCTAATCCCCCGTTGAGATAATTAAATTTAATAAGTTAAATTTAGAAAATGAGAAGTAGGACTTCTTATTAAAGAGTAGAGGGAGTGAGATTTCCTAAAATGACATAAGGATGCCATTTTTGGAAATCACTGAATTCGGATTCAGAAAATTTAGACTTTAAAATATGCAGAAAAGGTTTCTGTACACATTGGTGAAATTGGTTTATCAATTTGAGTCACGATGAATTTTATATTAATTTTTGAACATGCGGGCTTTGCTTGTCAGGCTTGAACTTATGACTAATGGGCCCTAAGCTGTTAGCAGCCCATGTTATAAATAAGTTATTGCAGTACAGAAATTACACACAACAGCTCATAATTTCAAAAACCTAGAGTGCACTCTCCTAGGGTTGGCCGAAATTTTGTCTCCCAAAATTCGAAAATATCAGTCTGCAATTTTCGAAATTGCAGTCTGATTTAACAGATCAAATCTGTTAATTCTCTTCGTAGAAAACTTATGATAGACTTTCTAGTGCAGTCTGTCAGAGGGATTAAGAATTCTGTTCGTGGACCTAATTCAGGAGTTGATCGAACGAGTCATCAGTTCTTGAGATTTACAACAAGAGCAGATTTAATCTATTGGAGTCCATAATCAAGTCATAGCTTGAAGAGGTAAAATTATAATTGTTATTATTATTTTACTTGTTTAATTTTAATCGTAAGGATATGATGCCCGTGATCTGGAATCGTTCCAGATCAGAAAATAAAATTTTTTAAACTTCCGCTGCTCCGGGTATCAGATCTGACTGATCTGAAAACGTGTTCCAACAGTGGCGTCAGAGACAGGTTGTTCTCAGATCAAACGATTAAAAATTTTTCGATTGTACAAAATTTTGGCCTCGGTTTTTGGGAAACAAAACAAAATTTTTAAAAATAAATTTTATGGGCAACACGGGCAGCGATCGTCGCTGCCCAGGGAAGCACTGGGCGCTGCCCAAGGGCAGCGTCGGGCTGCCCAACCACCCCCCCCCCCCCCCCGTGGGGGCTGCCCGGGAACGTCCCTGGCAGCCCGAAAAATTAAAAAAAAATTTAAAATTTTAAATTTTTGAAATTTTAGTTTTTGGTCCGATCAAAAATTGTTTTGATTAGACCACGAGGCATCGGGTCAAATTGTTTGAGTCCGAAATTTTTAAAATTGATTTTTGCATAAATTTGAATTTTTGGAAAATTTATAAGTTTTATCCTTAAATTAGATTTTATAAAATTAATTATTTTGGTACAATTGATAATAAGATATGATCTTATGGAGATATAAGATAAAATTTGATTTTATCTTTTTAATTATGATGTCATTGCATGTTATCCAATGATTTAATTATTGAATTAGTTATTGGATAAAAGAATGATCGATTGCCATGACCAATTTTTTAGGTGTATGTTAGGTTGTTTACATTTGGTTTTTATTATTGATGTTGGGTATTATTAATGAGCTTGGTTTATGGCCCAAATTTGATTTGTCATTTGTAATAAAAGTGGGTCTGGTTTATGGCCCGTTCCCACCCTTAAATATGTATGTCCTACTTGTCATCGAAATTTATTGTAAATTTATTAGACTTAGTGAGAGATAAAGATTTGAAGACAATGGTGGGCCCAGCAGACAATAAAGATCGAAAAAATGTAAATTGGAAGCTCAATGTAATAGGATTGCATTGCATACTTGCATATAATCTAGGATTGGACTTAGACTCGTGATTGGTAACCACGGGTCGATTAGATCTAGGCATCGATCATCCTTTATATAATATTCGATATTATTGTTGTATGCATGTTAGACTAAATTGCATGAATCCCGCAAGCATACAAATATGAAATGATCAGACAAATTTTCAAAATTAAAATCCCTCATTTTAAATATGATTTAAAATTGATATCAAGATTAACAAAAAAAAATTTAAATATTGTTTAAATGTTCCTACCTTCTATCAACGATCAATGTATGAGAAGCTACCCGTGGGCATGGTCCGGCTCATATTATTGGGGGGGGCCGTTCGTCGGAAAGCTGTACATTGGATCGACACACGTTGTAAGTTGGGTGGAACTCCCATGGAATTGGCTCATATTATTGGGGATCTCCATGGCGACCATCCATCACAACTTAATATTGATGGGTAATCTTGACATGTCACAATAAATAGCGTCATATTATTGTGCTCTTATCTGACATGAGGTAAAAACATGAGAGTTGCTTTGGAAGAAATTGGGCTCAACCTTTTGAAAATTATGGTTGGCTGATATTATTCGGGACTATGATTTGTCAATTCAACTCCATGTTCCCACTATGAAAACCAGTTTTTCGTTTTCACTAGAGGGTGGTGAAATCGTTAAAATAGTGGGAGTGAAATTCATAAAATTAATCTCGCCTTATTTTATGTCTTAGTAAATTAATTAAGCAATAACTGATTATTGTCTGTTTCTTTTCAGTATTTCATTTATGATGAATTCGCGCAATCCACTATTCTCTATTCTCGAACAAAACAAACTGACTGGCGCAAACTATACGGAATGGTTCCGTAAGTTAAAGATTGTTCTAAATTCGGAAAGGATTTTCTACGTGTTAGAAAAGCCTTCTCCGAAGGAAGCCCCGGCTACTGTGAGTTCGGAAGAGTTGGCCAAACTTGATAAATGGTGGGACCATGATGTCAAGGCCAAATGCTACTTGCATGCTTCGATGTCTGATGAACTTCAGAGGCGATTTGAGGATGCAGTGAATGCTGCTGACATTCACAAGACCCTCAAGGAACTTTTTGGAGCTCAGTCAAGATCCAAGAGGTATGCCACTGTCAAAGAGCTCATGACATGCCGCATGCGATATGGGACTTCGGTCCGTGAGCATGGGGTACACATGATTGGGCTCATTGAAAAATTGGTAACACTCGATTTGACATTGGAGCACGAACTGAATACGGACTTGTTACTTCTCTCTCTTCCTTCGTCGTTTGACGGTTTTGTGATGAACTTCAATATGAACAAGATAGAGGTCACCCTTGAAAAGATGGTCAATATGCTTGTCACTTATGAGGCCACATTAAAGAAGGATAAACCAGTACTCTTGGTAGGCTCCTCTTCTAACTCGAAGAAGGGAACAAGTGCAAAGGGTAAAAAACGTTCTGCCCCACCCAAGAAAACTGGACCAAAGAAGAAGAATAAGATAAAGGCTTCAAATGTGAACAAATCTGAAGATGTTTGCCATCACTGCAAGAAACCCGGTCATTGAAAACGTAACTGCAAAGAATATTTCGAGCAGTTGCGAACTGTAAAGGGTATGTTTTATATTGAAATAAATGTTTCACTTAATACTACTTTTTGGGTATTGGATACCGGATGTGGATCTCACATTTGCAATGATTTGCAGGTGATGACAAGAAGTCGCAAGCTTAGGATGGGTGAGACCCAGTTGAGGCTCGGAAATGGTTCTAGAGTTGAAGCCAAAGCTGTGGGAGACGTTTATTTAGTTTTGCAGAACGATTTTAAGTTATTTTTTAGAGATGTTTTATTTGTGTCAGATTTGGTTAAAAACATTATTTCTGTTTCTATGCTTGATAGAGATGGTTTTTCTTGCAATTTTGTGAATGTGATTTGCAATATTTACAAGAATGAATGTTTGATTGGATGTGAACAACTTGAAAACGATCTATATAGCTTAAAATTAAAAGACGTACCAATTAATTATGTTGGTAAACCGACAACAACAATTAAAAGGAAAAACGATAGTCAAAACCCGGCAAATCTTTGGCATGCTAGGTTAGGTCATATTTCCTCAAGGAGGATAAACAAGCAAGTGGGAGAGGACATGTTTGATATGTCTGATATTAACTCTCTATCAACTTGTGAGTCCTGCCTAAAAGGAAAAATGACTAAATCTCCTTTCAAAGGAAAACCTGAGCATAGTCAAAATCTGTTGGATTTGATCCATACAGATGTTTGCGGCCCATTTAGTATTGGTACTAAATTTGGTCACACCTACTTCATTACCTTTACTGATGATTATTCTAGGTACGGGTATTTATATTTGATGAAATATAAGTCTGAATCATTTGAAAAGTTCAAAGAATTCAAGGCTGAAGTAGAAAATAAACTAGGTAAGAGTATTAAAGCACTTCGATCGGATCAAAGTGGAGAATACTTAAGTACCGAGTTTTTGGGATATCTAAAAGAGAATGGGATTCTCTCTCAGTGGACTCCTCCTATGACACCTCAACTAAATGGCGTTTCGGATCGTCGCAATCGAACTTTGTTGGACATGGTTCGATCTATGATGAGCTTCACTGAGCTCCCACCTTCGTTTTGGGGCTATGCACTTGAAACGGCGGTATTGTTGTTAAACAATGTCCACACTAAAGCAGTGAACAAAACTCCATATGAAATATGGAATGGCAAAACTCCTAAGTATTTGTACTTGAGGATTTGGGAATGTCCTGCTTATGTGAAGCAGACAGTAGGAGATAAGTTGGATAGTCGATCCACCTTATGTTATTTTGTAGGGTATCCGAAGAATTCAATCGGATATTATTTCTATCATCCTACTGAAACAAAAGTGTTTGTTTCGAGGAATGCCACCTTCATGGAGAAGGAGTTCTTACTTGATAAGAAAGGCAAGATGATGGAACTCGAAGAAATACGAGAAGAACCCGAGATACAAAATAACGATCCCGCACCTCTGGAACCAATAAATGACACGCCACATCCTAGAAGATCCGAGAGGACTTCTAGACCTCCTATTCGATATGGTCTCCTACTTGCAGGGGATCAAAGTGAGCCCATCGTTGGATGTGATCCAAGAAACTTCAAGGAGGCAATTTCTGATGACGATTCGAATTTATGGCTTGAAGCCATGCAGTCTGAAATAGACTCCATGCATGCAAACCAAGTTTGGTCTTTAGTAGATCCTCCCGATGGAATTGTTCCTATAGGGTATAAATGGATCTACAAGAGAAAACTTGGGCCTGATGGTAAGGTGCTGACCTACAAGGCACGATTGGTTGCAAAAGGTTATACACAAAGACAAGGTGTTGACTATGATGAAACTTTTTCACCAGTTCCAATGTTCAAGTCCATAAGAATCTTAATTGCCATAGCAGCATGGTATGACTATGAGATATGGCAAATGGATGTGAAGACTGCATTTCTTAATGAAAACATTAAGGAACAGATCTATATGATGCAGCCCGAGTGATTCACATCCATGGGAAGCGAGCATAAGGTACGCAAGCTTCAGAGATCAATTTATGGTCTCAAACAAGCATCAAGAAGTTGGAACCAGAAATTTGATGAAACAATAAAGGACTTTGGTTTCATCAAGAACCCGGAGGAACCGTGCGTGTACAAGAAAGTAGTTAAGGATGCTGTGACATTCTTAGTACTTTATGTTGATGACATCCTACTCATTGGGAATGATGTAGGGATGTTGCAGTCAACAAAGATATGGTTGTCAGGTAGATTCTCGATAAAGGACTTGGGTGAGGCGTCCTATATTCTAGGAATACAGATCTATAGAGATAGATCTAAGAGAATGATAGGACTCACTCAAGCAACCTACATCGACACCATATTGAAAATGTTTTCTATGGATGAGTCCAAGAGAGGACATCTACCTATGTGCCATGGAGTTTTTCTATCCAAGTCTATGTCTCCCAAGACTGACGAAGAGATAGAGAAAAATGACACACATAACATATGCATCAGCCATAGAGAGTGTCATGTATGGGATGATATCTACCAGACCGGATGTGGCCTATGCTCTGAGTGTCACGAGCAGATATCAAGCCAACCCCGGTCAAATACATTGGAAAGCTGTGAAGGATATTCTTAAGTACTTAAGAAGGACTAAGAATGTATTCATGGTTTATGGGGGAAGAGAATTGAAATTGGAAGGCTATACCGACTCTAGCTTCCAAAGCGACGTGGATGACTCAAATTCAACCTCTGGATTTGTATTCATGCTCAATGGCGGTGCTGTCTCTTGGAAGAGTTCCAAGCAGGACACCACAGCGGATTCCACCACTGAGGCAAAATACATTGCAGCATCAGCTGCTGCTAAAGAGGCCGTTTGGATGAGGAATTTCGTTCAAGAGTTGGTGGTCATTCCTGAAGTTGTTGGTCCAGTCTCAGTGTACTGTGACAATACTGGTGTCGTTGCTCAGGCAAAGGAACCAAGGTCTCATCAAAGATCCAAACACATACTGAGGAAATACCACATCATTCGGGAGATCATGGAAAGAGGAGACATCACTGTCGAGAGAGTGGCCTCTGCAGACAATATCGCTGATCCACTTACTAAGCCCTTGCCAGGACCATTATTTGACAAACATCGCGAAGCAATGGGACTACGTAGTATGACTAGTTGGCTTTAGGGCAAGTGAAAGATTGAAAGAGTAGGTGCCCTATTAGCCAACTTGTGGCTAAGGGCTTTTATGACTCTATGTATAAACAATCTTTGTTTAATATAATTTACATTTTTATATTGGCATTTACTTTATCTTTTATCATATTATTATGTTGTGACGTACTATACGATGTTTAGAGAAAGACCTTAAATATAATAGATTGCATGTAAGATGTGATAGTATACTTGGATGACTATCATGAAACAAATCTTATAAGCACTGTATATTCTAAACAGTTCCTAGTCAATTGAGCCGTCCGCAAATAAGGATAAGGATCGCTCGAGATTGAGACTAGCATTTGCAATGATGAGTACCAGGTTTCATTGGTATGGAACATAGAGATGTTCGAAGCATGCAAATGGATATTCATATAATGGATGATCGAACTACCCTATTCGGACTTTTCAAGTGGTTATCATTAATTGAGTGGATAAGTCCACGGTTTTGGTTGTACACCATTAGTCCTTACTACTTGAAACATCATGAAGACTCTATATGCTAGTATTGTATTTTGAGTCGTTTACCGACTCTATGAGGGTCATCAGGTGTCGAGATTGGGTACAGTTACGACACATATAGGAGTCAATGCTTTGTTGTCTAGGATTCACCACACACTTGCGAGTGTGGATATCCTATGCGATCTGAGGAGATATTAGTGTGACAAATATCTGGCCAGAGTACATGATGTGCTTTAGGTTACTTGGTTTCCTAGTAGCACATGCGATGTCACTATTAGATCTTCAAGATGTATTGCATAGTTATCGAATCTCGAACGACTCTCGATGTACCAATGGTTGTGGATTCGATCGGGATATATGGATGAAGGGACCGTACTGTATGCTAACCAAAACCTACTGGTTCTTGCAGCCACTATCAGTGACACCTAGGGAATCATGGGGCGATGTTGCTAGGCGCTCTTACCATGATTCGATGGATAAGCCGGAAATTGTTGTTCCGAGTCACAAGGAGTTGTGGGCCCACAACTAGCTGTATCCCTGAACCATTGAGGGTTACACAATTAATAGATTTCTAATCCCCGTTGAGATAATTAAATTTAATAAGTTAATTTAGCAAATGAGAAGTATGACTTCTTATTAAAGAGTAGAGGGAGTGAGATTTCCTAAAATGACATAGGAATGCCATTTTTGGAAATCACTGAATTCGGATTCAGAAAATTTATCTTGACTTTAAAATATGCAGAAAAAGTTTCTGTACACATTGGTGAAATTGGTTTATCAATTTGAGTCACGATGAATTTTATATTAATTTATGAACATGCGAGCTTTGCTTGTCAGGCTTGAGCTTATGACTAATGGGCCCTAAGCTGTTAGCAGCTTATATTATAAATAAGTTATTGCAGTACAGAAATTACACACAACAGCTCATAATTTCAAAAACCTAGAGTGCACTCTCCTAGGCTTGGCCGAAATTTTGTCTCCCAAAATTCGAAAATATCAGTCTGCAATTTTCAAAATTGCAGTCTGATTTAACAGATCAAATCTGTTAATTCTCTTCGTAAAAAACTTCTGATAGAATTTCTAGTGCAGTCTGTCTGAGGGATTAAGAATTCTTTTCGTGGACCTAATTCAAGAGTTGATCGAGCGAGTCATCAGTTCCTGGGATTTACAACAAGAGCAGATTTAATCTGTTGGAGTCCATAATCAAGCCATAGCTTGAAGAGGTAAAATTAATTGTTATTATTATTTTACTTGTTTAATTTTAATCGTAAGGATATGATTCCCGTGATATGGAATCGTTCCAGATCAAAAAATAAAAAATTTTAAACTTCCGCTGCTCCGGGTATCAGATCTGACTGATCTGAAAACGTGTTCCAACACAGAAACAACAGTACGAGGACGTGAGCATAAAACGCTCAGCACGAGAGTATGAGTATACAAATATTATATGTGCATGTATGCAAGTGTACTGGATACCAAGACACGAGAGTCAAGAAACAAGCTCATAAACTGGGCCCATGGTATATAGCACGCTGCACTGTCGCATCAGGAGATGTTTCCTATACCCAATGGATAATGATGACCTGATACTAGTACTAATGTCCAACAATAACGGTGATCTGGCACAAAACTTACGTATCTAACCATCCACTACTTGTAAGATGAGCGCTCTACTATAGGATATCTCAAGAATACAGGATCAATATGCTCATGGATGCATCATAATATCATGACAGGTATATGCAGATAAAATCATGCCATATAATCAAATAAACAATGCAACACATAAGACATGCATACTCAGTCTGGATATCTCGAACAGTATTTTCGTACCTCTGATAACTAGGCAAGCTAAATCAGCTTCATGTCCAAGCCTATAGTCCGCACTATAATGCAAAATACTCATGCATCATAATCTTATTTTAAAAGTTTTAACTAAGCTATAGCATACTCCCTATTTTCTATAAGGAGTCAGAGCTATTGAAACGACCCTAACTCTATAATTAATAAATAAATATGCGAAATTTTTTTTTTTTTTATACTTACTAAATAAAATATGTACATATATGCCCATACATATATGCACAGAATAAAAAGATTTAAAAATAAATAAATAAATAAATACTTAAATAAAAATGCATTCTTTAATAAAATAAATATCTGAGTCTACATTTAATTAAAATACTGTCATGAGGAAATAATTAAAAACTGCATGCACTAAAAATATTTAAAAGTAACATTCCAAAACCCAACCACTGAAAAATACTTAAAAAATGTAACATACTAAAAATATTCAAAACATGCATAACGACTCAAACATCTATCACGGTCACGAGGTCACTGCATGTCCGCTCATATGTCCTCGCCCCCGGTAGGAGCTACATCCTCCTCTACGTACTCACCTGCACCATACCAGTGTAGTGAGCCTAGAGGCCCAACATGCTAACATAACAAGGGTTTAAAATAATTTAAATCAATTTAATACTAACACATAACATATACATGAAGGTGCATGCTTAAAAACTTCATAACTTAAATTATCTTAAATAACATAACACATAAATATTGTTGAGCAAATTATTTTCTAACATCGCATGGTTGTATCCGTAGTGTAACCTTAAATCATACATTAAATACTGATCAGCGTGGAAACCAACGTACGTGGCGGTGACGAATCACCTCTTAAATTGGCAGTAAACTGCCCTTCAATAGATCACATATGGGGATGAATCCCCCTCAAATCTCAAATTGTCACACTACTTCAACTTCCAACATAAAATATTTTCTTATTGCTCAACCTTAAACATTTAATCGTACATAAAATTATTTCATGAATGCATGTACTTAATTAAAATGTGTGTCCTTTATATATATTTAATTTAATTTCATACTAACATATAAATATTAAAATAACTTCAATGCATAAAAAAATAATTAAATATATATTCAGGACACATGCAATTTCTCATGGATTGTACTGGACTGCTGGCCCTAACACCCAAACCCATTTATTAAATCTGGTCCATTAACACTGAGACTGGCCCAATAACATACTTAAGCCCAATAAAAATTATTCTAAGCCCAATTAAATAATTAAAGCATATTAAAACATTCTAGGCCCAAAAACAACTTAATCTGGCCCAATGGGCCCGAAAGCCCAAAGACTGGCCCAATGACTTCCATGAGCCCTAAAACCCATAAAAATTAGTGGGCTCACTTAATTAAATTAATTAAGCCCAAATACTTAAATTTAACCCAAAGTAATTAAATGGAACCCAAAACATTTTAATTCAAATTAAATGGCCCAAAAACCAATTAAATCATAAAATACTTTAAAATTAAAAAGACTCGAGCCCGGCCCACCAACCCTGACCCGGACCAACTTAACCCGACCCACTACCCTACTGACCCGACCCGGACCATCCAGCCCAAGCCCAGCCCGAAATAATCCCAAAAATCATAACTTATGTTTGTGCAGATTTTTCTGCTCACGGCTTGCTGAGCAGCTGTACTAATTCTTTTATTTCTCTTTGCTCTGGCCACCTTTGGCCATGAAACCAACTCACGAACGTAGTACATCAAAGACGTTTCCAAAAAGCTAAAAACCAGCCAAAATGATGACCTAACGAAGGAGAACGAACCTCTGCAAGTTAGCCTATCCTAGACTTGCGCGCAGACCTGAGCAACGCTGGGACTTTCGATCGTTCTTCCTACTCCGGCCATATATTTCCGTGAAACCACTTCTCAATCCTAACCAACATCTAGGTGGTTCAAACGCTTCAGGCCGCACCTAAAATAGTGGCCCGAGGAAGGAGAACGAAGTCTTCTTCCTCAAAATACAAAACCTGCGCGAGTTGTGCACCAGAAAAGAAATGCTATGGTTCCAGCATATTACACCTTAAAAATCTGACTTAGCTCGATTCGAAGGACCCTTAGACATCCTCTAGACATTAGCCAACAGACCTTGAACGTTCCATCCAATAAAAACGTGAGCATGATTCAACAAATACATGAACAAGTGCATACATCCAACAAATCTCGATATTTTCTGAAAATACTTGAATAAAACTGATGCATACACACACACACGCATGAACACTGATATGGCACAAAAATAAAGAGAAAGAATCATGCCTTGCACCGAAGTTGAAGAGAAAGCAACGTGTAAAACGATTCCGGGACGACGGGACGACGAGCAACCTTAAAACTTCGAAGAAATTCGGCTATGGAACCTCCTTGGCTGTGGTTCAAGGAAGAAGATGATGGATGGGGGTGAGGAAACTGATGGAGGCGGCTGAAAGTTTAGGTCGTGAGGTTTGGGGTGAAATTTTAGGTGATTTTTGATTTAATTAGGATATAGAATAATTAAGATATTGACAAGGGTTTTAAATATACAATATATAACTTAAAAGCTCTAAATAATATTTAAAAATCTGATAATTTAACTTAAATCCCGAAATTTATAATTAAGGGAATTTTAAAATTAATTAAAAGTCAATATTTTGGCTCAATTTGGATAAAAATGGACTCCTAAAATTATATAAAATTAAATACTAAAAATTTTGAGGAAATAAAACTCAAAATAATATTTTTGGGCTCTTAAAAGACTCATAAAATAATTTGGATAGAAAGTTGTCATCTCGTCCGTCCACGGTCCCGTCTACGCGATCAAAAACAATTAAATACTAAAAATCATAAAAATCACTAATTATGGGTTAAATGCTTAAAAATAAATTAAATCATGCACAAATAATTCACATAATTATTTAACCCATAAATCTAAAATTTAAATAATTAAATTCCCTAATTATGCATGCAGATTTACGTATTTAAAAATACCGGGTGTTACAGCTATACCTTCGTCCGTCGTCAGTCCGCTGATGACGACTGTCCCATAACTTGGACACCACTCCGCTGCAACTCCGGAGCACCTCGCCAACTAGGGGTGAGAGTTTAGTGTCGGGTTTCGGGTACCCGATGATTTTACCCGATCGGGTAGGGTAGTTTTTTAAAACCCGAACCCGAACTTATCGAATGTTGGGTTGGTGTCGGGTAGTTATTTTACTACCCGATCGGGTATCGGGTACCGACTATTTTTTTTGTTTTTTTTTCTTTTTTTTAGTTATAATATGGGTCACTAAAATAAAATTATATAATATGACTAATAGTCTATAGCCCACAATATTTGGCATCCGAAAGCCCAATGAACCAACCCACTGCCCACAAACCTTAAGAAATTTTGTTTTAATCTCATTTGGTTCCTTGATATTGCTATCTCTCAATTTATTGGTTTATTACTTTATTTATTGTGTTTATTTAGTGATAATATTAATGAATGTTTAGGATTAAAGTTGATGGACAATGAATCTGCAGTGATATTCCTATCATTTTCAATCTCTTTCGTGGTTTTTTTGCTACATATTATTCGTGCTTTATTTTATAATTTACCTGTAGAAAAAACATATTTTTGATGTGTTTAGATTTATATGTATGAGATTTTTTTTTTTTTTCAAAAAGGGGCTGCAGTTTTCGGGTACCCGGCTAGCGGGTAACCGAAACTACCCGACTTTTTCGGGTACCCGATGACATTTTCGGATCGGGTTCGGATAGTAAAATTTTCCACCCGACCTATCGGGTACCCGATCCAAACTACCCGAACCCAACGCCCACCCATATCTCCAACTCCCGTACCAAGCTTAGGAAGACTGAAAACACCCCAAAACACTTGGAATAAACTAAGAACCGGGAGAGAGAGTAGTGATTTTGGTGTGAAAATGTGATCCTCGGAACCCCCTATTTATAGGAGGAGATCGGATGCTTTGATCGGGGGTTCGGACGCTCCGATATCTGCATGCATACCATGTTACTGCATGCACAGTTCGGACGCTCCAATCCTTACTTCGGAGGCTCCGAACTGCTGCGTGTCCGATCAATCTTGACACCTCATCAATTACATGGCCTAACTGAGATTAGACGCTCCGATCCTGGTTCGGACGCTCCGAACGTACCGTAGCCTCCGATCCTTGATCTGTACCTCCGAAGGGTTCGGACCCTCCGAACTCTGGTTCGAACTGGCCTTGGTCAAAATTCCCTAATGCGTCCATTTAATTACAAATTAAACCTCTAATCAATGTTTGATCAATTTTTATTACTTAATCTTGTAAAATGGAACCGGACTACTATAGGTTCTTTCCTTTAATGTGAAGATATTGAAAGCTTTTAGAACAATTGTATATATGCTTGATGATTCAAAGATTCCAGAGAGCTGCAACTGCTTTTTATATTAAAATATTTATAATGAGGAATTTTCAATGTTCAAAAATTTAGCTCGTGCACATCTGATCCAAAAATAACCGACAATCAAGCATAATGTGCCATTTGTCTTTGTCCTCTTTCCAAGAATAATACTAACTATAGTGAGGAAATTTGAATATGATCGGGTACGAATTATAATGTCTCAATCTCCAACGGCATATTTTGGATTTATCTTCAACAACATAGACTGGTCTTGAATGATGCTCGGAAGATATGATTTGATATGTTCTGGATTTGTCTAAGTTGGTTTGGCAATGAGGATTGATTTGAAAAGTTCAGACTAGTTCCTTTTATCTGAAAACTTGGTCCAATAAAATTACTAAATTTATAAGAGATTATTTATCATTTTAGTATTGTTAAGAGATTATTACATATCGAATGTGTTTTTTTTTTGGTTTTTTTCAACGTATCAACTGATATGCTTGGGTATTTATTTTTTTCTCATATTTATCATCACCAAATTTAAGATTTTTTTTCCCTCTCATACTTTTTTGGCCGAACAAGAGGGACTGGATTATGAAATAAAATAATCTCCCCCAAACCAAACTCAAAGCTATTTTGTACACTTCTTTCAAATGTTTGTGCCTTAATTTATCACTCAAGCAGTAGTCGATAAAAGAAAAAAGAATTGAATTTCAAATTATTTACATTGAGAATATAAAATCCAATCATATTCATTCTTAAAGAAATTAAAAACGAAAATGGAGGATTTAAAATTCATAAAATTTAGAGGTACTAAAACAAAATGTGATTTAAAGTTCGGATTTCAAATTCTTTGATCTCAAATCATTCAATCAAAATTTACATATATTTAATATATTAAATTAAACTAGATCCACAAATCATGACGAAAAAATGGTTCATTTCAACCTATCTATACAGGTATTACCCCATGATAGATCTAAGGGTCCTAATTTATCAATACACGCGAGGTCCACTAAAAAAAAATGGATCCCACATTTATTGATAAATGTCCACCGTTAGATCTACCTCAAGGCAGTGCCTATATAGGTAGGATCTAACTTACCGAAAAAGATTATGTTAAAAGGGCCAACAATAATGCATATCATCATTTTTTTAAAATAAAAACCACCGAAAGCTCATGGCATTACATATTATGCACATAAAAATAAGTCCTGAACGGAAATTTTCTTCTAATCTAACTAATTCTATTTTTTTTAAACATCATGATAAGTCGTAGATATATGTAATTATATAATTTCTACATTTCTTTCTCAATTAAAACATTTCTCCACCTATTTTTATCATATTTTATCACGACCTATTCATTTCTTTGAAAGGGACCAAACGAATCAAAAATAATTTTCGAGTTTCCGGAGACCATAAGTTCAGAAATAGACCATAACCTTGAAGCCTCCGTCAAGCTCGATCCAAGTTTCGACGTCGAAGCTTCATTACAATCCGAAAAGTATTTTCCGGTCACGTTTACCATTCTAGGGTTCGTGGCGACATAGCAAGTCGTAGAAGCTGCCTGCAGTCGTCATATCATATGTATATGAAGGTTTATTAAGACGAATTATCAGACAAGAAATTAAATTATGTTCAATTAAATTTTAGTATATATACGGATAAGAAATATCTAAAGTATAAATTTAATTTCAATTTCATCGGACGAATAATTATATTATAACTAAATTTGTACTATTAAGACGGAGTGATTCTTGATCAGCCAAAGGTCATACACAAAACTAATTTCCCTCTCACGAATCAATTCTGTGAGATGGATATTCGACCTGATCCAACTCATGAAAAATATTATTTTTATATTAAAATTATTACTTTCCATCACATGTATGGACGGAACAGATCCATCCCACGAATATAAATCCGTAAAACCGTCTCAAAACATAAAGATAACGCCGAGCAACTATAAATCCTGCTTCTGAAGTCTTCTTTTTCATGTAATCAATGCTCTTCTCAAAATTATTTAATAGAGTTGAGGATTCGTGAAACTTTAATTTTGAAATAAATGGAACAGGCAGATGCATATAATGAACTAAATTCAATTGAGGATCAAATCTTGCATTGAATGACAAAAAATTTAGTATAGTATTATTTTTTTTCTCACCATAGGTCAACTGTTCACTTGCTCTACCAACTCAAATATTCTTTAATGACAAAACTTTGCATAGTATTTTTAATTATTAAAAAATTGAGTTTCATTTTTTTTTTCAGGGAAAAAAATGAGTTTTTCATATAAAATTATTGCTCATTGATTAATCTTTATAAATTTTGATGTATCTTAAAATAAAGTATTAGGTATTCATGTTACATCGTTAAAATAGCATGTTAGCCGCACATAAAACAAAATGTCAACTATAAGCCATAATATATATTAAGCATTTAAAAATAAAATGATGTCAAACTACCTGAGGTATGGTCTTCAAGAGTTTGGAAGCCAAAAAGAATACCAAATCTGCATATTGACAAATTTTACAGGCTCTTTTTAGATGTTTGACTATTTCAAGTAATTTGACAAACTCCTGATAATATGCAAAAAATTCAAAATAATCCTCTTAACTTTTCTGGAAAAAAAAAACCATATTTAACGTATATTTACGAGTAACAAAGCTTCACAGAATCCAGTGAGTGAGGGTTTTGTTTGGTCTATAAGTTTTTTGAGAGATTATAAATAAAAAGTTTTATAAAAAAATTTAAATAGCTTTTAAACTACCAAAATAAGTTGTGATATATTAATATCATGTTTAAAAATAGATTTCGACCAAAAAACACACAAAAGGTAGCTCAATGAGAGATGATTGTCTTTGTCTATATATTAAACTCTCAGGATAATTATCTAATCGATGTGGCACACAATTAACACATCAACTCACCACTCTCATGCCAAGAATAAAACGACCGTAGCATGAAGACATTAACGGGTGGTTCAACTATGAGACAAGTGACACAACTATATATGGGCAGTACAACACATAACGGTAGAACTGAGCTCATGCTAAGAGATGGACTTGGACCTAACTCCACCCAAAAGCTAGCTCAAGAGTGGAGGATTGTCCTTGACTATATAAGAAACTCCTAAAACTCTATCATGCCGATGTGAAACATATTATTACATACCCCCACACGTCCAAGAATGAATATCTAGAGCGTGAAAATATTAACGAATGACCGAACTTTGGGCAGTCTAACACATAACGGTGGGCCTGAGGTCTGATACCATGTTAAGAAATGAACTTGGACCTAACTCATCCTATAAAGCTAGCTCAAGGAGGAGTTGTTTTTGTATTTATATTAAACTTCCAGAATATTTACCCAACCGATGTGGGAGACAATTATCACCAACACACCTCTCTCACATTAAAAATAAAACGACAGGAGCGTAGAGACATTAACGAGTGGTCAAACTATAGGCATTCCAACACATAACGGTGAAACTGGGCTCTCATACCATGTTAAGAAATGGATTTGGCCTAACTCTACCAAAAAACTAGCTCAAGAGAAGAGAGTTGTCTTTATCTATATATTAAATTAGTTGATGTGTCAATTGTGACCCACATTGGTTAGTAAATATATCTTGGGAGTTTAATATATAGACAAAGACAAATATATCCCCCTTAAACTAGCTTTTGAGTATAGTTATGTCAAAATTCATTTATTAAAATATCAATATATCCCCGTAAATTTTATTAACTCTCATCTTTCCAAATTTCAATTACAAATATCCCAAAACTTATCAAAAAATATTTATTTATATGTTACATTAATAATAACCATGATAATCATATGATCTTATAATATGAAGAATATTAATATTGTTTACTTATTCTATGCTCACTTTTAAATAAAAACTTATGTTGTTACAATATTTCACATTGAAATATTAAACTAATAAAGAGTATGTTATAAACTTATGAGGTTACACCATGCATCCAATAGACAAGATTTTTGGAATGGATACACATTGGGTTTATATCTTAAATTAGTGATCTCGTTGAAAGTCGGCGTAACGAAATGGGTGACTACCATCGGATCAATGTCGATGGTGAAAAATTATAGGTTGAATTAGGATGAATTAAGGTACATGATGAATGCACTGAATATTGAAAGCTGAGTAAAAGTCGTCTAGAGTGGGTCGCCACAGATGTCGGTTTTTCAAGGGATCGACAATACTACATTGTCCCACATTGAAAACACTAATAAAGAATGTGTTATAAACTTATGAGATTATTATCACTCAATATGCAAGTCTTTTGGGATGAATAACTCTTGGATTTATCACATAACATATTTTTTTTGTTTACTAACTTTAATCAATAATTTTTATCTGTTGCTTGAGATGTGTGCATATACATAAATTTTGTTTAAATACATAATTTTTATGCAAATTAATTTCATTGTTATTTTCATAAATGCTATGAAGAATTTAATATGCAAAGTTTAGCTTAAAATAAAATAAAGTAATTATAAAAATTTAAAAACAGATATATAATAATTATAATAAACAAATTATAAGGTAGTGATCTATAGTCTTCAACTTATTAATACAGTTAAGAGAAGGATATAATTATAAATTTTATTCAAGGTTCAAAAAATTAAGTAAAAATTACTTATTATTGCTCGCAAATTTTAATAAAATAGAAAGGAGTTATTTGCACCAAACACCACTGTGAAATATTGAAAATGTACACTTCTCCCCTGTAAAATTTTAATAGGCATCTTCAACCCTGACCTTTTAAAAAATTAGCACACTCGCCCCTTCAGATGAGTGATTGTTATGCACGCGCCCCTCATGCGATTGGAAAAAGATTTTGATATTTTTTTTTGCGCCAAATACCCCTGTGAAATATTAAAAATGCATATTTGACCCCTGTGAAAATAATTTTTAAATCTATTCAACTCATAATACACAATTTTTATTAAAATCTAATTATAAAATATTTAGCAAACACTTTACGTTTTATTAATTTTATTTTGAATTTTAAATTATTATGATTATATAATTATTTTCTAAAAAATATTATTATTTTATCTTGTTATCATTATTTTATTAAACTTTCTTCTTGTTTCCAACTTCTCAATTAAAAATGCATTCATAAACGAGATTTAAATATCTAAAAGTACCAAAATATTAAATGAAAATGATAATTTCATGCATATTACTTTTCAATTTAGTATTATATATTTTTGAACCAAAATCTAAATTTTTAAAAATGAATTGCATAATTTTCATTAAATAATAATACACAAAATTTATTAAGATCTAATTATAAAATATTTTTCAAACATTTTTAATTTTATTTATTTTTTTAAATTTATAATTTTTAATTAATTTATTTCTAAAAAATTATTATTTTATCTCGTTATCATTATTTTATCAAATCACTCCGTGCTTTCAACTTTTTCATTAAACATGATTCATAAATAAGTATTTAAATATCTAAAAATATCAAAATATTGAACCAAATGATAAGTTCATGAATGTTACTTTTTCGATTTAGAATTATATAAGCATGTTATTTTTTTACTATTTATTACAAATTCTGCAATACATATTCTCGAAAAATTTAAATTTTGGTTCAATAATATATAGTCATAAATCGAAAAAGTAATATGTTTGAACTTATCGGTTTAGTTCAATATTTTAGTACTTGAAATTATTTAAATACTTGTTTATGAATGCACGTTTAATGGAAAAATTGGAAACAAGAAGAAAGTTTAATAAAATAATGATAACAAGATAAAACAATAATATTTTTTAGAAAATAATTATATAATTATAATAATTTTAAAATAAAAATAAAATTAATAAAACAAAAAATGTTTGCTAAATATTTTATAATTAGATTTTAATAAAAATTGTGTATTATAGGTTGAATAGATTTAAAAATTATTTTCACACGGGTAAAATATGCATTTTTAATATTTCACAGGAGATGTTTTAGAGGGATGTTTGGTGCAAATAACTCAAATAGAAAGATGTAATTTTACCAGTAACGAAGCCTTCGCGGTCTCTAGTCAGTCCAGTTCTCACAATTCCTGGGTGGACACAATTTGCTGTCACGTTTGCATCCATTTCCTGCGATATTGTGTAAATTATTATTTTTCGTGTGATATAAAAATTTGTAAGGAAAATAAAAATAATAAAAAAATCGGAGTTGTCTTTTGAAATATATATTTCGTATGATAAAAAAATAAAATAAATGAATTAAAACATAAAAATAAAAGTTTCCTTGTGCAATACATATTTAAATCATAATTTTTTATTATATTAAAAAAATGCAAACAAATAAATTAAGAAATAGAAAATAAGAGTTGCCTTCAGTCTGGAGGCAAGTTCCTTGGTATGCAAAACGTTGGCCAGCTTCGAAAGAGCATATGCACGTGTCGGATCGAATTTACTGTCAAAACAGACAAAAATATACATTAATTATTTGGGAATAAAGTCAAACGTCGTAATACCTCATTTATTAATTTCAGTGGTTCATTTATTTCAACCAGCAGTCTCTCGATCTGGTAACCCTATTAAGTTTTTGGATTAAATAAGGATAATTCACAGAAATTGGTTTTTCATTTTCAGAAATACCTTGTTTCATTTATACTCATCCAGGCACATGTCATGCATGTGCAATATAAAAAAAAATAATAAGTAAATTAAAATTTGAGAAAGATAAAGAATAAAAAATTATGTGAGATGGAAAGAAGTTGATAAACATTTCCTATAATTTTTAAATTAGAGGCGTTAATGAATTCTATAAGATAGTGGAGATTAGGGGTGGTTCGGTACGATATACCGCATACTGTACCGAAAATTTCGATACCGAAATTTCCGATACCGATACCTTACCAAAAATTTCGGTATACCGACATGTCGGTATGACATAAATCCATACCGATACCGTATCGAATATCGAAATTTGGTACGGTATCGATATGATACCGCGTATACCGATTTTTTTATACTATTTTTTTTAAAAAAATATCGGTATACACGGTATCATACCGATACCGTGTATACCGATTTTTTTTCGGTATACCGAAATACCGAAAATTCGAAAATCTTATACCGATACCGATATCGAAAATTTCGGTATGGTAATTTAAGGTATACCGAAATTTTCGATATTTTTCGGTTTTTTTTCGGTACGGTAAAGGCGGTATGACGGCATTTCGGTATTTTTTGCCAGCCCTAGTGGAGACGGTGCAATTTTGATTTCAACTTATTTTCTTTCCTACAATAAAAATGATTGAGTATTTCTAAGCAGGACAAGTAATTTGATGTTGATGTCACATCGAAAGACCAAATCGATTAATATAGTTGTTTCAAAAATTATATATAACTAGTGTACTGATGTGTATAATATTTTTTCAATTAATTTGATTTATATTCAAATAAGAGTAATATCATAGTTGTAAAAATTATCGATGGACTAAACTGCAATTTAAAATGTCAAAATTAAAAAAAAAACAAAAAAAAAAGTGTAATATCTATATCACGTAAATATAATTTTGGTAAAATAAAAGATAGCGTCTAATACGTGGATTCTTTATATATAGAAGAATATATAGATAATATAGTAATTCTTTTTGTTGAAGTGGTAATATCATCCGCGTGACGGGTCGATCCGACTTATATCTATAAATTTGATATAAAAAATTAATATTTTTTTATGAATCGAATTAAATAAGATACCTGTTTTTCAAGTGAGATAAATTTATATAAATAATATCTGACACCATCATATAATCCATGTTATTCGAACGCATATCACTAATTCAGTAGAAACATGACTGAAAATAAAGTAAAAAAAATTATAACGGAAGGATAACGATCTATAAATTTAAGCCCAGAAGGTGATAATGGATAAAAATAATTTTATGTTAGTATTTGATTGGAAGTGGCAAAAATAAAAGCGAGATTTTTGAGATCATATTAGCATAAAGATTATTTATAAAAAAAATTCAAAAGACCAAAATTGATCACTTGGACATACAAGATCAATAAAACACGTGGTAAATTTTCTTTAAATCCCCAATTCAAAATATAATTTTACATTCAGTCTCTGTCAAGAAAGAAATATATATATGGTTGAACTCTCTGATCCATAAAAAGATATTTCTGCATTCTGTGAGCCAACATGTTTTTTCTTGGATAAAAATCGCAACAAAAAATTAAAAATATGATACTAATATATGATATTTGAGCACTAACTGGTTTAGATTTAGTACACATGATAAAATTTTGGATACAAAATTTGAGCAACTTTATTCATATCAACACTTGCAAAACATGTTTCAATACTAAATAATTATATATTAGTGTCAGATCAAAAATAATTGGTACTTCAATATCATATATCAGTACCATATTTTTAATGTTTTGTGCTGTTGTTCATTCAAAAAAGACAAATATATAATTAATAAATATTTGCATATATCTTTGAGTACTCGAAAATCATATATTAGTACCAACTTTGAAATAATTTATGCTCAAATATCATGTAGTAGTACTGTATTTTCATTGTTTCGTACTGAATTTTATTTGAGAAAAAACATGCAAACCTAGGGAGTGCAGAAACATTTTGTTATAGATCAGGGTATTCAAACATATTTTTTTTTATGAAAAAAACTGAATGTAAAATTATGTTTAGATTTGGGGATTTAAAGAAAATTTAACTAATATCAACCTTGCATGATCAAATTAAAGTCAAATAATTGAAAATAACACACCTTTAAATCTTCTTTGAAGCAGTGTTTTTACAAGCAGAATCTAATTTTCCTCAAGATTACTATCTCATCAAAGGGAAAGATTTATGTGATGATATGCCTAGGGGTGGTATACCGTATCATAGCAAAAATTATGGTATAAAAAAATTTTTATACCGATATCGTATCAAAACTCTCGATATATCGATATCTTTTGTACGGTATCGCTATATACCGTTTTATATAAAAAAAAATATTATATTTTTAAAATTATAAATTTATTATTTATAAATATTATATATTTGTAAATATTTTTATATTGTTTCGGTATATCGGCATATTGATATATAAAAAAAATTTCAAATTTCATACTATTACTGTACCGTACCAAAATTTTATACCAAAAATTCGATAATTCGATATTTTTTCAATATAATAACTTTGATATACCAAAAATACGATATTTTTCCATGCATAGACATACACTCACCAATCACCAACCTCCAACCTCGGAAGTCGGAATGAGCGGATGTAGTAAACAAATACGGAAAAAGAAGTGGAAACTATATTTTCGTTTGCATCATTATAATTTATTTAAAAAAAAAATTGGCGTTTTCCCTTTTTCATAAAAAAAAATTAAATAATGCATAGATATCTATACTATTATATAATACAAGGGGAAATAGAGTATAATTTTTGATAAATCAAAAATATTCTTACAAAAGTACAAAAGCACTTCATCGTAATTTAATTAAAAAAATCTAATAAAAATCTAATTTTGATCAATATTTTATTTATCTATAACTATAATGTCTAAAAAAATTATTATTTCATCATTATCTATAATTTTGAATTTTTAAATGATTACATCCTTATTCAACATAAAAGAATATTACAAAAAAATATTTGCAACATTTTTAGTTTGATATCACATCTAGGAGTTTTACAAAATATAATATTTTCTTAGGTTAGTCCGAGGTTTACACAGTATGTACCGAAAGATAGCAGTTGCGGATTTACAGATCATAATATATATATATATATATATATATATATATATATATATATATATATAATATTCTCTTAAACAATTTAGTTCAATTTACCTTAAGGACATTACGGTAATATTCAACCTACCTTACATATTTTACTCTAATCATATACACAATGCACGTACGTGTCTTAGCTACAAGCATTTAATAAAATGCCATGTTGGGTATTTAGTTTCTAAAGATAGGAAACACATAATTAGAAACTAAATTAATTTAATAAATGATGTATTTCAAATTCTTAGAATATTAGATTGATTTGAATTAGTATAGTTATATATAGTGAAGATAATTATAGGAGATGGCTTCGAGTAATTTCATTTGATAATAAGTAATAACAATAATAAATTGTAAATACCTCTTATCGGTGGTTATTGAGATGAGATAACCGATCATGTCGCCGGAAAACCAACCATGAATGCCGGAGGAGACATTCACTATTCTTCCTTGTATGTTGCTCACTTTCGCGGTCATCACCATTTTCGTCAACAGTAGTTTCGAAAGTAAGAAATGCCCTATTTTATATATGTTAACAATATAATCCACACAAATTAAATATATATATAGCTCCATCAATTATCAATTAAGTTTTAAAAATACTAGCATTACCCGTGTTAACAATATCATGGTTTTTTTTAACAAATTAATTCCATGATTTTAAATAAAATAATATTTGCAAGACCTTCTACTTATTTTGAATTGATTCTTTTACATAATTAATATTAAAAAGTTGGTGAGAAGTAAAAATTGTAAATATTTAGGGAGTGTTTGCAATAGATTGTGCTTTTATAGAAGTGCTTAATTTATATATTATAAAAAATTTAAGAAAAATTAAAAGTTGGTAGTGTTTGAAAACAAATGTGAAAATCTAAAAATCAAAGTTTGGCAGTGTTTGCTAAATAAGTGATTAAAGTGATTTTAACAATGAACTTCTTATTAGAATCACTTTTGGAGAATCATAATCACCACATGCCTAGCTTTTGGATTTCAATTAAGTTAAGTATAAGCTAACACATAATCTAAATTTAAAAAACACACAAAAATGATTTTTTTAAGCCAAAAGCTAACAATCACTTTTTTTTAGTGATTGCAAACACACCCTTAAAATATAAGTTCAAAGCTAATATAAACTAAAATTTGAGTGTTTCGAAATTTTTTTTTGCTTCGAAACTTAATTTTTAGTAAAATAACAACAATATACTTACCCTGTATATCACTTACCTTTTTTTTAATTATCTTTAATTTTGATACTCACACTCTCAACTATGTATTTATATAATTATTATTAAATTTTGAATATTTGTATAAAAATTAATTTATTGTTATAATATGAGTGCTTGAAAAATTATATAAAATTAATAAAAATTAAAAATAAAGAAAATGAAAAAATTGGTATAAACGAATTAATTGTTATAACATGTTGATTGCTTAAAAAATTATATAAGATTCATCAATCCGAGTGTGTACCTTTGGGCCAACCTCCCGAGGCTCTTATGTGGGCTCGGGTCGGATTCAGATGCGGTTAATAATTATTCTATTTTTCAAGGGTAAGTTAGATCCTACCTATGCAGGCACTGCTTTGACATAGATCTAACGGTGTACATTTACTAATAAATGTGGGTTAATTATTTTTTAGTGGACCCCGCATGTATTGATAAATGAGAACTCTTAGATCTATCGTGGGGGTAATGCCTGTAAAAATATATTGAAATAAACCTTTTTGAAGATGCTGAGAGATCTTCCATGATCTCGATAAATATGGAAATATTTTTATACATGGAAATTCCAAAGGGTTGCTTATAATATACCAAGTTCAGTACCCGTGGTTTTAGTTTTTTAATGAAAATTTACTTATTGGCTTATTGTTGTATTCTTTTTATGTCGATTACATTCTGACTTGGCATGGAGAGACTACTGATGTATGGATTATTTATGAATAATTAAGCTTTAATTGATGTATGCATTCGTTAACATCATGATGTACATTAGATTTAACATGAAAATAATAATTTGAGAAAGTTTCAAGGAAACACTTTTAACTTTTTTATTTACAAAAGTTCAAAACTTTTGTGAATGAAAAATTAGAAGTGTTTTCTAAAAGGCTCTCTCAAACACTACCTAAAAATTGAACGAAATCGTAACGACAAAGAATTGTTGCGGATTGAAATTTCTATATTTAGAATAATTATTTTGAATTTTATAATTCCAAGAAAGAAAATCGTCAGCCTACCATCTATGGATCACTTATATTAAATCATCGTCAGTAATATGTGTCTCTCACTAAATTAAATCAAAACATAGTAATATACTTGAAACTAGTTATATTTTTTTTAATTCAATGCAAAAGGGATTTGAAAAAAATTAAAACTTACCTAAATAATTTGTAGCAAAAGTCATCTCGACTCCATCCTCAGAAATTGCATGGTCATACGAGAATTTTCCCGCATTGTTTCTATTCAAAAATATATATATATAAGTAAGACGTTAATACAATGAATATACTTTTTTACGTTGCTGCAATTTATATGAAAAAGATTAAAAAGTTATCAATTACATGAGGAGATTGAGAGGTAGATCAAGTGACTCGAACTCGGCTACAAATCTTCGTACCGAGTCCAATGAGCTAAGATCAAGACTCATTATAATGATTTTCGACTCGGGATACTCTGATAGTATACGAGCTTTGGTTTCTTCCGCAGCTTTGAGGCTCCGCGCCGGCAGCACCAGCCGTGCACCGTGCTTTGCTAGCACTCGAGCCGTTTCGGCACCAATCCCTGATGTCGCACCTGTTATATATAGTTCGAAGAAAATTTTAAAATATGTTAATTTTTTTAGAGGGAAATTAAGGAAAAAAAAAAGTGGCATTTGCAATTTTCCTAGCGTGTATTAACATACACAGTCCTCAAATTATAATTGAAAACAATTTTTATCAAAACACTTAAAATTTAGCTTGTATTAGTTTTAAAATTTTATTTTCAAATATTCTCTACTTTGACTTTTATCCCACTTCTTTTTATAATCTTTAAAAGAATCACTTTAAATTAAGTAAAAGTTCTCTCAAACACTTTAAAGATAGTATTTGCACTGTATAAAAAATGATTGATGGTTTATTTGCTAACAAATTTGTTTTTTAAAAAAATTATGATCACTTTTTTTTTTTTAACATTACCAACACTCTTATTATTATAACATGACCCAAAAATTAATTACTCTAACCCTTATAAGTAAAATTAAACTCATATAACACAGTTTCGAATGTGAATTTTATGAAACAAATATTTTATTTGACTCGACTATGGAGAAAAACATTATCTTTTATGCTTAAAGTATAATAATTATAAATATAGGTTGAGTCGATATATATATCTAAAAGATTTATGTTTGTGAGACGATTTTACAAAAGCTATATTAATTAAGTAATATATAGGCATCAAAGAAATTAGCATTAATTATTATTCTATATATATTTTCTAACAATTTACCTCTTTTAAAAAGATTCCCCGTTGAAACCGTCTTTTTAAAATTAACTAGATAAACATCGCAGAAGATGCAACATGATATGATGATAATATACTCGGTTGTCCCTACTTGTAATTTTAAGGAAGAAATGAAAAAGAAAAAAGTTTTTTTTCTAACAATCATCCTTTTTTATAACAATCATATTAAGAAAACCAATATTTTTTAATTAAATAAAATCATATAACTTAGATCGAAATTAAAGTTATAAATAATAAAAAAATGTATATAATTAACCATATATTTGATAATTTGAGTATTATAAAAATTAGTAATACCCATTCTATATAATTAAAATATAAAGTTTAAAATTATAATAAATATAAAATAGTAACCCATTATATTATATATATATACGCCAAAAACTGAATAATTAACTAATTATATCGTAAAAAATATAAAATTAAACAAACAGCAAATAAAAATACATAATAGTAATAGCTACTGTATATAATAGGATGGCGATATATATTTTCGGGTACCTGTGATGATGGCGGTGATGGAGCGGAGATGGTGGCAGAAGGCGGTGACATCCTCGGCGGAGGAGTTGGACCCAAAGCCTGTGGCCCCGGCGGAGCCACTCAAATACTTAACCATTTCAAGCATTTATTATTGTGTCTTTTAAAAGACTGGACCGGGGGGAGATCGATGAGATCAAAGTACGTATACCTTTGCACTTGCAAGAGTCAACAAACACAGTAACTTGGAAAGGGAAATGATAGCCTTTTGCTTTTCTGCAGTTTTTGCAGGGCTCCAAATTTATACATACATCGGTTGTATGTATAGTTCTTTTATTTTATTTTTATATAATGGAGGTGGTGGAGTGTGGAAGAAAGAAATTAGTGGGGGGGATTTTATAATGGGGATTGGTGGGGATTAGGGAATCAATTAGGAGGATTGCATCTTTGTCATTGATTGAGCATTCGGTTTAATTATTTTAAGGAAGTATTTATTATTGTTTTTTTCCTGATTTCCTAAAGGGTTTATTATTTTTTATTTATTGGTTTGACCATCTTTAAGTTTTTGTCTCTCTCCATCATTGTACCTTTTTTTAAGCGATGGATATTATTTATTTAAGCGACTGAGGTGGATTTGTTAATGAAGATTTTAAATGATATATATATATATTTTTATAAATTCATAATCCACATATTAGGACCATTGATAGAGTTTAGAGAAAAGTAAATAAACTCTTTTAAAATAGTATATTAAAATCGAGCTGATCTTCATAATTAATAGCTATTGATGCCTTTTCTAAACCAACAATGTTAGCCCGGAAAATTATTTTAACCCGAACCCGTTCAATATGAGTTTAAGAGGGTTGGCCCAATTATAGGATTATTATTAGATATAAGGTCCAGCCCAGTTTTCTACCTGTTAGGGCACGTCAAGACCTGAACTGCTATTAATGGGCCGACCCGAGCTGGGGCCCAGTGGGCTTGGTATGTTTTCTAGTTTAAGTAAGACTCAAATACATTGAAGATAAGCTTGGTCATTGCACAGATATGAATGAGATATGGATAAACTCAAGGACGGACCAATGAATGAAGAGTCCTACTTCAGGACATGTTAAAGTTCGACTAGGTAACTTACTCTATTTTTTTTTATAAATACAGGTACTGTTATGGTTTCATTATTCATTATTCATTACTCACTATTCACTATTCATCACACATTCACCCACTCATATCTCTCAGTTTTCGCATTAATCATACTCTCTGCCTTCAAGCCACTGACTTAGGCATTGGAGGGGTCACGCCGAAAACACTTTCGACGCCCCTTGACCTAGCTGTTGCTTGTGCAGATCTAAGTGGTGCCCGACCCGACCTGCTTTATAAAGAAGTTGGAAGATCCATTTTATCAGACCGAACCCAGAGAAAAAATTCGACATCATCAAACAAGATGCATCTTAATACTTGAAAATAAATTTTCAAGTTGTGGAAATGACCAATTGGTATTCGTAAGCTAATAGAATTGTTTGGTTTTTTTTTTAGGAAATTGAATGTTATGACTTGAGTTTCGCATTACATAATTAAATAATAAAACATAATTAGGATGCCATTAATTAATAAACTAGGAACATTTGATTAATTTTGAGTTCCGATCCACAAAAGTGAGTTCTGACTGTCCGAAGTGTTTGGACGGTCTGAAAGTGAGGTTTTGGTAATGTTTTTTGGATTTAAGAATGCACCAATATTCTACATGGATATGATGAATCGAGTCTTTCGAGACTATGTGGATAAGTTGTTATTGTGTTTCATTGATTACATTCTTGTGTACTCTCATCGTTTAGCTGAGCATGGTAAGTATTTGAGTATTGTCCTACAGACTTTGCGAGAGCATCAGTTGTATGCAAAATCGAGAAAGTGTGAGCTTTGGATTGACTAAGTTATTTTCTTGGGTCATGTTATATCCAAGAAAGAGTATATGTTGATCCGAGAAAAGTTGAGATGGTATTAAATTGTTCGCGTCATTTGACAGCAGGTGCAATCTGTATATTTCTAGGTTTTTCTAGATCCTATTTCCATTTTATCGTGAAATTCTCTAAGGTCGCTAAAACTATGATGCAGCTTACCTGGAAAGATGTGCCATATGTGGTAAGCCAAGCTCAAGGAAAATTTTTCGAGAACTTAATATACAGCTTTCTAACTGCAACACCCTTTAGCACTGCCATATGGATCTGGAGGTATTGTCTACATCGATGTTTTGTTTCAGGGCTTAAGGTGTGTGCTAACATAGAAAGGTCATGTGATTGCTATTCCTTGATACAACTAAAATAACTTGAAGAGAATTGACTTGTGCTTGTTCTTGAGTTAGCAGCTATTGTCTTTTCGTTAAAGATATGGCGACATAATCTCTATGGTGAAAGGTTCAAGACCTATACTAGTCTGAGATGATAATCCGTACTCTTGAAGAAATGTTGCAATGTAATGACCCAAGTTCTATATTAAGTCACTAAATATTAAACATCGTTAATGTATCATTACCTAAGCAAATAAATTGATAAAACAAGTTCAGAACCAAAGGATTTGAGTCCGAATCCTCCGAAGAGTTTGTGTCAACCGATGTTGAGTTCGGAAGCACCGAACGAGATCGGATCCACAAAACATAGATTGGAATGTCCAAAGATAAGTTAGGCCATGTAGATTGTGAGGTTTCAAAAGTGCATGGACAAGTGTAAGATCGGATCCACCGATCATGAGTTTGGAGTGACCGATCACAGATGTCCACTTAGGAGTTAAGACATGTTGGATCTCGGTTCCCTCATGCTCGAAAATGCAGCGGAAGTTTAAAATTTTTATGTAAAAACCGAGTACTTGGATATCATTCAAAACATTAAACATCCATAGGGTGTTTAAGAAATCTTTACCTATCAATCTTAAAAAATTGATGATGGCTCCAACTAAGTTGTAAACAACTTAGCTCTTAAAAAGGTAGACACTATCTACAAGCTTCCAAGAGCACACCTTGCTCAAAATGGAACAAGCTTCAAAGAGCACACATTGCTCAAAATAAACTATTCCTTAAAATTAGGTCCACGACTAGTCAAACTAGATCCACCCTAAATATATAGCACTAGAATATTTAGAACATTTTTCATTGAGAATTCCTTTGTATTTTTCACAAAAGATAAGGACAAATATTGGAGAGAATATTAAGGGGAGTGTTCGGCCATATTGGAGAGAAGTGAGAGGAAGATTGTTTGTCTTGGTACTTAAAAAGTGTTATGACAAAAGTTAAAACATGCATAGAAAAAGTTAAATCATGCATAAAAAATTGTGCATTTTGTCTTTTAACCCTTCATATTCTCTCTCTCATGTATTGCATGTATTTTTTCTTTATGTCAAACGTACGCATACATAGCCCATGAACTTAACATTTAATTAAATATCAAACTCAAATCCATTTAAGTTCAATGAATTAATTAAATCTTACTTGAACTCATTCAAAACCTCTAGTAGAATAATTATTAAAAATTCTATTTGGGCTCCACAAGACCCACAATGTTTAATTAATTCAACACTTGAATTAATTTAATTATTTGGACTCTACAAGGTCCACTACTGTTTAATTAATTCAACTCTTGATATAATTTAATTAAGTCTATCATAATAGTTTTAAAAATCACCATTTTCAAAAACTAATTATTTATTCAAGTCAACTTTTAATCTTGGAACACTTTCACAAATTAAAAATTACTTTCCCCTTTATTTTTTTTAGAAGTCATACTTCTAATTTATCTCACTTATAAACTCCTTTATAAGCCATTCAACTCATTGAAATAATTTTATTCTCAACGGGATATAGAAATCCAGTACTTGTGTGACCCTCAATGGTTCAATGATACAACTATTAGTGGGTTCACATCTCCATGTTATTCGGGATCAACAAGTCCCTATATGAGCTTACCCTATATATCTCCATTCTTATTTATCAACTCCGTGATAATAAAAGCGTCAGAAAACTCAAGTTTGATGGTACCCAACCAGTCATGTTAAATGTCTAGCAGCATCGCTTACATGACTCCCTAGGTATCAAATGATAGTGACTGCAAGAACCATTCAATTATGGTTAGAGTACTGTATGGTCCCTTCAACTCATATATCCCGACCGATTAGACAACCGTCGGTATATCAAGATTTGTCATAGAATCGATAACTATGTGTCATGCCATAGTTGCATCGAAGGTGTAATTCAAGAAACTTTTTTCTTAATTACCACCTACTCTGATCAGAGATTTAAAACTATAAATACATGAGATCACTTAGGATATCCATGCCCGAAGGTAAATAGTGAATCCCCGACTACAATTCATTGACTCCTACATATTTTGACACAACACCCAACCTTGCCACCTGATGACCCAGTTGAGTCGGTAAACAAGTCAAAGTGAAGCGCTAGCATATTGAGTCTCCATGTTGTCCCGGGTCATAAGGAATAATGGTGTACAACCATAAACTAGGATCTTTCTACTCGATAAGAGAAAACAACTTGGAAATTCCTTTAGGGAGGGTTGTTCAGTGCACTCTACCAGGAGCACCTATTTGCATTCTTGGACATCACTATGTCCCCTACCAATAAAATATGGTACTCACATCGCAAATACTAGTCTCAAGCTCGAGCAGCCTTTATCCTTCTTTTTGGTGGGTGAATGGACTATGAAAGATTTAGAATATACAGTATTCCAAATATGAGTTTCATGATAGTCATCACATGATCATCTCATATTATTTATACTATTCGTATATTCAAGGGATTTATCTATGCAACTAGAATGAGTATATAGATAAAGATGTGCCAAATTAAATAATTCAAATATTATTAAAATAAATATTATCATACAATAATTATTACAAGGTCCCTTAACCAACACTTGGCTCGACGGGCACCTACTCTAACAATGTCCCACTTGCACTTGAGCCTACTACCTGTATACTTCAAACACATTGATTCGCGATGCTATTCGAATAATGGTGCAGGTAAAGGCTTAGATAGTGGATCAGTAACATTATCTGCGTAGGCGACTCTGTCTAATGACACCTCTCATATTTCCACGATATCTCGGATCATGTGCTATTTTTTTAGTACACATTTGGATTTCTGATGAGACCTGGAGCAACTCCATTAGGAATAACGTCCAACTCTTGGACAAAATTCCTTATCCAAACACCCTTCTTTGCTGCATCTGATGCATCAATGTATTCGGCCTCAGTGGTGGAATCCTTAGTGCTGTATTGCTTGGAACTCGTCCAAGAGACTGCAACACCATTGAACATGAATACAAATCCGGAGGTTGACTTCGAATCATCGATATCGCTTTGGAATCTAGAGTCGGTATAGCCTTTCCATTTCAGTTCTCCACCCACATAGAACAAGAACACATTCTTAGTCCTTCTCAAGTACTTTAGGATGTCTTTCACATCTTTTCAGAGTGTAAGACCGGGGTACGATTGATATCTACTTGCAATATTTGGTGCAAATGCTACGTCAGGACGTGTAGATATCATCCCATACATGATACTACCAATTACATATGCATATGGAATGCAAGTCATCGCCACTATCTCTGCACTAGTCTTTGGAGACATGAACTTGGATAAGGACACGCCATGACAAATTGGTAGATGTTCTTTCTTGGAATCTTCCATCGAGAACCTCTTCACAATTGTATCAATGTATGTGAACTGGGTGATACCAAACAATCTTTTCAATCTATCCCAATAGATCTGTATTCCCAATACAAAAGATGCTTCACCCAAGTCCTGAATCAAGAACTTACTCTCTAATCATACTTTAGTTGATTGCAACATTCTTACATCATTCCTAATGAGTAGAATGTCATCAACATAAAGTACCTGGAATTTCACAACACTCCCACTGACCTTCTTATACACACAGAGTTCCTCAGGATTCTTTAGTAAAACCAAACTCTTTGATTGTGCCGTCAAATAAGAGGTTCAAGCTCCTAGATGCCCATTTGATACCATAAATAGATCTTTGAAGTTTGCATACCTTATACTCACTTCCGATGCATCAGATAATGCCTTCCTTGAAGGTCCTTGGATCACATCAATGGTCAGACTCATCATGGTCCTCTTCAAGAAGCAGACCATTGATCATAGGTGGTCTCGAGACCATCTCGGATCTCCTAGGAGTTTTTATATCATCTCTTGGTTGTTTGGGTATGGGCTCTACAACCGTTGGTTTATCTCAAACCTCTTCGAGTTCTACCATCTCCTCCTTTCTATCCAATAGAAGTTCCTTCTCCAAGAAGGTTGCATTACTAGAAACAAATACCTTTGTTTCTTTGGGATGATAGAAATAATATCCCACTGAATTCCTTTAATATCCCACGAAGTAGTATAAAATGAATCGACTATCCAATTTATCTCCCACTTTCTGCTTCACATAAGCAGGGCACCCCCATATTCTAAGATAAGAGTATTTGGGAGGCTTCCCCATCCATATCTCATATGGTGTCCTATCAACTGCCTTTGAATGGACATTGTTCAACAACAGTGCCGCTGTTTCAAGCGCATATCCCCAAAATGATGGCGAAAATTTCGTGAACCCCATCATACACCGAACCATGTCCATCAAATTCCGATTAAAACATTCAAAAACACCATTTAACTGAGGTGTATTAGGCGGAGTCCACTGCGAGAGAATCTCATTATCCCTAAGATACTCTTGGAATTCATCACTCAAGTATTCACCACCTCAATCCGATCGAAGTACTTGATGCTTCGTCCCAACTGTTTCTCTACTTCATTTCTGATTTATTTGAACCTTTCAAAAGCTTTAGATTTTCATTTCATCAAACACACATACCCATACCTTGAGAAATCATCGGTAAAGGTGATGAATTAGGCATGTCCATGCTTACTGGTGATGCTAAGTGGACCGCACACATCTGTATGGATCAAATCCAATAGACCTTGGGCTCGCTCCACATGGCCCTTAAAGGGAATTTTGGTCATATTTTCTTTTAGACAGGGTTCACAAGTAGTAAGAGAAATATCAGACATATCAAACAGATCAAACATACCTTCTCCCAATATCTTGTTCATCCTTCTTAATTAAATATGACCTAATCGAGCATGCCAAAAGTGTGCTAGATTCAGAGTATCTTGTTTTTACTTGTGTGTTTTTGATATTGCTTGGACATTATTCAATGGGATATCTTTCAATTTTAAATTATATAGATCATTTTCCAATTATCATGTACCAATTAAACATTCATTCTTGTAAATATTGAAAATACCTTTGCCAAATAAATAAGAATATCCATCTTTATCAAGCATAGAAATGGAAACAATGTCACCAAATATGGTACAAACAAAACATATCTCAATACTAATTTAAAATCATTGTTCAACAACCCCATTCTCATCCTCAAGAAGGTCTCACCTTCCCTGAGTTTTCTACTTCTTGCCATCACTTGCAAATCATTACAGAGATGTGAGCCACAACCCGTATTCAATACCCAAGAAGAAGAGTTAATTGAAATGTTTAATTCAATGTAGAACATACTCTTTTCAGAACCATTCTGGGAAAGATCCCTTACGTTACGTTTCCAACGTCATGGCTTCTTGTATCAATGATGAACATCACTAGTCTTGTCAGCCTTTACTGGTGTAGCTGCCACAACGGGACTCGAAGCTTGTCTTTTCAAGGGCACATTCTTCTTGGGAGGATGGGTAGAACGTTTTTTCCCTTCCCAAGTGGTCTATTCTTCACACCAGGTGAAGAACACACATAAAGAACCACTTCTCCTTCTTGATTGTGGGCTCATACATAACAAACATGTTCACCAACTCATCAAGGGATAGCTCAATCTTTTTCATGCTGAAATTCACCACAAAAGAATCAAATGAGCTTGGAAGTGACAAGATTAACATGTCAGTGGTCAACTCGACTGACAGCGAAAGATCCATGTCAACGAGCTTGTACACTAGCCCAATCAACTTCAGGCCATGCTGATGGACCGAAGCCCCATCTCGCATGTGCAAAGTGATCATGTAGTGACCCTTACCCAGATCACCTACTAAACAGAACTTATGCATGCAATTTACTTAATTAAACAGATATCAGAATAAAACTGCGAAAACCATAAACAATATACAATCCCAAGTGAAAGAATCTGTAATTTATCCAATAATATACAACCAAATCGAATAGCTGTATAAACCCAAACAACAGTAATAAAACCTAGACGAATCTCCAGCTGGCCAACCACTGACTAGCCCCTCCTGGATCCACCCTCCTCGTCCAATCGCAAACCTGCCCCATGGAATAGGGTGTCCAGAAAAATACAGAGTACGAGACGTGAGCATAAAACGCTCAGTACGAGAGTATGAGTATACATGCATGCAAAGTGAACTCCCTATAGACTCGAGGTCAAGGATCAGATAACAGAGACAGACCGGGCCCTGGTATGTAGCACGCTGTGCCGTCGCTTCAGGAGGTGGCTCCCATACCGAGATAACCATGGATACGCCGGACCCAAATCGATGGAAGTCCATCCACTAACGGGATAGGGTACAACCCTACTAACAGACATCTCGAAAGAGATACAGCAAGATGCAAATGAATGCAGCATAATATCATGGCATATAAATCATGCAGTCACATAATACATGCATACTCAGTCAGGATATCTCGAACAGTACTTTCGTACCTCAAAACAGAGCAAGCTCTACCAACTCTAGGTCCACGCCTATAGTCTGCTCTACACTGCCAAATGATACTACTATCAATAAATTGATCTAAAAGCCTTAACTAAGCTATTGCATACTCCTAAATATTTATAGGAAGCAAAAGCTATACCTTCGTCCGTCGTTAGCCCTTTGATGTCGATGCCTCCAGAATTTGGGCACAACTCCGTTACGACTACCAAACGCCTCGCCGACCTCCGAACCAAGCCTAAGAAGACTAGAACAGCTCCAAAAGGACTAGAATGGAAAGGAGAACTCGGAATTGGCAAATGAAAGTGAAGTCTCGGCCTTCTATTTATAGACAACGATCGGAACTTCCGATCCTTGATCGGAACGTCCGAACCTCGATCGGAACGTCCGATCCTGCCATCGGAGCTTCCGAAGATCCTGATCTGCCACGTGTCAAAATATCACTGGTTGACTCCGGATAGGGGTGATCGAAGCTTCTGGTCCTGATCGGAGCTTCCGATCTTGCCACACGTCATGCCTGACGTAATATCGATCTGAGCTTCCGATCCTGTTCGGAGCTTCCGATCCTGATCGGAGCTTTCGAACTCGCCTTCGGAGCTTCCGAACTCTACCCAAGTAATTATGATTAATTTCTTAATTACTGATTTTGGTTACAGGCTACTACATTCTCCCCCACTTAAGATATTTCGTCCTCGAAATCAGATCTTAAGTACCGAATGCAAAAACAGAAATCAGAAACATTCTTTATTCAAATCAAACGTTTACAAAGTTTGCAACTGAATACAACTTTAAAGAATGAAATCAAAACAACTCAGGATGGTCTTTACGCATCCTGTCCTCAAGCTCCCAAGTAGCTTCCTCAGTGCCTCGGCGCTGCCACTGAACTAAAACCAAAGGAATGACTTTGTTCCGTAAAACCTTATCCTTATAATCCAGGATACGAAGAGGTTTCTCAACATAAGTCAAATCTTTGTCTACCTGAACCTCAGATCGCTGCAGAATATGAGATTCATCCGCCACATACCGTCGCAACAGAGATACGTGGAACACGTCGTGAATACTGGATAGGTGCGATGGCAAAGCTAGTCGATAAGCCAAATCGCCAATGCTCTCCAAGATCTCAAACGGACCGATAAATCTGGGAGACAACTTGCCCTTAAGGCCAAATCTGAGAATTTGCGGAAAGGTGACACTCTCAGAAACACTTTCTCCCCGACCTCGAACTGCAAGGGCCTACGCTTGATATTAGCATAGCTGGCCTGACGATCCTCTGCAGTCTTAATCCGTTTCTTGATTTGATCAACAATGTCTATCGCTTGCTGGATAAACTCCGGTCCTTCAGCCTGTCTCTCCCCCACTTCTTCCCAAAAGAGTGGAGTACGACAACGTCGCCCATACAACGCCTCAAAAGGGGCCATCCCAATACTAGTGTGATAGCTGTTGTTGTAAGCGAACTCGATCAACGACAAATGATCCTGCCAGGCTGAACCAAAATCCATGACGCACGCTCTAAGCATATCCTCTAAAGTACGGATAGTGCGCTCTGACTGACCATCAGTCTCCGGATGATAGGCTGTACTCAAACTGAGAGTAGTACCCATCGCACGCTGAACACTCCCCCAGAATCTAGAAGTAAACCTGGGGTCCCGATCGCTGACAATGCTCACAGGCACTCCATGAAGTCGAACGATCTCCTGAATGTACATCCGTGCCATGCGATCCGCAGAGTACTCTCGGCTATAGGCAATGAAATGCGCTGACTTGGTGAGTCGGTCCACCACAACCCAGATTGCATCATAGTTCTTCGGGGATACCAGCAAATGGGTCACAAAGTCCATGGTGATAAACTCCCATTTCCATTCAGGGATAGGCAGACTGTGAAGCAATCCTCCAGGTCGTCGGTGCTCTGCCTTGACTTATTGACACACCAAACATCTCGAAACAAACTGATAAACACTGCGTTTCATTCCCTTCCACCAGAAACGAGTACGTAGATCCTTATACATCTTGTTGCTCCCAGGATGAATACTCAACTTAGTGCGATGCGCCTGAGACAAAATCTCCTCTCGCAACTCTTCATCCTGCGGAATCACAAGCCTACCAGACAAACACAGAAAACCATCTGACTGATAATGAAATCCAGACGAGCTACCCTCGTTAGCTAGACGAGCTAAACGCTGGGTCTTCGAATCAGACATCTGAGCATCTCGGATCCGCGAATACAAGGCTGGCTCAGATAATATCGCAAACATCTGGATACTCTGCATACCTTTCTTATGCTTGAAGGTAAAACCTGAAGTACAACAGTCACTGATCGCACTAGACATCGAACAAGTCTGAAGTGCGGATAGTCGCACCTTGCGACTCAAAGCATCAGCGGTGAGATTAGCAGCTCCCGGATGGTACATAATCTCGCAATCATAGTCCTTAAGCAAGTCCATCCAACGTCTCTGCCTCATGTTCAACTACGCCTGAGTGAAAAAATACTTGAGACTCTTATGGTCGGTGAAGATCTCAAATTTCTCGCCATACAGATAATGACGCCAGATCTTCAAAGCGAACACAATGGCTGCCAATTTCAAATCATGGACTGGGTAGTTGTCCTCGTGAAGCTTCAGCTGTCTAGAAGCGTATGCGATCACATGCCCATTCTGAGTCAGGACACAACCTAACCCCTGAAGGGAAGCATCCGTGCAAACTACATACCCTCCAGATCCTGACGGTAATGCCAACACCGGCGCAGAAGTCAACCGCCGTCGAAGCTCACGGAAATTCTCCTCACACTCGGAGGACCACTCGAAATCCACACCCTTGCGGGTAAGCTGCGTCAACGGTCGAGCTAACTGAGAGAAGTTCAGAATGAAGCGACGATAATACCCTGCTAGACCCAGAAAACTACGGATCTCAGCAACTGTCGTCGGACGCGACCAATTAAGTACCGCTTCAATCTTGCTTGGATCAACAGAAATCCCTTCCCTGGATATGATATGGCCAAGAAAGACCACTCTATTCATCCAGAACTCACACTTGCTCAGCTTGGCGAACAACTGCTCATCTCGAAGAGTCTGTAGTACTAACCGCAAGTGAGAAACATGTTCTTCCGTATTACGCGAATACACCAAGATGTCGTCAATAAAGACCACGACAAACTTGTCCAAGTACTCTCTGAAGACACGGTTCATCAAATCCATGAATATAGATGGCGCATTAGTAAAACGAAATGGCATCACTAGGAACTCGTAATGCCCATAGCGAGTACGGAATGCAGTCTTGGCTACGTCCTGATCACGGACTCTCAACTGATGATACCCAGATCTCAAGTCAATCTTGGAGTAAACTGATGTGCCCTGCAGCTGGTCAAACAAGTCATCAATACGAGGCAACGGATACTTGTTCTTCACAGTGACTCGATTCAGCTGCCGATAGTCAATGCACAGCCGCATCGACCCATCCTTCTTCTTCACGAAGAGAACAGGAGCTCCCCAAGGAGATACACTAGGAAGAATGTACCCCTTGTCCAAAAGATCCTGTAGCTGATTCTTCAACTCACGCATCTCTGACGGAGCCAGACGATACGATGCTCTAGAAATAGGCGAAGTACCCGGCATCAACTCTATGCCAAACTCGACTTCCCTAGCAGGAGGAAAACCCGGAATCTCATCAGGAAATACATCTGGAAATTCATCCACAATAGGAATGCTCTCTATCCCAATATTCTCAGCGGACAAATCAACTGCATAGATAAGGTAGCCTTCCCCGCCAGACTCTAGAGCTCAACAGGCTCTCAAAGCTGATACCAAAGGCATCGGGGGTCGCGCTCCCTCACCATAGAAAAACCAACTCTCACTCCATTCCGGATGAAAGCATACTAATCTCTGATAGCAGTCCACTGAAGCTCGATAGGTAGTCAACATATCTATTCCCAGAATGCAATCAAAGTCGTCCATCGCCAGGACCATGAGATTCGCTAACAGAATGTTCCCTTCGAACTCTAAAGGGTAACCCATCACTAGACGCTTAGCCAAAGCAGATTGGCCCGTCGGAGTAGAAACAGACATCACTACGTCTAGTGCAATGCATGGTAACTTTTGCCTCTTAACAAAACGTGCAGAAATGAAGGAATGAGATGCACCAGTGTCAATAAGTACAAGAGCAGGTATACCAAAAAGCAGAAATGTACCTGCGATGACTTTCTCATTCTCCTCCACAGCCTAATCATGTCTCAGGGCAAACACCTGGCCAGAAGCTCGTGGCCTCAAATAAGAAATCCCAGCAGACTGTCCCTGCGACCTCTGCTGTACGGTGGCCTGAGAGCCCGACCCTGAATCAGAACCAGAACCGCCTTCCCCAGACAGTGGGCAATCCCTCCGGATATGACCAGTCTCTCCACAACGGAAACAAGCTCCAGAAGCTCTACGGTACTTGTCGGATGGATGGTTCTTCCCACAGTGATCACACTTGTCCTTCTTACCATAACGGACAACACCTCCAGAACCAGAGGAAGAAGAAGATCCAGACTTCTTGAAAGTTTGGGCACGGGGACCCAAAGAACTAGCAGGCCTCGACTGAGGGAAAGACCTGTTTCGCCGAATGCTGTCCTCCGCCTGGTGACAACGGCTCACCAAACCCTCGTAGGACATGTCGTCACCAACCGCCACACGGTCATGGATCTCAGGGTTAAGGCCCTGAAGGAACAGATTATACTTCATCTCTGAGCTATCAGCAATCTCGGGGCAATAGGATAACAGATCAAAGAACCTCTGCTGATACTCATCGATAGACATGGCTCCCTGTCGCAGACTCAGTAGCTCGCCCGCCTTCGACTGTCGGAGTGCAGGAGGAAAATACCGCTTTTGGAAAGCTGTGCGGAACTCGGCCCAGGTGGCCATTCCTCTCGCCGCAACAAAAGGTGCAGAAGTAAACCTCCACCACCTGCGCGCACGCCCATCCAGAAGATAGCCAAGGGTTTCCACCTTCTGCTCCTCGGTGCATTGGAAAGTCTGAAAAGTCGTCTTCATGCGGTCTAACCAGTTCTCCGCATCCTCCGGAGACTCACCTCCAACTAAGGGCTTAGGACCCATAGCTAAGAATCGGCGCACAGTGAAACGCTCGTCGTCATGATGACGATGACGCCGTTCTCGACGAGGCTCCCGGTCGGCATCACCCCAACGCCCACCAACACTGCCATGAGAACTCCGGTCGTCACGATTTTCCATCTACAAAAATACCTCATGATGAGACTAAATCCCAAGAATTCTTTTGCATGCTCTGATACCATAAATGTAGTGACCCTTACCCGGATCACCTACTAAACAGAACTTATGCATGTAATTTACTTAATTAAACAGATATCAGAATAAAACTGCGAAAACCATAAACAATATACAATCCCAAGTGAAAGAATCTGTAATTTATCCAATAATATACAACCAAATCGAATAGCTGTATAAACCCAAACAACAGTAATAAAACCTAGACGAAGCTTCAGCTGGCCAACCACTGACTAGCCCCTCCTGGATCCACCCTCCTCGTCCAATCGCAAACCTGCCCCATGGAATAGGGTGTCCAGAAAAATACAGAGTACGAGACGTGAGCATAAAACGCTCAGTACGAGAGTATGAGTATACATGCATGCAAAGTGAACTCCCTATAGACTCGAGGTCAAGGATCAGATAACAGAGACAGACCGGGCCCTGGTATGTAGCACGCTGTGCCGTCGCTTCAGGAGATGGCTCCCATACCGAGATAACCGTGGATACGCCGGACCCAAATCGATGGAAGTCCATCCACTAACGGGATAGGGTACAACCCTACTAACAGACATCTCGAAAGAGATACAACAAGATAAATGAATGCAGCATAATATCATGGCATATAAATCATGCAGTCACATAATACATGCATACTCAGTCAGGATATCTCGAACAGTACTTTCATACCTCAAAACAGAGCAAGCTCTACCAACTCTAGGTCCACGCCTATAGTCTGCTCTACACTGCCAAATGATACTACTATCAATAAATTTCTCTAAAAGCCTTAACTAAGCTATTGCATACTCCTAAATATTTATAGGAAGCAAAAGCTATACCTTCGTCCGTCGTTAGCCCTTTGATGTCGATGCCTCCAGAATTTGGGCACAACTCCGCTACGACTACCGAACGCCTCGCCGACCTCCGGATCAAGCCTAAGAAGACTAGAACAGCTCCAAAAGGACTAGAATGAAAAGGAGAACTCGGAATTGGCAAATGAAAGTGAAGTCTCGACCTTCTATTTATAGACAACGATCGGAACTTCCGATCCTTGATTGGAACGTCCGAACCTCGATCGGAACGTCCGATCCTGCCATCGGAGCTTCCGAAGATCCTGATCTGCCACGTGTCAAAATATCACTGGTTGACTCCGGATAGGGGTGATCGGAGCTTCCGGTCCTGATCGGAGCTTCCGATCTTGCCACACGTCATGCCTGACGTAATATCGATCGGAGCTTCCGATCCTGTTCGGAGCTTCCGATCCTGATCGGAGCTTCCGAACTCGCCTTCGGAGCTTCCGAACTCTACCCAAGTAATTATGATTAATTCCTTAATTACTGATTTTGGTTACGGTCTACTACATATCATCTCCTTGACGGTCGCATGTCTAAGCGAGCGTGTTTGTTCACCAAAAAGCTCTTTGAGATTCAAATGAATGTCAGTAGCATTCTTAGCATCTTCAATACACTTTTGCAGCTCATCATTCATAGAAGCTTGCATATTACACTTGGCTCTGAAGTCGTGGTCACACCAATCCTTTAAAGTCATTAGCTCCTCAGGGCTACATCTAGCCGGAACCTCAGCAAGGGGCGGCTCGTCAAGTGTATATGCTATCCTTTCCGAGTTCAAGACAATTTTCAGATTTCTTAGCCAATTGTGGTAATTCGGACCGATCAGTACATGTTTGTTGAGTATTGCAGATAATGGATTGCGAATCGAAGACATGTCAAAACTTTGTACTGAAAAATAATAACAGATAAATGTTAATGACTATTTTAAAATATTTAATAAGATATAAAGTATGAACTTTTATTTTATAAATTTTCGCTCCCACTGTTTTTGACATTTTCACTACCCTCTAGTGAAAAACGATAAACTCTTTTACGTAAGGTCCAATTAGCCAATCATGATCCTGAATAATATCAGTCAATCAAAATTCCTAAAAAGTAGTTTCCAATTGTGTCTCCATGAAACCCTCTACATAATATTTTATCTCACACTTGATGAGGACCCAATAATATGACGTCGATCATCTTTACGTGTCAAACCTTACCCATCGATGCAAAACTTTAATGGACGGTCGTCATGAGTTCTCTCAATAATATGAGCCAAAATTATGGGAGTTTCATGTAGTTCACATCACCATGTCAATGTATTTCACAGCTTTCCGGCCTCCAAGTCCTCCAATAATATGAGCCGAGCATTGACCGCGGATAGCATTCATCATGCACCCATTGTCGATGAAATACAAGGAAATTATAAACACTTTTATAATTCCATTTTTCGGGATTGATATTAACTTTGAATCTTATTCAAAATGAGGGTTTTTAATTTTGAAATGGTCCCATCATTAATTTTAAAAGCTCTTTATGTTTGTTCGTATGATTTTCGGATTCATGCAACTTTGTTATTATAAAATAATAACGCACATACTCATTATTTATTATATATCATGCATATATAATAAATAGTAAACTAACAACGATGATCAATCATCCCAACACTATTTGGCCCCTGTGAGCCAAACACGGGCCTAGGTCCAATCCTAAGAAATGCATTGGATGAAAATACACAATAACATAAGCTTCCAATATTTACATGTCTTGGATTTTCATAATTCATCATGGCCCAGTATCTTCTAATCTTGATCTTTTACTATCAAATATTCTATAATAAAATATTTATGACAAATAGTGATACATCTCATGGGGTGGGAACGAGATATAAACCAAGCCTACTTTAAATTTGATAATTATTACAACTCATTCAACATAAAATATCCTAGAATACACCTAGAAAATTGGTCTTGGGCTTTTGATCATCCTTCATGCATAATATCACATATCATACACCATCAATTAATTATCGCAATAATCAATTGATCAAATATTATATATCTTGGTCCAATCACTAACCGTCACGATTATAAAATAAATTAACAAAATAAACAAACACTTTTGTTTACTTTTTATAATCGAATTTCTTGTAAATCACCATTTATTATAAATAATCAAAGTCTCACTTTAATTATTTATTTCATGAGAAAATACATAACTTAGTGCTTTTGACACTTGGATATCCCAAAACACCTTTTGGAAATCCTAGTCGTCATAGTCGTAGCTGGAGCTCCGTCGCGAGATTCCGGCCAACCCATATTTTTTTTATTAAAAGGGTCAGCCCGTAGGCTGCCTTTAATGCCCTACCGGCATCAACACGGGCTGCCCGAAATGAGCAGAATTGTTTTTTACAAAAACAGCCCCAAAGAGTGGTTCGATTTTCTCATGCGGTTAGAAATTAACCTCAATACAATATTCAATAAATGCTACACAACAAAGAGCAACCTAGGCTACGATACCACAGATAGATCTCGGTTCCCTTGTGCCCAAAAATGCAGTGGAATTTTACAATTTTTATGTAAAAACCGAGCACTTTTGTAGCATTCAAAAAAATTAAACATCCATAGAGTGTTTTGGAAGTTTTTACCTATCAATCTTAAAATATTGATAATGACTCCAAACAAGTTGTAAATAACTTAGCTCTTGAAAAGGTATACACTATCTACAAGCTTCCAAGAGCATACCTTGCTCAAAATGGAACAAGCTTCCTAGAGCACACCTTGCTAAAAAATGAATTCCTCCTTCAAGTTAGATCCACGACTAGTCAAATTAGATCCACCCTAATTATTCACTAGAATATTTAGAGCATTTTTTATTGAGATTTTCTTTGTCTTTTTCACACAAGATAAAGAAAAAAATTGGAGAGAATATTAAGGAGAGTGTTTGGCCATATTGGAGAGAAGTGAGAGGAAGATTGTTTATCGTGGTACTTAAAAAGTGTTATGACAAAAGTTAAAACATGCATAGAAAAAGTTAAATCATGCATAAAATTGTGCATCTTCTCTTCTAACCCTTCATATTCTCTCTCTCATGTATTGTATGTATTTTTTATGTCAAACATATACATACATGGCCCATGAACTTAACATTTAATTAATTATCAAACTCAAACCCATTTAAGTTCAATGAATTAATTAACTCTTACTTTTACTCAATCAAGCCCACAAGTAGAATAATTATTAAACACTATTTTTATTTGGGCTCTACAAGACCCAATAATGTTTAATTAATTCAACACTTGAATTAATTTAATTATCTTGGCTCTACAAGGTCCACTACTGTTTAATTAATTCAACTCTTGAATTAATTTAACTAAGTCCACAATAATAGTTTTGAAAATCACCATTTTCAAAAAGTAATTATTTATTCAAGACAAATTTTAATCTTGGAACACTTTCACAAATTAAAAGTTACTTTTCTCTTTATTTTCCTATGAAAATCATACTTCAAATTTATCTCACTTATAAACTCCTTTATAAGCCATTCAAATCGTTGAACTAATTTTATTCTCAACGAGATCTAGAAAGCCAGTACTTGTGTGATCTACAATAGTTCAATGATACAACTGGCAGTGGGTTCACCATCCGGACTTTCCAAGTGGTTATCACTTATCGAGTGGATAAAGTCCGCGGTTTTGGTTGTACACCATTAGTCCTTACTACTTGAAACATCATTGAGACTCTATATGCTAGTACTGTGCTTTGACTCGTTTACCGACTCTATTGGGGTCATCAGGTGTCGGGATTGGGTACAGTTACAACACATATAGGAGTCGATGCTTTGTTGTCAAGGATTCACCACATACTTGCGAGTGTGGATATCCTATGCGATCTGAGGAGATATTAGTGTGACGAATCTCTGGCCAGAGTACATGATGTGTTTTAAGAAATGGTTTCTTAGTAGCACATGCGATGTCACTATTTGATCTTCAAGATGTATTGCATAGTTATCGAATCTCGAACGACTCTCGATTTACCAATGGTTGTTGATTCGATCGGGATATTTGGATGAAGGGACCGTACTGTACGCTAACCAAAATCTATTGGTTCTTGCAGGCACTATCAGTGATACCTAGGGAATCATGGGGCGATGTTTCTAGACGCTCTTACCATGATTCGATGGGCAAGTCGGAAATTGTTGTTCCGAGTCACAAGGAGTTGTGAGCCCACAGCTAGCTGTATCCCTGAACCATTGAGGGTCACACAGAGTAATGGATTTTTAATTCCCGTTGAGATAGTTAAATTTAATGAACAAAGAAGTTGGACTTCTTATTTAAGAGTAGAGGAGTAAGATTTCCTAAAATGACATAGGGATGGGCATTTTTGGAAATCACTGAATTCGGATTCAAAAAAATTTATCTTGACTTTAAAAGGTGCAGAAATGGTTTCTGTGCACATTGGTGAAATCGGTTTATCAATCGGAGTCATGATGAATTTTATATTAATTTCTGAACATGCGGGCTTTGCTTGTCGGGCTTGAACTTATGACTAATGGGCCCTAAGCTGTTAGCGGCCCACATTATAAATAAGTTATTGCAGTACAGAAATTACACACAACAGGTCACAAAATTATTTTCGAAAACCCTATTTTTCTTATGTGTGGCCGACGCCCCCCCTCCCCTCTGCTCGGAAAAATCCAGTCTGTGAATTTTGAATTACAGTCTGGTTTAACGGATCAAATTCGTTAATTCTCTTCGTAGAAACTTCTGATAGATTTTCTAGTGCAATCTATCAGAGGGATTAAATATCCGTTCGTGGACCTGATTGAAAAACAGTTCGTCCATCAGTTCCAGGGATATACAACAAGAGCAGAGCAATCTGTTGGTGTCCAAAATCTCGATTCGAGATTGGAGGTAAAAATTTATAATTGTTATTTAATTTTTACACACACAATTTAATCGTAAAGTTTTGATACCCATTATGGAATCGTTCCATATAAAATATTTTAAACTTTCGCTGCACCGGGTATCAATTCTGATTGATCTGATCGCCGTTCTCCAACAGTGGTATCAGAGCCAGGTTGTTCAGATCAAGCGATTAAATTAATCAATTGTACGAAAAGTTTTAAGCCTCGATTTTTGAAACAAAATAAATATTTTAAAATAATTTTTTTTTTTGGGACAAAACCCGGGCAGCGATTGGATCGCTGCCCGGGGGGGGGGGGGCAGCGATGGTCGCTGCCCCGGGCAGCGCACGGCGCTGCTCGGCCCGAGCCCTTTTGGGGCGCGGGCAGCCCGGGAACGTCCCGGGCAACCCGCGGAAAAATTAATTTTTTAATTTTAAAATTAAATTTTAATATGTTAAAATTTTATTTTTGGTCCGATCGAAAATTGTTTTTGATTAGTCCACGAGGCGTCGGATCGAATTGTTCGAGTCCGAAAATTTTAAAATTGATTTTTGGATAAATTTGAATTTTTGGAAAATTTATATATTTTATCTGTTAAATCAGATTTTATGAAATTAATTATTTTTGGTACAATTGATGATAAGATATGATCTTATGGATATATTGAGTAAAATATGATTTTATGTATAAAATTGGATTTTATAGATAAAATATGATTTTATTTGATAAAAAGATAAAATATGATTTTGTATGTAAAATAAGATTTTATATATGGAATATGATTTTATCCTTTTAAATTTAAATTTCCATTGCATGTTATCCAATAAATTAATTTTGAATTAAATGTTATTGGATAAGGATGATCGATTGCCATGACCAATTTTGTAGGTGTATGTTAGGAATTTACATTTGTTTTTATTGTTGTTGGATTTATTAATGGACCTGATTTATGGCCCAATATGAATTGTCATATTTAATAAAAGTGGGCTTGGTTTATGGCCCGTTCCCACCCCTTAAAATATATCCCCTACTTGTCATAGTTATTTATTGTAAATACATTAGACTTAGTGGGAGATGAAGATTTGAAGATGGAGATGGGCCCAGCAGACAATAAAGACAGAAAAAATGTTAATTGGAAGCTCAATGTAATAGGATTGCATTGCATACTGCATATTACCTAGGATTGGACTAAGACTCGTGATTGGCAACCACGGGTCGATTAGAAATGGAATCGATCATCCTATATAATATATGATATTATTGTTGTATGCATGTTTTAGACTAAATTGTGTGAATCCGGCAAGCATACAAAATTTTAAAATGATGAGACAAATTTTCAAAATTAAAATCCCTCATTTTAAAAATGATTTAAAATTGATATCAAGATAAATAAAGGAAATTTAAAATTGTTTAAATGTTCCTACCTTCCATCAACGATCAATGTATGAGATGCTACCCGCGGATATGGTCCGGCTCATATTATTGGGGGGGCCCGTTCGTCGGAAAGCTGTACATTGGATCGACACATGTTGTAAGTTGGGTGAAACTCCCATGGGATTGGCTCATATTATTGGGGGATCCACATGGCGACCGTCCATCACAACTTAATATTGATGGGTCATCTTGACATGTTACAATAAACGGCGTCATATTATTGGGCCCTTATTGGACATGAGGTAAAAACGTGGAGGTTGCTTTGGAAGCAATTGGGCTCTACCTTTTGAAAATTATGGTTGGCTGATATTATTCGGGACCATAGTTTGTCAATTGGACTCCATGTTCTCACTAAGGAAAACAGTTTCCCATTTTCACTAGAGGGTAGTGAAATCGTTAAAATAGTGGGAGTGAGATTCATAAAATAAATTTCGCCTATTTTATGTCTTAGTAAATTAATTAAACAATCACTGATATTTGTCTGTTTCTTTTCAGTATTTCATAAAGATGAATTCGCGTAATCCACTTTTCTCGATCCTCGAACAAAATAAATTGACTGGCGCATACTATACGGAATGGTTCCGTAAGTTGAAGATTGTCTTGACTTCGGAGAAGATGCTCTACGTGTTAGAAAAATCTCATCCGAAGGAAGCACCAGCTGACATAAGTCCGGAAGAGTTAGCCAAAATTGATACATGGTGGGACCATGATATCAAGGCCAAATGCTATATGCAAGCCTCGATGTCTGATGAACTCCAGAGGCGATTTGAGGACACCGTGAATGCTGCTGACATTCACGTACAACTCAAGGAACTTTTGGGGCTCAATCGAGAGCTGAAAGGTTCGCTACTGTAAAGGAGCTAATGACGTGTCGCATGCGTGAAGGGACTTCGGTCCGTGATCATGGGGTACGAGTGATTTGGCTCATACAGAAGTTGGTAACGCTTGATTTGGTGTTGGAGCATGAACTCAACGTGGACTTACTACTTCTATCTCTTCCTTCTTCGTTTGACGGATTTGTGGTGAATTTCAATATGAACAAGATAGAGGCCTCCCTTGAAGAGATGGTCAATATGCTTGTGACATATGAATCCACTTTAAAGAAGGATAAACCGGCTTTCTTGGTGGGCTCCTCTTCTTCTGCTAAGAAGGGGCCAAGTACAAATGGTAAGAAACGTTCTGCTCCACCCAAGAAAATCGAACCCGAGAAGAAGTACAAGACAAAGGCTTCAAACATGGAAAAGTCCAAGGATGTTTGCCATTACTGCAAGAAGCCCGGTCATTGGAAGCGTAACTGCAAGGAATATCTAGAGCAGTTGCGAACTGCGAAGGGTATGTTCTATATTGAAATAAATGTTTTACTTAATACTACTTCTTGGGTATTGGATACCGGATGTGGATCACATTTGCAATGATTTGCAGGTGATGACAAGAAGTCGCAGGCTTAGAATGGGTGAGACCCAGCTGAGGCTCGGAAATGGTTCCAGAGTTGAAGCTAAAGCTGTGGGAGATATTTATTTAATTTTGCAGAACGGTTTTAAGTTACTTTTGAGAGATGTTTTATTTGTTCCAGATTTGATTAAAAACATTATTTCTGTTTCTATGCTTGATAGAGATGGTTATTCTTGCAATTTTGTGAATGTGATTTGCAATATTTACAAGAATGAATGTTTGATTGGAAATGGACAACTTGAAAACGATCTATATAACTTAAAATTGAAAGACGTTCCAATAAATTATGTTGATAAACCGGCAACAACAAACAAAAGGAAAATCGATAGTCAAAACCCGGCAAACCTTTGGCATGCTAGACTAGGTCATATTTCCTCAAGGAGGATGAACAAGCTAGTGGGAGAGGGCATGTTTGATATGTCTGATATTAACTCTCTACCTACTTGTGAATCCTGCCTGAAAGGAAAAATGACTAAATCTCCTTTTAAGGGAAAACCTGAGCGTAGTCAAAATCTGTTGGATTTGATCCATACAGACGTTTGTGGTCCATTTAGAATTGGTACTCAATATGGACACACCTACTTCATTACCTTTACTGATGATTATTCAAGGTATGGGTATTTATATTTAATGAAATATAAGTCTGAAGCATTTGAAAAGTTCAAAGAATTCAAGGCTGAAGTAGAAAACAAGCTAGGTAAAAGTATTAAAGCACTTCGATCGGATCGAGGTGGAGAATACTTAAGTACCGAGTTTTTGGACTATCTGAAAGAGAATGGGATTCTCTCTCAGTGGACTCCTCCTATGACACCTCAGCTAAATGGTGTATCGGAGCGTCGTAATCGAACTTTGTTGGACATGGTTCGATCCATGATGAGCTTCACTGAGCTTCCACCTTCGTTTTGGGGCTATGCGCTTGAAACGGCAGAATTGTTGTTGAACAACGTCCACACCAAAGCAGTGGACAAAACACCATACGAGTTATGGAATGGCAAAGCTCCTAAGTATTCGTACTTGAGGATTTGGGGATGTCCTGCTTACGTGAAGCAGACAGTGGGAGATAAGTTGGATAGTCGATCCACCTTATGTTATTTTGTAGGGTATCCGAAGAATTCAATCGGATATTATTTCTATCATCCTGCTGAAACAAAGGTGTTTGTTTCAAGGAATGCCACCTTCTTGGAGAAGGAGTTCTTATTGGATAAGAAAGGCGAGATGTTGGAACTCGAAGAAATTTGAAAAAAACCCGAAATACAAAATAACGATCCTACACCTCAGGAACCATTGATAGACACGCCTATACCTAGAAGATCCGAGAGGACTTCTAGACCTCCTATTCGATATGGTCTTCTTCTTGAAGGGGATCAAGATGAACCCGATGTTGGATGTGATCCAAGAAACTTCAAAGAAGCAATTTCTGATGCGGATTCAAATTTATGGCTTGAAGCTATGCAGTCGGAAATAGATTCGATGCATACAAACCAAGTTTGGTCTTTAGTAGATCCTCCCGATGGAATTGTTCCAATAGGGTGTAAATGAATCTACAAGAGAAAGCTTGGGCCTGATGGTAAGGTATTTACCTACAAGGCGCGATTGGTGGCGAAAGGTTATACTCAAAGACAAGGAGTTGACTATGATGAAACCTTTTCACCAGTTGCAATGTTCAAGTCCATAAGAATCCTTATTGCCATAGCTGCTTGGTATGACTATGAGATATGGCAAATGGATGTGAAGACTGATTTTCTTAATGGAGACATTAAGGAAGAAATCTATATGATGCAGCCTGAAGGATACACATCCATGGGAAGCGAGCATAAGGTATGCAAGCTTCAGAGATCAATCTATGGTCTAAAACAGGCATCAAGAAGTTGGAACCAGAAATTTGATGAAACAATAAAGGATTTTGGTTTCATCAAAAACCCGGAGGAAACATGCGTGTACAAGAAAGTAGTTAAGGATGCTGTGACATTCTTAGTACTTTATGTTGATGACATCCTACTCATTGGGAATGACGTAGGGATGTTGCAGTCAACAAAGATATGGTTATCAGGTAGATTCTCGATGAAGGATTTTGGTGAGGCATCCTATATTCTAGGGATACAGATCTATAGAGATAGATCTAAGAGAATGATAGGACTCACTCAATCAACCTACATCGACACCATATTGAAACGGTTTTCAATGGATGGGTCCAAGAGAGGACATCTACCCATGTGTCATGGAGTTTCTCTATCCAAGTCAATGTGCCCCAAGACTGATGAAGAGATAGAGAAAATGACACATGTACCATATGCGTCAGCCATAGGTAGTATCATGTGTGGGATGATATCTACCAGACCGGATGTAGCATTTGCTCTGAGTGTCACGAGCAGATATCAAGCTAATCCCGGTCAAATGCATTGGAAAGCCGTGAAGGACATTCTTAAGTACTTACGAAGGACTAAGAATATGTTCATGGTATATGGAGGAAGAGAACTAAAATTGGAAGGCTATACCGACTCTAGCTTCCAAAGTGACGTGGATGACTCGAAGTCAACCTCTGGATTTGTGTTCATGCTCAATGGCGGTGCTGTCTCTTGGAAGAGTTCCAAGCAGGACACCACAGCGGATTCCAACACTGAGGCAGAATACATTGCAGCATCAGCTGCTGCTAAAGAGACCGTTTGGATGAGGAATTTCGTCCAAGAGTTGGGCATCATTCCTGAAGTTGTTGGTCCAGTCCCGGTGTACTGTGACAACACGGGTGCCGTTGCTCAGGCAAAGGAACCAAGGTCTCATCAAAGATCCAAACACGTACTGAGAAAATACCACATCATCCGGGAGATTGTGGAAAGAGGAGACATCACTGTCGAAAGAGTGGCCTCTGCAGACAATATCGCTGATCCACTTACTAAGCCCTTGCCAGGACCATTATTTGACAAACATCGCAAAGCAATGGGTCTACGTAGTATGACTAGTTGGCTTTAGGGCAAGTGGGAGATTGAAAGAGTGGGTGCCCGGTGAGCCAACTTGTGGCTAAGGGCTTTGATGACTCTTTGTATAAACAATCTTTTGTTTTATATAATTTACACTTTTATTAATGGCAATGACTTTATCTTTCTTCATATTGTTATATTGTGATATACTATTGTTGTTTTGATAAAGACCTTGAATATACTATAGTGTATGTAAGATGTGGTAGAACATGGGGATGTCTATCATGAAACACATCTTATAGTCACTGTATATTCTAAACTGTTCCTAGTCGATTGAGCCGTCCGATAATAAGGATAAGGATCGCTCGAGTTTGAGACTAGCATTTGCGATGCAGAGTACCACGTTTCATTGGTAGGGAACATAGAGATGTTCAAAGCATGCAAATGGATATTCATATGATGAATGATCGAACTACCCTATCCGGACTTTCCAAGTGGTTATCACTTATCGAGTGGATAAAGTCCGCGGTTTTGGTTGTACACCATTAGTCCTTACTACTTGAAACATCATTGAGACTCTATATGCTAGTACTGTGCTTTGAATCGTTTACTGACTCTATTGGGGCCATCAGGTGTCGGGATTGGGTACAGTTACAACACATATAGGAGTCGATGCTTTGTTGTCAAGGATTCACCACATACTTGCGAGTGTGGATATCCTATGTGATCTGAGGAGATATTAGTGTGACGAATCTCTGGCCAGAGTACATGATGTGTTTTAAGAAATGGTTTCTTAGTAGCACATGCGATGTCACTATTTGATCTTCAAGATGTATTGCATAGTTATCGAATCTCGAACGACTCTCGATTTACCAATGGTTGTTGATTCGATCGGGATATTTGGATGAAGGGACCGTACTATACGCTAACCAAAATGTATTGGTTCTTGCAGGCACTATCAGTGATACCTAGGGAATCATGGGGCGATGTTGCTAGGCGCTCTTACCATGATTCGATGGGCAAGTCGGAAATTGTTGTTCCGAGTCACAAGGAGTTGTGAGCCCACGGCTAGCTGTATCCCTGAACCATTGAGGGTCACACAGAGTAATGGATTTTTAATCCCCGTTGAGATAGTTAAATTTAAAGAGTTAAATTTAATGAACAAAGAAGTTGGACTTCTTATTTAAGAGTAGAGGAGTAAGATTTCCTAAAATAACATAGGGATGGACATTTTTGGAAATCACTGAATTCGGATTCAGAAAAATTTATCTTGACTTTAAAAGGTGCAGAAATGGTTTCTGTGCACATTGGTGAAATCGGTTTATCAATCGGAGTCATGATGAATTTTATATTAATTTCTGAACATGCGGGCTTTGCTTGTCGGGCTTGAACTTATGACTAATGGGCCCTAAGCTGTTAGCGGCCTACATTATAAATAAGTTATTGCAGTATAGAAATTACACACAACAGGTCACAAAATTATTTTCGAAAAACCCTATTTTTCTTAAGTGTGGCCGACGCCCCCCCTCCCCTCTGCTCGGAAAAATCCAGTCTGTGAATTTTGAATTACAGTCTGGTTTAACGGATCAAATTCGTTAATTCTCTTCATAGAAACTTCTGATAGATTTTCTAGTGCAATCTATCAGAGGGATTAAATATCCGTTCGTGGACCTGATTGAAGAACAGTTCGTCCATCAGTTCCAGGGATATACAACAAGAGCAGAGCAATCTGTTGGTGTCCAAAATCTCGATTCGAGATTGGAGGTAAAAATTTATAATTGTTATTTAATTTTTACACACACAATTTAATCGTAAAGTTTTGATACCCATTATGGAATCGTTCCATATAAAATATTTTAAACTTTCGCTGCACCGGGTATCAATTCTGATTGATCTGATCGCCGTTCTCCAACAGGGACAAGAGATAGCGAGGTGCTACGGGAATTTTGGCGGAGATTTGCCAGAGTCATGCATTGAAATCAACGGGCTGATGACAGATGTAGGTATAGTCCAAGATCTCTAGTAGTTTGTGGGTTTATCTATTAAGCATAGTTATGGTTTTTATATTAGTAAAGTAATACGGATTTCACTTGGCTTGTAGTGATGGAATTTAGGCACTTGTAAACACATACCAGTGGTTGAGGTATGTAAGTACTGAGTGAGATTTCCAGCAAGTATGCATGCTTATATGTTTCATTTTACGTGCCATGATATAGGTTTTACTTCTTTATACATATGCATCATGTGCATATATCATGTTGAACTTCTATCTCCTTCATTATATCCTTTGTGATAGGGTCACTCAGCCCTATATTCTTGTTATGTAGTTGGACACCGAGAGACTTCGTGATGATAGAGACTAATACTACTGTAATCTTGACGTGTGTGGGAATTTACCCAATGGATAGATAGGTACTATACATTCATTGGTTCCTAGTTTGAGCAGAATAGGATTTGACCAGTTACCAATTCACGTAATTTTTTCATGCATAATATAAGTTTGTATACTCATGTTTACACACTGAACAAGTTTCGCTCACTTCTATTTTATTTTATTTTTTACCATGGACACCCATTCGAAGGGGCAGTTGCAGGTTGTTTAGGAGTTGGAGACTATTCAATGACCAGAGCCTAGGCAGAGTTTACCATTGTTTTAGTGTAAATTTATTTGCGGTATTTTACTTGATTGGATTGTATAATTGCTTGATTGGGTTTTCAGTTTTATTCCGATTGTTTACTTCCAAGTTTGTACTCGTTTAAGTTTCCACAGTTTTTCTTTGATTATGTTTATGTTTTTAAGTTAATTGCATGTATAAGTTTCTGATTAGTAGGTTATCCGAGTAAGGTCACTATATTTATGGTATTAGAGCATGTATTATAATCTTTGGTGGCATAGTTGTTGAACATATGGGATCATTGTTGTAACCCGATTCCATTTTAAGCATTTAAAATTGTCTAAGAATGTTTAAATGGTAAAAACATGATAGGAATTCTCATTTGGGTATAATAAGTAGAAAATTGGATTCAGGATGTCTGGAAATGGTTCGGAAGACATTAAGGGTTCGAGTAGTTCGGATGATCCGAACATGAACCAAGGTTGGATCGAAAGATCCGAACTGATTGGATGGAGTGTTGAGTTTGGATGTAGAGGATGAGTTCAGAAGCTCCAAAATCATGATCGGAAATTCCGAACTCCCTGATCAGTCAGACAGGGTATGTGTTTGATTGGTGATTTGATAGGTGACATATTGGAAGCTCCAAACCCTAAGATCAGAAGGTCCGAACTCCGTTGACAGGATGATTTGTCCAATCAATAGACACGTGTTTGGTGTACAAGGATCAGAAGCTCTGATTGAGGATCGGAACGTCTGAACTCGAGATCGAAAGTTTAGAACGTGGTCTATAAATAAGGGCAAATAATTCTCGTAGTAGTGTGTGTTTTGGGGTGTGTGGGTTTCAAGCCAGTGTTCCTTTCTCGGTGTTTTACTAGTCTTTTTGAGGGTCAAGTGATAGCGAGGTGCTAAGGGGATTGTAGCGGAGCTGTTCTTGGGTCAGAGCCTTCGACATCAACGGGGTGATGATGAGCACAAGTATAATTCTAGACTCTGATTAGATTTTGATAGTAGATATTTGAAACAACCCTAACCTCTCATAAATTTCGACATGACCTTTTTAAAACATTAAAAAACCACTTGTCTCAACCAGCGCACTAAAATATTGAACTAAACAACAAGAAGCGGAATATAAACTCTTTAAACATACACTAGACAGGTCAATAGTACCCCATAATACTGTTCACCGACATAATTAGCACTAAATAACCAAGTAGTAAAAAAATCTCTGAAATACGGAAATAAACATCAAAATCCTCTGCTAAAACTTTTGAATCATACACAACCACAATATGATTAATTTTCCAATAACAAAAACATAAAATAGAAATTTTTAAAGTTACATCAATCCAATAAACAAAGTAAAGGACATTGCAACTAAAAATTTAAAAGAACAACTGCAGAAGACTAGCATAGTTCGAAGGGATGTGTCGTGCTCGCATCGCAGTCCACTCGAGAGTCATGCCTCTCAATCTCAACGAAAGTCTAACCTGAACCAAGAAAAGGTAGTGAGCCTAAAGTCTCAACAAGTATAAATCATGAAGTACCGAAGGTTTAAAACTACATGCATGATACTTAATACACTAGTACTTATAATACCTTGAAACTTACTTGGAAAAATTTTTAAAGATACAAGGAAATGAGACTTAGAACTATAAAGGAAATTCGCATGCAATGAACTCATGCCTTTAAAAAAAAAACCCACGCTTGATACTTCAACTCAATTCATGCCTTTAAACTTAAATTTCATAACTTTAACATTAAAATCAAACTCACGCTTTAACTGAAACTCACACTTGAAAGTTTAACTTTACTCACGCCTTTAAACATAAAATTTCTTAAACTTTAACTTTGAACTTTCATCTGTGAATTTAGTTCCTCGATTGTGACCCTCTGTTTTGATCGATCAATGGCTACAGTACTATATCGGCAAGGACACCAAAATATCTTTCGATGCCACATTGCCTCTTTACACTCATTTGGTAGGGGTTCCGAGATGACTCCCGGCTACACACTACCCATCTAATTCGGTAAGGGTTTCGAGATTTCTCCCAACCGCACACTACCCATCTATTTGGTAGGGGTTCCGATATGTCTCCCGACCGCACACTAGCTGTCTGATTTGGCAAGTGAGCCGAGGCATCCCCCGACTGACATTGCTTGTCTATTGTCACAATCAACTCTCCTCATTCGAAACTTTTACTTTAACTCAGATTCAAACTTTTACTTTAATCACATCAACACAAATCTTCACTTAAATAAAAAAAGCGAAGAAATATCTCAACTTGCTTAAAACTTTACTCAACTCAAAGGATGTGAGCACAAACTCGAATATACAACTTTAGAGGATGAAAACATGCTTTAAATCAAGGAAAAATGATGATTAAGTGGCTTCCTCCTAGCATAAGAACTTCCCTTGTGGCTTCTCCTTAGCATAAGAACTTCCCTTGTCCCTTAGACTTATCCATCCTAAGACTCGTTACCGGCAATCGGCCCGTACGGCCCTTAGCCTAACCCATCCTTAACCGAATGGACTCCCGCTTGAACCGACATCTCCTCCACTCCCTGTACTAACCCAATGTCCAGTCTTTAACATCAAAAGTTCAATAGACCAGCCCTTAATCCTCAGCACTAGGACAGACCGCTCGAATCTAAAATGCCCTTAACTTGACCAACCCTCAGCCGAAATGACTCCAACTTGCACCGACACAAACCTCACATCCTAGGCTCGACCCAGGACCAGCCCACAGCCAGCCCAAGCGTCCAAAATCATCCACCTTAATCGAGGAGCGACAGACACAGCGCATAGGCACAAAAATCTGCACACACGCTCAAGAACAAAACACCCGCTTGCACACCTTAACCTCGACCGAACAACGACCAGCCCCTACACACACACACACACCATGGACCCTCCCTAGGACCAGCCCTAGCCCTCAAAACAGCCCATGGTTCGAACAGCCCCTTCCAAGACCTGAACTATCCCATCGATACTAACGACCAACAAACAAAATGCATCTCTTGCAACTCCTCTATGACCAGCCCTTAAACCAATTACAACCAAAATCAAAACACCATTAAAACACACTAGATTCAAGCTCAAACTCATATCTTGGGCTGCCCCTTAATCCATGTAATGCAATCATTCGAAAAAAAAATGCATACACATCAACATCAAGACTTTAAAATTCCCTAACACCAAGAAACCTTCAAAGATCATGAAATGACTCATTTCAACACCCAAAACACACAACACAAGCATAAAAACCGAGTATACCCTTCTGAAATTTTCGAAATTGCTCAAACCCTTGGCCAAAACTTACAAAATTCACAAAAACAAGGTAAGAACAACACATACAACATAATAGGTTCACTTGGTGGCCAAGAAAATGTTTTATACTTGCTTTGATCTTGAAAAAAAAAGCCAAAAACCGAGCAGAAACGAGAGGGAAAGAGCTTCCTAGACCTTGGCCCAACTTTTCGGTGGCTTGGCGGCTATGGGCGGCGGCTGGAGCAGTGGTGGAGTAGGATGCTGTGAGTGAGGGAGAATAAAGGGGTGGGTTGAACGGCTAGGGCTTGGGGAAATTGGATTCTCACTTTTTTTTGAATAAAATGTGTGTGTAGATACAAGTGTGTGTATAGGTGTAAGTATTAGTGTGGGTAGATATAGTTGTTATTTTTTTAAAAAAAGCACTACTAAAGTTGCTGCTTGGACTAGTAACAACCACTATACCTCACACACTAAAATTATTAAAAATCAATTTATTTAAAGTTGCAAGTTGGAAGAAATTAAATAATTTCTATACGAGTTTTTAAAATACTAATTTTTGGGAGATAACTAAATAAACTCCTTAATTCATTTAAAATAAATATGACTACTCAAAATTTTTTAAAATAGTCATTTAATAAATTTCCTCCAGTCTACTACACAAACCTCAAAAATAATTTATAACTCTCAACTCCGCTTCCGCCTGCTGGCCCTAAAATAACAGAAACTCAAGAATTATTTTAAATCAATACTTAAATATTTTGATGTCACAATGATAAATAAAATATTTAATTAATAAACAAAGCGATTAAAATAATTTAAATAAAATAACTAAACATTTAAAATTCATTAAATAGATACACAAGCAGATTAAAAGCATTTAAAACCAGTTGGACAATTAAAAATATTTAAATAAGTAAGCTATATATTTAAAATAATTTAAATAACTAGCCGGTAAATTTAAGTCATTTTAAAAAAATAATATGGGCAATTAAAATCATTAAAATAAGCAAACTTAAATCTTTAAAATCATTAAAATAAATATGTTGTACAATAAAATCATTTAGATAAATAAATAAATATTTTAATAACACATAAATAAAATAATTAATTTAAATAAATTAAACTTAAAAATAATAATGATAATATTTAATTAATTTAATGCATGTGATTTAGTAGATTGAATTTTAGGTAATAAAATTCCTTGCTCCCTTAAATAAAATTTCGTCCTCGAAATCCAAGACTTATTAACTAGGTTCGGATACATTAGACCAGCTCAACACTAAATTTTCAATCCTTGCACCCACATGGGTTGGCGCAAATCAGCCTCCACTGCGCACTCTGATACTTATTGATATCTATATCATCAAGAGTCCGACTAACTACTACTGCAATAAAAATTCACAAGTCTTATTTGTTCCCAAATGATGGTATCCTTAGGGAAATTTCAAATTACTGTTCCAATGTGACTTTAAGAGTTTTAATTCACCTCACAACTTCGAGGAATAAAGGTCCGTAAAACCAATAAATAATTTATGTCGACCGCATCCATAAATTAAAGGCTTTCTAACAATGAAACTATGCTTAATGTCTATTTATTAATTAAGATTAACGCATATAATATAGAACTTGAGCTTCTGAGAAGTCAATAAGTTCTCAAAATACTTAACAACCAAGCGCCCAACTTTCTTAAAAGAAATTTTTATCAATGCACAAATTTACCTTCGATCTAAATTTACAAACATAAAAACGTCACCCTACTGCCACTGATAAGTTTTACAACCTACAAATTCTTAGATCTTTAAGTCATCGCACAACTTACACTTTATTATTCTTATATTCTCCATTACTACACAAAATTTTCCCACACAAGCGATCGAATGACAATTACCATCTACTAATTTAATAACTCTTTTTATCATGATAGCTTCAGCAAAAGAATTTTCTCAAAACTTTTTCATGAAACCCAGTACAAAACTTTTTCTACATCATTAGTCGCAGCAAAACTCCATCAAAAATCATTGAAAGATATTCTTAAAATTTTTAAATAAATAATTTATGCACAAAAGGAAAAATCTATAAAAATCCATGATTTCGAAAATTAAATTTTCATTGTCAAAACATTTTCTAAAAAAAAAGAAAATTTCCTCACAAGAATTTTTTTTTTAAAAATGTTTTTGCATGCAAACAAAATAATTTCAGATATAATTTTAGAAATGAAAATTTCAATGGAAGTTGTTTCCCGCAAAAGTTCAAAAATTTTCAATCGACTCACTAGACTTGTTCAAGCTTCTAAAATAATTTAAAACATCTTTCAAAATTTCTTATGGCTTATCCACTTATCAAAACTCCTTTACGCATTCCAAACTCTGACTCATACCCAAGAATCAAATTTTAGACCTTAAACTAAAAAAAAAAGTAAATTAAATTGCCGAGACCTCAACTTACAACAACTTATTGCAACTAGGCTAACCGCATCCATCAACCGTGTAGTAATTCCTTAATCATGTTTTATTAACTTTAACATGTTTATTTAAATTAATCTTGTAAAATATTGGGACCGGGTTACTACATTTTTCCCCACTTAAGATATTTTTGTCTTTGAAATAAATCTTAAGTAGGCAAACTGAGCACTAAGCAAAGCATTCTTTTATTACCAAAGAACATTTTACAAGGTAAAGCATGTAACCGCAAAGTATAATCAAAATAATTCAGAATGCTCCAAACGCATGCGGCTTTCTAGCTCCCAAGTGGCTTCTTCTGTGCCTCGGAGCTGCCACTGAACTTGAATAAGAGCAATGATTTTATTACTCAACTCTTTTTCCTTATGACCCATGATACACAATGGTCTCTCCACATATGTTAAATCTGTATCTTGCTGTACTTCAGACGGCTGCAATATATGAGACTCATCTGCTACATACCGTCGCAACAAGGATATTTGGAACACATCGTGGATACTAGACAGATATGGTGGTAATGCTAATCGGTAAGCCAAATATCCAACACTTTCTAAAATCTCAAATGGACCAATGAAACTTGGAGATAACTATCCTTTGGGACCGAATCTCAAAATTCTACGGAAAGATGAAACTTTCAAGAATACTTTCTCACCAACCTGAAATTTCAAAGTCCTACGCTTAATGTTAGCATAGCTGGCTTGACGATCATGTGCAATTCTAATCTGTTTCTTGATCTGTCCAACGATATCAGCAGCCTGTTGAACTAATTCTGGTCCCTCAACCTGTCGCTCTCCCACTTCTTCCTAGAATAGTGGATTACTACATCGTCATCCGTACAACGCCTCAAATGGTTCCATACCAATACTGCATTGATAACTTTTGTTGTACGCAAATTCAATCAATGACAATTGATCTTTCCAAGATGGACCAAAATCCATAGCACAAGCTCGCTACATATCCTCAAGCGTACGGATAATACGCTTTGACTGTCCGTCAGTCTTTGGGTGATAAGTAGTGCTCAAAATAAGTTTAGTATCCAAAGCATGCTTAAAAGTCCCCCAAAATCTAGAAATAAACCCGGGGTATCGATCTCTAACAATGCTCACAGGCACCCCATCGAATCTCACAATATCTTGAATGTACAAGCGAGCCATTCGATCGAAAGTGTAATCTCTGTTATACAGAATGAAGTGTGCTGACTTCGTGAGTCGATCCACCTCAACCCAGATAGAATCACAATTCCTCGAGGATATCGGCAAATGGGTCACAAAATTCATCGTGATAAACTCCCATTTCCACTCTGAAATAGGCAAATTGTGAAGCAATCTCTCAGGTCGTCGGTGTTCTCCCTTAACTTGTTGACACACCAGGCACTGGAAACATACTGGTACACACTTCGTTTCATTCCCTTCCACCAAAACCGAGTTTGCAAGTCCTTGTACATCTTATTGCTCCCCGAATGAACACTTAACTTGGTACGATGTGCATGAGATAAAATTTCATTCCTCGGAGTATCATCCTCAGGTACTATAATACAGCCTGACAAACACAGGAAACCATCTAACTGATAGTGAAATCAAGACGTACTATCATCATTGGCTAATCGAGCCAATCGTCGAGTCTTCGGATTGGACATCTGGGGATCTCGGATCTGAGAATACCTTTCTTGTGCATGAAGGTATAACCCAAAAAAAAAAAAAACAATCCTGAAATATAGTGGAAACAAGAGAAGTCTGAAGTGTAGATACTTGCATTTTACAACTCAAAGCATCCGCAGTAAGATTAGTAGCTCCTGGATGATGTTTAATCTTACAATCATAATCTTTCAACAAATCCATCCAACGACGTTGTCTCATGTTCAACTCAGTTTGAGTGAATAAATACTTGAGATTCTTATGATATGTGAAGATTTAAAATTTTTAGCCATACAAATAATGACGCCAGATTTTCAGTGCAAAGATAATTGCTGCTAACTCAAGATCATGCACTGGATAATTATGCTCATGAACTTTCAGCTGTCTAGAAGCGTATGCGATCGCATGCCCATTTTGAGTCAGAACACAACCTAACCCTTGTATAGAGGCATCAGTATATACCACATACCCTCCAGATCCAGACGGTAATGCAGAGACAGGTGCAGAAGTCAACCATCGATGAAGTTCACATAAATTCTCTTCACATACTTAAGACCACTCAAAAGCTACGCCTTTCCAAGTAAATTGCATCAAGGGTCGAGCTAGCTACGAGAAATTCATGATGAAACGAGACCCAGAAAACTGTGAGGGCCCGTGCCCCTGATTAATGTTTAATGACCAAACAACCAGGATTAATTAGTGTAAACAATGAAAACGAGTAAAAATTTTCCTTTTTGGGCCTACATAAATTTCGGCATGACCTCCCCGTAAATAAGACATTCCGAAAAATCCAAACAACACAACACAACATTATATACTCAAAAATAGAGTCATATTCCACAAGCACAATTCTTACAGCCGCACTGGCCAGGACTAAACATAAGCAGAGCCCCCAAGGCTCGATCACTCCACAATCAAATCAAACCAACAATAGAGTATATAATACAACCACTCGGGGCATCTCCCCGGCAGAAAACCAAACCAGACACAATACATATAAGTATATATGGGAATACAACAACTACTAGCCGTCACTGGGCACTGCTACCTGATGCTCCAACAGACGCGTCAGAAGTCCCTGGAAATCCTGTCATGGCATCAAAAACAACCACGACATAAAAGAAAAATAGGGGTCGAACCCCAGTACGACAAACCAATAAATTGCGATGTAAATAAATGACATGTGATAATACCAAGTAAATGCAATGCTATGCAATGCGTGAACGGTGACAATGGAATAACGGATACCAAGTGGAGTACCAACGAATAACGTCAACAACAGTGGCCACCCGTGCCAGGAATGCAACATCAAATCGCCGCTCGTACATGCACGTAGCTCTAGGAATGCGGTTTGCAAGGCCGCTCGTCCCAAGCTGTCATCTGGGAATGTGGCTAAACCTATCCCACTCGTCCCTCTGATGACTCAACATACATCTCAAGAGTCCAACCAAATATCCGTCAAAGGAGTCAAGGCTCAACATGCTATGTCATTCTATTAAAGTGACTAGTTGACGAATATCACTTTTTAATTTATTTAAAAAGAAAATATTTTATTTATTTAAAAATAAAAACTAAGGATAATTACTCAACTCAGCACATAATCTCAATTTATGCATGAATGCACATATAAGTCATCCAGGGCACATAATAGCAATTAACAAAGCACTTAATACAACTACATGACTTCATAAACATCATAAGATACCGTTTTGAGCGTACCTCACTGAACACTTAAATTTACCACAATTCTTAAGGACTTTCTGAAAACTCCGAATCTGTGGCAAATATTTATTTCCAAAATCAACTTATATAAAATTTCAACAATTCAACAGTTTAACCTAAAATTCCAAAATAGTTTCCAAGGCTAATACACAACAATCCTAATGCATAATATGATCGAATAACCAATTTCTACAACCTTAGAATTTTCAAAAACTCAATTACCGCCCTTCTGAATTTTTCAGAAATTCCACAAAATTCCACAAATTCTTATTTACACTTTCTAACACATCTAAACATCCAAACATAATTTATTAAGCACTAAAACTCGACAATTCCCAATTAATAAATCTGAAATTTTTGAAATAATTCTTAAATAAATTCTGAAAAATAACCAATACCTTAATTCGGCTCAAATATAGCACCTACAACAAACAATTAAACATATATCAATTATTGGAATTCAATTGAACCAAAATACCCAAATTTTAGAAACCCTAGCCACGAAATTACCTCAAAGTTTCGAAACTGAGCTCAAACTAACCTAAATAATCTTCCTCATAGCCTAAGAAACGATCGGCGGCGGCAACACGGCGGAAAAACGGCGGCTGGGAAAAGGGTGTTCGAATAAAAAAGCTCAAAGCTTAACAAAATTGGTACCAAAAGAAAGATCTCGTCACGAGGATTCCAGAACTACTTTCGGATTTGAAATTGGGCAAATGACGGCGGAGATATTGGCAAAAGAAGAAATGAAAATCGAAGGGGAAAAGAGAACAGAGATTGGAATGAGAGATTGGGTGGAGAAGGAGAGAGAAGGTGATGATAATAATATAATGTATGTCTTTGTGTGTATTTTTTATTTAATTGAGTCCAAACTTGACCGGGTCAATTTTATTTCAACTCTTGTGTGCCATAAAAATTAAATATGTACTTTTATATCGTCTATATTCCGATATTTACTAATACATATTTTTAACACACAATTATTTTATCTGGCTTAATTATTCTAATTTAGAACTTTAAAATAATTAACAATAAATTTTGCCAAATAACTGGTTAATTGACATCAGGTTCTTACACAGAAAACTACGGATCTTAGTCACCGTCGTCGGACGCGACCAATTCAATACAACTTCAGTCTTGATCGGATCCACTGCAACTCCTTCTTTGGATATAATATGGCCAATAAATACCACCCAATCGAGCCAAAATTCGCACTTACTCAACTTTGCGTACAATTTCTTCTCTCGAAGAGTCTGGAATAACAATCTCAGATGATATGCATGTTCATTCGCATCACGTGAATAAACCAAGATGTCATCAATAAATACAACCACGAACTTGTCCAGAAATTCTCGAAACACCCGATTCATCAAATCCATGAATACAGCCGGTGCATTAGTAAACCCAAATGGCATTACAAAAAACTCATAATGGCCATATCTGGTCCTGAATGCAGTCTTGACTATATCTTGATCCTTAACTCGTATTTGGTGATACCGAGATCTCAATCTTGGAGTAAATTGAAGTACCCTGCAAATGATCAAATAATTTATCTATATGAGGGAAAGAATACTTATTCTTGATCGTCACTTGATTCAACTGTTGGTAATCAATACACAATCGCATAGACCCATCTTTCATCTTCACAAAGAAAACATGAGTTCCCCACGGAGACATGCTAGGATGGATATAACCTTTGTCCAAAATATCCTGCAACTATTGTTTCAACTCACGCATCTCTGACAGAGCCAGACGATACGATGCTCGCGAAATGGGTGAATTCCCTGGCACTAGCTCAATGCCAAACTACACTTCTCGAACAGGAGAAAAACCTGGATTCTCATCAGGAAAAACATCCTGAAACTCATTAACTATTGGTAGATCCCCTATAACAACACTTCCAGTGGACAAATCAATCGCATAGATGAGGTAGCCTTCCCCGCCAAACTCCAGAGCTCGAAAAGCTCTCAAAGCAGACACCAAAGGCATCGGAGGTCGCGTTCCCTCACCATAGAAAAACCTGTTATCATCCCTAACAGGATGAAATAACACCAATCTCTGGTAACATTCCACTGAAGCCCGGTACGTGGTCAGCATATCTAAACCCAGTATGCAATAAAAATCCTCCATCAATAAAGCCATGAGATTCGTTGTCACAACATTACCTTCAAATTCTAAAGGACAACCCAACACTAGACATTTATACAATGTAGACTGACCCATCGATGTAGAAACAAAAAGTACTACTTCTAGGGTAATGTATGGTATTTTATGTCGCTTAACAAAACATGCAGATATGAAAGAATGAGATGCACCAGTATCAATTAGTACAAAAGCAGGTATTCCACATAAAAGAAACGTACCCGCTATCACTTTCTCATTCTTCTCCATAGCCTGATGATGTCTCAAAGCAAACACCTGACTTGAAGGACGAGGTCGCAGATTAGAACTCACCACTGCCTATCCTGGTTGCCTTTACTTAACAGTAGTCTGGGATCCAGAACCAGAACTTACTCCCCCGGCCTGTGGACAATCTTTCTTAAGATGACCAATCTCCCCACAACAAAAACAAGCTCTTGCGGCTTTCTAGCACTTGTTAGATGAATGATTCTTACAACAATGCTAACACTGACCCTTCTTTCCAAAACGCATCACTCCTCCAGATCTTGAGGAAGAAGAAGCAGCATAAAATCACTGAGCACGAGGACCCAAAGATCCAGAAGGTCGAGAAGAAGTAAGAGATCTCCCCAATCTCAAACTAATATCAGCCTGGCGACATCAGTTAATAAGCCCCTCATAGGATGTTGGATCATCACAAACAGCAACACGATAAAAAATCTCCTGATTAAGGCCCTGGAGAAAATGATCACACTTTGTCTCGAAACTTGAATGCATATGCAGATAATGCGGCAACAACTCAAAAAACTTTTGCTGATACTCATCAACAGTCTTATTCCCTTGCTTCAAATTCAACAACTCAATGGACTTGGCTTGACGGAGAGCAGCCAGAAAATAAAGCTTTATGAAAGCCGTTCGAAAATCTGCCCAAGTGACTCTGACGTGCTCTTGCAGTATCGGGGTAGCCACATATTTCCACCACTTCTTGGCGCATTTTCCACAAGGAAATTGATCGTCTCCAATCGTTGCTCCTCGATGTTATGGAAAACACAAAAAAATCCCTCCATCCTCTCTAGCCAGTCCTCTACAGCCTCAGCTGACTCTCCTCCAACTAATGGCTTCGGACCGATCTGAAGGAACTTATGCATATAAAAACGACAATTCCCATCATGGTGATGACACTCATGGTGTTGTTGTTGAGGCTTTCGATGATGTCTTTGATTATCATCATCGCCCAAACGATCCACACTACCATGGCTACTCTCATCACCATGTTCCGCCATCTATAAGACAAATCAAAGGTTAATCCCAAGGCAAAATCTAAATCCCAATATTTTTGTGCATGCTCTGATACCATAAATGTAGTGACCCACTCCGTGATCACCTACTAATCAGAAACTTAAGCATGAAATTAATTTTATTAAAACATTATCAAAGTAAACCAGCGGAAACTAAATAATTAAACACCCAAGAGAAAGAAATCCAAAATTATTGTACAACCATATCAAAATGTTGTATTAACAACTTAAATCAAATTGCTAAAATCCAACACCGGAACTTATATCCATCACTGCTGCTAACCCGCAACTACGGTCTCACAGAGCCTTCCGCTCCAACAAGTCTGAGACCTGTCCCATGGAATAGGGTGCCCAAAACCAAAACGCGGACGTGAGCATGAAACGCTCAGCACGAGAATATGAGTATACAAATATTATATGAGCATGAATGCAAGTGTACGGATTACCAAGACACTAGGTCAAGAAATCTTTCTCACTGACTCGAGCCCCAGGTAAATAGCACTCTACGCCGTCGCACCAGGAGGTGACACATATACCCAATGTGGATATAAGTGATCTGATCACGAGTCTAGTCCATGTTTCCAACCATCCACTACATGTAGGATGAGCGCACTACTATCGACTATCTCAAGGGTACAAGCTCAATATGCTAATGAATGAAGCATAATATCGTGAAAGGGAGTAAGCAGATAAAATCATGCCATATAAACAATGCAACACATAATACATGCATACTCAGTCTGGATATCTCGAACAGTATTTTCATACCTTAATTTTATCAAGCAAGCTACACCAGCTCTATTTTCCAAGCCTATAATCATCAGATTACTATATCACTAAACAATATAAATAAGTTTTAACTAAGCTAATAGATACTCTCAAACTATTTATAGGATCTCAAGTATACCTTTGTCCGTCGTCAGTCATTTGATATCGAATGCTCCCAGAACTTGGGCACCACTCCACTACGACTCTGGAGCACCTTGCCAATGCTTGGAATATGCTAAATAAGGCTGAAAAATCCCTAAAAGGCTAAGTAAATGAGAGGAAATACTTTGAATTGGTGTGAGAAAACTGATTCTTGGAGGTCCTATTTATAGGCGGAGATGATCCCCACTTCAGACGTTCTGATCTCTCATGTAGGCCATGTTGCAGCAATGCACAGTTCGGATGCTCTGATCCCAACTTTGGACGTTCTGAACTCCTGTGTGTCCAAATAGTGTTGACACCTCGATAAATGCATGGCCTAACTATGATCAGACGCTCCGATCTCTAGTTCGGACGTTCCGAACTCTTCAAAGCTTTCGAACTGCTTCACTGCATTCGATCGCTTCAAACCATCCGATATTCCTAGGGCTTGAGTTCTTACCATCCAAACTACCCGAGCCCAAGTTATCCCACTAACCATTTTTGGACATTCTGGATCCGATTTCTTGTTCCGTTTGGTCATATAAAAATTCCTTAATCATGTTTTATTAACTATAACATGTTTTGTTAAATTTATCTTGTAAAATGGGACCGAGTTACTACAGATGTTCTTTTTTCATGTTGAGCGAGTGTGAATAGAGCTTCGACGAGTTGAGGAGTCGACTGACTACAACACCTGTTCTTGATTTAAAATCTGGACTCGGAGGCTATGTGGTTTACACCGATGCATCTCTTCAAGGGTTGGGCTGTGTGTTGACACAGAATGGGCATGCAATTGACTATGCATCCAGATAGTTGAAGACTCATGAAGAGAAATACCCATTGCATGATCTAGAGCTTGCAGTGTTCGTGTTCGCACTGAAAGATTTGGCGCCATTATCTATATGGAGAGCAGTTCAAAATATTTTTGGACCACAAGAGTTTCAAGTATTTGTTCACTCAGGAAAAGTTGAACATGTGGCAGCGTCGTTGGGTGGATCTTCTTAAGGAATATGATTGAGAGATTAAGTACCATCTAGGTACTGTGAATCTAGTGACGGACGCGCTTAATCGCAAGGTGAGTATTAGTGCTCTTTGCACTAGTGCAGTGGCTAGCACAGTTCAGGAGTGTTGTTCTATGGACTTCATGTTTTGAAACAAGAAAGGTCAACAGGGAATCCGAGTATTTTCAGTGCTAGCTGAGCCATTTTTGTTTTCCCACATTCCACAAGTGCAGTTTTCGTATTCGAAGTCGCAAAGGTTAGCGAGGCTTGCTCAGGGATACAACACATCCAGTTTCCATTTTCAGGCTGATGCATTGTTGTGTTTGTTTGGTAGAGTGTTGGTACCTGATGATTCGACTTTGAAAGACGAGATTCTATCTCAAGCTCATCAAAGTAGATTTACAGTAAAACTAGGCAGTGCCAAGATGTATAAGGATCTACGTATAAGATTCTTGTGAAAAGGTATGAAGCATAGCGTCTACCGATTTGTCTCCCGATGTCTTGTTTGTCAGAAGGTCAAGGTTGAGAATCGAAGACCAGATGGTTTGATGCAGAGCTTGGAGATTCCGGAATGAAAGTAAGAGCATGTGACGATGAATTTTTTCACCCACTTGCCAGTGACCTCCAGGCAGTGTGATGCAATTTGGATTATTGTGGATATGTTTTCCAAATTTTTTTTCCGTATAACTGTGAGTTAAATTTTGATCACATGGCAAGGTCATACATCCATTAGATAGTACGATTGCATGGAGTTCCTTTGAGCATAGTCAGCGATAGAGATCCGAGGTTTAAGTCACGGTTTTGGGGTAGCTTTAAGCGAGCCTACCCTGAAACTGACGGTCAGTCCGAGAGGAATATTCGGACATTAGAGGATATTCTGAGGACTTTAGTGATGGATCCAGGTAGGATCACTTGCCGATGATAGAGTTTTCCTACAAAAATAGCTATCACCGCAGCATTGGCATGACACCATTCTAGGATCTTTATGGTCGCCAATATCGGACACCCTTATTTTGTGATGAGGTAGGAGAACGACAGGTCAAAGGACCGGAATTGGTCCAGCAGATCGTAGACAAGGTTGAGTTGATCAAGAAGAAGATCAAGACCGCACAGACAGACAGACCAACTATGCCAACACCAAGCGTAGATCATTGTATTTTGAGGTTGGAGAGTGACTGCTTAAAATTCGGTTTAAAATAATACTGGCAAGCGTACCAGGTCAAGTTATAATACGTGGACAAAGAGTCAAGATGTCAAACCCACATGGACTAATTTATATACTACCAAAATAAGATTATTTAAACTTAATATAGACCAAGCAATAAAGATTGATTTGATTTATTCAATTAAACTAAAGTTCATAAATAACTTACTAATAAAATAAAGTAAAGTAAAAAACCAGCAAACAATTTGGTGATAAATTCAATAGAGAAGTTTGTGGGGGATGGAAGTTTTTCGATCACTTCAATTTTAGCATGAAGTACCTCCACGCCTTTCTCAGACACCCTATGTCCTAAAATAGTTTCATCTCTCACCATAAAATGACACTTATTCCAATTTAATACAATATTACTCTCATCGCACCTTTTCAAATATTTTTTCAAGTTACATAAACAATCATCAAAAGACGATCCAACCACAGAAGAATAATCCATGAATACTTCAATAAACCATTCTACCATGTCATAGAAAATAGCTAGCATGCAATGTTGGAAGGTAGCTAGAGCATTACAAAAATCAAATGACATTCGTTTATATGAAAAAGTACCATACGAACATGTAAAAGTGGTTTTATATTGGTCCTCAGGAGCTATGGGAATTTGCATATAACCCAAATAGCCATCTAAAAAAATAGAAAAATGAATGCCCAGCTAACCTCTCAACCATCTGATCAATAAAGGGGAGGGGAAAGTGATCCTTACTGGTGGCATCATTCAATTTTCTATAATCAATGCACACATGCCATCCCGTAACAGTCCGTGTAGGGATTAATTCATTATTATCGTTTTCTACTACAGTTATTCCTCCCTTTTTAGGCACTACCTGTATCGGACTTACCCACTCACTGTCAGAAATAGGATAAATAATACCTACATCCAATATTTTGATGGCCTCCTTTTATACCACCTCTTGCATAGCAGGATTTAGGCACCTTTGCGGCTGAGTAGAGGTCTTGTGCTCTGCTTTCATCAATATCTTATGCATGCACATGGATGAGCTAATCCCATTTATGTCGAAAATACTCCATCCTATGGCTTTGTTGTGCTCTCTAATCACTCTTAGCAATTTCTCTTCCTCGCTTCCTGTAAAATAAGAAGAGAAAATTATTGACAATTTATCATTCTTAAGCAAAAAACAAATACTTCAAAGTAGAAGGAAGAGTTTTGAGTTCAAGAGTATGGGGTCTTCAATTGAAGGCTTCAATGGATTCGGGACATGTCCCAACTCCCCTATTTTAGAATTAATGGATCTGGAAAGAGGCCTAATTCCATCCAAATCTCGCAAACCCTTCAACTTATTTGCACTCGCTCCCCGCATGTGTTGTTCTTGTCAGATAGATTTCACGTGGGTCTGTAGACAACTGTCCCTGGAAAGTGCACTCAACCAACTCATCAGTAACATCAATTCTGAAACAATCAGAATTGTCCACCGGATATCTAAGGCCATGAAACACATTAAAAACCCCACTCTCATCATTCATACGTGCAGTAGCCCGGTTCCATTTTACAAGATTAAGTGATTTTAAACATGTTAGAAAATGACATATAATTTTAAAAGTGTCAAAACATATTTAAAGAGTCCTTATTTGGTAAAAATAAGTGGAAAATCATATCCAGAACGTCCGAAAATGGTAGGTTAGGTTCCGCGGGTCCAAAAATGAGTTCAGAAGGATCAAAATAGTTCGGAGCATGCGGGCCAGTTCGGGCCCTCCGAACCACTTCGGGTCGTCTGAACCCAGTTCGGTCCGTCCGAACTCAGCAAAGCCCATGTGTCAAAATGGCTCGAACAAGTGGCAGTTTGGGCCGTCCGAACCCAGTTCGGACCGTCCGAACTCCGCCTATAAATAGGGGTCCGAATTCCTCATTTTGAAGTGCAATTTTTCCTCTCCTCTCCCGGTAATCGCTCTATTTAAGGGCTTTGGGACTCTTTCTGTAAGAGTTGGAGTAGGAAATAATATTTTTTTTATATAGCGGACAGTGTCCGCAGTAGCAGCCAGGCGGCGGAGCTCTGGCGAGGCGTCCAGGGGTCGTAGTTAGGCTATGCCCAGGCTTTGAGGCATGCGTCATCAGCGGGCTAACGATGGACGAAGGTATGGCTTTGATTCCCTATAGTAAATAGGGAGTAGGCTATAGTTTATTTAAGGCTTTTAGAGCCTAGTAGGTGATGTTTGGAATGATAGGTAATGCATGGTTATTTATGTTGTAGTATTGCATGGTAGGCTTGGACCTAGATTGGAGCTTCTAAGATCTGCCTTAGTAAGGTACAAAAGTATTATTCGAGATATCCAGATTGATTATGCATATATTATGTGTTTTCATGGATTATGTGATTGCATGTTTTATATGCCTTTATATATACAGCATTTCACGACTGTATGTTGCATACATGAGCATATTGAGCATGTATCCTTGCGATATCCAGTATTGGGATATTTATCCTGTCAGTAGATGGTTGGACACAGAGACACGTGTTAGGTCACCAAATTCAGTTGGACACGGATCTCGTGTTAGGTCACTGATATTTGGTTGGACACGTGTACTTGTGTTAGGTCACCATCAGGGCTTCTGAGTATGTTGGTCACCTCCTGTAGCGATGGCTCAGCGTGGCACATACCAGGACCCAAGTTTGTTCTTGATCAGATATTCTTGACCTCGTGTCTTTGAACACAGTTCACTTGCATCCATGCACATATAATATCATATACACATACTCTCGTACTGAGCTTATCATGCTCACGTCCCGTACTTTTTTGTATCTGGACACCCTATTCCATGGGGCAAGTCTGTAGCTGGAAGAGGCGGGTGGTTCCAGGAGAGCTTAGGCGATGGAGGACTAGCAGGGTTATTGTCTAGGCTTTTGTCTCTAATACATTTGGGTTAATTCATTGGATATTCAACTTGGTTGTATCTTTATTTGGGGATTTATTTATGTTTTTCCTCTGTTAATTCTGATGATTTATTATTTAAGTTAAATGCATGCTTCAGCTTCTGATTAGTAGGTGATCACGGTGCGGGTCACTACATTTATGGTATTAGGGCATGCATAGTAATCTTGGGATCTAGATTGTTGGAATTGGGTTTAACATTTTGATCATCATATAGATGGCGGGACTTGGTGACAAAAGTATCCATAGTAGCGTGGGTGAATTCTTGGGCGATCAAGACGATCAAGAGCATCGTCGGGTCATCATTACCATCGCCATGATGACCATAGGCGTTTTAGTATGCATATATATTTGCATAACAAGGGGTTAGAGTTGTGCTGGTGATGAGTTCTAGGATTTCTCCTGAAACTATTCATGTAGCGACCCGACCTGGATCCACTACCTAATCAGAGTTAAGAGCATAATTAAGCATGCATTAAATCAAATTGCTGCGGAAGACTAAATACAAGTAGACCGGCAGAATACAACCGGCTAATCAAACTCGATTTATACAACCCAATCGAATTACTTTAAATAAAACCTACAGCTAATCCTGCTGTCTTTACGGTCACTAGCTACTCCAGGCTCCTGGTGCTCAATCCTGCACCTATACCTGCCCCATCGAATAGGGTATCCAGATACACAGAAAATACTGGACGTGAGCTCTAAGCTCAATACGAAAGCACGGATAAACATACAAATATGATGCATGCAAATGACCGGGTATCCATATCTGGGATAACTGTATACAAACTGCTCAAACTGGCGCCTGGGATATAAGCTCGTCACATCGGGGTAGCTAACCACTGTGTGCGACCACTCATTCCCGAATCCCGGACGCGGACCGCGGAGTCCTCGAGGTATCAGTACCTAAGGGTACTCGATATCAAACGTCCTAACAGGGCTGAGCAACCCTAACTGGCTCATCTCGAAAGATATACAGATGTACAGGCACAAGATGATATGCACATGCCGCATAACAATAATAACATGCAAACACATAAATGCAACATATAAGCATGCATATCCGCTGGCAATCTCAGTCAGTACTTACGTACCTTTCTAAGGCACTCCTAGTAGTCCCACTCTAGGTTCCAAGCCTATCATCAAGTCTACAATGCAAATACCCATGCATCATTCAATACGCGCTAAAAGCCTTAACTAAGCTATTGCATACTCCTAAATAATTTAAGGAGACCATAGCTATACCTGCGTCCGTCGTCAGCCCACTGATGGAGACTATCCCGCAACTAGGGCACTCCCCTGCTGCGAATCCACAGCCTCGAACACGGCTCTACAACATGAGCGCTGCTCCGCTACTATGTCAGACACTGTCTGACTATACTAAAATATGTTCCCTACTCCAACTCTAAAATAAGAGTACCCAAAGCCCTAAAATAGAGCCACGAGGGCGAAGGAGAGAATTCGGAATTGGCAAGAAATGAATGCCTCGGACGTTATATTTATAGGCATCGATCGGAACCTCCGAACCTCGATCGGAACCTCCGAACCTCGATCGGAACTTCCGATCCTTGATCGGAATGTCCGATCCTGCCATCGGAGCTTCCGAACATCCTTATCTGCCACATGTCAAAATCTTACTGGTTGACTTCGGATAGGGCGATCGGAGCTTCCGATCCCGATCGGAGTTTCCGATCCTGCCACACGTCATGCATGACGTAATATCGATCGGAGCTTCCGATCCTGCATCGGAGCTTCCGGTCTCACCTTCGGAGCTTCCGATCCTTCAGATACCAAATTGGTTTAATTAACATAATTAATCTCTTAATTACCAATTTCGGTTACGGGGTACTACATTCTCCCCCACTTAAGATATTTCGTCCTCGAAAATAGATCTTAAGTACCGAATTCAATACAAGGTACAGAAACATTCCTTATTCAAATCAAACGTTACAACCGAATACAACTCAAAACTGAAATCAAAACAACTCAGGATGGTCTTCACGCATCCTTTCTTCAAGCTCCCAAGTAGCTTTCTCAGTGCCTCGGCGCTGCCACTGAACTAAAACCAAAGGAATGACTTTGTTTCGTAAAACCTTATCCTTATAATCCAGGATACGAATAGGTTTCTTAGCATAGGTCAAATCCTTGCTCACTTGAACCTCAGACCGCTGCAGAATATGAGACTCATCTGCCACATACCGTCGCAACAGTGATACGTGGAACACGTCGTGAATACTGAAAAGATGCGGTGGCAAAGCTAGTCGATAAGCGAAATCGCCAATGTTCTCCAAGATCTCAAACGGACCGATAAACCTGAGAGACAACTTGCTTTTAAGATTAAATATGAGAATATTATGAAAAAGCAACATTCTCAGAAATACTGTCTCCCCCACTTCTTTCTAGAAGAATGGAGTATGATAAGTCGCCCGTACAACGCCTCAACAGGTGTCCTCCCAATGCTACGATAGTACCTATTGTTGTACGCGAACTTAATCAATGACAACTAATCTGGCTAAACTGAACCAAAAATCCATAGTACACGCCCAAAACATGTCCTCCAAGTTATGGATGGCGCTCTCCATCTGACCATCTGTCTCTGGATGATATTCAGTATTAAACTGAAAGCAGGGCTCGTAGCACGCTGGACACTCCCCCAGAATATGGAAGTAAACCTGGGTCTCGATCGCTGACAATGCCCGCCGGCATCCATGAAGTAGAACGATCTTTTTGGATGTATAACCGAGGCTTACGATCAATAGAGTGCTCTCGACTGCTCTTCGAATACCCACTGTTCCTACGAACCTTAGCAGTGATAGTTCTTCGTCAAGTATACCACTTGATACCGACTATCCCTCTTGCTAGAATCAGTTCGTACTAACGAAAAGACCAGATACAACCAACCTGTATCTCCACTGGTCTAACACTGACATCAAATCCCAGAGGTAACCGCAAGTGTTAACCAATCGATTCCCACTTGACGTCCTACCATAGATAACAACCAATCCCGAAAGTTCCTAGCATCGACAGACTTACATTCCGTACTTATTTTCTTCGATGCTGACTAATATTCTCAAATAATGTCACCGCTATAATGCTGAACACATAGATGGGACCGCAACATCTACAACATTAGTAGTCTAGATTAAAGATCACCACTATCTCGTCACTCGAGATATCAATTGAATTCGCCACACTGGTTATCCAACCATAGATAACAATCCCAAGTCACACTTGACTTGCTACCAAGATGAACAAAACTAGTTCACCTCAACCCTTTGCGCAATCCATGACACATGCGGTAAACCAACGAATTTACCCGATAGATCCCGGTCGATCCCAACACCTCAATGGCATAGCACATCAGAACGTACTGGGAAATCACCGACAACAATCTCACTAGACTCTGAACACAGTCTCAGCTGTCGTATCATCCCACGAACAAAAAACTGATATCGGCCTGCTAATGCTCATTGAATTCCGCAACACTCGTCGAATCACAATTTAACAAAAATCCTCCGAGAAAACTGCTGGAAATGCCTAAACAAGTATTCGGCTAACAGTTCCCAAAACTGTAATCCAATAGCATGGAACAATTCTATTTCCAAAACTGGGTCAACCATTGCTAATACCAAGCAATGTTCAGATCAATTATGTCTTCTCTTACCACTAATAACTTTACCCGAGTTATCGAACTAGCCATGACTTACCAAAGTCAAAACATGCAATCACCTCCCGTGATCTATCGAACTTGAAAGTTCAAACGACTGCGCTCCGAAAATCTCAACCACCCGAGAATCCTGAATGCAAATAATTTTCTTACTGTTCCGAGACATTTACTTAAAGGATCCAAACTCATAAGCACGACGGCTTATAGTATTGTCCCAAGTATCTCTCGGTTCATGATATCTTAATTACTGATCTGCTCAACCAATCGACCTCGTCTATAAGTTGTGACTATCACACAACTTGTCAGTACCAACCAAATTATGGCAACCATCCGCCAGGTCTTGGTCATTTGAAATCTCACATGGCTCGATCAATAATCATGATCTCACGGCCATACGTCCGCATATCCCCAAATACTTGGAATCAAAAGAATCACAGCTGATTCAACTCACCTATCTCTGACAAATTCAGACAATAGCTATTAGTAGTTTCCAGTACCAATCTTGCATCGATACTGACTCACTACCAACTGTCGCGAAACTTGCTCCTGATAACTATATCTTTTGCTAAGACTGCAACAAATCGAGACTGAGGTCACTTGCCGCGGTGTCCCACCTGAAATCACCACCAAGTGTACACTGGCATAAATCACGCTATCCTCACGCCTCAAATAATCATGTACAATCCTTAGCGTCGGATATAATCTATCACTGAAGGAAACCATTAATGCTGAAAACTTACTCATCTCCGAGTCAAATGTTTCAGGAATTTCACAAACCAAAACTCCTGGATAGCCCCTATCACAAGAGCATCCAAACCCCGACTAGATCCACTAGCCTAGCAGTATCCAATAGACTAAAACTATCTGTTCAGAGTACGTACTCGTCAAGGAAAATCCCTCCAAGACTGGTCCTTGTGACAAAACTGCAAACCAATATCTCTGACGACAGTCAGACGATATCTAAACCGCTGACACCTAACCAGGCATCAAATCCAATGCCATACCCCGTCGTGACTGTTACCAAAACTTTAGACTAAGTAGCCTTCCCACCGCCAAATCCTGAAGCACGAAGGCTTCCAGGCATTCTCCGAAGTACGAAAGACTCCCAGAGTAACACTAGCATAGGGTCGCGCTCCATCATGTCTAGTCATGGTCCTAGTCCACAACTCTCGGCATATACCCGACTTGGTATCCCGATGAAATCCCATCTTCACGAAGTCTCAACCTATGCAGGTCAATCAGACTACCGTCCTAAGGAAAAAACTTAGAACAAAAACTCAAAATTCCAAACAAAGATTGATATTTCCATGCTCCCAGATGAATTACCTCATCAATGGCACTAACTCAGTCAAACGACTAATTAGGTCAGCCTTAGGAAGACACCTAGACTAACCCCATGTCAATCCGTTACCGTTGACTTACTCAAAATCCATGAGCTATCCTAGTTGATTAGTCAACTAATTCCAAGCCGAACTCAGTAACATTACTTGTAATCAAACACGAATCTTTGAATAAGTAAAACATGTATCATTACTTCAAGTTATGTACAATTTCCTTTATTACAATCCCATGTAATACATACAGTATTCAAAATACAACAAAATGTACATCCAATAACTTGAACTGATACAACCAATTTCTGATGATTCATTACAACTGAAATACTGTTTACAAATACATCAATACAGTATTTAAAATCGTCGAACTTGTCTTCACTCATTGAGCATGAAGCTTCCAATCGACACACGCATCGATACAAGCATACTTCCGTCCAAGTCTCTCTACATGTCCTCCAGCGAAGAACTCCGGAGAAATGGTACGTGATAGCTAACCAGCTATGCTCTGCGTCAGTGCATGTCAATCAACTTCTTCTGCTCACGATCTACCATCAGCGTTCTTCTTGTATCTAAATCATGCTTTTGAACATGAAGTTTTCCGTATGCCTACCAAAAGCATCGATACAAGCATACCGGCAAAACCATGTTCTGCACGAGGTTAAAGACCTCACTCTCGAAACCTGTCATGTTTTAGGCACTCAAGGCATTCTCTGGTGAAGGTCTATCTGACAATCTCTCCAACTACGAGTGGAGAATCTTCAAGGACTGAAACCAAATGGATTACTAAACACCATTCGTTCCAAAAAGCCCTCAGAGGTATCTGACGAGATATAACCGATCTTCTCTTCCAGTCTTCCCTGGCTGGAATCCATATGTTCTTCGATCAACATCCCAATGCATTGAATGATGAACCGTCCAAAGCAGTTAGTCTATATATCGATATGCTACTACTGGTGTTCTCATCACTGTTGCATTCCTTATAGTAAAAACTTCTGCCGCAAACCTTGGCAATGAAGAACCAAATCTTCTTTCGCTAGCCTCAATCAATCCTACAAGGATAATCAAGAAGTCTTATTATCAATTTCCTAAGTCCCTTGCATGCAGTGCTCTGATACCATAAATGTAGCGACCCGACCTGGATCCACTACCTAATAAGAGTTAAGAGCATAATTAAGCATGCATTAAATCAAATTGCTGCGGAAGACTAAATACAAGTAGACCGGCAGAATACAACCGGCTAATCAAACTCGATTTTTACAACCCAATCGAATTACTTTAAATAAAACCTACAGCTAATCCTGCTGTCTTTACGGTCACTGGCTACTCCAGGCTCCTGGTGCTCAATCCTGTACCTATACCTGCCCCATCGAATAGGGTATCCAGATACACAGAAAATACTGGACGTGAGCTCTAAGCTCAATACGAAAGCACGGATAAACATACAAATATGATGCATGCAAATGACCGGGTATCCATATCTGGGATAACTGTATACAAACTGCTCAAACTGGCGCCTGGGATATAAGCTCATCACATCGGGGTAGCTAACCACTGTGTGCGACCACTCATTCCCGAATCCTGAATGCGGACCGCGGAGTCCTCGAGGTATCAGTACCTAAGGGTACTCGATATCAAACGTCCTAATAGGGCTGAGCAACCCTAACTGGCTCATGTTGAAAGATATACAGATGTACAGACACAAGATGATATGCACATACCGCATAACAATAATAACATGCAAACACATAAATGCAACATATAAGCATGCATATCCACTGGCAATCTTAGTCAGTACTTACGTACCTTTCTAAGGTAGTCCTAGTAGTCCCACTCTAGGTTCCAAGCCTATCATCAAGTCTACAATGCAAATACCCATGCATCATTCAATAAGCGCTAAAAGCCTTAACTAAGCTATTGCATACTACTAAATAATTTAAGAAGACCATAGCTATACCTGCGTCCGTCGTCAGCCCACTGATGGTGACTATCCCGCAACTAGGTCACTCCCCTGCTGCGAATCCACAGCCTCGAACACGGCTCTACAACACGAGCGCTGCTCCGCTACTATGTTAGACACTGTCTGACTATACTAAAATATGTTCCCTACTCCAACTCTAAAATAAGAGTACCCAAAACCCTAAAATAGAGCCACGAGGGCGAAGGAGAGAATTCGGAATTGGCAAGAAATGAATGCCTCGGACCTTATATTTATAGGCATCGATCGGAACCTCCGAACCTCGATCGAAACTTCCGATCCTTGATCGGAACGTCCGATCCTGCCATCGGAGCTTCCGAACATCCTTATCTGCCACATGTCAAAATCTTACTGGTTGACTTCGGATAGGGCGATCGGAGCTTCCGATCCCGATCGGAGTTTCCGATCCTGCCACACGTCATGCATGACGTAATATCGATCGGAGCTTCCGTTCCTGCATCGGAGCTTCCGGTCTCACCTTCGGAGCTTCCGATCCTTCAGATACCAAATTGGTTTAATTAATATAATTAATCTCTTAATTACCAATTTCGGTTACGGGGTACTACAATTCAGAAAGTCAGTGGTTTTACATAGTGTCTGAGATGACTCAGTGTTTGGGTCATTGGTTATTGATGATGGATTTTCATAATAGATCCAGTGATAGATTATACCAGGTGCTGATGACTGTGCAGGGTTGTTCATGACAGGATAGGAAGCGCGACCTACGCAGTGTTTTCTGGGAAGTTTATTCCAGATAGGCTATTGGGGGAGGCTACCTGAGTCTTGATATTTTGCACAGTTATAGCAAGGGGTATAATTATCAAAATGAATGTTTTTATGAATTTGATATTGGTACTGAATTAGTGCCAAGAGATTTGAATGCTGTCGTCTGACTTTATCAGAGATACATATATTAGTTTCCTTTGTCAGAATAGTCTTGGAAAGGATTCCTTGACAAGTGAATATTTTGGACGGGTAGTTCTCGCACGTGATACTGGGGGAGAACCAGGAGGTTTTACCAGTATTGTCTGATTCTATCAGAGGTATAATTAGTGATCAGGATCTTGATTACGAGATGAACAGGAAATTCTAAATGATGAGTTTACTTAGGTAAGTTTCCCTGTAAGAATTGGAAGATAATTGATCTAGTTATTAATTGACAGATTTCATGAGCCTGCTAAGTTACAGCATGGATATGACAATATAAGAATTCATTTGGATAGTGGAAAGATGAGCAATTAGGTGTTCATGTATGTTTTAAAATGGTCAGTTAATCTGGTACAAGTTTGGTGCCCAGTGACTATTTGCAACTATTTGTCTGAGGTAAGTACAGATGTTATAACCCGTGATGGGGAGCTAAATATTCTTTTGCATAAATAACGAATTGGAATTGTTCATTTTTTAGTAGACTGATAAGATGAGTATAGTACTCAGATATTTAGTTCTCAGGAATGATTTGCAATAATTATGGGACTTCAGTGTCAGAAATTGATCTAGCAAAGCGTTTGAATTTTAATGGATACTAACAGGATAGCATCAAGTGTTTAGACATGGAAAAAGGATAGCAGCTGAGATCTAAGGTTATCTGGTCCAGCGGGATTTTTGTCACCAATTTTCCGGAATGTCTATTGGATGCTTTAGATAATTGATATGTTAGATTCGATGAGATTGATTCAAGGGATTTGCTAGGTTGTATTGGTTTAGGACTTTCCAAAGAAGGATGAAACAGTTTTGTTCAACTAGTAGCGCAAGTCAGAATTCAGCAAAAGAGTTATTATCCATGGCAGGATAATCAGTATTCTTATTTCAGGTGTTATCTCAAGTTATGAGATAGATATCAATATATATTGGCACTGAGGAGGCCACTTGGGAACTTGAGAGTCGTATGCGTACATATTATCCAAAGCTATTTTGAATTGTTGTATTTTCAGATTGTAACTTGTAAAATGAATCAGTTTGAATAAAAGATTTTTATTCAATATTTTATTGTATTCAGTACTTAAGATTGTTCGAGGACGAAATATCTTAAGTAGTGGGAGAATGTAGTAGCCCAGTTCCATTTTACAAGATTAAGTGATTTTAAACATGTTAGAAAATGACATATAATTTTAAAAGTGTCAAAACATGTTTAAGGAGACCTTATTTGGTAAAAATAAGTGAAAAATAAGATTCAGAACGTCCGAAAATGGTAGGGTAGGTCCCGGGGGTCGAAAAATGAGTTCAGAAGTACCAAAACAATTCGGAGCATACGAGCTAGTTCGGGCCCTCCGAACCACTTCAGGCCCTCCGAAATACTTCAGGCCGTCCGAACTCAGAAGAGCCCAGCTGTCAAAATGGCTCGGATAAGTGGCAGTTCGGGCCGTCCGAACCCAATTCGGACCGTCCGAACTCCGCCTATAAATAGGGGTCCAAATTCCTCATTTTAAAGTGCAATTTTTCCTCTCCTCTCCCGGTAATCGCTCTATTTAAGGGCTTTGAGACTCTTTCTTTAAGAGTTGGAGTAGGAAATAGTATTTTGTTATATAGCGGACAGTGTCTGCAGTAGCAGCCAGGAGGCGGAGCTCTGGCGAGGCATCCAGGGGTCGTAGCTAGGCTATGCCCAGACTCTGGGGCATGCGTCATCAGCAGGCTGATGACGGACGAAGGTATGGCTTTAATTCCATATAGTAAATAGGGAGTAGGCTATAGTTTAATTAAGGCTTTTAGAGCATAGTAGGTGATGTTTGGCATGCTAGGTAATGTATGGTTATTTATGTTGTAGTGTTGCATGGTAGGCTTGGAACTAGATGGGAGCTTCTAAGATCTGCCTTAGTAAGGTACGGAAGTAGATATCCAGATTGAGTATGCATGTATTAAGTGTTTGCATGGATTATGTGATTGCATGTTTTATATACCTTTATATATATAGCATGTCACGACTGTATGTTGCATACATGAGCATATTGAGCCTGTATCCTTGCAATAACCAGTATTGGGATATTTATCCTTTTAGTAGATGGTTGGACACAGAGACACGTGTTAGGTCACCAAAATCAGTTGGACACGGATCTCGTGTTAGGTCACTGATATTTGGTTGGACACGTGTACTTGTGTTAGGTCACCATCAGGGCTTCTGAGTATGTTGGTCACCTCTTGTAGCGACGGCTCAACGTGTCACATACCAGAACCCAAGTTTGTTCTTGATCAGATATTCTTGACCTCGTGTCTTGGAACATAGTTCACTTGCATACATGCACATACAATACCGTATATTCATACTCTCGTACTGAGCTTATCATGCTCACGTCCCATACTTTGTTGTATCTGAACACCCTATTCCATGGGGCAGGTCTGCAGCTGGTTGAGGCGGGTGGTTCCAGGAGAGCTTAGGCTATGGAGGACCAGCAGGGTTATTGTCTAGGCTTTTGTATCTGATACATTTGGGTTAATTCATTGGATATTCGATTTGGTTGTATCTTTATTTGGGGATTTATTTATGTTTTTTCCTTTGTTAATTCTGATGATTTATTATTTAAGTTAAATGCATGCTTAAGCTTCTGATTAGTAGTTGATCACGGTGCGGGTCACTACAATACGCAAGATCAATTTTCCATTATGCACATCAATTAGAGCTTTTCTAGTGGCTTGGAATGGTCTTCCTAAAATAAGAGGTATCTCACGATCCTCTTCCATATCAAGTATAACAAAGTCAACTGGAAAGATAAACTTATCTACTTTCACCAACACGTCTTCTACAATTCCCCTAGGATATTTAATTGATCTATCAGCCAATTGTAGGAAAATTGTGGTTGGTCTAACTTCACCAATTCTAACCTTTTGAAAACATGAATAAGGCATAAGATTAATACTTGCACCAAGATCACACAACGCCTTACTAAAGAAAGATTTTTCTATGGTACAAGGAATTGTAAAACTACCTGGGTCCTTCAGTTTCGGAGGGAGTTTATTTTGTAAAATAGCAGAACATTCCTCCGACAACTTAACAGTCTCAAAATCCACCAGTTTTCTTTTATTAGACAAAATTTCTTTCAAAAATTTGGCATAACTGGGCATTTAAGCCAAAGCCTCTACAATGGAATATTAATATGAAGCTTTTTGAAAATTTCCAGAAATTTAGCAAATTAATTATCTAATTGCAGTTGCTTCGCTCTTTGGGGAAAGGGGAGCTTACTTAAATCAATATTTTCATTAACAGTTGAGTTAGAAGACTTACCTCTTTTACCTTTTGGTGACAACTCTGTGGGATTTGGCTTTTCCTCCATCCTCTTGTCAGTGTTCGGCTCCATTGCCTCCTCACCATCAATATTCTTTTATCCTCCTTCAGCTTGAGACCTTGTAACCACTATGACAAAATTCATATCTCTTGGATTTTTCTCAGTATTACTAGGCAACGCTCCTATTGTTGACAGCTGGGTTGCTATCTTGCTCATCTCTGTCTCTAGCTTTTGCAGCATCGCTTCCTGATTTTTCAACCGAGTCTTAGTACCAGCCATATACTTCATCATAATCTCCTCAAAACTTGGTTTATTCTCCACTGGTTTGGAAGTAGTGGCCGAATTTTATGCAGGTTTCCAAGAAAAATATGGATGATTTTTTCCAGCCAGGATTGAATGTATTGCTGTAAGGATTGTACAGCTGCCTTCCTTGGTTACCCGCAAAATTCATTGCATCCACCTCAAATAACTGCTGCACTTTGGTCATGTTCCCTTGTACTTGATTTGCTGGTGATGTGTGTATAAGTGATATCTGATGTGTAAGAGCATCAATCTTCGCATGCAGAGATGTTAATGCGTTGATCTCCAATACACCAGCTTTCTTCTCCTTTTTAAAATCCGGCCATCCTACATTACTTTTTTCCATATTTCCAATGATCTCCCATGCGTCTGCTGGCGTCTTCTTGAATAAAATTCCATTGGCCGCAGCATCCAACATAGATCTCACCGATTGATCAGCTCCATTGTAGAACGTCTGGGTCTTATGAATTTGAGTGATATTATGTTGACATCCTCAAAATATTTTTGAATCAGGTTCAGGCTGCATGCAAATATTCCCAATCCTTCTGCTTGAAAGAAATAATATCAGAAAACAGTTTTGCCATCTTCGTAGGTGGGAAGTACTTGTTCAAAAAATTTTGAACAAGGCCTATCCAGGTGTAATAGAGCCAACATGTAGATCATCCAACCATTCGAGTGCATCACCCTGTAGAGAAAATGGGAATAACCGCAGTCTCATTGCATCAGATGTTACCCCATTGAATTTGAACGTGTCGCAGATCGACATGAATCGCTCCAGATGAGCGTAAAGATCCTCCACAGTTGTGCCTCCAAAACGTTCTTGCAGCTGGATCATCTGAATAATAGAGTGCTTCAGCTCAAAGTTATTCACCTCAACAGTAGGTTGAACAATGCTCGATCCATAACCTTCAACAAGTGTGCGAATTAGATCAAGAACTGTTCAATTATCCCCCATCTCTTCTTCTGAATCTGACTTTGATTCAAGTTTTACATTAAGATTCCTTTTATATATCTGAATTCTGCTGAGCGTGCATTCGATCTCCAAGTCAAGTGGTACTTGATCCTTGGACGTTCGAGTGCTATGCATACGCAAGCACAAATTACTTGAAAATCAAAGACAAGAGAAAAGATCAGAATTCAATAAATAAATAAAAAAAAATAAAAGTCTAGTCTCAAGTAAAATAAAAATTTTGATATCAATAACAGTCCCGGCAATGTTAGAGTAGGTGCCCGTCGAGCCAATGTGTTGGCCGATGGTCCTTGAGAGAACTCTTGTATGACAATCTTTGTTTTAATAATATTTGACATTATTTAATTTGGCACATCTTTATCTTTATACCCATGCATGCTGCATAGATAAAGCCCTTGAATATACAAATAGTAGAAAGAATATGAGATGGTCATGTGATGACTATCATGAAACTCATATTTGGAATACTGTATATTCTAAACTGTTCCTAGTCGATTCAGCTGCCATAAAGAAGGATAAAGGCCGCTCGAGCTTGAGACTAGTATTTGCGATGTGAGTACCATGTTTCATTGGTAGGGGACATGGAGATGTCCAAGCATGCAAATAGGTGCTCCTTGTAGAGTGCACTGAACAACCCTCCCTAAAGGATTTTCCAAGTGGTTCTCACTTATCGAGTGGAGAAGTCCTAGTTTATGGTTGTACACCATTAGTCCTATAACCCGGGACAACATGGAGACTCTATATGCTAGTGCTTCACTTTGACTTGTTTACCGACTCATCTGGGGTCATCAGGTGGCAATGTTGGGTGTTGTGACGAAACATATAGGAGTCAATGCATTGTAGTCGGGGATTCACCGCTTACCTACGGGTATGGATATCCTATGTTATATCATGCATACGTAGCTTGAAATCTCTGATCAGAGTAAGTGGTAATTAAGAAAGGAGTTTCTTGAATTACACTTTCGATGCAACTACGGCATGACACATAGTTATTGATTCAATGACAACTCTCGATAAACCAATGGTTGTCGAATCGGTCGGGATATATGAGTTGAAGGGACCGTACTGTACGCTAACCATAATTGATTGGTTCTTGCAGGCACTATCATTTGATACCTAGGGAGTCATGTAAGCAATGCTGCTAGATGTTTACATGACTGGTTGGGTACTATCAGACTTGAGTTTTCTGACGTTCTTATTATCAATGTGTTGATTAATAAGAATGGAGCTATCTAGGGTATGCTCATATAAGGGACTTGTTGATCCTGAATCACATGGAGATGTGAACCCACTGCTAGTTGTATCAGTGAACCATTGAGGGTCACACAAGTACTAGCTTTCTAGATCCCGTTGAGATTAAAATTAGTTCATTGTGTTGAACAACTTATAAAGGAGTTTATAAGTAAAATAAATTAGAAGTTTGACTTCTAAATTGGAGAATGAATGGAATAAGTAACTTTTAATTTGTGAATGTGTTCCAAGATTAAAAGTTGACTTAAAATAATTAGTTTTTGAAAATGGTGATTTTCTAAACTATTATTTTGAACTTAGTTAATTAATTCAAGTGTTGAATTAATTTAACACTAGTAGAAATTTTAATGTACAAATAATTAAATTAATTCAAGTGTTGAATTAATTAAACACTATTGAGTCTAGTAGAGCTCAAATTAATATAGTGTTGTATAATTATTGATACTAGTGGACTTGAATGGGTTCAAGTTAAATTTAATTAATTGATTAAACTTAATTGGGTTTAGGTTTAATAATTAATTAAAAATAAGTTCAAATTACATTTAAATATATATATTTATATATGTATATATATATATAGGCATGTATATATATATATATATATATATATATATATATATATATATATGATATATATATGTGTGTGTATGGAATTTGAAGGGTTGTAAGATAGTTTGCAATTTTCCATGCATGCCTTGCAATTTTCCATGCATGGCTTAATTGTACTCATTAATCCCTCTCCTTTAATATATTATTTGGAATAATATATACATACACACAATTCATTCCATTCCAATTTTTGAAGGAGGTGGCCGAACACTCTATATTTCTCTCCAAGGTTTTTCTTTCAATTTTTTTGGAAGAAAAAAAGAAAAATCTCAATGAAAAATCCTCTAAATATTCTAGTGCATATTTAGAGTGGATTTAGATCGTCTAGTCGTGGACCTAATTCGGAGGCTCGAAGAGTTGAATCCATTTTGAGCAAGGAGTGCTCTTGGAAGCTTGTAGATTGAGTCTACCATTTTCAAGAGCCTAGTTGTTTATCAACTTGGTTGGAGCCATAAATCAATCTTTGAGATTGATAGGTAAAATTCTAAACACCCTATGGTTGTTTGAGTTTTTGAATACTACATAAGTGCTCGGATTTCTTTTATCAATATTTTATATTTCCGCTGCGTTTCCGGGCACGAGTTAACCGATCACCTTCAGTGGTATCAGAGCCTAGGTTACTCTTTTGTGTAGTATTTGTTGGATATTATGTTGAGGTCAATTTCTAACCGCATGAGAAAATCAATATTTTAACTTTTAGGGCAAATTATATAAAAATTATTTTTTTAATTTTCGGGCAGCCCTTGGGCTGCCCGAAGGTGTTCTAGGGGCAGCCGTGGGCTGCCCCATATTTTTATTAAAAAAAAAAAAATTTTTTTGGCCGGAATCCGTCGACGGAGTTTCGGTGACGACTATGACGACTTGAGTTTTTTCAAAAGGTGTTTTGGAATATCATGTGTCATAGGCCCTAAATTGTTAAATATATTATACTTGATTTTTATGAAAAATTAAACTTTATAATATGTGATTTTTCTCATAAAATAAATAGTTAAAGTGTGACTTTGATTATTTATAGTAAATTGTGATTTACAAGAAATTCAATTATAAATAAATTAATTTGAAAGTAAACAAAGGTGTTTGTTTATTTTGTTAATTTATTTTATAATTGTGGTGGTTAGTGATTGGACCAAGATATATAATATTTGATCAATTAATTATTGAGATAATTAATTGATGGTGTATGATATGTGATATTGTGTATGAAGGATGATTAAAAGCCCAAGACCAATTTGCTAGGTGTATGCTAGGATATTTTGTGTTGAATGGTTGTAATAATTATCAAATTACAAAGTGGGCTTGGTTTACGGCCCGTTCCCACCCCATGAGATGTATCCCTATTTGCCATGGATATTTTCATGTAAAATATTTTATAGCGGAAGTTCAAGATTGGAAGATGGTGGGCCATGATGAATTATGAAGATCCAAGACATGTAAATATTGGAAGCTTATGTAATTGTTGCATTTGCATCCCATGCATTCCCTAGGAATTGGACCTAGGCCCGTGTTTGGCTCACACGGGCCAAATAGTTTTTGGGGCGATTAATCATCCTTATTAATTAGTATGTGCGCTATTATTTTATAATAACAAAGTTGCATGAATCCGGCAAACATACGATCAAATATGGCAATCTTTAAAATTAATGATGAGACCTTTTCAAAATTAAAAACCCTCATTTTGAATTAGATTCAAAATTTATATCAAGCCCGAAAAGGGGAATTATAAATTTGTTTATAATTTCCATGTCTTCCATCGACAATGGATGCATGACGAACGCTACCCGTATTCAATGCTCGGCTCATATTATTGGGGGGGCTTGGATGCCGGAAAGCTGTGACATCCATTGACATGGTGATGTGAACTACGTGGAACTCCCATGACTTTGGCTCATATTATTGGGGGAACTCATGGCGACCATCCATTAAGGTTCGATATCGATGGGTAAGGCTTGACACGTAAAGATGAACGACGTCATATTATTGGGTCCTAATCAAGCGTGAGACAAAAGTTTACGTAAGGGTTGCATGGAGATGCAATTGGAAACTACCTTTTAGAAATTATGATTGGCTGATATTATTCGGGATCGTAATTGGCTAATTGGACCTTATGTACCTACTGAGGAAAGGAGTTTCCCGTTTTTACTAGAGGGTAGTAAAAATGTCAAAACAGTGGGAGTAAAAATTTATAAAGTTAAAGTCCATACTTTATATCTTATTAAATATTTTAAAATAGTCATTGACATTTATCTGTTATTATTTTTCAGTACAAGTTTTGACAATGTCATCAATTCGCAATCCGTTGTCTGCAATACTCGACAAACATTTACTGACCGGTCCAAATTACCTCGATTGGCTAAGAAATTTGAAAATTGTCTTGAACTCGGAAAGGATTGCATACACACTTGATGAGTCGCCCCCTGATGCGGCTCCGACTGATTGTAGCCCTGAGGAGCTACAGACTTACAAGGATTGGTGTGATCATGACTTGAAAGCCAAGTGTTATATGCAGGCTTCTATGAATGATGATCTTCAGCGACGTTTTGAGAGTGCAAATCATGCTGCTGACATTCATTTGCATCTCAAAGAACTCTTTGGTGAACAAACACGCCCACTTCGACATGCGATTGTCAAGGAGCTAATCACTTTGCGCATGCGAGATGGGGCTTCGGTCCATGAGCATGGCCTGAAGTTGATTGGGCTCGTGGAGAAACTCGTTAGCATGGATCTTGTGCTACCAACTGAGTTGACCACAGACGTGTTGCTCTTGTCACTGCCTAGCTCATTTGATCCTTTTGTGGTGAATTTCAACATGAACAGGTTAGATCCAACCCTTGAGGAGTTGGTTAACATGCTTGTTACGTTTGAATCCACAATCAAGAAAGAGAAGCCGGTTCTTTATGTGGGATCTTCATCTGGTTCAAAGAATAGACCATATGGGAAAGGAAAGAAGCGTTCCTTCCAAGCTCCCAAAAAGAACGTGCCCTTGAAGAGGCAAGCTCCGAGTCCCGTTGTGGTAGCCACACCAGTTAAGGCTAACAAGACTAATGACGTCTGTCATCACTGTAAGAAACCTGGACATTGGAAGCGTAATTGCAAGGAATATCTTGACCAGAATGGTTCTGGAAAAGGTATGTTCTACATTGAAGTAAACATTTCACTTAACTCTTCTTCTTGGGTATTGGATACCGGCTGTGGCTCATATCTCTGTAATGATTTGCAGGTGATGGCAAGAAGTATGAGACTCAGAGATGGTGAGACCTTCTTGAGGATGGGCAATGGGGCAAGAGTTGCAGCCAAAGCTATTGGAGATGTTTACTTATTGTTGGACAATGATTTTAAATTATGTTTGAGAGATGTTTTGTTTGTACCAGATTTGGTGAAAAACATTGTTTCCATTTCTATGCTTGATAAAGATGGATATTCTTGTTTATTTGGAAAAGGTGTTTGCAATATTTACAAGAATGAATGTTTAATTGGTACAGGAAAATTGGAAAATGATCTCTATAATTTAAAATTAAAAGATATTCCTATGTATAATGTCCAAGAGATATCAACAACATCCAAAAGAAAACAAGATACTCTAAATCCAGCACACTTATGGCATGCTCGATTAGGTCATATATCTTTTAAAAGGATGAACAAGCTAGTGGGAGAAGGCATGTTTGATATGTCTGATATTAATTTTCTTACTACTTGTGAACCCTGTCTAAAAGGAAAGATGACCAAAATTCCCTTTAAGGGCCATGTGGAGCGAGCCAAGGGACTGTTGGATTTGATCCATACAGATGTGTGTGGTCCACTTAGCATCACCACTAAGCTCGGACATTCTTACTTCATTACCTTTACCGATGACTTCTCTAGGTATGGGTATGTGTATTTGATGAAATACAAATCTGAAGCTTTTGAAAAGTTCAAAGAATTCAGAAATGAAGTAAAAAAACAATTGGGACGAAGCATCAAGGCACTTCGATCGGATCGAGGTGGTGAATACTTGAGTACTGAATTCCAAGAGTATCTTAGGGAGAATGGGATTCTCTCACAGTGGACTCCTCCTGGTACACCTCAGTTGAATGGTGTTTCAGAACGTCGTAATCGAACTTTGATGGACGTGGTTCGGTCTATGATGGGGTTCACGGAGTTGCCGCCATCCTTTTGGGGACATGCACTTGAGACAGCGGCACTGTTGTTGAACAATGTCCATTCAAAGGCAGTTGATAAGACACCATATGAGATATGGATGGGAAAATCTCCAAAGTATTCTTATCTAAGAATATGGGGATGCCCTGCTTATGTGAAGCAGATAGTGGGAGATAAATTGGATGCTCGATCCATTTTATGCTACTTCGTGGGATATCCAAGGAATTCGGTTGGATATTATTTCTATCATCCCAAAGAAACAAAGGTGTTTGTTTCTAGGAATGCAACCTTCTTGGAGAAGGAATTTCTATTGGATAGAAAATGGGAGATGATAGAACTCGAAGTAGTTCGAGAAACACCCACGATTGTGGAACCCACACCCGAACAGCCAAGAGAGGAGACACTAGCTCCTAGAAGATCCGAGAGGATCTCAAGACCACCTATGAGGTATGGTCTGCTTCTGGAAGAGGGCCAAGATGAGCCTGACCATGGATGTGATCCAAGGACCTTCAAGGAAGCATTGTCTGATGCCGATTCATCCAAGTGGCTTGAAGCTATGGAATCTGAGATGAATTCCATGTATTCGAACCAAGTGTGGAATCTTGTGGATCCACCTGAAGGAATTGTTCCTATAGGGTGTAAATGGATTTACAAGAGGAATCTTGGGACGGATGGGAAGGGTCTGACCTTCAAGGCTCGATTGGTGGCAAAAGGTTATACTCAAAGGCAAGGAGTTGACTTTGAAGAAACTTTTTCTCCAGTCGCAATGTTCAAGTCCATAAGGATATTGCTTGCCATTGCCGCATGGTATGACTATGAAATATGGCAGATGGATGTGAAGACAGCTTTTCTTAATGGGGATATTAAGGAAGAAATTTACATGTCTCAACCTGAAGGGTTCACATCTATCGGAAGTGAGCATAAAGTATGCAAACTTCAGAGATCTATCTATGGTCTCAAACAGGCATCTAGGAGCTGGAACCTCAGATTTGATGGTACAATCAAAGAGTTTGGGTTTACTAAGAATCCTGAGGAACCATGTGTGTATAAGAAGGTCAGTGGGAGTGCTGTGACATTCCTGATACTTTATGTTGATGACATTCTACTCATTGGGAATGATGTAGGAATGTTGCAATCAACTAAACTATGGTTATCGAGTAAGTTCTCGATGAAGGACTTGGGTGAAGCATCTTTTGTATTGGGAATACAAATCTATCGGGATAGATCGAAAAGATTGCTTAGTCTCACCCAGTCCACATACATTGATACCATCGTGAAGAGGTTCTCGATGGATGAGTCTAAAAGAGGACATCTACCAATGTGTCATGGCGTGTCTCTATCCAAGTCCATGTCTCCCAAAAATGATGCAGAGATAGAGACGATGACACGCATTCCATATGCATCTGCAATTGGTAGTATCATGTATGCGATGATATCTACACGTCCTGACGTGGCCTTTGCACTTAGTGTTACAAGTAGATATCAATCAAACCCTGATCTTCCACACTGGAAAGCTGTGAAAGACATTCTCAAGTATTTGAGAAAGACTAAGAATATGTTCTTGGTTTATGGGGGTGGAGAACTAAAATTGGAAGGTTATACCGACTCTAGCTTCCAAAGCGATGTTGATGATTCGAAGTCAACTTCCGGTTTTATATTCATGCTCAATGGTGCTGCTGTTTGTTGGAAGAGTTCCAAGCAAAATAGCACTGCGGATTCAACCACTGAGGCAGAATATATTGCTGCATCCGATGCTGCAAAGGAAGCTGTTTGGATTAGGAATTTCGTCCAAGAGTTGGGCGTTATTCCTAATGGAGTTGATCCAGTCCCGGTGTACTGCGACAACACTGGTGCAGTTGCTCAGGCAAAAGAACCAAGGTCTCATCAGAAATCCAAACATGTACTGAGAAAATACCACATCATCCGGGAAATTGTGGAACGAGGAGATGTCTTGTTAGACAGAGTCGCCTCCGCAGATAATGTTGCTGATCCACTAACTAAGCCTTTACCAGGACCATTGTTCGAAAAGCATCGCGAATCAATGGGTTTGAAGAATATGGGTAGTTGGCTCTAGTGCAAGTGGGAGATTGTTAGAGTAGGTGCCCGTCGAGCCAATGTGTTGGCCGATGGTCCTTGAGAGAACTCTTGTATGACAATCTTTGTTTTAATAATATTTGACATTATTTAATTTGACACATCTTTATCTTTATACCCATGCATGCTGCATAGATAAAGCCCTTGAATATACAAATAGTAGAAAGAATATGAGATGGTCATGTGATGACTATCATGAAACTCATATTTGGAATACTGTATATTCTAAACTGTTCCTAGTCGATTCAGCCGCCATAAAGAAGGATAAAGGCCGCTCGAGCTTGAGACTAGTATTTGCGATGTGAGTACCATGTTTCATTGGTAGGGGACATGGAGATGTCCAAGCATGAAAATAGGTGCTCCTTGTAGAGTGCACTGAACAACCCTTCCTAAAGGATTTTCCAAGTGGTTCTCACTTATCGAGTGGAGAAGTCCTAGTTTATGGTTGTACACCATTAGTCCTATAACCCGGGACAACATGGAGACTCTATATGCTAGTGCTTCACTTTGACTTGTTTACCGACTCATCTGGGGTCATCAGGTGGCAATGTTGGGTGTTGTGACGAAACATATAGGAGTCAATGCATTGTAGTTGGGGATTCACCGCTTACCTACGGGTATGGATATCCTATGTTATATCATGCATACGTAGCTTGAAATCTCTGATCAGAGTAAGTGGTAATTAAGAAAGGAGTTTCTTGAATTACACTTTCGATGCAACTACGGCATGACACATAGTTATTGACTCAATGACAACTCTCGATAAACCAATGGTTGTCGAATCGGTCGGGATATATGAGTTGAAGGGACCGTACTGTACGCTAACCATAATTGATTGGTTCTTGCAGGCACTATCATTTGATACCTAGGGAGTCATGTAAGCAATGCTGCTAGATGTTTACATGACTGGTTGGGTACTATCAGACTTGAATTTTCTGACGTTCTTATTATCAATGTGTTGATTAATAAGAATGGAGCTATCTAGGGTATGCTCATATAAGGGACTTGTTGATCCTGAATCACATGGAGATGTGAACCCACTGCTAGTTGTATCAGTGAACCATTGAGGGTCACACAAGTACTAGCTTTCTAGATCCCGTTGAGATTAAAATTAGTTCATTGTGTTGAACAACTTATAAAGGAGTTTATAAGTAAAATAAATTAGAAGTTTGACTTCTAAATTGGAGAATGAATGGAATAAGTAACTTTTAATTTGTGAATGTGTTCCAAGATTAAAAGTTGACTTAAAATAATTAGTTTATGAAAATGGTGATTTTCTAAACTATTATTTTGAACTTAGTTAATTAATTCAAGTGTTGAATTAATTTAACACTAGTAGACATTTTAATGTACAAATAATTAAATTAATTCAAGTGTTGAATTAATTAAACACTATTGAGTCTAGTAGAGCTCAAATTAATATAGTGTTGTATAATTATTGATACTAGTGGACTTGAATGGGTTCAAGTTAAATTTAATTAATTGATTAAACTTAATTGGGTTTAGGTTTAATAATTAATTAAAAATAAGTTCAAATTACATTTAAATATATATATTTATATATGTATATATATAGGCGTGTATATATATATATATATATGATATATATATGTGTGTGTATGGAATTTGAAGGGTTGTAAGATAGTTTGCAATTTTCCATGCATGCCTTGCAATTTTCCATGCATGGCTTAATTGTACTCATTAATCCCTCTCCTTTAATATATTATTTGGAATAATATATACATACACACAATTCATTCCATTCCAATTTTTGAAGGAGGTGGCCGAACACTCTATATTTCTCTCCAAGTTTTTTCTTTCAATTTTTTTGGAAGAAGAAAAGAAAAATCTCAATGAAAAATCCTCTAAATATTCTAGTGCATATTTAGAGTGGATTTAGATCGTCTAGTCGTGGACCTAATTTGGAGGCTCGAAGAGTTGAATCCATTTTGAGCAAGGAGTGCTCTTGGAAGCTTGTAGATTGAGTCTACCATTTTCAAGAGCCTAGTTGTTTATCAACTTGGTTGGAGCCATAAATCAATCTTTGAGATTGATAGGTAAAATTCTAAACACCCTATGGTTGTTTGAGTTTTTGAATACTACACAAGTGCTCGGATTTCTTTTATCAATATTTTATATTTCCGCTGCGTTTCCGGGCACGAGTTAACCGATCACCTTCAGGCAACGGCGCCAAAAACTTGACCGCATAAAATTCGATTTAAAATAATACTGGCAAGCGTACCAGGTCAAGTTGTAATAAGTGGACAAAGAGTCTAGATATCGAACCCACAAGGACTGTTTATATACTACCAAAATATGATTATTTAAACTTAATCTAGACCAAGCAATAAAGATTGATATGATTTATTCAATTAAAATAAAGTTCATAAATAACTTAATAATAAAATAAATTAATGTAAAAACACATCCAAAAATAAAGAAAAATTCGATCAAGACGCACGCAGGTACAAAACAAATCATGTAAAAATGCAGTAAATCTAGGATCCAGATTTGATATTAAATCACGAAGAATTCTCCGAAATTATTTAATAGTTTATTTTTAGAACAGTAAAAAATTATTTAAATATTGACGGATCAATTATTTCTAATTAATTCTAATCAATTTCAAATGCATTGAGAATTATGAAAATTCAGTTTTCATCTAAAACCGCACAATGAAATCGAATACTATTTCTAGTCGATTTAACCTTGTGTCGATTATTAGAGTGATCAAAATTAATTCTTAATCTGTCGACTCGAAATAAATTAACATGAAAGCAAATAATTGGCTAGATTATTCACAAGAACAAAACATAAATCCAACAATCAATAATATTAATAAAAATCTGAAAATCCCAAATAAACATCCAAATATTCAACAACAATCTGTTCAGCCCAATCTCGTGACCTCGATCTAAAAGAAAATACTACTCAAAACTAAACATAATTCTCAACTCAAGTTTTTCAAACAAAAGTACGAATAATAAATGAAAATAAAAAGAAAGGAAGAATATGGGAGAAATCTTCACTCCAAAGCTATTGTAGCCGCCTTCTCCTTGTGTTGTGATGTCTGGAACCCTTCAAAATATGGTAAAAGTCCTATTTATATTCCCATGATCTCGAAAATATGGATTCCTTTCAAGCAAGAAATTTCCCGGAATAGGACTCTGCACGCGGTCTCGCTCGAGCGCTAGAAGTTGCGCTCGAGCGAGAAAAATTCTGCCAAATTCTTCTTTTCCACCTCGCTCGAGTGGCAAGAAGTTGCGCTCGAGCGAGAAACATTCTAAAACTTTTTTCTTTTTTCAACCGAGCTCGCTCGAGCGGTAAGAAGTTGCGCTCGAGCGAGGGACATTCTGCTCCAAAATTTCATCCTTTTATAAATTTCCTACAAATAAACTAGGAAAAACGTTATGCAGACACGATGCTTGAAATACGACTAAAACTCATAAAAACACAAAAAAATATGAATGCATGCAAAATACGTATTCAAATGACATAAAAATTCACATAAAATGCAGTTATCAGAGATCATGTATTCCTGCGAGTATCGCCTTTTCGGAAGGTGATGAGATTCGATTTGAAGGGTAAATTAGCGCCTAGATTCATAGGTCCGTTCGAGATACTATAGAAATTTGAAGATGCGGCTTACTGTTTGGATTTACTACCGTATCTCTCGAGCATTCACAATGTGTTTCACGTATCGTTATTCATCAGTATATTGCAAATGAGTCGCACATTCTTCTTCCGACAGAGGTCCGGCTTGAGCATGATTTGTCGTACGTGGAGAGACCGCTTAGAATTCTCGACAAAAAGGACAAGGTACATCGGAATAAACGCATTCCTCTAGTTATGGTTCAGTGGAAATGATGAGGCACCGAGGAAGTGATTTGGGAGTTAGAAAGTCATATGCGTTCCGAGCATTCGGAGTTGTTTTGATTGTATTTTGTTTTCTTGAGCAATATTTGTACTTGTAACTGCAGAAATTATTAAGATTATTTCAGTGATCATTGTTCTGATTATCCTAGTTTGGATTTTGAGGACAAAATATCTTAGGTTGGGGAGAATGTAGTAGCTCGACTACAAATCAAGATAATCTACTGCCTAGACATGATTAAGGGATTCTAATTTGAGTTTTAGGAATTGATAATTGGATTTAGAATGATCAAAATTGTTCCAAGGGCTTCAAATGTTGGGACAGTTCGAAAGCTCCAAAGAGTAGTTCGGAAGCTAGAATTAGATATCATAGGTAACGAGCAGTTCGGAAGCTCCGATCATGTGACAGTCAATCAGGGTATGAGTTTTGATTGGGTGATTAGACTTGATAGAGTTCAAAAGTTCCGAACTAGAATTTCATAGATCAAAATTGTTTCGGCAACAGTGTGTTGTCCAATCAGAGACACACATTTGGTAGAGAGAGTTCGGAAGGATGATCGTTAGTTCCAAAGTGCGTTTGGAAGCTCCGAACTAGGGAATCGTAATTTCCGATCGTGGTCAATAAATATGGGCCAAGAGTTCATTCTCTTCTGCCAATTTCTAATCTTTCTATATCGGTTTTGGGTTGTTCTAGTTGGTTTTGGGCGTATTTCATTTGTTTTTCGAGGGCCAATCGATATCGAGGCGCTACCGGGATTTTAGCGGAGTTGTGCCTAGGTTTTGAGGTCATTTCAATCAAATTACTGACGATGGACGCAGGTATATATCTAGAATTTGATTAGCTTCGGAGATTAGCTATTAGTCTAGTTAAGAATTTAAGTAGTTTTTTAGTGATACAGTGATTTTCTACTTATAGGCTTGGACTACAGTGCCGTTATCACTAGGTTGTTTATTCTGAGATACAAACGTACTATCCAAGATATCCTGGTTGAGTATGCATGTTATATGTTTGCATGGTTTATATGGCTTGACTTATGTGCATTTATATTGTCACGATTATTATGTTGCATACATTATCACGTTGAGCATATATACACCTTGATATTACCTGTAGAGGGGTTTCTCAACCCCGAGGTTTTTGTGGATGGATGCCATGGATTTGGGTCCGGATAATCCATTTATTTCTTATGGCATAGGAGTACCTCCTGATACAATGACTCAGTGTGCTACATATCATGGCGCCATTTTTCGAGCAAGAGTTTCTACTGTGATAGGCTTCCGATGCCCGATCATTTGCATTTAGCATTCATAGCATGTGTATACTCATACTTTTTACTGAGAATTGTTATCTCATCCTATTCTAACCCATTTCAAAAATAATATCTTTCGGTCTAATCCTTGATTTAGTCTCACTACTATCATTGACACTATCCTTCTGAGCCTACATCACATAATCTTGCTCTCAAGGATCCTCGTTGTCTTGCGGTCATGTTTGAGGATTTTGAAACTCTTCTTCATAATGAATGTGGGATCTTGTCCCGTCTGATAAGTCTAAAAATTTTGTTGGTTGCAAGTGGGTGTTTCGACTAAAACAAAAGCCTGATGTCTCTGTTGTTCGCTAAAAGGCTCGTCTAGTTGATAAGGGTTTTCATCAAAGCTTAGGTCTTGACTTCACTGACAGTTTTAGTTATTTGGTGAAACACATTACTGTTCGCATTCTCTTGTCTGTTGTTGTTTCACAAGGTTGGTCTCTTTCTCAGATGTATGTGAAAAATGCATTTCTCTAGAGACAGTTGGATGACCGTGTTTATATGGATCAGTCGTCTGGCTTTGTTAAATCTGATTTCCCATCCTATGTCTGCAAGTTGAACAAAGAGATCTGTGGGAACCTCGGGTTGCTAAACTTATCTTAGGGCAAGTTAATCAATAAACATGATTGGATCAAACTTGAGTCAATAAAATTAAAGCATGCAAAAAAAAAAATTTTTTTAAAAAAATACACGGACTCCGTGCACAGGTCTGTAGGCACATTTATTGGCTGCAATGTACACGGACCCCGTGCCACCTCCGTGTCCGGGTCCATGCTAATCAATACACTAAAATCTCAAGTTTCCATTTTTTACACGGACCCCGTGCACCTTTTGTGTCCAGGTCTGTGCCCAAGGTTTCAAAATTTTTGAAGCTACTGTTTTCATTCCAGAACACACGGACCCCTGCACGGAGGTTGGCACGGGTTCCGTGCCCTTCATTCTCTGCACGTTTTCAGAAACAGTAAGGTGCACAGACCCATGCACAGGGCATGCACGGGGTTCGTGCCTTGTTATAAAAATTAAAACTCAGAACCTTTCAAATCTGAAGAATGATACAATCTATCATATAAACTTCTCAACATGATTCTACATAATTTACATGCATTCAAACACTAGTCTAGTTATCTAGAATACATGAAATCACAAGTATATGCCAATACTCGACATCAACATATACAAAGGTTCTTGTTTCTTTTCTAACATGTTTACTAAATTCATAATACATGTCATCTTGCTAAACCCGAGTCACCACATGCTAAGACTTTATCTCGAGCTATTCATGTTGAGTCTAACCAGCTCCTGCCGCACCTATTGCCATGCACACATACAAAACACAGCAATAGCTAGATAACTCTAGTGAGAATATAGTCCCCAGTATAAATAACATAACATGCAAGAATATAAAAATGAATGCAATGCATGTTTCAAAAGTAGTCTATCAAATCTGATATCAATAAAATCTCGGTTCTTGGGATCCCGGGGAATAAAATCTCAATCAAACCACCGACACTCCCAATTGAGGTGGCATCAAGTATCTTAATTCCCCTAACTTTGGTTCAACTATAGTGAGTAATCTAGCTCTAGAAGTAAATTTACATTTCGTGCCACTCAACTATAGCCCTCCAAACGTCATTTCGCAATCTAGGCCATTGAATCCTCTATGATTTTCACGTTAAAGTTGAAGATGAATGCAGCATAATCTTGATGCATTAAATCATACAATAATGTAAACATATTGAACATATAATCATTCAAAGCAACAATAACCATTAAATCACATAAGAGCACATAGTCATTCAAGAACAAATAAGTATGTGTTTTCGAAAGGGAATACTCGAGAATCATATCTATCTCGAGTGTTCTATAACATCTGGATTTTCTGTAAATTTATACCATTTCTGTTTATTCTTGATGTGCTTCAAATTTGAAACATAACATCAGTGAACTCATATCCAAAGCTATTCCAAACGATGGCAATCTTTCAACTCAAAATGGCTTCAAACCTTGTTCAATGTTTCACCGAAACGAAATCTGAATGCTCGAGCTTGAACACTCCAATAAAATATGAAATGAAGTGTAAATATGCTGCATATATCAGCAATAGCTAAACTCAAACTTGATCAAAATCTTGAACCGACGGCATAACGGTACAAAATCGGTAACCGAAACGATATTGAATTCAATATATCAATTCATACCAACCATAATTCTCAAAATTTCATTCAAATAACGTGAAGGCAAAAAATATTCAGAGTTGAAGTTTTCGAATTTAGCTTCAACAATTCACGAGAATTCCGAACGACGTTCTTTTTCCGATCCATATTCAAATACACAATCTATACTAACTCATACACATATATATCCAAGAATAATAAAATTCCATCATATCTTAAAAATTCAACTACGATAGAACTTAATAAAATATATACCATAACATATATCTTGAAGCGGTGATTGCAGATATATATTCAATTCAAAATTCTGACGGCCGGATCGCGCAAAATCGAAGCTTTAAAATCTTGAAAATGGTGTTCAATTGGGTTTCTAAAATTCCTCCTTCCTTTTCGGATGTTTACATGTGAATATGGTAAGAAACAAGTGGAATTTAAGATATATATTAGCCAAATTGAAGTTTAGTCCATGAATTTGGCATAATTGCAAATCAGTCCCCGGACAATCGATTTAATTCAATTTCAATCCCAAATAATTTAATAATATTAAAATTTAAATATAAACTCTAAATATTCCCAAATTAAATATTCTCGGATTAAAATTAAATAATCTCGGGCCTTACATTTCTTCCCCTCTAAGACATGATTTTGTCCTCAAAATCACATGCAATCTGTACACATAAGATAATGAAATAACAAAAATACAGAATTAGAACTCACATCAATGAAATAGCTCTTGAAATATCTGTCTCATGTATGATTCAATCTCCCAAGTAGTTTCTTCAATACCATGTCGACTCCACTGAACTTTGACTAACTGAATAGTCTTGTTTCTGAGCTGTTTTTCTTTGCGATAAAGAATCTGTATAGGTTTCTCAAAATAGCTAAGAGTTTCGTCAAGTTCAACTTCATTAGGTTGAAGAATATGAGAAGCATCAGGATGATATTTTCGAAGCATAGAAACATGGAATACGTCATGAATATCAGACAAAAATGGAGGAAGAGCGAGTCAATAAGCAAGATCGCCTATCTTTTCGATAATCTCATATGGACCAATAAAATGTGGAGATAACTTTCCTCTCTTGCCAAATATGACTGTACCTTTGAACGAAGAAATCTTCAAAAATACTCAGTCTCCCTGTTCAAAATATAGAGGTCGGGGTCTGATATTCGCATATTTATCTTGTCTGTCTTGAGCTGTTTTCATTCTTTTCTGAATTAGTTTCACTTTTTCTGTCATTTCTCGGATCATATCTGGCCCAATATCAGGTGCTTCTGAGACATCATCCCAATACAAAGATGATCTACATTTCTTTCTGTACGGTTTTTCAAATGTATCCATCTCTATACTCTTCTGATAGCTGTTATTATATGAAAATTCAGCAAGTGGTAATGAATCTTGCCAACTAGTGCCAAAATCTAGCACTACAGCTCTAAGCATATCCTCAAGTGTCTGGATAGTCCGCTCTGACTGTCCGTCTGTCTGAGGATTATATGCTGTACTCAGATGCAATTGAGTACTTAAAGATTGCTGCAAACTATGCCAAAAGTTTGATTTAAATCTAGGGTCTCGATCTGAAACGATATATTTAGGCACACCATGCAATCTTACCACTTCTCTGACGAAGATTTCTGTCATCTGACCATGTCTATATGTCATTTTGTACAGAATAAAGCATGCTGATTTTGTCAACCTGTTAATAATCACCCAAATGGCATCACAACCTCTGGATGAACGCGGTAACTGTGTAACGAAATCCATGGAAATGTGATCTCATTTCTATTCTGGAATAGATAAACTCTGTAAAAGACCACCTGGATTCTTTCTTTCAGCTTTCATGTTGGAAATTCAAACACCGAGACACAAATTCTGTGACATCAGCTTTCATCTGTTTCCACCAATATTGTGTCTTCAGATCATTATACATATTTCTGCCACCAGGATGAATACTGAATCTACTGCTATGAGCCTCTTTCAAAATCTGCTGTTTCAAATCTGAAACATCTGACACAATAATTATATTATTCACAAACAAAACATCATCAGCACTGACCTGATATTCTGATTGATATCTAGATCTGACCATCTCAATCGATTTTTGAATATTCTGATCAACTTTTTGTGCTTCTTTGATTCTTCTCAACAGTTCTGGCTCAGCTTGAATAGCATAAAATCGAAAAGGTTGTATATCTGTGTCAAATACTAATTCAGAAATACAACAATCTTTTACCAATTGAGATACACCTATCGTAGACAAGGATAAAAAACATACATTTCTACTCAAGGCATCTGCAGCTGCATTGGATTTCCCTGGATAGTATTTAATCTCACAATCGAAATCTTTCAACAAGTCTAGCCATATTCGTTGCCACATATTCAATTCAGACTGCGAAAATAGATATTTCAAGCTTTTATGATCAGAATATATTTCAAACTTCTCACTATAAAGATAATGTCGCCATATCTTCAATGCAAAAACAATGGATGCCAATTTAAGATCATGAATTGGATATCTGGTTTCATGTGGCTTCAGCTGTCTTGAGGCATAAGAAATAACATGACCTCTCTGCATAAGCACACATCCCAAACCTCTATGAGAAGCATCACAATATACAACAAAATCACCAGTACCTGATGGTATCATCAACACGAGTGCACTGGTCAATCTCTTCTTCAACTCAAGAAAACTATCTTCACACACTTCTTGAAAGAGTGGGTGCCCAGTGAGCCAACTTGTGGCTATGGGCTTTGATGACTCTTTGTACAAACGATCTTTTGCTTAATGTAATTTACACTTTTATTAATGGCAATGACTTTATCTTTCTTCATATTGTTATATTATGATATACTATTGTTGTTTTGATAAAGACCTTGAATATACTATAGTGTATGTAAGATGTGGTAGAACATGGGGATGTCTATCATGAAATACATCTTATAGTCACTGTATATTCTAAACTGTTCCTAGTCGATTGAGCCGTCCGAGAATAAGGATAAGGATCGCTCGAGTTTGAGACTAGCATTTGCGATGCGGAGTACCACGTTTCATTGGTAGGGAACATGGAGATGTTCGAAGCATGCAAATGGATATTCATAGGATGAATAATCGAACTACCCTATCCGGACTTTCCAAGTGGTTATCACTTAAGTTTGTCTGATATTATGGTTGGCTCTACCTTTTGAGAATTATGGTTGGCTGATATTATTCGGGACCATAAGTTTGTCAATTGGACTCCATGTTCTCACTAAGGAAAAAGTTTCCCGTTTTCACTAGAGGGTAGTGAAATCGTTAAAATAGTGGGAGTGAGATTCATAAAATTAAATTCGCCTATTTTATGTCTTAGTAAATTGCTTAAACAATCATTGATATATGTCTGTTTTTCTTTTCAGTATTTCATACAATGAATTCGCGTAATCCATTATTCTCGATCCTCGAACAAAACAAGTTGACTGGCGCAAACTATACGGAATGGTTCCGGAAGTTGAAGATTGTCTTGACTTCGGAGAAGATGCTCTACGTGTTAGAGAAATAACCTCCGAAGGAAGCACCAGCTGACGTAAGTCCGGAGGAATTGGCCAAACTTGATGCATGGTGGGACCATGACATCAAGACCAAATTCTATATGCAAGCCTCAATGTCTGATGAACTCCAGAGGCAATTTGAGGACACCGTGAATGCTGCTGACATTCACGCTCAACTCAAGGAACTTTTTGGGGCTCAATCGAGGGCTGAAAGGTTCGCTACTGTTAAGGAGCTGATGACATGTCGCATGCGTGAAGGGACTTTGGTCCGTGATCATGGGGTACGAGTGATTTGGCTCATACAAAAGTTAGCAACCCTTGATTTGGTGTTGGAGCATGAACTCAACGTGGATTTACTGCTTCTGTCTCTTCCTTCTTCGTTTGATGGATTTGTGGTAAATTTTAATATGAACAAGATAGAGGCCACCCTAAGAGATGGTCAATATGCTTGTGACATATGAATCCACACTAAAGAAGGATAAACCAGCTTTCTTGGTGGGCTCCTCATCTTCTGCTAAGAAGGGGCCAAGTACGAAGGGTAAGAAACGTTCTGCCCCACCCAAGAAAGTCGAACCCGAGAAGAAGCACAAGACAAAGGCTTCAAACAATGGAAAATCCAAGGATGTTTGCCATTACTGCAAGAAGCCCGGTCATTGGAAGCGCAACTGCAAGGAATATCTAGAGCAGTTGGGAACTGCAAAGGGTATGTTCTATATTGAAATAAACATTTCACTTAATACTACTTCTTGGGTATTGGATACCGGATGTGGATCTCACATTTGCAATGATTTGCAGGTGATGACAAGAAGTCGCAGGCTTAGAATGGGTGAGACCCAGCTGAGGCTCGGGAATGGTTCCAGAGTTGAAGCTACAGCCATTGGAGATGTTTGTTTAATTTTGCAGAACGGTTTTAAGTTATTTTTAAGAGATGTTTTATTTGTTCCGGATTTAATTAAAAACATTATTTCTGTTTCTATGCTAGATAGAGATGGTTATTCTTGCAATTTTGTGAATGAGATTTGCAATATTTACAAGAATGAATGTTTGATTGGAAATGGACAACTTGAAAACGATCTATACAACTTAAAACTAAAAGACGTTCCAATAAATTATATTGATAAACCGGCGACAACAAACAAAAGGAAAATCGATAGTCAAAACCCGGCAAACCTTTGGCACGCTAGACTAGGTCATATTTCCTCAAGGAGGATGAACAAGCTAGTGGGAGAGGGCATGTTTGATATGTCTGATATTAACTCTCTACCTACTTGTGAATCCTGCCTAAAAGGGAAAATGATTAAATCTCCTTTTAAGGGGAAACCTGAGCGTAGTCAAAATCTGTTGGATTTGATCCATACAGATGTTTGTGGTCCATTTAGAGTTGGGACTCAACATGGCCACACCTACTTCATTACCTTTACTAATGATTATTCAAGGTATGGGTATTTATATTTGATGAAATATAAGTCTGAAGCATTTGAAAAGTTCAAAGAATTCAAGGCTGAAGTAGAAAACAAACTAGGTAAAAGTATTAAAGCACTTCGATCGGATCGAGGTGGAGAATACTTGAGTACCGAGTTTTTGGACTATCTGAAAGAGAATGGGATTCTCTCTCAGTGGACTCCTCCTATGACACCACAGCTGAATGGTGTATCGGAGCGTCGTAATCGAACTTTGTTGGACATGGTTCGATCCATGATGAGCTTCACTGAGCTTCCACCTTCGTTTTGGGGCTATGCGCTTGAAACGGCGGTATTGTTGTTGAACAACGTCCACACTAAAGCAGTGGACAAAACACCATACGAGTTATGGAATGGCAAAGCTCCTAAGTATTCGTACTTGAGGATTTGGGGATGTCCTGCTTACGTGAAGCGGACAGTGGGAGATAAGTTGGATAGTCGATCCAGCTTATGTTATTTTGTAGGGTATCCGAAGAATTCAATCGGATATTATTTCTATTATCCTGCTGAAATAAAGGTGTTTGTTTCTAGGAATGCCACCTTCTTATTGGATAAGAAAGGCGAGATGATGGAACTCGAAGAAGTTCGAGAAGAACCCGAAATACAAAATAACGATCCTACGCCTCAGGAACCATTACCGGACACGCCTGAACCTAGAAGATCCGAGAGGACTTCTAGACCTCCTGTTCGATATGGTCTTCTTCTTGAAGGGGATCAAGATGAACCCGACATTGGATGTGATCCAAGAAACTTCAAGGAAGCAATTTCTGATGCGGATTCAAATTTATGGCTTGAAGCTATGCAGTCTGAATTGGATTCAATGCATACAAACCAAGTTTGGTCCTTAGTAGATCCTCCTGATGGAATTGTTCCAATAGGGTGTAAATGGATCTACAAGAGAAAGCTTGGGCCTGATGGTAAGGTATTGACCTACAAGGCGCGATTGGTGGCGAAAGGTTACACTCAAAGACAAGGAGTTGACTATGATGAAACCTTTTCACCAGTTGCAATGTTCAAGTCCATAAGAATCCTTATTGCCATAGCTGCATGGTATGACTATGAGATATGGCAAATGGATGTGAAGACTGCCTTTTTTAATGGAGACATTAAGGAAGAAATCTATATGAAGCAGCCAGAGGGGTTCACATCCATGGGAAGCGAGCATAAGGTATGCAAGCTTCAGAGATCAATTTATGGTCTAAACAAGCATCAAGAAGTTGGAACCAGAAATTTGATGAAACAATAAAAGATTTTGGTTTCATCAAGAACCCGGAGGAACCGTGCGTGTACAAGAAAGTAGTTAAGGATGCTGTGACATTCTTAGTACTTTATGTTGATGACATCCTACTCATTGGGAATGATGTAGGGATGTTGCAGTCAACAAAGATATGGTTATCAGGTAGATTCTCGATGAAGGATTTGGGTGAGGCATCCTACATTCTTGGGATACAGATCTATAGAGATAGATCTAAGAGAATGATAGGACTCACTCAATCAACCTACATCGACACCATATTGAAACGGTTTTCAATGGATGGGTCCAAGAGAGGACATCTACCCATGTGTCATGGAGTTTCTTTATCCAAGTCTATGTGTCCCAAGACTGATGCAGAGATAGAGAATATGACACATGTACCATATGCGTCAGCTATAGGTAGTATCATGTATGGGATGATATCTACCAGACCGGATGTAGCATTTGCTCTGAGTGTCACGAGCAGATATCAGGCTAATCCTGGTCAAATGCATTGGAAAGCCGTGAAGGACATTCTTAAGTACTTGCGAAGGACTAAGAATATGTTCATGGTATATGGTGGACGAGATCTGAAATTGGAAGGCTATACCGACTCTAGCTTCCAAAGTGACGTGGATGACTCGAAGTCAACCTCTGGATTTGTGTTCATGCTCAATGGCGGTGCTGTCTCTTGGAAGAGTTCCAAGCAGGACACCACAGCGGATTCCACCACTGAGGCTGAATACATTGCAGCATCAGCTGCTGCTAAAGAGGCCGTTTGGATGAGGAAGTTCATCCAAGAGTTGGGCGTCATTCCTGAATTTGTTGGTCCAGTCCCGGTGTACTGTGACAACACGGGTGCCGTTGCTCAAGCAAAGGAACCAAGGTCTCATCAAAGATCCAAACACGTACTGAGGAAATACCACATCATCTGGGAGATTGTGGAAAGAGGAGACATCACTGTCGAACGAGTGGCCTCTGCAGACAATATCGCTGATCCGCTTACTAAGCCCTTGCCAGGACCATTGTTTGACAAACATCACGAAGCAATGGGTCTACGTAGTATGACTAGTTGGCTATAGGGCAAGTGGGATATTGAAAGAGTGGGTGCCCAGTGAGCCAACTTGTGGCTATGGGCTTTGATGACTCTTTGTACAAACGATCTTTTGTTTAATGTAATTTACACTTTTATTAATGGCAATGACTTTATCTTTCTTCATATTGTTATATTATGATATACTATTGTTGTTTTGATAAAGACCTTGAATATACTATAGTGTATGTAAGATGTGGTAGAACATGGGGATGTCTATCATGAAATACATCTTATAGTCACTGTATATTCTAAACTGTTCCTAGTCGATTGAGCCGTCCGAGAATAAGGATAAGGATCGCTCGAGTTTGAGACTAGCATTTGCGATGCGGAGTACCACGTTTCATTGGTAGGGAACATGGAGATGTTCGAAGCATGCAAATGGATATTCATAGGATGAATAATCGAACTACCCTATCCGGACTTTCCAAGTGGTTATCACTTATCGAGTGGATAAAGTCCGCGGTTTTGGTTGTACACCATTAGTCCTTACTACTTGAAACATCATGGAGACTCTATATGCTAGTACTGTGCTTTGACTCGTTTACCGACTCTATGGGGGTCATCAGGTGTCGGGATTGGGTACAGTTACAACACATATAGGAGTCGATGCATTGTTGTCAAGGATTCACCACATACTTGCGAGTGTGGATATCCTATGCGATCTGAGGAGATATTAGTGTGACGAATCTCTGGCCAGAGTACTTGATGTGATTTAAGAAATGGTTTCTTAGTAGCACATGCGATGTCACTAATTTGATCTTCAAGATGTATTGCATAGTTATCGAATCTTGAGCGACTCTCGATATACCAATGGTTGTTGATTCGATCGGGATATATGGATGAAGGGACCGTACTGTACGCTAACCAAAATCTACTGGTTCTTGTAGGCACTATCAGTGATACCTAGGGAATCATGGGGCGATGTTGCTAGGCGCTTTACCATGATTCGTTGGGCAAGTCGGAAAGTGTTGTTTCGAGTCACAAGGAGTTGTGAGCCCACGGCTAGCTGTATCCCTGAACCATTGAGGGTCACACAGTGTAATGGAGTTTTAATCCCCGTTGAGATAGTTAAATTTAAAGAGTTAAATTTAATGAATAAAGAAGTTGGACTTCTTAAATAAGAGTAAGGGAGTAGGATTTCCTAAAATGACATAGGGATGAACATTTTTGGAAACCACTGAATTCGGATTCAGGAAAATTTATCTTGACTTTATAATGTGCAGAAATGGTTTCTGTGCACATTGGTGAAATCGGTTCATCAATCGGAGTCACGATAAATTTTATATTAATTTCTGAACGTGCGGGCTTTGCTTGTCGGGCCTCAACTTATGACTAATGGGCCCTAAGCTGTTATTGGCCTGCATTATAAATAAGTTATTGCAGTACAGAAATTACACACAACTGGTCATAATTTTGAGAGCAAAATTTCGAAAACCCTAGCCTCCTCTCTCTCTCAAATTCGGCCGCCCCCCTCCCTTCTCTGCGTGAGAAATTCCGGTCTGTGATTTTGAATTGCAGTCTGGAATAGCGAATCAAATTCGTTTATTCTCTTCGTAGAAAACTTCTGATAGATTTTCTAGTGCAATCTATCAGAGGGATTAAACCTCTATTCGTGGACCTGATTGAAGGAGTTCATCGGTTCCAGGGAGAGACAACAAGAGCAGAGAAATCTGTTGGAGTCCAATAATCTCGATTCGAGATTGAAGGTAAAATTTAATAATTGTTATTTAAATTTTACACACACTTATAATTTAATCGTTGAACGGTTGATATCCACACTATGGAATTGTTCCATAATAAAATTTTTAAACTTCCGCTGCACCGGGTATCAATCGTGATTGATCTGAATGCCAGTTTTCCAACACTTCTGTCCAGACATACGACATATTCTTCTGAGTCAACTGATTAATAGGCTTGGCAATGCTGGGAAATATCTGATAAATCTGCGATAGTATCCTGCTAAGCCCATAAAACTCCGTATTTCTGGAACTGATGTAGGTCTAGGCCAATTGATTACAGCCTTTACCTTGCTTGGATTGACTGAAATTCCATCACCTGAAGTAATATGCCCAAGGAAAACGACTCGATCTAGCCAGAATTCACATTTAAACAATTTGGCATACAATTCTCATTTCTCAAAGTCTGTAAAATAATGATCAGTTGTTCATCATGATCAGCTCGATTCTTGGAATAGATCAAAATATCATCGATAAAAATAATGAAAAATTCATCCAAGTATTTCTGAAGCACCCTATTCATCAATCCCATAAACACTGCAGGAGCATTGGTTAATCCAAAAGACATGACAATAAATTCATCATGACCATACCTTGTTCTGAATGCAGTTTTAGGGATATCTTCATCTCGAACCCTCAGCTGATGATATCCAGATCTCATTTCGATCTTGGAATAGATAGTTGAACCTTGCAACTGATCAAACAAATCATCTATTCTGGGCAATGGGTATTTATTCTTTATTGTTGCCTTGTTCAATTGTCGATAATCAATACACAACTTCATAGAGCCATATTTCTTTCGTACAAAAATTACCGGAGCGCCCCAAGGTGAAACGCTCGGCCTAATGTACCCTTTAACAAGTAAATCTTCAAGCTATTCTTTCAACTCCTTTAATTATGTAAGGGAATAGGGTTGCACATAAATAGTTTGAGGTGTTGTCACAAGGTGTTGACAACACCTCTAATAACACTATGAGTAATTTGCAGTGGAATATAATTTAAACGTGAATAAAATAAATAAGAAACCAAATAAATAGACTCAAATGAGTTTTACAAGCCCTAAAACTAGTGATTATTGTAAAATCAATTTTCTCCAACATATGAGAAAATAAAACTAATAAAAATAACTCCTAAAAATTCTATATGAAATAGAATAAAGAAAATAGAGTAAGGAGTTGAAAATATTGATGCCAAAACTTGTAGGGACGAAACACTCTTTGATCTTTGATCTTCGAGTGTTCTTCAAAGCATCAAGTGACCACGACCAATGCAAGCTTTAGCTCCTCTCTCAATTTATGTACGTGAAGCTCTATTGTAAATCTCAATTACTTGGTCTCTCTCTCTTTTTTCGGTCGGTCACGCCTATATCATATATATGCAAAGAATCCTTCTTCAATATGTTTTCTTGTAGGCATAGGATTCTCTAGATTTGATCATATCAAATCTACACAAATAAAGAAATATATATATTAGATATGATATTATAAATATTATAATAAGCTTATCAATATCTCAAATCAACTTATTCACGAAAATAAATAACTTGTTACTTCATGTCCAAGAAAGGCAAAAGATATTAAATAAATTCTTTTCAAAATTGGAGAAATTTAAGGAATAAAATATTCCTTTCAATCTCCCCATTTTTGCCTTTCTGGACAAAACACATTTTGAAAACAATAATCATTTCAACTCAATTCCCCCTTAATAAAAACTCCCCCTCAATAGATTCTCCCCCTAAGTATATGCAGAGGTGTTGTCACAGGATGTTGACAAAATCTAGCTACAACACTTCAGAACAATAAACATATATGAAAGGAGAGACATATATCATATCAAAGTTAAAACCACAAGAAACAGTTTTGATTAGGAGTAGAGCAAAAACATCAACTTAGCAGAAAAAATAAAGCAAACGAAACTAAACCAACTAAACCAAAAAACTAGAACTGATTGCTCTCAGATGATCCACCATCAGCTTCTTCTTCTTCTTCTCCTCCACCTTCTTCTTCTCCCCTTTTTTGTTCAAAAGGGCCAGCTTCATTTAGCAGAGACTCATAGTGAGCCTTCAACCCTTCGTAATAGGCTAGATCAGCCTTAGCTTGGGTAATCTTCTGCTTAGCATGCAGCAGTTGAGCTTGAATAAAATTAGGATCAATATCTTGAGTAGCAGATGGGGGGTACAAAAACAGCAGTGGCAGAGGAGGTGTTGGCAACACCAGCTACAATACCTGCACCAGTTCCTGATTCAGACCAAGGAAGGTCTATCTTCCTATTTTCTTTGAGAAATGCAGGTGCAATTTTTTAGCAGTTCTCCAGGCTCAGTAAGTAGTTCATCATCATCCTTCTCAATCTCTTGAGATAGCATCATGGCATAAATCAGAGAAGGATATGGCAGGGTCAGTTGAGCACAATCTGCAAAGGCCATGACTGTGTCAAACACAAGTCAGCCAAAATTGAAATCGCTTTCTGTGCCAATGGCGTACAAGACTGGAGCCTGATGCTTGGTAATAACAATAGAATTCCCAGATGGAGTCCATGTCTTGACAGCGGTTTTGTGAAGAACAGAGTAGAAGGATGTGAGCTTGGCTGCCTGCAACTTCTTATGGTGAGCTGGAAATATAGTGACTTGACCTCCTGTGATGACAGATGTCATCTCATCCAAACTAGGTAGTGCAGCATCATCACAGTAAGTGTATGGAGGAATCCATTGATCATAGCAGGACTGAAGGCAAAAATCTATCCTCACGCATACACCTTCCCATACTTGACATATCGTGGATCCTTCACAGCTTCAGTCAAGTTACAGTAGAATTCTCGAACAATTTCCCTGCAATACGGACCAGTAGTGGGGACAGTGGCCTGTAGATTTCTCACCTCAAAGAATCTGACCAAATTTTGAGCTACATAGCTCTCCACATCAATATTACGTTCCTACAGGAACTCACGATCAACATACTTATCCCAACAATCTGCAATATCCTTGGAATAAAAAGCAGAAGAATAAGATTCATTTACCCGATATTCTTCGCCTAAGGTGTTGTCCAAGGTGTCGGCAACACCTTCCTCAACATCCTCTTCCTCATCATCAGAGTCATCAGAATCTGACTCTTCAACCAATTCTTTTTCAGCATCTGAGCCTTCACTTGAATCAGAGCTGGAACTATCAGAGGGATGTGGGCGGTTATCAGCAAATTCTTGAAGCATCTCCTTATCAGGTTCTTCATCGGATTCATGAAGGGGAGCTGCAACAGCAGGCTTCTTGCTTTTGAACTTTTTCATCTTTGCCATGAACTGGGCTATTGACATCTCCTCATTATCAGAAAACTCAAGAGGAGCAGCAGATGATGGTTCCTCTACAGTAGGAATAGATGCAGATGCATCTTTCTTGATATCAGCATCAACTGATGGTGTTTCTGACTCTGTGGAGTCCTTATCAGAGGAATCACCTGCTGATTTGCTTTCAGCAGCAAAAAGAACCGGAATAACATCTCCAGAGGTTCCTGGGTACTCGATTTTCCCCTTTTTCGGTGTACTAGCTTAAAATTTTCATCAGAACTTTCATCGCCAGAGGTAAATTCAGTGTCCACCAGAGATGGTCTTGATGGTTTTCCTTTTCCACGGAATCGTTTGGAGGTGGTGTAATCTGGATCGTATCCGGCCTATCTCTTAGAACGACGGGTCAAGGGTTTCGATGGAAATACCTTATTCATCACAGCCATGTCTGGTAGATTTTCCACATCAATGGCATTACCAGGCTCTCCTGGAGCAATGGAGTCCAGGGGCACAGGTTCCTCAGCAACAGGAATCAACGCTTGTTCACTCACGGGGTGTGGTGACATAGGTGTTGGAACACCTTCCGAAGCATCCTCTGTATAGCCCATCTCTGATCGGATGTCGTGTGAATCAAAACCCTTTCCTGCCATTTTAATATGCGAGAGTGAACACATGAAAAGAATTTTAGGGCACTAAACAGCAGGGGTAATGAGAATGATGCAATGCGAGGGTGAAAACAAAGAAGATAATATCTTCCCAAAAATAGATAAACACCTAATTATAACACACAACCTTTCCTAATATCACTCGAATTACAGCCCCTCTAACGGTAACAAATCTCCTCAACGGTAACAAATCCTAACGGCACTAGAATCCAATTTAAATTAGGCAATAAATCTTTGGAATTTCACCTATAATCTAGGCTCAAATATTTCACCAAATATTTCCAAGTTTAACTCCTCATCAGAATATAACACCACTGAAACAAAATCCAATCCCATTCAAATTCAAAAATTCAGAGGATAGGGAAAAATTTAAAATTTTTTGTTTGATCAGAATTCATAACCTTTCGGCCAAAGATATTCACAAATAAAAATATGAATGTCCTAATAATTTCTAAAAACAGAGTGTGACAAAAAAATAAAATGCAATTATATGCACAAATATATGTTGACAAGTGAGGTGTTATCCACGATGTTGACAACATCTCCCAACAACACTTCAGGATTCTGAAAAATTTTGATATCCACTTTATTATTTTTACAGAAGTGGTAGCCTGCACACTAAAGGCACGATCTTCAAATGGACCCCTTTAGGCAGATTTTTCCATTTGCTTCTGATTATCAATTAAATTTGATGATTGACTCAATTCAAGCTTAGTCATTCTTGTTCTTTTGTTATCCTGATTTTGCAAAGTCACTTTTCATTTGGGACAAGATCATGGAATACACGAACGTCTCTCCACTAATTCGTGACTTAGTCAGAACTCTTCTTTGATTAATCCAAATTAAACTTTAAAATAATTTGCAACGAATCCTGAGTGAAAACTAGTCAATGGTTATAAAGTATCCGACACATCACAAAACAGAATGAATGCATGAATGCAATATGCCTAGGATCCTAAAAAAATGCACATGCATGAAAAGGTGTTGTCACAGGGTGTTGACAATACTCCTGACAACATCTATGTTCTGTTTATAATCTACACATACTGAGAGACTTCCTTAGACTGGAAAATCTCTCGAAATCCAAAGATTTTGTGAATATATCAGCTAATTGATTATTAGTTTCAACAAACTCAATTAAGATTATGCTTTTCTCGACAAATCTCGAATGAAGTGATGTCTAATGTCAATGTGTTTGGTTTGAGAGTGTTGTACTGGATTTTTGGATATATCAATGACACTAGAATTATCATAGTACACAATAGGAGTATCACTCTTAACACCATAATCATTTAGCATTTTATTCATCCAAAGGAGTTGTGAACAACAACTACCAACAGCAACATACTCAGACTCGACAGTAGACAGTGAGACACAATTTTGTTTCTTACTATACCAAGACACTAAGTTATTCCTCAAGTAGAAACATCCTACCGAAGTGCTCTTTCTCTCATCTAAATCCCCAGCCAAATCGGCATCACTAAATCCTACCAAATTCGAATTGGTTTCTTTAGTGTACCACAGTCCCAAATTCAAAGTACCTGCCACATATTTCAATATACGTTTTACGGCCTTCAAGTGAGTAACTTTTGGGTTAGACTGGTATCTAGCACACAAACAAACACTATACATGATATCAGGTCTAGTAGCACTTAAATACAATAGACTACCAATCATGCTTCTGTAGAGGGTGTTGTCAACATCTTCGGCAACATCCTCCCTAGACAGTTTTTCATTAGACCTCATAGGTGTGCGCATGTGTTTAGTGTTGTCATTCAGAAACTTTTTCACAAGATTTTAGCATACTTGCTTTGACACAAAAATATACCATCATGCATTTGTTTCACTTGCAAGCCTAAGAAATAAGTTAACTCACCAACCATGCTCATTTCAAATGTAGAAGACATGTACTTCACAAAATCATCAACAAGTTTATCATTTGAAGCGAAAAAGATTATATCATCTACGTAAATTTGGCAAATTAAGATATTACCTTGAGACTTTTGCACAAATAAAGTCTTATCAACTTCACCTCTTTTGAAGCCAATATTGAGCAAGTACTCGGTTAGTCTCCCATATCATGCACGTGGTGCTTGCTTCAATCCATACAATGTTTTTTTCAACTTATACACATAATCAAGATGATTTGGATCCTCAAACCCTTTAGGTTGTTTCACAAAAACTTCTTCATTTAGGATCCCATTCAAAAAAGCACTTTTTACATCCATTTGAAAAAGCTTCATTCCCATGTTACATGAAATAGCAAGAAAAAGTCGGACTGACTCAATGCGGGCTACAGGAGCAAAAGTTTCATCAAAATCCACTCCTTCAACCTGTGTATACCCTTGAGTTACCAACCTAGCTTTATTTCTAATGATGTTTCCCGACTCATCAGTTTTATTTTTGAATCCATTTAGTTCCTATGACATTACCATGAGCAGGACACGGTACTAAGTACCAAACATCATTCCTAACAAATTGTTCTAACTCTTCATGCATAGCATTGACCCAAAATTCATCTTTTAAAGCCTCTTCAACCTTTTTGGGTTCAATTTTTGACACGAAACAAGAGAATCTTACCTGAGAATACATAAAACGCATGCACAACAAACCTGTCATCTTTCGATAATCCACTTTCTCTTCCCTTCGAGTTTGCAAGTCTCCATGCACATCTCCAATGACCTGTGAGGTTGGGTGATTCTTCTGAATTCTGCTTGGAACATTCTTTTCAGCTTCGTTTACCTCAGTGTTCTCAGCAGTATTCTCATCAGTAGGCTTTTCAACTTTTGATTCTAGATTTTCTCTAGGAGGTGTTGTCGGAGGTGTTGGCAACACTCCTTGGACAACATCTGAATTTCCAGAATTATCCAGCATATCATCAACTTCATCCTCAGCTGTTTTCTTCTTTAGATCTGCAAAGTCATCAAAAACAACATTAATTGACTCAAAAATAGTCCTTGTTCTCAAGTTATACATCCTATAGGCTCGGCTATTTGATGAATATCCCAAGAACATACACTTATCACTTTTTGCATCAAACTTAGCAAGATGATATCTATCATTCAAAATGTGACATACACATCCAAAAACATGAAAATATTTAAGGTTTGGCCTCTTTTCCATGAGGATTTCATAGGATGTCATAGTAGTACCATTCCTCAAATAAACTCTATTTGAAATATGACATGTAGTATTCAAGGCTTCTGCCCAAAAATGTTTTGAAATATTTTTCGAACTCAACATCACTCTTGCCATTTCTTGCAAAGTTCTATTCTTCCTTTCAGAAATTCCATTTTGTTGTGGAGTTTTAGGAGCAAAAAATTCATGAGAAATACCTTTATTATCACACAAACTAGCAAACGAAGAGTTTTCGAACTCCTTACCATGATCAGTGCAAATTCCAATTACCTTCAGATTGTGAAGATTTGAAATTTTAGTGAGCAACTTCTTGAAGGCATCAAATGTGTCTGATTTTTCTCTCAAAAAATTCACCCATGTATATCTCGAAAAATCATCCACACATACGAAAGAGTATTTCTTACCTCCAAAGCTTTCAACATCCATTGGACCCATCAAGTCCATATGTATAAGCTCAAGGCAGCGTGTTGTCACAGATGTTGGCAACACCTCATGTGACACCCTAGTCTGCTTCCCTTTTTGACATGCTTCACACACAAATGGAATACCAGATTTTAAGTTAGGCATACCTCTAACAGCATCTAACTTACTCAAGTTCTTTAGAGTCTTGAAATTTGTATGACCCAATTTTTGATGCCATAGGTCAAATTCTGTCACTTTTGTGTGCCTACAAGCCATCTCTTCTCCAAGTTGATAGCAATTGTCCGATGAACTTGTACCAGTCATGATACACAAATTTGAATCATCAAAAAATTTGCATAATTTCTTATCTAATTGAACATGCAAATTATCATCACAAAGTTGCCTTATGCTTATTAGATTGGCTGTTAATCCTTCAACATGAAGCACATTGCAAAGCTTAGGCAAACCAACAACATTCAGAGTTTCCTTTCTAACAATGTTTCCTTTTGAACCTCCTCCATAGGTTACTTTTCCACTTTTCTGTTCGACATAATCAATGAGGAACTTTTTAGAACCTGTCATATGACGTGAGCTACCGCTATCAAAGTACCAAGCACCTGAAACATTAGTTCTCAAAGAAGTATAAATCATATAACATTGAATATCAGCCTTTGGTACCCAAACTTTCTTACATAAGATCTGTTTCTGGAGATGTTGTGGGGAGGTGTTGGCGACACCTTAGGCAATACCTTCGATGCAGATCTATACCTGTAGTCTTCCTGCAGCTTGAAACAATATGGTTTAATATGACCAGGTCTATGACAGTAGTGACAAATGTACTTACGTTTCCTTCTAGACACAGACGGAGTAGTAGGTTGTGTCTTTGGTTTTGGAGGGACAATTGGTGAGGCCTTTTTGCTTGAGCTTTCAGTACTGCTACTTTCCTTGACAAACACAGGTCCTTTTGAACTTTCACCAACATCAAATTTGTTGTTTTCAAAACCTAAACCAATTGTACCATCTCTTCCCATCATGATAAAAGAATCAAGCTTGGAAGTGCTTAAATTAAACTTGGCCAATCTAGCTTTTTCACTTCCGAGTTCTTCCTTCACTTGACTTAATTCCATGTCTTTCTTACTCAGCATGACTTCCAGCCTTGACACATTAGCCTTTAGATCAGAATTTTCTTTTGAAAGAATAACATTCATCTTATTCCTTTCAATCCAATCAGTATGTAACTCTTCAAACATCATCCAAGCTTATTTCATGGACATTGTCTCATCACCTGAATCATTATTACACATATTATCAGTAATGGAAGAATTAAAACAAACTGACCTTTGGGAGATGTTGCGGCCAGGTGTGGCAACACCTGCAGCAACACCTAAAGGATTGACTTGAAACTTCTTTTTGCTCTCCAGTAGGGCAGATAAGGCAGTGTGGCTTTCTTCATCCTCTTGTTCTTCTTCATCAGAATCTTCATCACTCAAAGACGTATTCATACCTTTCCTAGGTGTTTGCACACTCATTTGCATAGTGTCCAAAACCTTGACAAGCATGACATTGAACAGTGTCTAACTTCTTTGAAACTAACTTCTTCTTCCCTTCCAACATCATTCGAGGCTTAGGAGAATCAGTAAGCTTCCTTGGTGAATGTTCTGATCCAGTAATTCTCAAAGGCTTGTTAGGGAACATTGGAGCCTTGAGTTTTTGATCCGTCTTCCTTGACTCTTTCATCTTCTTCAGATAATCATTGAATTTATTAGTCATGAGAGAGATCAAATCATTCTCTAAATCAGACTGATGAATTTCTTGATGAAATTGAACATATTCTTCGTATGAGGGCTTTGAAGCTTGATTTCCCTTTATCCTTCTCTTGTGCTGTAGATTTCATCTCAAATACTTGAAGGATACTTATCAATTCAGTCATCTTCATCTTTGAGGTGTCTTTTATCTCCTCAAGCACCCAAATCTTCCCATTGAATCTCTTTGGCAGAGACCGAAGAACTTTGTCCACCATAATTTTACTAGCAATAGGTCCTCCAAGAGCATGCGCCTCTGTAGCTATCTCCCTAAGTTTCTTGTCATAATCAGCAATAGTTTCATTCTCATCCATCCTGATATTCTCAAATTTTGCGTTTAGCAATCTCAGTCTCGTTCTTCTCACACTATCAGTTCCTTCACAGTGTTCTTGAAGAGCATCCCAAGCATCCTTAGCAACAGTGCAGTCAGCTATGATTCCAAACATTCTCATATCCACCGATGAAAAAATTGCATTGAGTGCTTTAGCATTGTAGCTTGAACTTTGTGTTTCCTCAGCGGTCCAAGTTTCTTCTGGCTTGAGAATGTATTCTCCATCTTCATCTAGCATCTTTGGAGGATTCCAACCAGTTAGAATACGTTGCCAAGCACAAACATCCATCGCTTTGATAGTATATCGCATCCTAGTCTTCCATAGTGCGTAATTCGTGTCATCAAGGACCGGGGGTTTCAAAAACGAGTTCGCAACAAACGATGAGTACATCTTATTCCCTGTAATAAAATAAACAAACCAAGATCAGTTCTTAGTGTATCAAAAATATGGATCTGATGCCACTTTTAAGGGAATAGGGTTGCACATAAACAGTTTGAGGTGTTGTCACAAGGTGTTGACAATACCTCCAATAACACTTTGAGTAATTTGCAGCGTAATATAATTTAAACGTGAATAAAATAAATAAGCAATCAAATAAATAGACTCAAATGATTTAAGCAAGAGTATAAAATACTCTTGCAGCGCCTTAGGGCAAAACTTCACTAGAAAATAATTCAAAGAGTTTTAAAAACCCTAAAACTAGTGATTATTGTAAAATCAATTTTCTCCAACATATGAGAAAATAAAACTAATAAAAATAACTCCTAAAAATTCTATATGAAATAGAATAAAGAAAATAGAGTAAGGAGTTGAAAATATTGATGCCAAAACTTGTAGGGACGAAACCCTCTTTGATCTTTGATCTTTGAGTGTTCTTCAAAGTATCAAGTGACCACGACCAATGCAAGCTTCAGCTCCTCTCTCAATTTACGTACGTGAAGCTCTATTGTAAATCTCAATTACTTGGTCTCTCTCTCTTTTTTCGGTCGGTCACGCCTATATCATATATATGCAAAGAATCCTTCTTCAATATATTTCCTTGTAGGCATAGGATTCTTTAGATTTGATCATATCAAATCTACACAAATAAAGAAATATATATATTAGATATGGTATTATAAATATTATAATAAGCTTATCAATATCTTAAATCAACTTATTCAAGGAAATAAATAACTTATTAGTTCATGCCCAAGAAAGGCAAAAGATATTAAATAAATTCTTTTCAAAATTGGAAAAATTTAAGGAATACAATATTCCTTTCAAATTCAATAGGTGTCATCATGTAAGGAGCTTTAGATATCGTTTGCGTACCTAGCATTAATTCAATAGTGAAGTCTATCTCCCGGACTGGAGGCAAACCAGGAATTTCATTAGGGAAGACATCAACAAAATCTCACACCACTGGTATATCTGTCAATGCTGAAATAGATTTCAAAACATCTACTGCATAAACCAAAAATCCTTATGCACCTCTCTGCAATAAACGGCCATAGATAACACAGATATCAAAGGGATCTTGGCTCTAGAACTCTTACTGTAGAATTTCCATTCATCTGTCATCTCTGGTCTGAATATGACAACTTTCTGAAAACAGTCTAAGGTTGCCCTGTACTTGGTTAACATATCTATGTCAATAATACAATTGAAATCTGATAATCCAAGTACTATACAATCCAAATCAATCACATTCCCGTCATATTGTAGTGCACAATTTCTAATTAATTTGACAGATATAATTCCTTCACCCAAAGGTGAAGAAATAGCAACAACAGCAAGTAATGGCTCAGACGTTAAAGAATGCAACATACAAAATTTCTCATATATGAATGTATGTGATGCACCTGTATATATCAATACATAGGCAGGATAACAAAAAATAGAGCAGTTACCTGCTATAACATCGTCAAGTGCTGCCTGAGCCTACTCCTCAGTAAGTGCAAACACTCGTGCCTGTTTCCTTGGAGGTTGAGTCACATTCTGGCTTCATCCTGGTCTAATCTGTGGTTGTGGCTGAAATGAGTGCACTGCAGATGATTGTCTGTCAGTCTGAGGTACTGATCTAGATGCACTGGCACCGGTTGCTCTCTCTGTTGCACGTTGAGGGCACACCTTAGCATAGTGACCTGTTTGATGACATATATTACAACTGTCAGACACTCCTCTTCACTGATCAGTAGCATGTGTCCTCCACACTTACTGCAATAAATCCCAGAACTCTGTTCAGACCTAAACTATTGTGATCCACTGGAACTGGAAGAACTACTGAATAATTTCTTAAATTGCTTACCTTTGGGCCGGAATCGAGAATCCTTTCTGCCACTACTACTACTTCCTCACTCAAATCTGTAGGGTGGTTGTGGCAGCGATGGCTGATTCTGTGGCGCCGGTGCTGGCTGATAAGGTGGCTGTGAAATAGATGGTGCTCCTCTCTACCTCAACAATCTAGTCTCTGCTCCCTTTGCTCTGTTCAGTGCATCGACAAAGGTATTAGGTCGTCCACTATTCACCAATGTAAATACATCTGGATTCAAGACATTAATAAATTGGTCCGTCGTGGCTTCATCATTGGCTGCTATATGTGGAGCAAACTTCAACAAGCCAAAAAATTTCGCCACATATTCTTTGATATTCAGTTGACCTTGCTTAAAACTAGCAAATTCTGCCCCTTTGTCTTTTCTGTAAGATAGTGGTAAGAAACGTTGATAGAATTCAGTTTCAAAGACAGACCAAATGATAGTCGTACCCCAATGTTCCAACGCTTTCTTTGTTGTAATCCACCAACCTTTGGCAACTTCATGAAGTTGATGCACTACAAGTTTGATACGACGATCATCAGCATAATCAAGTAATTCAAACAACTGCTCAATATCTTCTAGCCAATTTTCACAATCAACTGAATTATCTGTTCCTTTCAGTGTTGGCGGTTTAAATGACTGAAACCTCTTCAGTAATATTTCCATAGGTGTAGCAGTCACATCCAATGGATTAGTAGATGTACTACCCTATGCATTCTAAGGTTCTGCCACTGTCTGTGGTACTAGTGCCGGTTCTGCCTGAGGAACAACTAGTGTTTTTCTAGTATTCGGTGTTTGACGAGAAGGCATATCTGATTCTCAAACAGATTAGTACATAAACAATATCATATACAACATTTTATTCCCATCCTTCTCTGATCGGTTCGCATGAAAATTCCGATTCTGATCAAATAAAAGTTCTAGAAATATATCTCATGCAATGCATACATTTACACGAAAAGCACATAATCATGCAATCATATAATTCTTTCAATAATAAAGCATGCTCACATGTAATGCACATAATCATATAAAACACTTAATCTCATGCCATAAAAATCAATCAGACAGACTCAATCTACCCCGCTCATTAACTTCTATCTTAATCAAAAACTTATGCTCTAATACCACCTGTTGTGGGGACATCGGGTTACTAATCTTATCTTAGGGCAAGTTAATCAATAAACATGATTGGATCAAACTTGAGTCAATAAAATTAAAGCATGCAAATTTTTTTTGAATACTTGGACTCTGTGCACCGGTCCATGCATTACTCTGTAGGCACATTTCTCGACTGCAATGTACACGGACCCCATGCCACCTCCGTGTCCAGGTCCGTGCTAATCAATACACTAAAATCTCAAGTTTCTATTTTCTACACGGACCCCGTGCACCTTCTGTGCCTAGGTCCATGCCCAAGGTTTCAAAAATTCTGAAGCTACTGTTTTTATTCAAGACCACATGGACCCCTGCACGGAGGTTGGCACGGGGTCTATGCCCTTCATTCTCTGCACGTTTTCAGAAATAGTAGGCCACACGAACCCATGCACAGGGCATGCACGGGGTCCGTGCCCTGTTATCAAAATTAAAACTCAGAATCTTTCAAATCTGAAAAATGATACAATCTATCATATAAACTTCTCAACATGATTTTACATAATTTACATGCATTCAAACACCAGTCTAGTTATCTAAAATACATGAAATCACAAGTATATGCCAATACTCGACAAAAACATATACAAAGGTTCTTGTTTCTTTTCTAACATGTTTACTAAACTCATAATATATGTCATCTTGCTAAACCCGATTCACCACATGATAAAACTCTATCTCGAGCTATCCATGTCGAGTCTGATCAGCTTCTGCCCCACCTATTGTCATGCATACATATAAAACACATCAGTAGCCGGATAAATCCGGTGAGAATATAATCCCCACTATAAATAACATAACATTCAAGAATATAAACATGAATGCAATGCATGTTTCAAAAGTAGGCTATCAAATCTAATAACAATAAAATCTCGGTTCTTGGGATCCCGGGGAATAAAATCTCCATCAAACCACTAACACTCCCAATCGAGGTGGCATCAAGTATCTTAATTTCCCTGACTTTGGTGCAACTATAGTGAGTCATCTAGCTCTAGAAGTAAATATACACTCCATGCCACTCAACTATAGCCCTCCAAACGTCATTTCGCAATCTAGGCCATTCGACCCTCTATGCTTTTCAGGTTACAGTTCAAGATGAATGCAACATAATCTTGATGTATTAAATCATACAATAATATAAACATCTTGAACAGATAATCATTCAAAGAAACAATAACCATTAAATCACATAAGAGCACATAGCCATTCAAGAACAAATAAGTATGTGATTTCAAAAGGGAATACTTGAGAATCATATCTATCTCGAGTGTTCTATCCCATATGAATTTGTTGTAAATTTATACCTTTTATTTTGATTCTTGAGGTGCTTCAAATCTGAAACATAACATCAATGAACTCATATCAAAAGCTATTCCAAATGATGGCAATCTTTCAACTCAAAATGGCTTCAAACATTGTTCAAAGTTTCACCGAAACGAAATCTGAATGCTCGAGCTTGAAAACTCCAATACAATCTCAAATGAAGTGTAAATATGTTGCATATATCAGCAATCAACTAATATCTTATGCAGCTCAAACAAGCTAAACTCAAACTTGATCAAAATCTTGAACTGACGACATAACGATACAAAATCGATAACCAAAACGATATTGAATTCAATATATCAATTCATACCAACCATCATTCTCAACATTTCAATCAAATAACGTGAAGGCCAACAATATTCAGAATTGAAGTTTTCGAATTTAGCTTCAACAATTCACAAGAATTCCGAACGACATTCTTTTTCTGATCCGTCTTCGAATACACAATCAATACTAGCTCATACACATATATATCCATGAATAATAAAATTCCATCATCTCTTCAAAATTCAACTATGATAGAACTTAAGAAAATTTATACTAGAACGTAGCTCTCGAAGCGGTGATCAAAGGTATATATTCAATTCGAAATCCTGACGATCGGATCGCGTAAAATCGAAGCTTTAAGATCTTGAAAATGGCGTTCAATTGGGTTTCTGAAATTTCTCCTTCCTTTTCTGATGTTTACACGTGAATATGGTAAGGAAGAAGTGGAATTTAAGATCTATATTAGCCAAATTGCAGTTTAGTCCTTGAACTTTGGTATAATTGCAAATCAGTCCCCAGACAAGCGATTTAATTCAATTTTAATCCCAAATAATTTAAGAATATTAAAATTTAAATCTAAACTCTAAATATTCCCAAATTAATTATTCTCGAATGAAAATTAAATAATCTTGGTCCTTACACGATCTATCGTCTAAAGCAGGTGTCCTGCGCCTGATACACTGCATTCCATCATTTTTTCACTCAAAATTGGTTTCACTACCTCTCTGGCTGATACATCCCTATTTATTTTATGCTCAGGCGGTATCATCATGTATCTACTTGTCTATTTCGACGATTTGATTCTAACAGGGAATAATTATGGTGCTCTTCAAGGGTTCATCAATTAGTTGGGTGCTCGGTTCTCTGTCAAAGATCTGGGTTCCTTATCTTACTTTATGGGTATTGAGGTTGTTTCTTCTTCAGGGGGCCCTTTCTCTTTTAGAAGAAGTATCTCCTTGATATTCTCACCAAGACCAACACGTTGACTCGAAACCTGTCTCCACGCCAATTTCCATGTTCGCCTCCCTGCATTTGTCCAATGGCTCGCCTCATGCTGATGTTATTTTGTATTACCAGATGGTTGTTAGTCTGCAGTATCTTTCTTTTACTCCGAATATTGCATTTGCTATTAACAAACTTTCTCAGTTCATGCATTCTCCCTCATCTCTACATTGGGGGCAGTTAAGCATCTCTTGTGCTTCCTTAACAGGACACACTCCTATAGTCTTACCACTCTCTTCCTCTTTGCAAGCCTACTGTGATGCTGATTGAGATGGTGATATTGACGACCGCACCTCCACTGGTTCTTATATTATGGGTCCCAGTCTCATCTCTTGGAGCTCCAAAAAGTAGGGCTCTGTTGATCGCTCATCCACTGAGGCTGAATTTCACGCCATTGCCTCTATTGCAGCGGAACTACAATGGGTTCAATCTCTTCTTGATGAACTAGGGGTCACTGCTATAAACATTTCCAACTTCTAATGATTGCGATAATGTTGTAGTTACCTATCTATGCGCCAATCATGTGTTTCATTCTCGCATGAAGCACATTTCTTTGGATTATTATTTTGTTTGTGAGCTGGTTCAGAGTAGTAATGTTCGTGTTTCTCATGTCTCATCCTCTGTTCAGTTGGATGATGCTTTGAAGAAGCCTCTAATCAATATGCATTCGTCTTCTTTGCTCCAAGATTGGTGTCTCTCCAAACCCACCATCTTGAGGAGACCTATTGAAATTTAACTTTTATTATATTTGAATATATTGTGAATATCTTTTTTATATTTGTTTCTCTTTTATCTTCTTTTTAAGTAGTATATATCTATGTCTTATATCATTTTTTGAAATATATATTATCTAATTACACTTCTACAATATTAATATAAATGCATGTACATAAATATAAACAGATGCCAAGTAAAATAATCATTGATTGAATAAAAAAATTAAAGAATAAAATAAATAAAAATCGTTGCCACAAGTTGTCTTGTTGGAAACCTGCTCTAATATTTAATTCCTATTCTGGTGATTGGAATCATGACAAAAAATTACTTGTAGCTACTATTTCAATTTCGATTTCAAGTTAAAGGAAACTGCGGTGTGGAATTGTCAATTGCGATATCGCACTCTAGATAAAGATTGTAGCAGAACTGTACTTTTTATTGATTCGAACACATCTTATGTATCATTTTGGTCTTCAAACTTCATAAAGCAAACACAAGGAAAAAGAGCATTAATTATTTTAACATTATAAAGCACGTACCTTACACTACAAATTATTAAAGTAATCATAACGTCTCAATCATGCATCTACCTGTTCCAAACTAAACCCATAATGGAGTTCTAATCTAGCTGACTAGAGTCCAAAAATATATGTTGAATACGTATATATTATATTTTACTTAAAAAGGGGATGAATTAAATCATTATTTAATTTAAATCATGGAATGCTGATTGCCGAAGTTGTATTAAGAATTAATAAAGATTTTCGGAATATGATTACTTGAGTCGCATTTGGCATTGTCTTGAGTAAAGGCATGGGAGGTGGAAAATGCGGGTAAGAGCCTTTAGGAGCCTAAAGTTATATTATTAATTTCTCTATTGGAAAGTAAGTCACAAAATATCTACTTTTTAGAGCACTTCCTCCATTTCTCGTGCCTTCTCGAGGGGCCCTTCACAAATTTTTAGAATCTTATTAGTTTGTTATCAGTCACATTGATTTGAATTTTAGGTTTTATAAAACTGCACCATTAGATCATTTTAGGTGTGTCGTAAAACAATTAGGCTGTGTTTATTTAGTGGGATAAGATTACATGTGATAAATCATATTACGACTATTAAAATGATTTTGAAGGATGTTGAATAATTATGGATAAACAATAACATGTTTACTGTGAGTTATTAATTTTGGGATTGAAACAATGATTGATGGACGAATTACAGTTTTACCCTCCAACTATGTTAAATAATCTTATGTTTAATTTTGTATTCATATATAATTTGGATTTTATTATTTTTTTAATGTTGCAAATTATTATTGATTCACAATCGAGTCATTTTCACGTATCAAAGTTATTGAGTATAAAAATATGTATTGTTTTAAAATAATTAAAATTGATAAACTGGGTTATAAAAGAGAGAGAAAAATTGGAAATGAAACAAATAAATTAAAGGAGGGTAGATTAGGATTTCTGTAAAAATTTTCCCACAATTACTGTTCATGATATGTTATACTATATATAATTAAAGATGAGATATCCCATGAAATAAGGTTGAATGACGGGCCTTGAGATATGAAGAAAATTGATTTTTTTTAAAGTAAACAATGGATGAAATTGGATTAACAAGTTCATCTTATGGTTATCAAGCCAAATAAACACACCCTTAAAGTTATTTGGCCATGGAAAATAGTAAAAGTTTTGGGATTATGTTTTAGGAAAATATAATGGTTTTATACCGATGAAATAAAATAAATAATATCTATATTCTATATAAAGTTTGAGACATTTATAATAGCCGATTTTGTTCGTCAATGTTGCATCAACGTCAAATTATATATCTAGCCTATCAAATAGTACTCATTCATTTTAATTTTTTATGACGTGAGAACTCGCAGCCGATATCTTTCGATGCACACTAAGTAAACCTCCAGACTAACGTGATAACTTACAAACTAGGCTAGCTAGGTACACCACTAGGCAAGCCCTGTACGACAGGCTAGTCCAAGAAGGTTTAGGTAGGGAAACACTAACTTCTGAGCTCTAGCCAAGTGTTCACCTATTCTACCAACTTGGACACATCCTTGGGGGCTACTCATTCATTTTTTGCAGTTACCCGCACCCCGTTTTATGAGATTTAATGGTAAAATATGATTAAAAAATCATAATCTTAAATAGCCAGATGTTTAATTGAATAAAAAATGTTAACTGTAACACCCTCAACCGATGAGGACATTACTTAACTAATATGACCTTAATATAAATGCGGAAAAGAGCATTTTTGAAAGATGTATGCATACATCCAACCTTACTTAAAACATTTTAAATAGTTTACAAACCAAGTCACGACAATTTCAAACATAAAACTTGTTTTTGTCACTCAAACATAATAATATTCAGTTTTCTTAAACTCAACACAAACACACTCATGCATATCTCGCCGGCTCGACTCTTGGCTCCTCCTCATGTCCGACATCAAACTCATCGACGTATGCATAGTTGTCATCCTCATTACCTGCACCATTCAAGCATAGTGAGTCTAAAGACTCAGCAAGAATATGCACTACAAATCATGAGTTTTAAAATTTCTTTTGAATATAATATGACGTAATATAAACATGAACATAAACATAAACTCATTCTTAATTGACGAATTATGTGAAATTTGTGGCAACCATCTGATAGGCCTGATCTCATCATTCATGTTGATCAACAAGTAATTGGAAAGGCCCCTCCATAGCTTATCCCGAAGTGCTAGTTCCGTGTCTTTCCATAGCTTAACTCATAATTGGAAAGGCCCCTCCGGAGCTTATCCCGAAGTGCCAGTCCCGTAGATTTGGAAAGGTCCCTCCGGTGCCCATCCCGAAGTACCAATCCCGTATTTGCCATCACAAAGACACATAAGACATCAAATTCCTTTATGCTTCATCATACATCATTCATCACATCATTCCATAATCTTTTCATTGTGTTATCAAAACATGTCATTCATTGTGAAGCATCATTGAAACATCCTAATTTCCGTCATACCTATAACTTCATGAACATAAAAATTTACTCAATAACTTTATATGTGTCATAGATGATTAAAAAATCATACTTTCATACTGAACATAGGTTTCATGAATGAAACTTAAACATGTACATGCATCACATAACATAATCGATCCACGTAAGTCGTTCCTTTCATTCTTGATGTAAAGCTTGAAACTTTTTGCATAGGAACTCTTAAACATAATTAAAACACCTTAATACATCATAAACATGCATTTAGAACTTAAAACATGCAAACAAAGTGTAAGGGGGCAGAAACATCCTCGCTCGAGCGGCACTAACTCTCGCTCGAGCGAGACCCATTCTGGAGTGGCATTTTGCAGGTGATGAAACTCTATTTTGAAGTTGGAATTTGAAAACGTGGTAAACATGAACATTGTATCCCTTGATCTTGGATTTCTAATTCCGAAAACCTTACTTCAATTGGAGTTTTCAGTAAAACGTTATGCTCATTCTCCCGAGATGTGTCATTTCCGGAAATTCGAAACATTTGACACACTTTGGGGTGTTTTTGACCAATCTTCCAAAATGATTTTGAAATAACTCAAAACATGAAAGATGTATATAAATGAGGTATATTTCAAATAAAATTGGCCTCATAGCATTTGGATTTTTAAACTAGCCTTAATCATGAAAATGGTAACAAGTGCCGCTAATCCGATGCTACCGAATACATGTCTCATTTCAAAGTTTTAACTTAAAAGTAACTCCAATACTTCTAAATCATAAAATTCATATTTTTCACACTACATTACTTGAAATAACTTTCATCAAAACTACAAGAACTCTTCAAAACTTAAAAGAAACACGAAACTCTTGAATTAAACTCAAGAACTTGACAAGAACAACCTACGCTTCACGATCTCGTAAAATCATAACTTCATGCTCTTGAAATTCATGAAAATCATGCATACATATCTCAACATACATCAATTCATATCAAAATACATAATAGCTTGAATGGGTTTCAAAATCTTTTAAATTTGTACTTGCCTTGAAATGAAGACGGAGTTGATTCGGATTCTTGGAAACGAGCTAACCACACCAAGAACGAGATTTAGAACTTTGGCTTGTGAATATCTTGAAGAACCGTGAAGGTTCAATAAAGAAACAAGAAAGAGAAATTAATAGAATGGAGAGAAGGGGGAAGGAATCGTGTAGAGGATAGGGAAAAAGTGAGAGTCAAGGGAACAAAGGGACATGGAAAGTAATGGGGTGGGGAACTAGGTACATAGATAGGATACTGGTCATTCAATACGGAATGTGTGTTTATCTATAAAATACAGTCAGTCACCCGTCTCGACTCGTCGGATAAAAATACTATCCCCCGACTCATACATAATAAGCATATCAATATTATACTTAAAACTCTCATAAAAATGTACTCTATCACCTCGTTCATTGGTTAGCCTCGTCCCATGAGTCCAGAATCAAACTCAGCCTGAAACCGTAAACTTACTCAAAATTGTTAAAATAAAATGTATGTAGACATGAAATCATATTCATAATTCATAGCTTAAAAATAATTTAAACTCACAACATCATAAAAATCATCTTAAAATCATCGTGAGCGAGTTAGTGGATTTTTGGACCTTACATAAACAGTCTTTGGAACCACCGATAAGTTCGGACCCTCCGAACTGGGTTCGGAACCACCGAACCAAAAGCTAGGCAGTTTGGAATCTGAAGGTGAGATCGGAACTACGTACCGAACTGGAGATCAAAACTTCCGAAGGTTAGACAATGCGCAATAAGTGATGTGTCACCAACGTTTGGACACGCAATCGCATGCATGAGATCGGAGATTTTGATCAAAGAATTTTGAAATGTGGCATGCATATAGGGATCAGAGCTTTCAATCATCGCCTATAAATAGGTCATCCTAGGGCCTCATTTCTTGATCACAATCACACTTTTACCTTTACATTTCAGTTTAAATTGTGGGTTTTTGTCAGTCCAATCAAGGGTCGGGAAGTAGTGAGGCGCTTCTATAGGAGTTGCGGAGCTGGGCTTAGGAGTTGAGGCCTTTGAAAGCAAAGGGATGACGATGGACGCAGGTATAGTATGGGATACCTATAGGAATATGGAGTATATATTAGCTTAGTTAAGGTTTTTAGATCAGCTTTAATGATATGATAATGACTGGCTTGTAGGCTTGGACCCTAGACTGGTACTGCTAAGACTGCCTTTGTAAGGTACGCAAGTACTGACTGAGATTTCCACCGAGTATGCATGCTTATAAGTTGAATTTTACGTGACATGATACATGTTTTACTGCTTTTTATATTATGTGTCATGTACACATGTTGAGCCAAATCTTTTTCGAGATATCCATTTGAGTAGGGTCTCTCAGCCCTACGTTCTTGTTATATTATCGGACATCGGGAGATTTCGTGATGACGGAGATTGATGCTATGGTGATCCTCGGAGAGTTTGTGGATGTAACCAACGGAGTTGATTTCAGATGGTATTATACAATCATTGGCACCTAGACTTAGCAGGACTAAAAAGTTGACCAGTACCCCCCGTCATTTACATGCATCATAGTAGGTTTGTATACTCGTGCTAATGTTCTGATCGTAGTTCACTTAGGTCCATGTTATTGTGTTTTCTTGGACATCCCATCGATGGGACATGTCTCAAATTGTGCGAGGCTACTGGATCGTGGCAGGGCTGAAAGCAGGACCAGGGGTTGTAGCGAGGTGCATTTATGTTTTCAGGGGTTTTGATACTAATATTCGATTTGGTTGTATAACACTATTTTACTACGGGATTTAGTCACCGATTGGATACTACCAGTTTGGGTTGTCAACACATTATCTTCTCATTTCTTTCATTACTATTTTAGGTTTACCACTAATTTCATGCTTAATAAGTTAATTAGTAGGTGATCGGGGTTGGGTCTTACATTTATGGCATTAGAGCATGAATGATATTTGGGACATATTGTTGCATTTTGGGATTTGATGTGCGCAAATCTTTCAGAGATGGCTGGTAGAGACGACGAGAGCCATAGTAGTGTGGTTTTTTGGGGAAACGATGATGCCCCTAGACATTCTCGTGGACACCACGAGGGTTGACACCATTTTGTGATGCACAGTTTTCTTTAGATGGAGCCAAAGCCTTTGGAATAAGGAGAGAATTTGGAGGTTGCGGAGAATTGGTTAAAGCGGATAGAAGGCTGCTTCCATACTTTTGACTAATATGAGGAGCAGAAGATGGAGGCAACCACTTTTCTGTTGGAGGGTAGTTCCCACAAGTGGTGGAGATCCATGTGTGCACAGTTGCTCTACGATCAAGGACATATTCTGTGGCTGATTTTTGTAGGGAATTCTTGAAGTTGAACTTTTCTCCAGCCCTTTGTCAAGCAAAGTCTATGGAGTTGCTCAATCTGATGAAGGGATCTATTTCGATCGACGTGTATCAAAATAAGTTCCTCGAAATCTTATCGATTTTTCCGCATCTTGCAGCCAGTTCTAAGGCAAAGTACTATCACTCTTGAAAGGTCTGAATCATGAGATCTATGACCGAGTCACTGTCTGTGATGACCCCACTTCTTATGAGGGTTTAGTGAACCAGTGCCGACAGGAAGAGACCAGCGTTAACCTTGAAAAGTTGTTTCTAGATTCCCGACCTACCAGTTCTCTTGGAACCCATGCTCAATAATTCAAGAAGCAAGTATTTACTTCTTCTTCCTCTAGCTTTGATAGTGTGTTCCAATTTGGGAAGAAGAAAAGGGAAGGCAGGTGTGAGCACTGTGGGAGGAAGCATTGATCTAATGAGTGTACCCGAGTGTCTGGAGCTTGTTTCATCTGCTGTGAGATGGGACATATGACGAAAGATTGTCCCAGCCGGGGAGGGTCAGGTAGTGGTTCTAGTTCTAAGGATACCGTTTAGTAGCGCCCTCAAACTGCATCACATGGTCCGTCTACTTTGCACCCGCGAGTTCAAGGGCAAGTATTTGCACTCACTACAACAAATATAGTTTTTTGCAGTGCGATATCAACATCGCACATTAAAAGCACGTTGTTGATGTTATTATTAGCAGCGCACACATTTATGTGCGTTGTTAATATTTCGATAACTATAATAATAGAAGCGTGAATTTAATGCACGCTGCAAATAATATTTTCAACATTTTGCCCAAAAATGCATGCCGTTAATAATTTATCAACAGTGTTCCATTTGTACGTTGTGGATATCAAGAAATAAACTTTCCACATACAATTCCTTGAAAGAGTGGGTGCCCGGTGAGCCAACTTGTGGCTAAGGGCTTTGATGACTCTTTGTATAAACAATCTTTTGTTTAATATTATTTACACTTTTATTAATGGCAATGACTTTATCTTTCTTCATATTGTTATATTGTGATATACTATTGTTGTTTTGATAAAGACCTTGAATATACTATAGTGTATGTAAGATGTGGTAGAACATGGAGATGTCTATCATGAAACACATCTTATAGTCACTGTATATTCTAAACTATTCCTAGTCGATTGAGCCGTCCGATGATAAGGATAAGGATCGCTCGAGTTTGAGACTAGCATTTGCGATGCAGAGTACCACGTTTCATTGGTAAGGAACATAGAGATGTTCGAAGCATGCAAATGGATATTCATACGATGAATGATCGAACTACCCTATCCGGACTTTCCAAGTGGTTATCACTTATCGAGTGGATAAAGTCCGCGGTTTTGGTTGTACACCATTAGTCCTTACTACTTGAAACATCATTGAGACTCTATATGCTAGTACTGTGCTTTGACTCGTTTACCGACTCTATTGGGGTCATCAGGTGTCGGGATTGGGTACAGTTACAACACATATAGGAGTCGATGCTTTGTTGTCAAGGATTCACCACATACTTGCGAGTGTGGATATCCTATGCGATCTGAGGAGATATTAGTGTGATGAATCTCTGGCCAGAGTACATGATGTGTTTTAAGAAATGGTTTCTTAGTAACACATGCGATGTCACTATTTGATCTTCAAGATGTATTGCATAGTTATCGAATCTCGAACGACTCTCGATATACCAATGGTTGTTGATTCGATCGGGATATATGGATGAAGGGACCGTACTGTACGCTAACCAAAATCTATTGGTTCTTGCAGGCACTATCAGTGATACCTAGGGAATCATGGGGCGATGTTGCTAGGCGCTCTTACCATGATTCGATGGGCAAGTCGGAAATTGTTGTTCCGAGTCACAAGGAGTTGTGAGCCCACGGCTAGCTGTATCCCTGAACCATTGAGGGTCACACAGAGTAATGGATTTTTAATCTCCGTTGAGATAGTTAAATTTAAAGAGTTAAATTTAATGAACAAAGAAGTTGGACTTCTTATTTAAGAGTAGAGGAGTAAGATTTCCTAAAATGACATAGGGATGGGCATTTTTGGAAATCACTGAATTCGGATTCAGAAAAATTTATCTTGACTTTAAAAGGTGCAGAAATGGTTTCTGTGCACATTGGTGAAATCGGTTTATCAATCGGAGTCACGATGAATTTTATATTAATTTCTGAAGATGCGGGCTTTGCTTGTCAGGCTTGAACTTATGACTAATGGGCCCTAAGCTGTTAGTGGCCTACATTATAAATAAGTTATTGCAGTACAGAAATTACACACAACAGGTCACAATTTTCGAAAACCCTAGTATTTTTCTCTCAATAGTGGCCGCCCCCTTTCTCCCCTCTGCTCGAAAAATCCAGTCTGTGAATTTTGAATTGCAGTCTGGTTTAACGGATAAAATTCGTTAATCTCTTCGTAGAAACTTCTGATAGATTTTCTAGTGCAATCTATCAGAGGGATTAAATATCCGTTCGTGGACCTGATTGAAGAACAGTTCGTCCATCAGTTCCAGGGATATACAACAAGAGCAGAGCAATCTGTTGGTGTCCATAATCTCGCTTCGAGATTGGAGGTAAAAATTTTATAATCGTTATTTAATTTTTACACACACAATTTAATCGTAAGGTTGATACCCATTATGGAATCGTTCTATATAAAATTTTTAAACTTCCGCTGCACCGGGTATCAATCCTGATTGATCTGATCGCCGCGTTCTCCAACAGTGGTATCAGAGACAGGTTGCTCAGATCAAACGATTAAATTAATCGATTGTACAAAAATTTTTTAAGCCTTGGTTTTTGAAACAAAATAAATATTTTAAAAATAAATTTTTTTTTTTTCGGGCAAAAACCCGGGCAGCGATTGGATCGCTGCCCGGGGGGGGGGGGGGGGCAGCGATGGTCGCTGCCCTGCGCAGCGCTGGGCACTGCGCGCGCTGCCCTAGGGGCAGTCGGGCTGCCCGGCCCGACCCCATTAGGGCGCGGGCAGCCCGGGAATGTCCCGGGCGGCCCGCGGGAAAAATTAATTTTTTTTAATTTTTAAATTAAATTTTAATATGTTAAAATTCTATTTTTGGTCCGTTCGAAAATTGTTTTTGATTGGTCCACGAGGCAAAATTGATTTTTGGATAAATTTGAATTTTTGGAAAATTTAAATATTTTATCCGTTAAATTGAATTTTGAAATTAATTATTTTTGGTACAATTGATGATAAGATATGATCTTATGGATATATTGAGTAAAATATGATTTTATGTATAAAATTGGATTTTATAGATAAAATATGATTTTATTTGATAAAAAGATAAAATATGATTTTGTATGTAAAATAAGATTTTATATATGAAATATGATTTTATCCTTTTAAATTTAAATTGCCATTGCATGTTATCCAATAAATTAATTTTGAATTAAATGTTATTGGATAAGGATGATCGATTGCCATGACCAATTTTGTAGGTGTATGTTAGGAATTTACATTTGTTTTTATTGTTGTGGGATTTATTAATGGGCCTGGTTTATGGCCCAATATGAATTGTCATATGTAATAAAAGTGGGCTTGGTTTATGGCCCGTTCCCACCCCTTAAAAATGTATCCCCTACTTGTCATTGTTATTTATTGTAAATACATTAGATTTAGTGGGAGATCAAGATTTGAAGTCGGTGGTGGGCCCAGCAGACAATAAAGACAGAAGAAATGTAAATTGAAAGCTCAATGTAATAGGATTGCATTGCATACTGCATATTACCTAGGATTGGACTAAGACTCGTGATTGGCAACCACAGGTCGATTAGAAATGGAATCGATCATCCTATATAATATGTGATATTATTGTTGTATGCATGTTTTAGACAAAATTGTGTGAATCCGGCAAGCATACAAAATTTTAAAAATGATGAGACAAATTTTCAAAATTAAAATCCCTCATTTTAAATATGATTTAAAATTGATATCAAGATAAATAAAGGAAATTTAAAATTGTTTAAATGTTCCTACCTTCCATCAACGATCAATGTATGAGATGCTACCCGCGGATACGGTCCGGCTCATATTATTGGGGGGGCCCGTTCGTCGGAAAGCTGTACATTGGATCGACACATGTTGTAAGTTTGGTGGAACTCCCATGGGATCGGCTCATATTATTGGGGGATCCACATGGCGACCGTCCATCACAACTTAATATTGATGGGTCATCTTGACATGTCACAATAAACGGCATCATATTATTGGGCCCTTATTGGACATGAGGTAAAAACGTGGAGGTTGCTTTGGAAGCAATTGGGCTCTACCTTTTGAAAATTATGGTTGGCTGATATTATTCGGGATCATAGTTTGTCAATTGGACTCCATGTTCCCACTAAGGAAAACAGTTTCCCGTTTTCACTAGAGGGTAGTGAAATCGTTAAAATAGTGGGAGTGAGATTCATAAAATAAATTTCGCCTATTTTATGTCTTAGTAAATTCATTAAACAATCATCGATTATTGTCTGTTTCTTTTCAGTATTTCATAAAGATGAATTCGCGTAATCCACTTTTCTCGATCCTCGAACAAAATAAGTTGACTGGCGCAAACTATACGGAATGGTTCCGTAAGTTGAAGATTGTCTTGACTTCGGAGAAGATGCTCTACGTGTTAGAAAAATCTCCTCCGAAGGAAGCACCAACTGACATAAGTCCGGAAGAGTTAGCCAAACTTGATACATGATGGGACCATGATATCAAGGCAAAATGCTATATGCAAGCCTCGATGTCTGATGAACTCCAGAGGCGATTTGAGGACACCGTGAATGCTGCTGACATTCACGTACAACTCAAGGAACTTTTTGGGGCTCAATCGAGAGCTGAAAGGTTCGCTACTGTAAAGGAGCTAATGACGTGTCGCATGCGTGAAGGGACTTCGGTCCGTGATCATGGGGTACGAGTGATTTGGCTCATACAGAAGTTGGTAACCCTTGATTTGGTGTTGGAGCATGAACTCAACGTGGACTTACTACTTCTATCTCTTCCTTCTTCGTTTGACGGATTTGTGGTGAATTTCAATATGAACAAGATAGAGGCCTCCCTTGAAGAGATGGTCAATATGCTTGTGACATATGAATCCACATTAAAGAAGGATAAACCGGCTTTCTTGGTGGGCTCCTCTTCTTCTGCTAAGAAGGGGCCAAGTACAAAGGGTAAGAAACGTTCTGCCCCACCCAAGAAAATCGAACCCGAAAAGAAGTACAAGACAAAGGCTTCAAACATGGAAAAGTCCAAGGATGTTTGCCATTACTGCAAGAAGCCCGGTCATTGGAAGCGTAACTGCAAGGAATATCTAGAGCAGTTGCGAACTGCGAAGGGTATGTTCTATATTGAAATAAATGTTTCACTTAATACTACTTCTTGGGTATTGGATACCGGATGTGGATCTCATATTTGCAATGATTTGCAGGTGATGACAAGAAGTCGCAGGCTTAGAATGGGTGAGACCCAGCTGAGGCTCGGAAATGGTTCCAGAGTTGAAGCTAAAGCTGTGGGAGATGTTTATTTATTTTTGCAGAACGGTTTTAAGTTACTTTTAAGAGATGTTTTATTTGTTCCGGATTTGATTAAAAACATTATTTCTGTTTCTATGCTTGATAGATATGGTTATTCTTGCAATTTTGTGAATGGGATTTGCAATATTTACAAGAATGAATGTTTGATTGGAAATGGACAACTTGAAAATGATCTATACAACTTAAAACTAAAAGACGTTCCAATAAATTATGTTGATAAACCGGCAACAACAAACAAAAGGAAAATCGATAGCCAAAACCCGGCAAACCTTTGGCACGCTAGGCTAGGTCATATTTCCTCAAGGAGGATGAACAAGCTAGTGGGAGAGGGCATGTTTGATATGTCTGATATTAACTCTCTACCTACTTGTGAATCTTGCCTAAAAGGAAAAATGACTAAATCTCCTTTTAAGGGGAAACCTGAGCGTAGTCAAAATCTATTGGATTTGATCCATACAGATGTTTGTGGTCCATTTAGAGTTGGTACTCAATATGGCCACACCTACTTCATTACCTTTACTGATGATTATTCGAGGTATGGGTAATTATATTTAATGAAATATAAGTCTGAAGCATTTGAAAAGTTCAAAGAATTCAAGGCTGAAGTAGAAAACAAGCTAGGTAAAAGTATTAAAGCACTTCGATCGGATCGAGGTGGAGAATACTTAAGTACCGAGTTTTTGGACTATCTAAAAGAGAATGGGATTCTCTCTCAGTGGACTCCTCCTATGACACCACAGCTGAATGGTGTATCGGAGCGTCGTAATCGAACTTTGTTGGACATGGTTCGATCCATGATGAGCTTCACTGAGCTTCCACCTTCGTTTTGGGGCTATGCGCTTGAAACGGCGGTATTGTTTTTGAACAACGTCCACACTAAAGCAGTGGACAAAACACCATACGAGTTATGGAATGGCAAAGCTCCTAAGTATTCGTATTTGAGGATTTGGGGATGTCCTGCTTACGTGAAGCGGACAGTGGGAGATAAGTTGGATAGTCGATCCAGCTTATGTTATTTTGAAGGGTATCCGAAGAATTCAATCGGATATTATTTCTATTATCCTGCTGAAACAAAGGTGTTTGTTTCAAGGAATGCCACCTTCTTGGAGAAGGAGTTCTTATTGGATAAGAAAGGCGAGATGATGGAACTCGAAGAAATTCGAGAAGAACCCGAAATACAAAATAACGATCCTACACCTCAGGAATCATTGATAGACACGCCTGTACCTAGAAGATCCGAGAGGACTTCTAGACCTCCTATTCGATATGGTCTTCTTCTTGAAGGGGATCAAGATGAACCCGATGTTGGATGTGATCCAAGAAACTTCAAGGAAGCAATTTCTGATGCGGATTCAAATTTATGGCTTGAAGCTATGCAGTCGGAAATAGATTCGATGCATACAAACCAAGTTTGGTCTTTAGTAGATCCTCCCGATGGAATTGTTCCAATAGGGTGTAAATGGATCTACAAGAGAAAGCTTGGGCCTGATGGTAAGGTATTGACCTACAAGGCGCAATTGGTGGCGAAAGGTTATACTCAAAGACAAGGAGTTGACTATGATGAAACCTTTTCACCAGTTGCAATGTTCAAGTCCATAAGAATCCTTATTGCCATAGCTGCTTGGTATGACTATGAGATATGGCAAATGGATGTGAAGACTGCTTTTCTTAATGGAGACATTAAGGAAGAAATCTATATGAAGCAGCCTGAGGGTTACACATCCATGGAAAGCGAGCATAAGGTATGCAAGCTTCAGAGATCAATTTATGATCTAAAACAAGCATCAAGAAGTTGGAACCAGAAATTTGATGAAACAATAAAGGATTTTGGTTTCATCAAGAACCCGGAGGAACCATGCGTGTACAAGAAAGTAGTTAAGGATGCTGTGACATTCTTAGTACTTTATGTTGATGACATCCTACTCATTGGGAATGATGTAGGGATGTTGCAGTCAACAAAGATATGGTTATCAGGTAGATTCTCGATGAAGGATTTGGGTGAGGCATCCTATATTCTAGGGATACAGATCTATAGAGATAGATCTAAGAGAATGATAGGACTCACTCAATCAACCTACATCGACACCATATTGAAACGGTTTTCAATGGATGGGTCCAAGAGAGGAAATCTACCCATGTGTCATGGAGTTTCTCTATCCAAGTCTATGTGTCCTAAGACGGATGAAGAGATAGAAAAAATGACACATGTACCATATGCGTCAGCCTTGTAAGAGTGGGTGCCCAGTGAGCCAACTGTGTGGCTATGGGCTTTGTTGACTCTTTGTATAAACAGTCTTTTGTTTAATATTATTTACACTTTTATGGCAATGACTTTATATTACTTCATATTGTTATATTGTGATATACTATTGTTGTTTTGATAAAGACCTTGAATATACTATAGTGTATGTAAGATGTGGTAGAACATGGAGATGTCTATCATGAAATACATCTTATAGTCACTGTATATTCTAAAACCGTTCCTAGTCGATTGAGCCGTCCGATAATAAGGATAAGGATCGCTCGAGTTTGAGACTAGCATTTGCGATGCGGAGTACCACGTTTCATTGGTAGGGAACATGGAGATGTTCGAAGCATGCAAATGGATATTCATAGGATGAATAGTCGAACTACCCTATCCGGACTTTCCAAGTGGTTATCACTTATCGAGTGGATAAAGTCCGCGGTTTTGGTTGTACACCATTAGTCCTTACGACTTGAAACATCATGGAGACTCTATATGCTAGTACTGTGCTTTGACTCGTTTACCGACTCTGAGGGGGTCATCAGGTGTCGAGATTGGGTACAGTTACGACACATATAGGAGTCAATGCATTGTTGTCAAGGATTCACCACATACTTGCAAGTGTGGATATCCTATGCGATCTGAGGAGATATTAGTGTGACAAATCTCTGGCCAGAGTACTTGATGTGATTTAAGAAATGGTTTCTTAGTAGCACATGCGATGTCACTAATTTGATCTTCAAGATGCATTGCATAGTTATCGAATCTTGAGCGACTCTCGATATACCAATGGTTGTTGATTCGATCGGGATATATGGATGAAGGGACCGTACTGTACGTTAACCAAAATCTACTGGTTCTTGTAGGCACTATCAGTGATACCTAGGGAATCATGGGGCGATGTTGCTAGGCGCTTTACCATGATTCGTTGGGCAAGTCGGAAAGTGTTGTTCCGAGTCACAAGGAGTTGTGAGCCCACGGCTAGCTGTATCCCTGAACCATTGAGGGTCACACAGTGTAATGGAGTTTTAATCCCCGTTGAGATAGTTAAATTTAAAGAGTTAAATTTAATGAACTAAGGAGTTGGACTTCTTAAATAAGAGTAAGGGAGTAGGATTTCCTAAAATGACATAGGGATGGACATTTTTGGAAACCACTGAATTCGGATTCAGGAAAATTTATTTTGACTTTAAAACGTGCAGAAATGGTTTCTGTGCACATTGGTGAAATCGTTTCATCAATCGGAGTCACGATGAATTTTATATTAATTTCTGAACGAGCGGGCTTTGCTTGTCGGGCCCCAGCTTATGACTAATGGGCCCTAAGGTGTTAGTGGCCTGCATTATAAATAAGTTATTTCAGTACAGAAATTACACACAACAGGTCATTATTTTGAGAGCAATTTTCGAAAACCCTAGCCTCTCAAAACGTTTTTGGCCGCGCCCCTCCCTACTCTGTCAGAGAAAATTCCGGTCTGTGATTTTGAATCGCAGTAAGGAATAACGAATCAAATTCGTGTATTCTCTTCGCAGAAAACTTCTGATAGATTTTCTAGTGCAATCTATCAGAGGGATTAAACCTCTGTTCGTGGACCTGATTGAAGGCGTTCATCGGTTCCAGGGAGAGACAACAAGAGCAGAATTGTTCTGTTGGTGTCCATTAATCTCGTTGCGAGATTTGAGGTAAAATTTATTTAATTGTTATTTAAATTTTACACACACGTAATTCAATCGATGAACGGTTGATACCCATACCATGGAAACGTTCCATGAAAAATTTTTAAACTTCCGCTGCACCGGGTATCAATCGTAATTGGTCTGGGAACTCGCCAGTTTTCCAACAGTGGTATCAGAGCCAGGTTGCTCAGATCAATCGATTGAATAATCAATTGTACAAAATTTTTGAGTCTCGGTTTATGAAACAAAATAAATATTTTTAATAAAAAAAAATTTTTCGGGGCAAAACCCGGGCAGCGAGCAGCAATTGTTGCTGCCCCGGGCGGCGCACGGCGCCGCCCAAAGGGGGCGCACAGCGCCGCCCAAGGCGGCGACCGTCGCCGCCCAGGGCGGCGCACGGCGCCGCCCAGGGCAGCGCTGGGCGCTGCCCAGGGGCGGCGCTCGGCGCTGCCCAGCGCAGCGCACGGCGCCGCCCAAGGGCGGCGCCAGGCGCTGCCCTAAGGGGGCAGCCGGGCTGCCCCGGCCCGCGCCCCGGGTGCGGGCCAACCCGGGAGTGTCCCGGGTGGCCCGCGGGAAAAATTAATTTTTAATTTTTTATTAATTTTAATATTTAAAATTTTATTTTTGGTCCGGTCAAAAATTGTTTTTGATTGGTTCACGAGATTTCGGATCGAATTGTTCGAGTCCGTAAATTTTAAAATTGATTTTGGATAAATTTGAATTTTTGGAAAATTTTAATATTTTATCCGTAAATTGAATTTTGAAATCAATTATTTTGGTACAATTGATGATAAGATATGATCTTATGATATATTAGATAAAATATGATTTTATTTGTAAAATTGGATTTTATAGATAAAATATGATTTTATTTGATATGGAGATAAAATATGATTTTATATGTGAAATGTGATTTTATATATAAAATATGATTTTATCTTGTTTAAATTTGAATTGCCACAGCATGTTATCCAATAAATTAATTTTGAATTAAATGTTATTGGATAAGGATGATCGATTGCCATGACCAATTTTGTAGGTGTATGTTAGGAATTTACATTTTGTCTTTATTGTTGTTGGTTTTATTAATGGGCCTGGTTTATGGCCCGATATGAATGTCATATGTAATAAAAGTGGGCTTGGTTTATAGCCCGTTCCCACCACCTAAAAATGTATCCCCTACTTGTCATTGTTATTTAATTGTAAATACATTAGATTTAGTGGGAGATCAAGATTTGAAGATGGTGGGTCCAGCAGACAATGAAGACTGAAGAAATGTAAATTGAAAGCATATGTAATAGGATTGCATTTGCATACTGCATATTACCTAGGATTGGACTAAGACCCGTGATTGGCAACCACGGGTCAATTAGAAATGGAATCGATCATCCTATATAATATGTGATATTATGATTGTATGCATGTTTAGACATAAATTGCGTGAATCCGGCAATGCATGCAATAAATTAAAAATGATGAGACAAATATTTTTATAAATAAAATCCCTCATTTTAAATATGATTTAAAATTTATATCAAGATAAATAAAGGAAATTTAAATATTGTTTAAATGTTCCTACCTTCCATCAACGGTCAATGTATGTGATGCTACCCGCGGATACGGTCCGGCTCATATTATTGGGGGGGCCCGTTCGTCGGAAAGCTGTACATTGGATCGACAAATGTTGTAAGTTGGGTGGAACTCCCATGGGATCGGCTCATATTATTGGGGGATCCACATGGCGACCGTCCATCACAACTTAATATTGATGGGTCATCTTGACATGTCACTTTAAACGGCGTCATATTATTGGGCCCTTATTGGACATGAGGTAAATACATGGGGGTTGCTTTGGAAGCAATTGGGCTCTACCTTTTGAGAATTATGGTTGGCTGATATTATTCGGGACCATAAGTTTGTCAATTGGACTCCATGTTCTCACTAAGGAAAAAGTTTCCCGTTTTCACTAGAGGGTGGTGAAATCGTTAAAATAGTGGGAGTGAGATTCATAAAATTAAATTCGCCTATTTTATGTCTTAGTAAATTGTTAAACAATCATTGATATATGTCTGTTTTTCCTTTTCAGTATTTCATACAATGAATTCGCGAAATCCTTTATTCTCGATCCTCGAACAAAACAAGCTGACTGGCGCCAACTATACGGAATGGTTCCGGAAGTTGAAGATTGTCTTAACTTCGGAGAAAATGCTCTACGTGTTAGAGAAAGCACCTCCGAAGGAAGCACCAGCTGACATAAGTCCGGAGGAATTGGCCAAACTTGATGCATGGTGTGACCATGACATCAAGACCAAATGCTATATGCAAGCCTCGATGTCTGATGAACTCCAGAGGCGATTTGAGGACACGGTGAATGCTGCTGACATTCACACGCAACTCAAGAACTTTTTGGGGCTCAGTCGAGGGCTGAAAGGTTCTCTACTGTTAAGGAGTTGATGACGTGCCGCATGCGTGAAGGGACTTCGGTCCGTGATCATGGGGTACGAGTGATTTGGCTCATACAGAAGTTAGCGACCCTTGATTTGGTGTTGGAGCATGAACTCAATGTGGACTTGCTGCTTCTATCTCTTCCTTCTTCATTTGATGGATTCGTGATAAATTTTAATATGAACAAGATAGAGGCCACCCTTGAAGAGATGGTCAATATGCTCGTTACATATGAATCCACACTTAAGAAGGATAAGCCAGCTTTCTTGGTGGGCTCCTCATCTTCTGCTAAGAAGGGGCCAAGTATGAAGGGCAAGAAACGTTCTGCCCCACCCAAGAAAGTGGAACCCGAGAAGAAGCAAAAGACAAAGGCTTCAAACGATGGAAAATCCAAGGATGTTTGCCATTACTGCAAGAAGCCGGGTCATTGGAAGCGAAACTGCAAGGAGTATCTTGAGCAGTTGGGAACTGCAAAGGGTATGTTCTATATCGAAATAAACATGTCACTTAATACAACTTCTTGGGTATTGGATACCGGATGTGGTTCTCACATTTGCAATGATTTGCAGGTGATGACAAGAAGTCGCAGGCTTAGAATGGGTGAGACCCAGCTGAGGCTCGGGAATGGTTCCAGAGTTGAAGCTACGGCCATTGGAGATGTTTGTTTGATTTTGCAGAATGGTTTTAAATTATTGTTGAGAGATGTTTTATTTGTGCCAGATTTAATTAAAAACATTATTTCTATTTCTATGCTTGATAGAGATGGTTATTCTTGTAATTTTGTGAATGGGATTTGCAGTATTTACAAGAATGAATGTTTAATTGGAAATGGACAACTTGAAAACGATCTATATAATTTAAAACTAAAAGACGTTCCAGTGAATTGTATTGACAAACCGGCGACAACAAACAAAAGGAAAATCGATAGTCAAAACCCGGCAAACCTTTGGCACGCTAGACTAGGTCATATTTCCTCAAGGAGGATGAACAAGCTAGTGGGAGAGGGCATGTTTGATATGTCTGATATTAACTCTCTACCTACTTGTGAATCCTGCCTAAAAGGGAAAATGACTAAATCTCCTTTTAAGGGGAAGCCTGAACGTAGTCAAAATCTGTTGGATTTGATCCATACAGATGTTTGTGGTCCATTTAGAGTAGGGACTCAACATGGCCACACCTACTTCATTACCTTTACTGATGATTATTCTAGGTATGGGTATTTATATTTAATGAAATATAAGTCTGAAGCATTTGAAAAGTTCAAAGAATTCAAGGCTGAAGTAGAAAACAAGCTAGGTAAAAGTATTAAAGCACTTCGATCGGATCGAGGTGGAGAATACTTGAGTACCGAGTTTTTGGACTATCTAAAAGAATGGGATTCTCTCTCAGTGGACTCCTCCTATGACACCACAGCTTAATGGTGTATCGGAGCGTCGTAATCGAACTTTGTTGGACATGGTTCGATCCATGATGAGCTTCACTGAGCTTCCACCTTCGTTTTGGGGCTATGCGCTTGAAACGGCGGTATTATTGTTGAATAACGTCCACACTAAAGCAGTGGACAAAACACCATACGAGTTATGGAATGGCAAAGCTCCTAAGTATTCATACTTGAGGATTTGGGGATGTCCTGCTTACGTGAAGCGGACAGTGGGAGATAAGTTGGATAGTCGATCCAGCCTGTGTTATTTTGTGGGGTATCCGAAGAATTCAATCGGATATTATTTCTATTATCCTGCTGAAACAAAGGTGTTTGTTTCGCGGAATGCCACCTTCTTGGAGAAGGAGTTCTTATTGGATAAGAAAGGCGAGATGATGGAACTCGAAGAAGTTCGAGAAGAACCCGAAATACAAAATAACGATCCCACACCTCAGGAACCATTGCTGGACACGCCTGCACCTAGAAGATCCGAGAGGACTTCTAGACCTCCAGTTCGATATGGTCTTCTTCTTGAAGAGGGTCAAGATGAACCCGACATTGGATGTGATCCAAGAAGCTTCAAGGAAGCAATTTCTGATGCGGATTCGAATTTATGGCTTGAAGCTATGCAATCAGAATTGGATTCGATGCATACTAACCAAGTCTGGACTTTAGTGGATCCTCCCGATGGAATTGTTCCAATAGGGTGTAAATGGATCTACAAAAGAAAGCTTGGGCCTGATGGTAAGGTATTGACCTACAAGGCGCGATTGGTGGCTAAAGGTTATACTCAAAGGCAAGGAGTTGACTATGACGAAACCTTTTCACCAGTTGCAATGTTCAAGTCCATAAGAATCCTTATTGCCATAGCTGCATGGTATGACTATGAGATATGGCAAATGGATGTGAAGACTGCTTTTCTTAATGGAGACATTAAGGAAGAAATCTATATGAAGCAGCCTGAGGGGTACACATCCATGGGAAGCGAGCATAAGGTATGCAAGCTTCAGAGATCAATTTATGGTCTAAAACAAGCATCAAGAAGTTGGAACCAGAAATTTGATGAAACAATTAAAGACTTTGGTTTCATCAAGAACCCGGAGGAACCTTGCGTATACAAGAAAGTAGTTAAGGATGCGGTGACATTCTTAGTACTTTATGTTGATGACATCCTACTCATTGGGAATGATGTAGGGATGTTGCAGTCAACAAAGATATGGTTATCAGGTAGATTTTCGATGAAGGATTTGGGTGAGGCATCCTACATTCTTGGGATACAGATCTATAGGGATAGATCTAAGAGAATGATAGGACTCACTCAATCAACCTACATCGATACCATATTGAAACGGTTTTCAATGGATGGGTCCAAGAGAGGACATCTACCCATGTGTCATGGAGTTTCTCTATCCAAGTCTATGTGTCCCAAGACTGAAGCAGAGATAGAGAATATGACACATGTACCATATGCGTCAGCTATAGGTAGTATCATGTATGGGATGATATCTACCAGACCGGATGTAGCATTTGCTCTGAGTGTCACGAGCAGATATCAGTCTAATCCTGGTCAGATGCATTGGAAAGCCGTGAAGGACATTCTTAAGTACTTGCGAAGGACTAAGAATATGTTCATGGTTTATGGAGGACGAGAACTCAAACTGGAAGGCTATACCGACTCTAGCTTCCAAAGTGATGTGGATGACTCGAAGTCAACCTCTGGATTTGTGTTCATGCTCAATGGCGGTGCTGTCTCTTGGAAGAGTTCCAAGCAGGACACCACAGCGGATTCCACCACTGAGGCTGAATACATTGCAGCATCAGCTGCTGCTAAAGAGGCCGTTTGGATGAGGAATTTCGTCCAAGAGTTGGGCGTCATTCCTGAATTTGTTGGTCCAGTCCCGGTGTACTGCGACAACACGGGTGCCGTTGCTCAAGCAAAGGAACCAAGGTCTCATCAAAGATCCAAACACGTACTGAGGAAATACCACATAATCCGGGAGATTGTGGAAAGAGGAGACATCAGTGTCGAACGAGTGGCCTCTGCAGACAATATCGCTGATCCACTTACTAAGCCTTTGCCAGGACCATTGTTTGACAAACATCGCGAAGCAATGGGTCTACGTAGTATGACTAGTTGGCTATAGGGCAAGTGGGAGATTGTAAGAGTGGGTGCCCAGTGAGCCAACTGTGTGGCTATGGGCTTTGTTGACTCTTTGTATAAACAGTCTTTTGTTTAATATTATTTACACTTTTATGGCAATGACTTTATATTACTTCATATTGTTATATTGTGATATACTATTGTTGTTTTGATAAAGACCTTGAATATACTATAGTGTATGTAAGATGTGGTAGAACATGGAGATGTCTATCATGAAATACATCTTATAGTCACTGTATATTCTAAAACCGTTCCTAGTCGATTGAGCCGTCCGATAATAAGGATAAGGATCGCTCGAGTTTGAGACTAGCATTTGCGATGCGGAGTACCACGTTTCATTGGTAGGGAACATGGAGATGTTCGAAGCATGCAAATGGATATTCATAGGATGAATAGTCGAACTACCCTATCCGGACTTTCCAAGTGGTTATCACTTATCGAGTGGATAAAGTCCGCGGTTTTGGTTGTACACCATTAGTCCTTACGACTTGAAACATCATGGAGACTCTATATGCTAGTACTGTGCTTTGACTCGTTTACCGACTCTGAGGGGGTCATCAGGTGTCGAGATTGGGTACAGTTACGACACATATAGGAGTCAATGCATTGTTGTCAAGGATTCACCACATACTTGCAAGTGTGGATATCCTATGCGATCTGAGGAGATATTAGTGTGACAAATCTCTGGCCAGAGTACTTGATGTGATTTAAGAAATGGTTTCTTAGTAGCACATGCGATGTCACTAATTTGATCTTCAAGATGCATTGCATAGTTATCGAATCTTGAGCGACTCTCGATATACCAATGGTTGTTGATTCGATCGGGATATATGGATGAAGGGACCGTACTGTACGTTAACCAAAATCTACTGGTTCTTGTAGGCACTATCAGTGATACCTAGGGAATCATGGGGCGATGTTGCTAGGCGCTTTACCATGATTCGTTGGGCAAGTCGGAAAGTGTTGTTCCGAGTCACAAGGAGTTGTGAGCCCACGGCTAGCTGTATCCCTGAACCATTGAGGGTCACACAGTGTAATGGAGTTTTAATCCCCGTTGAGATAGTTAAATTTAAAGAGTTAAATTTAATGAACTAAGGAGTTGGACTTCTTAAATAAGAGTAAGGGAGTAGGATTTCCTAAAATGACATAGGGATGGACATTTTTGGAAACCACTGAATTCGGATTCAGGAAAATTTATTTTGACTTTAAAACGTGCAGAAATGGTTTCTGTGCACATTGGTGAAATCGTTTCATCAATCGGAGTCACGATGAATTTTATATTAATTTCTGAACGAGCGGGCTTTGCTTGTCGGGCCCCAGCTTATGACTAATGGGCCCTAAGGTGTTAGTGGCCTGCATTATAAATAAGTTATTTCAGTACAGAAATTACACACAACAGGTCATTATTTTGAGAGCAATTTTAGAAAAACCCTAGCCTCTCAAAACGTTTTTGGCCGCGCCCCTCCCTACTCTGTCAGAGAAAATTCCGGTCTGTGATTTTGAATCGCAGTAAGGAATAACGAATCAAATTCGTGTATTCTCTTCGCAGAAAACTTCTGATAGATTTTCTAGTGCAATCTATCAGAGGGATTAAACCTCTGTTCGTGGACCTGATTGAAGGCGTTCATCGGTTCCAGGGAGAGACAACAAGAGCAGAATTGTTCTGTTGGTGTCCATTAATCTCGTTGCGAGATTTGAGGTAAAATTTATTTAATTGTTATTTAAATTTTACACACACGTAATTCAATCGATGAACGGTTGATACCCATACCATGGAAACGTTCCATGAAAAATTTTTAAACTTCCGCTGCACCGGGTATCAATCGTAATTGGTCTGGGAACTCGCCAGTTTTCCAACAAGCCATAGGTAGTATCATGTATGGGATGATATCTACCAGACCGGATGTAGCATTTGCTCTGAGTGTCACGAGCAGATATCAAGCTAATCCCGGTCAAATGCATTGGAAAGCCGTGAAGGACATTCTTAAGTACTTACGAAGGACTAAGAATATGTTCATGGTATATGGAGGAAGAGAACTAAAATTGGAAGGCTATACCGACTCTAGCTTCCAAAGTGACGTGGATGACTCGAAGTCAACCTCTAGATTTGTGTTCATGCTCAATGACGGTGCTGTCTCTTGGAAGAGTTTCAAGCAGGACACCACAGCGGATTCCACCACTGAGGCAGAATACATTGCAGCATCAGCTACTGCTAAAGAGGCCGTTTGGATGAGGAATTTCGTCCAAGAGTTGGGCGTCATTCCTGAAGTTGTTGGTCCAGTCCCGGTGTACTGTGACAACACGGGTGCCGTTGCTCAGGCAAAGGAACCAAGGTCTCATCAAAGATCCAAACACGTACTGAGGAAATACCACATCATCCGGGAGATTGTGGAAAGAGGAGACATCACTGTCGAAAGAGTGGCCTCTGCAGACAATATCGCTGATCCACTTACTAAGCCCTTGCCAGGACCATTATTTGACAAACATCGCGAAGCAATGGGTCTACGTAGTATGACTAGTTGGCTTTAGGGCAAGTGGGAGATTGAAAGAGTGGGTTCCCGGTGAGCCAACTTGTGGCTAAGGGCTTTGATGACTCTTTGTATAAACAATCTTTTGTTTAATATTATTTACACTTTTATTAATGGCAATGACTTTATTTTTCTTCATATTGTTATATTGTGATATACTATTGTTGTTTTGATAAAGACCTTGAATATACTATAGTGTATGTAAGATGTGGTAGAACATGGAGATGTCTATCATGAAACACATCTTATAGTCACTGTATATTCTAAACTGTTCCTAGTCGATTGAGCCGTCCGATAATAAGGATAAGGATCGCTCGAGTTTGAGACTAGCATTTGCGATGCAGAGTACCACGTTTCATTGGTAAGGAACATAGAGATGTTCAAAGCATGCAAATGGATATTCATACGATGAATGATCGAACTACCCTATCCGGACTTTCCAAGTGGTTATCACTTATCGAGTGGATAAAGTCCGCGGTTTTGGTTCTACACCATTAGTCCTTACTACTTGAAACATCATTGAGACTCTATATGCTAGTACTGTGCTTTGACTCGTTTACCGACTCTATTGGGGTCATCAGGTGTCGGGTTTGGGTACAGTTACAACACATATAGGAGTCGATGCTTTGTTGTCAAGGATTCACCACATACTTGCGAGTGTGGATATCCTATGCGATCTGAGGAGATATTAGTGTGACGAATCTCTGGCCAGAGTACATGATGTGTTTTAAGAAATGGTTTCTTAGTAACACATGCGATGTCACTATTTGATCTTCAAGATGTATTGCATAGTTATCGAATCCCGAACGACTCTCGATATACCAATGGTTGTTGATTCGATCGGGATATATGGATGAAGGGACCGTACTGTACGCTAACCAAAATCTATTGGTTCTTGCAGGCACTATCAGTGATACCTAGGGAATCATGGGGCGATGTTGCTAGGTGCTCTTACCATGATTCGATGGGCAAGTCGAAAATTGTTGTTCCGAGTCACAAGGAGTTGTGAGCCCACGGCTAGCTGTATCCCTGAACCATTGAGGGTCACACAGAGTAATGGATTTTTAATCCCCGTTGAGATAGTTAAATTTAAAGAGTTAAATTTAATGAACAAAGAAGTTGGACTTCTTATTTAAGAGTAGAGGAGTAAGATTTCCTAAAATGACATAGGGATGGACATTTTTGGAAATCACTGAATTCGGATTCAGAAAAATTTATCTTGACTTTAAAAGGTGCAGAAATGGTTTCTGTGCACATTGGTGAAATCGGTTTATCAATCGGAGTCACGATGAATTTTATATTAATTTCTGAACATGCGGGCTTTGCTTTTCGGGCTTGAACTTATGACTAATGGGCCCTAAGCTTTTAGTGGCCTACATTATAAATAAGTTATTGCAGTACAGAAATTACACACAACAGGTCACAATTTTCGAAAACCCTAGTATTTTTCTCTCAATAGTGGCCGCCCCCTTTCTCCCCTCTGCTCGGAAAATCCAGTCTGTGAATTTTGAATTGCAGTCTGGTTTAACGGATCAAATTCGTTAATATCTTTGTAGAAACTTCTGATAGATTTTCTAGTGCAATCTATCAGAGGGATTAAATATCCGTTCGTGGACCTGATTGAAGAACAGTTCGTCCATCAGTTCCAGGGATATACAACAAGAGCAGAGCAATCTGTTGGTGTCCATAATCTCGCTTCGAGATTGGAGGTAAAAATTTTATAATCGTTATTTAATTTTTACACACACAATTTAATCGTAAGGTTGATACCCATTATGGAATCGTTCCATATAAAATTTTTAAACTTCCGCTGCACCGGGTATCAATCCTGATTGATCTGATCGCCGCGTTCTCCAACATTCCTTAGGCGCCCTTTCTATCCACCGTCTCCTTCAAATCCCCAAATCTCATTCAACACCATCTCCCTCAAATCCCAAATCTCGGCGCCCTTTCTATCTTCCGTTCCCCTCAATCCCAAAATCTCATTCAACAATTACATTGCATCGGTGCGCTTTCTATCTCAATCTCCCTTTGATCGTTTAATTTGTTGATTTATTCTCTTCTCCCTCCTTCCTCCCAAAGGTTCGTACCCATCTGTGATTTGTTTCTTCTTATTTCAGAGTTGGGAGTCAATTTGCTGTGTTCGTACAGGTTACGCAGCTTTGTAACGGAGTTATTTTTCTCTAATCTCAAAAATCGAAGGTCAACTGAGGAAAAGGCAAAAGGTACTGAAGTGAAGGAGGTTTCATCCAACGCAACATCATCTGAAAAGGAAGAGGGAATTTCAAAACAAACTAGAAATAATTCAAAATCATCAACTTCTGAACAAGAATTAGACGTCTTTGTTCTCGAATACCTCAAGGATAGAGATGATGGTCCAGGTATGTTTGTGTTTGAACATATCGCAAACCATATTAGGTATAGAGAGGTGTTCATGGTCAAAACTTTGATGATAGGTATGTTTAGGAATTTTGGATCTGTTTTATTGCATAAGCTCTGGTTTCAACTTGTGTTCTTGGTTTTTTTTTTTTTTTTTGTTTCTTTGGATGTTCTATTCTGGGGTTCGGAGTTTAGATGGTTATTCAACCTTTTGTTGGCCACTGAATTGGGGTGTTTTTGCTTTCACCTGTAAATTTATAGATAAAAAGATCATAATGTAAGTTAATCGAAAAGTTGTAATATTTTTCTAGTATGTGTTTTGCTTTTAATTTTAATGGAAAATTCTTTACATCCGTGTCAAGTACATTCAGCATTCTCAGCTATTACATGTTGGTTCTATCTATCTAATTTGTATTATTCTTTACTCTTTGCTGGTTCATACCTTTTTTTTTTTTTTTTTAATTCAGATGATGTCAGCGACGAATTTGACGGTGATTTCGACAAGATATATCTTGGAAGTGAAGTGAAACAGTTGCATGTATGTCATTTTCGAAGGTCAACTATAAGAATTAGGAATTCCTCTTCCAACTCGTCCCAGAATGGTTTCATTTTAATATGATAAATTTTGTTGACACATAATTTATCCTTATTTATTATTTTGATAAGCGAAACTTAATGCTTAAGTTGGTTAATTCACAAGTTTGATGTGTTGAGTCATTGATAGCTAATTCTCTACTTAGGAGCTCGTAGCAGACATCAATCGTTTATGCCAATGTCTGCTAATTTGGATGAATATCTTTAGATAGTTTGCCTTTCGTTGATGTAGTATAAATTATATACTAGCAAATTGATATAGAATATGTTATTCTCATTTTCATATTCCAATATTTGGGTGTAGAATTATGGAAACAGCACCTGCATTACAAGACTTTGATTTGGAAATATCTTTCCGCAGCGTGCATTGTAAGTTGTCAATACTATATTCACAGCAAATGTTGCGTGCTGCGGATGTAAGTTTTTGCAGCATGCGTTGCATGCTATGGATGTACGTTTTTGCAGCGCACGTTGCGTGATGCGGATGTAAGTTTCTGCAGCATGCGTTGCACGCTATCAATACCCCATGAGTTTCAATAGCTCGGTGGTGTGCAGAGTGCGATGCTCACTTTTATTGATTGACACTGGTGCATCCTATTTGTTCATTCTATGATTTTTCAAGAGGTATAAGTTGCCTCAAATTTCCTTAGACGTCCTCTTAACTGTATCGACCCCGATGGGACAGGAAGTTTTAGCTAAGTGTCTAGTGGTAGGTTGTACCTTGGGGTTTGAGGGTCATCAGTTGTGTGCAAACTTGATAGTTTTAGAGATGGATGACTTCGACTGTATCATCATGATTGATCTTCTGACTACATATCAAGCCATAGTGGATTGCTACCATAGGTTTGTCAAGTTTTGTCCTGAGGATGGTGATACTTTGTTCTTCTATGGTGAGGGAGCGCGACCTCGAATGCCGATTGTATCTGCTTTGAAAGCCTGTCGTTTTTTAGAGTCTGGCGGGGAAGGATACCTTATCTATGTCGTGGATGTATCCTCATATAGTTTGGATATTCAAGATATGCCAGTGTTCCTAGAGTTTTGTATTATCGTCTGGCACCGTTAGAGATGAGAGAGTTGAAACAGTAGTTTCAAGATCTGCTAGATAAAGGTTATATCCAACTGAGTGTTTCGCCTTGGGGAGCTCCAGTTTTGTTTGTCAAAGAAAAAAGATAGTTCAATGCATCTTTGCATTGATTACAAACAACTGAACCAGGTGACAGTTAAAAACATGTAACATCTTGTTTGACCAGATTTAAGGGGACTTTTTTTTATTCCAAGATTGATCTGAGGTCTGGGTATCATCAATTGCCCGATCGAGATAAGGATATCCCAAAGACAGCGTTCGTACAAGGCATGAAACAAGTTTTTATTGATTTCCTGTGGTCTGACAAAATGAATTTTATGACAGGGTTTTGTAGATTACTTGGATAAGTTTTTGGTAGTTTTCATCGACAACTTCTTGATCTACTCACACAGTATCGACGAGCACTTCTACCACCTAAGGACAGTTCTACATATTTTGCGAGAGAAATGGTTGTACGCAAAAATCAACAAGTGTGAGTTTTGGATTGACCGAGTTGTATTCCTTGATCATGTAATCTCTAGGGATGGAGTTTCAGTTGATCCCAGTAAGATGGAGGAAATTTTGAATTGGTCACGACCGATGACGACTTTAGAGATCCGTAGTTTTTTGGGTCTGACAGGGTACTATCGTGACTTTATTGAGAATTTTTCACAGATAGCTAGACCATTGACTAAGCTTACAAAGAAAAATGCTCCCTTCATTTGGTCTACAGAGTATGAAGAAAGTTTTTGAGAGTTGCAACGACGTTTGAGGACATCCCCTGTTTTAGAATTGTCGTCTGGATCTCTTGGCTATTTAGTCTACACTAATGCATATCTTCGGGGATTTGGTTGTATTATGTCTCATAATGGGTACGTAATTGTCTATTCCTCTAGACAGCTAAAGACTCACGAGGATAATATCCCGTATATGATTTAGAGTTGGTAGCTATTGTCTTCGGCCTGAAGATCTGGCAACATTACATTTAGGGCAAGAGATTTGAGATTTATTCGGATCACAAGAGTTTGAAGTACCTATTCATTCAGGCAGATTTTAATATGAGACAGCGTTTATGGATGGATCTACTGTAGGATTATGACTATGAGATCAAGTACAATCCATGTTTTTCAAACTTTGCCGCTAATTCTAGTTCCTAAAGTGTATGTAAGTTCCCTTCGTACCAGTGCAACTTCTAGAGTGGTATAGGAGTTTTGTTCCTTGGGATTTACTTTCCGTCATAAGAATGAACAACTGTGGATTCAAGTCTTCTCCATGCTTGCGGTACCAAAATTGTATTCGAGGATCAGGGAAACCCATTATTCGGACCAAAGACTCAAAAGTTAACCCGGTTGGCTCAGGGCAATGTACTTTTGGTTATCATCCTTAGGCGGATGGGTTGTTGTGTCTATTTGGACAAGTAGTAGTCCTTGACGACTCTTCCTTACAAGACGAGATCTTATCTCTAGCTCACTGTAGCATATTTTCTGTGCACCCATGAAACATGAAGATGTTCAAAGATCTGTGTACGAATTCTGGTGGAAGGGATTGAAGCGCATTTTCTACCAATTTTTGCCGAGGTTCCTTATGTGTCAGATGGTCAAGGCAGAGTATAGAAGACCTAAGGGTTGCTTCAAAGTTTAGAGATTCTTGAGTGGAAGTGATATCATGTGTCGATGAACTTTGTCACCCACTTTTTGTTGTCTTCCAGGAACAGTGATGAGATCTGGTTTGTAGTATACAGATTTTATATGGCACATTTCCTTCCGTATAAGCGAGACTTCACCTTCGACAATGTGATGCGATTATACATTCAGGAGATTTTTAGACTCTATTGGAGTTGAGCATTGTCAGTGATAGAGATCTAAGGTTCACTTCCATGTTTTAGGGTAGTTTCCAACATGATTTGGGTACCTCTTTGAGTTTGGGTACTGCTTATCATTCGAAGACCGATAGTAAGTCAAAGAGGACGATTCGCACTCTTGATGAGGACATGCTCAAAGCTTCTGTGATGGATTTTGGGTCAGCGAGGCAAGAACATTTGCCTTTATTTGAGTTTGTGTATAATAATAGCTACCATCACAGTATTGGCATGACATCATTTGAGGCTTTGTATGGATGTCGTTGTCGTACACCTCTGTTCTGGGACGAGGTTGGAGAGCTTCAGGTTGAGGGATCAGAGTTAGTCCAGGAGATTGCTGACAAAGTGGATTTTATTAGATAGAAAGTCAGAGCTGCTTAGGATCATCAAGCTAGCTATGCCAACAAGTAGAGCAGACCTCTACAGTTCAGCCTGGAGAGCATGTTTTTCTAAAAGTTTCACCTTTTCAGACTGTGATGAGGTTTGGACTGAAGGGTAAGTTGGGGATTCACGATGTGTTCCATGTATCTTTTCACGGGCTATTTGAGATTCTCGAGAGAATTGGGGATGTAGATTACCGTTTGGATTTGCCACCATATCTTTCCAGCATTCACGATGTGTTCCACATATCTCTGTTGCGATAGTATATAGCTGACGAGTCACTTGTTTTTCATCCATCTGAGGTTCAGCTAGAGCAGGATCTATCATATGTGGAGAGGCCCCTCAGAATCATCGACATGAAAGAGAAAGTGCTATAGAACTAGAGGCATCGAGGAGGCGACTTGGGAGTTAGAGAGTCGTATACGTTCATAGCATCCCAAGTTGTTTTGAGTAATTTATTTCTTTTGATTCAGTACTTGTATCTTTTAAAATGTTTAGATTTAATAAAAAAACATTTCTTTGTGTTGATTAACAGTTTTTCTCAGGTTTGATTTCTGGGATGAAATCTCTTAAGGTAAGGATAATGTAGTAACCCGCACCCCGTTTTACGAGATTAGATGATAAAACATTACTAAAGAATCATAATCCTAATTATCCAGATGTTAAATTGGATAAAAATGTGCTAAACAGTCTTGGGAACAACCAATAAGTTCCGACCCTCCGAACTGGGTTTGGCAGCACCGAACCAGAAGCTAGGCAGTTCTGAAGCTGAGGGTGAGATTTGAACAACCAAATTGAAGATCGCAACTTCCGAAGGTTAGGCCATGCGCACTATGTAATGTGTCACCAGCGTTTAGACATGCAATCACATGCATGAGATCAGAGCTTTCTAAGTGGATATCGGAGCTTCCTATCAGAGCAGTTTGGAACGTGGCATGCATGCAGGAATCAGAGCTTCCGATCGTCAAATATAAATAGGCAATATGAGGCCTAATTTCTTGCTCACAATCACACTTATACCTCTCCATTCAGTCTAAATTGTGGGTTTTGGTCAGTCCCTATGAGGGACGGGCAGTAGGGGGCGCTTTTGGAGAAGCTCTGAAGCGGGGCTCAGGAGTTGAGGCCTTCGACTGCAAAGAGCTGACAACGGAAGAAAATATAGTCCGAGATCCCTAATAGTAATAGGAAGTATCTATTATCTTAGTTAAGGCTTTTAGACCAATTTTAGTGATATGATAATTACAGGCTTGTAGGCTTAGACCCTAGACTGGTACTGCTAGGACAGCCCTAATAAGGTACGTAAGTATTGACTGAGATTTTCAACGAGTATGCATGATTATATGTTGAATCGTGCCATGATACATGTTTTACTGCTTTGTATATTATGTTGCATGTGCATATTCATGTTGAGCTGAATCTCCTTAGAGATAGTCATTTAAGTAGAGTCGTTCATCCCTACGTTTTGTTATATAATCGAACACCGGGAGATGTTGTGATGGCGGAGACTGATGCTATGGTGATCCTCGACCAGTGAGTGGATGTACCCAGCGGAGTTGATCCAAGATGATACAATACACTTATTGGTGCCTAGACTGAGCAGAACTATAAAGTTGACCATTACCCCATGTCATTTGCATGCATCATAATAGGTTTGTGTACTTGTGCTTACGTTTTGAGCGTAGTTTGCTCACATTAATGTTATTGTATTTTCTTGGACATCACATTCGATAGGACATGGTTGAGATTGGGCGAGGCTAGTGGATTGTGGCAGGACTGCAAGCTGGACCAAGAGTTGCAGCGAGGTGTATTTATTTTTTTGCAGGTGTTTTGATACTGATATTCTATTTGGCTGTATAACACTATTATCTTTCTGTATTGATTAATATTTTAATTTTATCTTTAATTTCAAGTTTATAAATTAATTAGTAGGTGATCCGGATCGAGTCCCTACATTTTATTGATTAAGACCAAATATTTCGAAATCAAAATTACAATCTCTTTACTATCTAATATATATCTCAAATTTAAATTTAAATGAACTCCTTATCAACTTTTATCCACTACATTTATTTATTTATTATTTATCTTTTTAAAAAATTTATTTTCGTAGTTTTTATTTATTATGTTACACATTCATCGAGTGTGTCATGATCCCTAGTATATTTGATGTATCTTGTATGTTATGTCAGAAACCATTAATTTATAGAAATATTTTTAAAAAAAAATTTTTAAAATGAAATATGAATTATCATATTTTTAAATGATAAAAAAGCGTGATTAAACAAAATATAAAAATATAGCACCATTTGGAGAAATAAAACAAAAGTGAAGTATCGTATTGTGTTGGTTTTATTTTAATTGTTGTAATAAATTAACGATCAAATTTTCTTCTTAGAAATAAAATGAAATTAAGAACTACGTCTTTATTTTTGGGGAATAATACCTAAAATCTTCATTATTGTTCACTCATATTCTCATATTTGTCCCACAAGTTTTTCTTGTGCTAATTATATCCCTTGTTTTTAAATTTTTTCAAAAATTGTTCCTGAATTTGAGCAGTTCCTATTTTACCCTTGTACTTCATTTTTTTATTTTGTTTAATTTATATTTTTTTATCTCATAATGCTTCCATAAATAAACTAAGGCTATTACCTCTTTGACCAGAATATTGTCGCGTTATTTCCATCGAGTTTTACAGATTGTTCCTCATAGCCTTACCACGTGATCGTAACTGATGGTTCATGTCGTAAATTCTTCAGCAACACCCAGAACAATCCTGTTTCAATATTTCATACCTCATGACGTATAGTAATAGACTTAATTTGTGAATGAAAACAACATGAGGGGGAAGAACCTGGAACTTTATTAAGACATACTAAATATTATTACGTTAGTAACCATCGTAGAAGAGGAGATTACTTGTTTAGCTACTTATAGTAGCGGAAATTACAAAACACATAAACTAGAAAGAGAAAATATTAGAATTTTAATTTGTAAAAAAATGAAGAGAATGTTTGATGCCTTCATCTTCCTTCTTCTTGATACTTATAAAGGTCCTTCATGGATTTGAAATCCGAACTTCAATCTTGCTCACTTTTTTACATTATTTCTTGTCAGTTGTTCTCGTGACTTATTGCTGGCACATTCTTTTATCGGGTGGTCCTGAGTAGTCCATCCTCTCTAGTGTTGGTTGGGTCACATTTTTTATTTTATTTTTGTCTGGGAATCTTTGCCTTTTGAGATCCCTGAGGAAAAGACTTTTTGTGTGGGCCTTTCCCACTTTGATTTTGTAGCGACCCGATCCGGTTCCACTACCTAATCAGAGTTAAGAGCATAATTAAGCATGCATTAAATAAATCACTGCGGAAGAATTAAATACAAGTAGACCGACGGAATACAACTGGTTAAACAAATTTGATTATACAACCCAATCGAATAACTTAAATAAAACCTACTGTTAATCTTGCTGTATTCAAGGGTCACTGGCCTCTCCAAGCTCCTGGTGCTCAATTATGCACCCAATACCTGCCCCGTCGAATGGGGTGTCCAGATACACAGAAAAGACTGCACGTGAGCTCTAAGCTCAATACGCAAATACGGATAAACATACAAATATGATGCATACAAATGACAGGGTATCCATATCAGGAATAACTATATGCAAACTGCTCAGACTTGCGCCTAATATATGAGCTCGCCACATCGTGGTAGCTAACCACTGTGTGCGACCACTCACTCCCGAATCTCGGACGCAGACCACGTAGTCCTCTAGGTACCAGTACCTAAGGGTACTCGATATCAAACGTCCAAACAGGGCTGAGCAACCCTAACTGGCTCATCTCAAAAGATTTACAGATGTACAGGCACAAGATGATATGTACATGCCATATATCATTAACAATAACATGAAAACACATAAATGCAACATATAAGCATGCATATCCGCTGACAATCTCAGTCAGTACTTACGTACCTTACTACAGGCAGTCCTAGTAGTCCCACTCTAGGTTCCAAGCCTATCATCAACTCTACAATGCAAATACCCATGCATCATCTATTAAGCTTTAAAAGCCTTAACTAAGCTATTGCATACTCCTAAATAATTTAAGAAGACCACAGCTATACCTGCGTTCGTTGTCAGCCCACTGATGGCGACTGCCTCAAAACTTAGGCAAAGCTTCGCTTCACCGCCAGGATCGCTCCTCTACTTCCGAATTCCCAATAGGACGCCTAGAACTCCCTAGATCAGACTAGAAAGGCTAAGAAATGAGAGAGAAGAGAGGAGAGGTGCGAGTTGGAATGAAGCCTCGGATCCCATATTTATAGACGCGGAACGGAACGTCTGTTCCTCCATCGTTGCATCCATTCGCCATCGTTGTGTCCGTCCGACGAACGTTGCATACGATGCCCCATCATGTTTGTAAGCAATGACATCATCTTGCTAACGTCACAGATGACATCAGCTGGCACGAATGTTGCATCCGTTCACTGGACGTTGCTTCCTTTCTAGGTCACCCTTCGGGCCATTTCTGATCATTCTGAATTCATTTCTGAAGTCCGTTAATCCAACAGAAAATTCCTTAATCATGTTTTACAAAATCTAAACATGCTCACATGATTAATTACATATTAATCACTAAATACGAATACGAGTCACTATATTCTCCCCTCCTTGAAAGATTTCGTCCTTGAAATCTAGGGTAAACCTCGAGAACATAACATAGACCACTTGTCCAATCCACCAATAGTTTTGGTTCGAAGCATTTGGTCGAACAACCTTCGACAACCCCAAACCTCGCTCAACCTGCAAGGTCTATTTAATAACTGAATCACATCAAAACTTATACTTTGTTTAGAATCCGTACTGATTCTAAACTCGTACGCCTTAAACGATGACCTTGGCAATCAATGTCTTCTTATCCTCAATCCTGCTAGAATTGTGTAACTGTAGTAACCCAGATTCCATTTTAAGATAATAATATGTTAAACATAATTAAGGGTTAGTAATTAACCAATGTCGCAGTGTAATTGGACTTCAGAAGGAAATTTGGGCTTTTGACTTTGGGCCGGAACGGAAGCTCCGAACCCAGATTGGAAGCTCCGATCCCAGCCACTTCGGAAGCTCAGCGGAAGCACCGAGATCGGAAGCTCTGATCCTGGAACGGACGTTCCGATCTCTGGCTGCCAGCTTTACCCGATGACTCAGCCACGAGTTTTGACAAGTGTTGATCGGAGGCGAGATCGGAAGCTCTGATCGTCGGATCGGACGTTCCGATCCTGGCGTGTCAAGCATGCACACAGTGAGCTGGATCGGAAGCTCCAATCCCAAAATCGGATGTTCCGATCCTGGCCGGGAATTTTGCCTATAAATAGGGCTTGTCTGATTTCATTTTAATTAAGAATTCCCGAGTTTCTTTCTTCAGTTATATAGTGTGAGATATACACTTGAGGGCCCTATCAGTTATAATAGAGGTTCTGGAATAATCAAGTTGTGGTTATAGTCATCCGGGACTAGCAACTCCAAAGTGCTTACTACGGACGAAGGTATGGTCCGAGAATCTATTTAAAGTTTTGGGAGTACTTATTAGCTTAGTTAAGGCTTATAGAATTTATGTAGTGATACGGTGAACTTTTGAATATAGGCTTGGAACCTAGAATCCTACTATACTTGAACTAGCCCAGAGGTATGTACACATTGACTGAGATTGCCAGCGAGTATACATGTTTATATGTTGCATTTATTTGGCATTATTATATGGCATGATATATGATTTACCGTTTTCTATATTCATATGTCATGTGCATATACACGTTGAGCCTATACCTTGTTATACCTGACTATAGAGCCGCTCAGCTCTATATTCAATAGTCGGTCACTGAGAGTACCGCGACGGCGGGGACATTTATGTCTGACTACTCTGGTGTACTTGACGAGTGTGGTTGCACCCAGAGGTTGATCCGTGCGGTGGCAGCACTCATGTGGCGCCTGTACTGAGCATGACTTTTCAGATGACCATTTACCAGTCATCATGTTGCATGCATCATATTTATACGTGTACTCATGTTTATGTACTGGGCGTTAGCGCTCACGTCCTATTTGTTATCTTGGACACCGTATTCCATGGGGCAGGTCGCAAGATGGACGGAGCTGGTGGTTCAAGGCAGGATTAGGGAGCAGGCCTTGAGGAGTTGGTTATACAGCAAGATTCGATATAGATGTATAATGTTTACTTTTAAGTATTTCAATATGGTTGTATCACTACTGATGAATAAGCTTGACACTTTTATACTAAGCTGATATGTAATTTTTGGTTATGTTTCCGCACGTTTTACTCTGTTAAGTTATTTTGCTGTATTAAGTTTAATGCATGCTATTAGTTGCCAGTTAGTAAGTGATACCATGGAGGATCACTACATTTTTGGTATCAGAGCATGCTTAGATTTGGGATTAGTACTTGGGATTTAGAATTAGTTTTGAGTAGGTCTTGCGCATTTGGGATTTTAATGTGCAATTCTTTTCAGGATATGGCTGACGAGAGTCACGGTAGTGTTGGCCAGGGAGGTGGTCATCATCATCGTCATCACCGCCATCATAATGATCAACATCATCATCATGAGGGTAGATGTCGCTACTCTATCAATAAATTCATGCAAGTAGGACCGAAACCTTTGGTGGGAGGCGAGAATCCTAAACAAGCAAGAAGTTGGATGTCTAAACTCGAGAGTACTTTTCGTGCTTTCGATTGTACTGAGGATCAGAAATTGGAAGTTCTAGAATTTGTTCTACAGGATCGAGCACGTTTTTGGTGGGATGCCAAAGCTGCTCAGGCACGTATTGAGAGAGGACAGGTGACTTGGGTAGATTTCTGTGAGCAGTTCTAGAAAGTGTATTTTCCTCCAGTTGTTCGCCAAGCACGATCGATGGAGTTTCTTACTCTGAGGCAAGGATCAATGACTATTGATCAATATCAGCAACGATTTCTTGATCTGCTACCTTTCAGTCCTCATATTAATGAGAGTGATGCATCGAAGTATGATCTCTTTCTACAAGGCCTGAACCAAGATATCTACTCACAGGTTGTTGTCTGTGATGACCCAGTATCTTATGAGACTTTGGTGAAACGTTGCCATATTGTGGAGACCAGCAACAGGAATGCACAGTTGTTGATGTCAGCACAGCTTAGTGGATCATTTGAGCCTAGAGCTCAATCTGTTGTGCAATCTGGACCTACGTCTTCTTCTACTCCTACTACTTCATCTGGATCTCGTGGTTCGCGAGGTATGTTTCGTTTTGTGAAGAAGAAGAAGAAGGAGGAGGAGTTTTGTAGTCACTGTGGAGGGAAGCATCCTGCAGCTTCATATCGGAGAGCTACTGGTGCTTGTTATATTTGTGGTCAGCAGGGACATCTGCGGAGAGATTGTCCTCAGCGCATGGGTTCTGCTAGTGAATCGAGATCACAGGTTGGATCTCAAGCTTCTACTTTTCCACGACAGCAGCCAGCACCACAGAGTTCTTCTGGTTACCGTCCCCAGACTCAAGGGCAGGTATTTTCTCTGTCTCAAGAACATGCTACTGAGGGAAGCGATCGCATGTTGGCAGGTACCTTTTTGTTATGTGGTATTCCTGCACTTGTTTTAATTGATACTGGAGCATCGCATTCCTTTATTTCTAGTCGCTTTGTTAAGAGACATAGATTAACTTATGTATCATTAGATATGGATTTAGTTGTATCTACTCCGCTGGAGCAGGAGATAGTAACTAAGCGTCTAGTGATGGGTTGCCTTCTAGAGTTTGAGGGTAATACGTTATTGGCTAATTTGATGATATTAGCGATGGCAGATTTTGACTGTATTTTGTGAATAGATATGCTGACTTTGTATCACGCTACTGTGGATTGTTATCAGTGTCTGGTACAGTTTCATCCTGCAGAGGGTGATAGCTGGTATTTTTATGGTGAGGGTGCGCGACTTTCGATGCCACTTGTTTTGGCTCTGAAGGCATGTCATGTCTTGGAGTCAGGTGGGGAGGGATACCTTGTCTATGCAGTTGATATGTCCATGAGTAGTATGGGTATTGATCAGTTACCGATAGTCAGTGAGTTTCCTGATGTATTCCCTGATGAAATTTCTAGTTTTCCTCCGGTGCGAGAGGTTGAATTTGGTATTGATTTAGTACCAGGAACTACGCCTATATCCCGAGCGCCTTATCATCTAGCACCATCAGAGATGAGGGAATTGAAATAGCAGTTACAGGATCTGCTTAATAAGGGATATATTCGTCCGAGTATTTCTCCGTGGGGAGCACCTGTTTTGTTTGTCAAGAAGAAAGATGGATCGATGCGATTGTGTATTGATTAAAGGCAGTTGAATCGTGTCACCATCAAGAATAAGTATCCTTTGCCGCGGATTGATGATCTATTCGATCAACTACAAGGTACTATTGTTTACTCCAAGATAGATCTGAGATCTGGATACCACCAGATGCGGGTACGAGACTCAGATATTTCTACGACTGCTTTTAGGACCAGATACGGGCATTATGAATTTTTGGTTATGCCATTTGGTTTGACGAATGCACCGGAAGTCTTTATGAATCTGATGAATCAGGTATTTCGAGAATATCTGGATCGATTTGTCATCATCTTCATTGATGATATTCTTGTCTATTCTCAGGACAAGGATGAGCATGCACAGCATTTGAGGATTGTTTTACAGACGTTACGAGATAAGCAGCTGTATGCGAAATTGAGCAAGTGTGAATTCTGGCTTGATCGGGTAGTGTTTCTCGGTCATGTGATTTCTAATGAAGGGATATCTGTTGATCCTAGTAAGATAGAGGCAGTGCTGAACTGGTCTCGTCCGACTACAGTTGCTGAGATTCGTAGTTTTTTGGGCCTAGCTGGATATTACCGTCGGTTCATCGAGAATTTTGCACAGTTGGCCAGACCTTTGACACAGCTTACATGGAAAGATGTTTCCTTCATATGGTCCTCGGATTGTGAGGAGTCATTTCACAAGCTGCGTGGACGTCTTACTACTGCACCTGTGCTAGCTCTACCTTCTGGATCAAGAGGTTATGTTTTCTATACTGATGCCTCTGGTCAGGGGTTAGGATGTGTTCTGACACAGCATGGACATGTTATTGCCTATGCTTCTCGACAGTTAAGATTTGGAGGCATTATCTTTATGCCGAGAAATTTGAGATATTTACGGATCACAAGAGTTTGAAGTATTTATTCACTCAGGCAGAGTTGAATATGCGACAGAGACGCTGGATGGATCTTTTGAAGGATTATGATTGTGAAATCAAATATCATCCAGGTTCTGCTAATCTTACTGCTGATGCCTTGAGTCGGCAGGTGAGACTTTCTGCACTTCAGACTAATGAAGTATCTCATATGATACAAGAGTGCTGTTCATTGAGATTTACGCTCAATCACAAGAAAGGGAGAAATGGGATTCGATTGTATACTATTTTGTCTGAGCCAGCATTGTATTCTCGGATCAGAGATGCTCAGATATCTAATGTTAAGACTCAGTGTTTGGCACGTTTAGCCAATGGAGTTAATACATCTGGATTTCATTTTCAGGCAGATGGTTTATTGTGCTTATCTAATCGAGTGGTTGTACCTAATGTTGCGTAGCTCAGGAACGATATTCTATCTCAAGCTCACAGGAGTCGATTATCCGTTCATCCTGGAAGTATGAAAATGTATAAGGACTTGCGAACTAGATTCTGGTGGAAAGGGATGAAGAGGAGTGTGTATCAATTTGTTTCGAGATGTTTGGTTTGTCAACAGGTCAAGGCTAAACACTGACGACCAGGTGGATTATTGTAGAATCTTAAGATTCCCGAATGGAAGTGGGAGCACGTAACTATGGATTTTGTTACCCACTTACCTATGACATCACGTCAGTGTGATGCTATCTGGGTCGTTGTTGACCGTTTGACGAAATCAGCACACTTTATTCCTTGTAACCGGGAGTATTCTTATGATCGCATGGCACATTTATATATCCAGGAGATAGTGCGATTGCATGGGATTCCAGTGAGCATAGTCAGTGATAGAGACCCGCGATTTACCTCACATTTTTGGGGTAGTTTTCAGGAGGCGTTGGGTACCACTCTGAGTTTGAGCACTGCATATCATCCGGAGACTGACGGACAGTCAGAGCGGACGATTCGTACATTGGAGGATATGCTATGTTCTTCTGTCATGGACTTTGTCTTATCTTGGCAGGATCAGTTACCTTTGATCGAATTTGCATACAATAACAGTTATCATCGTAGTATTGATATGGCACCTTTCGAGGCATTGTATGGTCGACGGTGTCGTACTCCGTTATTCTGGGATGAAGTCGGGGAACGACAAGTCGAGGGTCCTGAATTGGTGCAGCAGATTGTAGACAAGGTAAATTTGATCAAGCATAGGATCAAAGTTGCTCAAGATAGACAAGCCAGTTATGCTAATATTCATCGCAGGCCACTTCAGTTTGAGCCTGGTGAATATGTGTTTCTACGAGTATCACCTTTCAGGAAGGTGATGAGATTCGGCGTGAAAGGCAAGTTGTCTCCTCGTTTTATTGGACATTTCCAGATACTGGAGAAGATCGGAGATGTTGCATATCGTTTGGCTTTACCGCCAAATCTTTCCAGTATACATATTGTTTTTCATGTGTCGTTACTTCGACAGTATATAGCTGATGAATCTCATGTGATTCAGTCTACTGATATTCAGCTAGAGCCAGATCTGTATTTTGTTGAACGACCAATCTGTATATTAGACAGAAAGGAGAAAGTCCTTCGGAACAAGACTATACCACTTGTGATGGTACAGTGGCAGTGCCGAGGAGTTGAAGAAGCAACTTGGGAAAATGAGAGTCGTATGCAAGCAGAATATCCTGAGTTGTTTGCTTTGTATTTTTGATTACCATGTAGTTGTAATTACAGTTGTTGTAATAAAACATGGTTTGATGTTACATATTATTATCTTGATTTGTCTTTAGATTTTATTTCGCGGACGAAATATCTAAAGGTGGGGAGAATGTAGTAACCCAGATTCCATTTTAAGATAATAATATGTTAAACATGATTAAGGGTTAGTAATTAACCAATGTCAGAGTGTAATTGGACTTCAGAAGGAAATTTGGGCTTTTGACTTTGGGCCAGATCGGAAGCTCCGAACCCAGCCACTTCGGAAGCTCAGCGGCAGCACCGAGATTGGAAGCTCCGATCCTGGAACGGACGTTCCGATCTCCGGCTGCCAGCTTTACCCGATGAATCAGCCACGAGTTTTGACAAGTGTTGATCGGAGGCGAGATCGGAAGCTTCGATCATCGGATCGGACGTTCCGATCCTGGCGTGTCAAGCATGCACGCAGTGAGCTGGATCGGAAGCTCCGATCCCGAAATCGGAAGTTCCGATCCTGGCCAGGAATTTTGCCTATAAATAGGTCTTGTCTGGTTTCATTTGAATTAAGAATTCCCGAGTTTCTTTCTTCAGTTATATAGTGTGAGATATACACTTGAGGGCCCTATCGGTTATAATAGAGGTTCTGGAATAATCAAGTTGTGGTTATAGTCATCCAGGACTAGCGACTCCAAAGTGCTTACTACGGACGAAGGTATGGTCCGAGAATCTATTTAAAGTTTTGGGAGTACGTATTAGCTTAGTTAAGACTTATAGAATTTATGTAGTGATACGGTGAACTTTTGAATATAGGCTTGGAACCTAGGATACTACTATACTTGAACTAGCCTAGAGGTACGTACACATTGACTGAGATTGCCAGCGAGTATACATGTTTATATGTTGCATTTATTTGGCATTATTATATGGCATGATATATGATTTACCGTTTTCCATATTCATATGTCATGTGCATATACACGTTGAGCCTATACCTTGTTATACCTGACTATAGAGCCGCTCAACTCTATATGCGATAGTCTGTCACTGAGAGTACCGCGATGGCGGGGACATTTATGTCTGACTACTCTGGTATACTTGACGAGTGTGGTTGCACCCAGAGGTTGATCCGTGCGGTGGCAGCACTCATGTGGCGCCTATACTGAGCAAGAATTTTCAGATGACCCTTTACCAGTCATCATGTTGCATGCATCATATTTATACGTGTACTCATGTTTATGTACTGGGCGTTAGCGCTCACGTCCTAGTTGTTATCTTGGACACCCTATTCTATGGGGCAGGTCGCAGGATGGACGGAGCTGGTGGTTCAAGGCAGGATTAGGGAGCAGGCCTTGAGAAGTTGCTTATACAGCAGGATTCGATATAGCTGTATAATATTTACTTTTAAGTATTTCAATATGGTTGTATCACTACTGATGAATAAGCTTGACACTTTTATACTAAGCTGATATGTAATTTTTGGTTATGTTTCCGCACATTTTACTCTGTTAAGTTATTTTGTTGTATTAAGTTTAATGCATGCTATTAGTTGCCAGTTAGTAGGTGATACCATGCAAGGTCACTACAGTAACACTACTGACTACCATCAGTTATCCATCGTTAACCGCAAACTACACTGCATGTTCGGTTCAAATTGCCGACTGTATCAGCCACACTGCCTACAAATCTTAGTAATGACACTCCTGTTAAGATCGTAACTAGTCATCATCTATCTCTAGACACGCACGAACTGCATCGGTGCCCATCGAGAAAAAAAAAACAAGATACAATACATTGTATCTCACTGGTCTAACACTAACATTGTGTCCCTCGATGTTATCGCAAAACACTAAACAATCGATCTAGATTCCACTCTAACCATCTGAAATCCTCAGCTGATTGCGATTAACCTTGATCCGAATCTCGCTATCGTAGATAGCATATACTCGATCACATTAGTCATCCTGCCATGGATAACAACCAAATCCTGATAATTCCTGGCATCATAGCACGTACCTTCAGTACTTACCCTGTCCGATGCTGACGAATGTTCCCAAAGAACACCAACTAAGTAAACAGATGACAATATCTCTGTCTACTAACCCCAATTGTGACAAAATCATTGTACACAGTTTCTTGTCTTAATGCACTCTTCAAGGTCGTCGTCTCGAAATACACTACCATCCTGCTGAAACTCTCAGATGGACTAACACCATCCTCAGCATTAGTTGTCTATATCGAACGCTTACCTTTATCTCATCACTACAGATAGTATAGACAAAAATGATTCCGGTTATCCTGTATTAGATAATGGAAAATCCTTGACTCACTAACTGGGATAACCAAACTGGTTCACCTTGATCCCACATAGAATCTATCAATAATAGCGGCAATTCCGCTATCTCAACCTCTCAATGACACAGCATATCAGAACGCACTGGGATATCAGCGACAACAATCCCGCCAAACTCAGAAACACAAGTCTTAGCTACTGTCTCAACCCATGAAACAACTAATGCTAACCTGTTAATGCTCATTGAAATCGATAAGCACTTGTCGAATCGCCTCTCAAGAACAACTCTTGAGAAATATACTAGAATCACCCAAGCAAAACACTCCGACTAACAGTCCCCAAAATTTGTCCGCTGACAATCCTGGAACAATCACTGAATTCTATTTCCCCAAACTGGATCAATCATTGTTAACACTAAGAAATGCTTAGATCAAAATCCGTCAATGGTAATCTCAGCAACGCTACCAACGAACTATGATCAAAAGAGTTAATCTACGACCACTTTCGTGATCCGCAGAATCCAAAAGCCCTGATTCCCGCATTCCTGGAGATCCTTAACGACTAGAGAATTCTCTAAATGTACTTGAGTCGCTGCATCTAAGCATACCATGCTTCTAGTACTATCCCAAGTACTTCCTGATTCACTATATCCCAATCAGCACCGATTGGAATAATCTTATCGATCAAGTCGATCTACTGTAGCTCTTGCTCTGCCTGACGATATCAACCCTAATCAGACAATTACTTATCAATGAAAAACTCTCATGGATCGATCAATATCGATGATCTCACCGCCACACGTCCGCTAATCCCAAATACTGGGAGTCAAAAGAATCACACCTGATTCAATCCTCTATCTCTGACAGAGTCAAACAACAGCTACAAGTAGTCACTAGTGCCAAGCCTGCACCTGTCTAGACATACTATCCACTATCTATATTCATTCAAGATGATCATTAGGACTTGCCAGACCCAAGACGCAATACAAGTCCGAAAGATTCCAACTATCGCTGAACATGCTCCTGATAATTATATACCTAGCTAAAACTGCAAAAAATATAGACTGAGGTAACCTACCACGTGTCCCACCTGGAATCACCACCAAGTGTACACTGAAATAAGTCACGCTTCCCTCATGTCTCAAATAGTCCTGTGCAATTCTTAGCATCTGATATAATTCACTATTGAGAAAACTCTCATTGCTGGAAAATACTCTCCCCCGAGCCAATGTCCCAAACATTTTACAAGTTCATCTCCTGGATAACCCCTATCACAAGAGAATCCAATCACCGACTAGATTCACTAGTCTAGCAGTATTCCATATACTAAAACTATCTCCTCAGAGTACACGCTCTTCAAGGAAATCCCTCCAAGACTTCTCCTCAGCAGAACTCCAAACTAATATCTCTGACGACAGCCAGACGATATCTAAACCACTGATACCTAACTAGGCATCTAATCCAAGATCATACCCCGTCATGACTGTTACCAAGACTCTATACTAAGAAGTCTTCCCACCGCCGATCCTGAAGCACAAAGGCTTCTAGGCAATCTTCTGAAGTACAAAGACTCCCAGAGTAACACTGGCATAGGGTTGCGCCCCATCACATCTAGTCATGGTCATAGTCCACAACTCTCGGCATATACTTGACCTGGCATCCTGATGAAATCCCATCATCACCAGTCCCAACCTTACGAAGGTCAGACATACTATCGTTCTAAATAAATAACCTAGAACAAAACTCAAAATTCCAAATTGAATAATATTTCCATGCCTCTAGATGAATCACCTCATCACTGGCACTAACCCAGTCAAACGACTAATTAGGTCAATCCAAGGAAAACACCTAGACTTACCCCATGTCAATCAGTTACAGCTGGATTACTCAAAACCCATGGGCTAGCATAGCTAATCACTAATCAACTAGAATCAAGCCAAACTTAGAAAATCACCGCAGTCATTCACAAATTTCTGGATAAATAATACATGTATCATTTCTTCAAGTTATGTACAATTCCCTTTATTACAATCCCATGTAATACAATTACAGTATTCGAAAAATGCAACAAAAAGTGTACAACCAATAACTTGAAATGATACAACCAGATTCTGATGATTCATTACAACTAAAGTACTGTTTTATAATTACATCAATACAGTATTTAAAATCATCGTACTAGTCTTCGTTCCTTGAGCATGAAGATTCTAATAGACACACGCATCAATGCTAGCATACTCCTGACCAAATCTCTCTACCCGTCCTCCTGCAAAGAAATCCGGAGATATGATCCGCGCTCGCTAATCAGCTATGCTCTGCATCAATGTCTGTCAGTTGGCCTCTTCTGCTCACGATCTACTGTCAGCTTTCTTCTTGTAACTATTTCATGCTTTTGAACATGAAGTTTCTCGTATGCCTACCAAAAGCATCGATACAAGCATACCGGAAAAACCATTTTCTGCATGAGTTTAATGACCTTGTGCTCAAAAACCTTTCATGCCTTAGGCACTCGAGGCATTTCCTGGCAAAGGTCTATCTGAAAATCTCTCCAACTAAGATTGGAGAACCTCCAGAGTAGTGTCATCATGGTATGGACTGTATAGATGCAAACATCAAGTGTGTCCCAACCAATCCTCTGCCACTGCCTCTGACATCTGGTACTCGATCCAAAGCTAGGATCTATATGAGTAGAATTCTCAAATACTCGGACACAATCCATCGCTCTTGTCCGCACTCACTGGATTCCCATAAGCCAAATCTTCAAAAATCCTGCCGATGATGATAGTCTTCGGGAAACCTAATTGCCACATCATCATCTCTTCCATGGTCTCATCGATCCTACAAGGATAACCCAAAAGTCTTATTACTATTTCCCAAGTCTCTTGTATGCATGCTCTGATACCATAAATGTAGCGACCCGACCAGGATCCACTACCTAATCAGAGTTAAGAGCATAATTAAGCATGCATTAAATAAATCACTGCGGAAGACTTAAATACAAGTAGACCAGCGGAATACAACTGGTTAAACAAATTCGATTATACAACCCAATCGAATAACTTAAATAAAACCTACTGCTAATCTTGCTGTCTTCAAGGGTCACTAGCCTATCCAAGTTCCTGGTGCTCAATCCTGCACCTAATACCTGCCCCGTCGAATGGGGTGTCCAGACACACAGAAAAGACTGGACGTGAGCTCTAAGCTCAATACACAAATACAGATAAACATACAAATATGATGCATGCAAATGACAGGGTACCCATATCAGGGATAACTGTATGCAAACTGCTCAGACTTGTGCCTGAGATATGAGCTCGTCACATCGGGGTAGCTAACCACTGTGTGCGACCACTCACTCCCAAATCTCGGACGCAGACCACGGAGTCCTCTAGGTACCAGTACCTAAGGGTACTCAATATCAAACGTCCAAACAGGGTTGAGCAACACTAACTGGCTCATCTCAAAAGATGTATAGATGTACAGGCACAAGATGATATGTACATGTCATATATCAATAACAATATCATTCAAACACATAAATGCAACATATAAGCATGCATATCCACTGGCAATCTCAGTCAGTACTTACGTACCTTACTACAGGCAGTCCTAGTAGTCCCACTCTAGGTTCCAAGCATATCATCAACTCTACAATGAAAATACCCATGCATCATCTATTAAGCTTTAAAAACCTTAACTAAGATATTTCATACTCCTAAATAATTTAAGGAGACCACAGCTATACCTGCGTCCGTCATCATCCCACTGATGACGACTGCCTCAAAACTTAGGCACATCTCAGCTTTGCCGCCGGGATGGCTCCGCTACTTCCGGATTCTCAATAGGACGCCTAGAACTCCCTAGATCTGACTAGAAAGGCTAAGAAAAGAGAGAGAAGAGAGGAGAGGTGCGAGTTGGAATGAAGCCTCAGATCCCATATTTATAGACGCGGAACGGAATGTCCGTTCCTCCATCATTGCATCCGTTCGCCATCGTTGCGTCCATCCGACGAACGTTGAGTTCGATGTCCCATCATGTTCATAAGCAATGACATCATTTTGCTGATGTCACGGATGATATCAGATGGCACGAACGTTGCATCCATTCCCCGGACGTTTCTTCCGTTCTAGGTCACCATTCGGGCCATTTCTGATCATTTTGAATCCATTTCTGAAGTCCGTTAATCCAATAGAAATTTCCTTAATCATGTTTTACTAAATCTAAACACGCTCACATGATTAATTTCATATTAATCGCTAAATACGGATACGGGTCACTACAGATTTGTTTTTGCAACGTGTTTTCGGTCAAATCTTGGTTGAAAATCCTTCCCGAATTCTGGCTCCTTTTGGTTTGGACATTTTGGGCAGACTTTTTCTATCCATCTTCCCACGTGAGCCATGTTGCAAAATTTACAGCGAGTTTCTTTACTCTCTGGTAACTTGTTATTCCACATAAGATTTTTTTCTTTTCAAATGAATCTTCTGCAAATCATGTATTTTTCCTATCATATTCTTTAACAGGAATGATCCGTTAACTGAATTTTGGTAAAATTTGAACGAAAACTTAACTTTTTTCGTCTCTGTGATACAGAACCATAATCCTCATGCTCTCCTGGTAGAGATTTCTTCTTCACTAATTGTGGAACCAGGGGCATTTCTTCTATTAGAGGGCCCTTAATAAATTTTTAGCATTTACGTCCGGCCTCCTAAGTTTGATGAAGTGAAAGGCTTCATGTGAGACTTTTCCAGCTACTTTTGGTGCTATGCTGAAAAAGTATATATAGTTCACTAATATCTCCTCTAGACAAATAATCATTATTTTTCCAAGTTTCATGAACTGCTTCTTGGATCCATTTTGGTAACAAGTCTATCTCCGAGAAACCTGGTGAGGTGGTATAAACCGAGGCAAGTGCCCCAAAATCATACCCCTAGTTTAACATCTTTTGGATGGGCGTTGGGTTTCATTCACATCCTTGGATATTTTTTTGCAACATCAACCTGACCTGTAGCCAAATGAATTCGTACTCTAGTTTTTAATTTTTCCCAGGTTTGTTGATATACCTAAAATGAAGATATTGTAGTTTAATTAGTGTCAACCAGAGTTTTTCCCATGTCAGATTGAGGTATAAGGTTGATCTCTCCCACTTCAATCCCCGAGGTGAAGAGTTGTCTTGATGGCTCGAGATAAGGATCTGAAGTTTCAATTTTTTTTTGGGTCAACTCATCCGGAATGATCTTGACTTAGCACTTGTGCTAGGGGTACTTAAATCCTCTGCTCCAGGTGTAGAGTGTTGTACATTACTCTCTTTTTGTAAAACTAACGGTTTCTCAATACTTGGAGGATCGGATTTTGTAATACAGACCATAACTAAGTATAAGCTTGTATGCATCTTGTGATTCGATCAAAGACAGATCTCTTGTAATGCTCGTAAATTCGTTTGCGTAAATCTGCATGCATAACTAGAGAATTTAATGATTTAAAAATTACAAATAGAGGGTTAAATGGTTTTATGTAAATTATATGAAATTATTTGCATGTTTTAAATTGTATTTTAGCATGTAACCCTTAGTTATGCCATTTTTGGAATTTTTAGAAATATTATTTTTCGATCACATAGACGGAACCGTGGATGAACGAGATATAGTAATTTTACTCCAAATATTTTTTATGAGAATTTTGTGAGCCTTGAATTATTATTTTAAGGTATTATTTTCAGAAAATAGTAGGTTTAATATATATATATATATATATATATATATATATATGTGTGTGTGTGTGTGTGTGTATGTGTGTGTGTGTGTGTGTATGCATATGAGTCCAATTTTCATCAAAATAAGCTATTTTAAGAGTTTTTAATAGGCTTTTAAATATCCATAATTATATATCACGAAAATTAATCTAAAAATATTAATTTTTAAAGGCTATTTTTATATTAAACATGATATAATATTTTCCAAAAATATAATTTAACAATTAAATAAGTAGATAAAATATATTTAGCCCTTATTTCATCTTCTCTTTCACGTTAATTTACCCTAGCCGCCATATACCCTATCTCCCTAACGTTATTCATCAGAAAACACACTTCTCACACACGAGTTTTGAAGACTTAAGCAAAGGGTTATAGCTCGTTCGTTCCGGAGATCTTCGTATGCTCCAAGAACTCGTTTTTGGCTTCTAAATTAAAAAAGGCACGTTTGAATTATCTCCTTGTAAACCATTTAAGCCATATTATCTGTAATGAGCATGAAAATGTTGATTTAGCATGGTAGGATTGAATTGCATGAAACTTTTGTTGATATGCATATGTATCTCACGTTGTTTCTCTTTTTAAGGCATGAATCTCACGTTTTTATGGTATGGATTGGCTATGGATGTTGGCTCATTCCTAGGTGGGTGTCTAAGAGTCCTTAGGGAGTTGGGTCAGATTTTTTATTGTGGAACAGGCTGGAATCGTGGCTTTTCCCTTCTGATGCACCAAATCGTGCAATGTAAGGGTTTTGGGGAAGAGAGGCTTGTTCTCCTTCCTCTGGCCACGGTTTTATGTAAGGGTGGATGGGTTGGAACCTCCTAGATTTTGGATAAGTTTTATAAGTGGCTTTACGATCTGTGGTGGTCGGAGCAAGCGGCACAAATGAAAGTTCGGCCACTGGTCCAATATGTGCGTCAGGAGGGAACAACCCTATTGCGGGGCATCGTTTGAGTTGTAGGGGTCACGGTTTGGGCTGGGTTTTGGCTTGACAGAAACGTCTGGAAGTGGGATAGGTGTAGGTGGTGGTGCTTCAGCCGGTGGTGGCCGGAGCAGGGCGGTTGATGCCTCTGAATAGAAGCTGGTCGTGGCAGCAGTTAGGAGAAGGAAGGGGACTTTTTTTTGGGCTTTTCGAGACGGGTTTGTGTCTACGGGCTCGGGTAGGGTATGAAAAGATGTCGGGTCAAGTTAATTGGGTCCGAGTTTGGGTTGTGTTAGTTGGGCTCGGGTACTTATTTTTAAATTAATTATTAGTTTAAGATTTTTAATGAGCTTAAGTCTAAGTTAAATAAATAATTAGGCCACATGGGTTTTTATTAATTGGGCTTAAATAATTAATTAAGTTCAATAATTTTTAGGGCCCATGGAAGTCATTGGGTCAGTTTTAGTAATTTGGGCACATTGGGCCAGTCTAGGTTATTAATGAGTTTGGGCTTCACTAATAGGCCAGGAATGTTCTATTGGGCTTAAATAAATTTATTTGGGTTAAATTTAAGTTAATGGGCTTAAGATGAGTTTTTGGGCCAGTATAGAAGTCTATGAGCCTAAGTCGAAGGAGTCAGCAGCCTGAACCAGTTGATAACTGTGTTTTATATGCATATTTTTGTGTTGATTTATTATTGTTTTTCATGCATTCATGAGTTATTGTTGTTGTTTTTATTGGTTTTAAGCATGTTTTATGAATTTGTCTGCATAACGTCTCTCCTGGTTTATTTTATAGGAAAATTCAGAAAAAATGAAGATTTGGCCAAATTTATACTCGCTCAAGCGCATGTTGTGCTCGCTCGAGCGAGGCTGAGGGAGAATAAAAGAATCTTCATATGCACGCTCGCTCGAGCGCACATTGAGCCCGCTCGAGTGAGAAAGGCGGAACAAAACATCCCGGGATAGAGTCACGCTCACTCAAGCGCACATTGTGCCCGATCGAGAGAGAAAGACGGGCAGAATTTTTAAAGATGGAAACTCTTGCTCGGATTGCATAATATCTTTTAGAGATTTTTGGGCATATAAAAGGCTATATTTCCATCAGATTGAGGGTTACGCAAGGATTGAAGAGGCAAGAGGCGGCTACATCATCATCTACACATCTTTTCTTCTTTTCTTTATTTTTGATTTTTTAGTTGATGTTTTGGATTAAAAAAATTTTGTTCAGAATTATGTTAGACTTTGAGTAGTTTTTCTTTTCGATCAAGGCCACGTGATTGGGCCGGACAAATTTATGTAGAAAACTAGGATGTTTATTTGGGATTTTTCAGATTTGATTCTATTTTATTGATTGTTAGATTTATTTTTGTCTTGTGAATAGCCTGATCAACTATTTGCTTTCATGTTAATTGGTCCTAAGTCTACAGAGGAGGGATTGATTTTGATCACTTTAATAATCAACACATGGTAAAATCGACTAAAAATAGTATTCGATTTCAGTGTGCGGTTTAGGTGAAAACTAAATTCTCAAAGTTCTTCGTGCGTTTGAATATTATTAGAATTACAAAAAATTAATCCATCAATATTTGAAATAGGTTTGATTGTTCTAGAAATAGACCTTTGAACAAGTTAGGATAATTCCCGTAATTTAAGATTAAATCTGAGTCCGAAATTGGCTACATGTTACATAATTTGTCTGGTACCTACGCGTGTCCTTGATCGAGTTTTTCTCCTATTTGAATTTAATCCAAAAATTTCTGCTGCGTTTTTAATTGAACTTTATTTGCAATTTAATTTCTTATTTAAAAATCTGAAAATTCATCACTTTTATTGATTAGTCTAGATTAAGTAGGAATACTCACATTTTGGTACTCATACATATACATTCCCTGTGGGTTGGACATCTGGACCTTTGTTCACTATCTATTACCTGACCTGGTATGCTTGCCAGTAGATTTTTATCACACCGATTTAGACGGTCACCAGTCCATGAAAAATATGCATAGTTCGTAAATATATATTTAATTCTTGCATGAATATTTAAGTATGTAAAAGTATTATTTTTATATAAAATAATTAAATATATATTTACAGAAAATTTTTTATGAAAATAAGATCATGAAGAATTTTTATGTTTGTGCATGATGAATGATGTATATGTATGATTATGGGCATGAAAATTATTTTAAGGAAGTTGAAGTAGGTGTGTGACAACCTACGGGATTGGGGATGTGATGCCTAGGCCCGGAGCCCTTTTCATATGACACAGAACTGTGGGTAGGGATACTGGGACCCGATTGCCTTTCCATACGACCATGATTATGATTTGTCTACGGATATCAATCAACATGACACGTCACACATCATGGATATAACCTTCATGAAAATTTATAGTTATGATATGCCCTAAGTATTTATGTATGATGAACATGTTATGATATGATTATGCATGAAATGTTTAAGTTCAGCCATGTGTTATGATTTTTAAGAACATGCATATATATATATATATATATATATATATATATATATATATATATATATATATATATATACTTTTTTCAGCTGCCCACCTATCATGCTCACTACCATGCCCACCAATGATGTGGCATTATTCTATTGGACCTACAATTTATCACATCTTTATCACATCCAATAAAATAATGTCACATCATTGGTGGGCATGGTAGTGGACATGATAGGTGGGCAGCTGAAAAAAACTCATATATATATAATATATATATATATATAATATATAATATATATATATATATATAAATATATATATATATATATATATATATAGTATTATGTGTGTTGCATGTAATATGTGATGCATAAGTTTTTATCATGTTGTTACTATGAGATAGAACGTGTTGAGACTCTAGGCTCACTAGACTTAAATGATGCATGTGAGCAAGAATATGATTTAGAGAATATATCCCCGACTGGCGATGAAGACGTATGAGCCTCCCGGTAGCCGGCTAGCCCGTGACCTACGCTCAGTTTTATTTTAGTGATTTTGATGAACAGTATAGTTTTCCGCACAAGTATTATTATTTCATGAGTTCATGGATTTTAAGTTGAAGTTTTTATGAGAATTTGAGTGGTGATATTTTATGCATGGATTTTTGGATATTAAATCTTGATATATTTATTTGCATTCAAAATTATGGAGTTTTATGTGTAGAATATTTTGTTGTAAATTATTTTAAGCTTATGTGCATATATGTATGAGCATATATGTATTATTTTTATTTTAAATTAATATATGTATTTATATATAAATTTATATTATATAAAGTATTTTTAAAAAAATCAGTAGTAATAGGAACTAGTCATTTCAGTGCAATCGTATTGAACTTGTTGTAGCCTACTAGCCACTTTTGCATTTAGTGCAATCCTATTGAACTCGTTTTGAAGCATTTCAAGGTGTCCCTCAAATGCTTCTACATTTTCATGATGACATCAACATCAACACTGTTCATCCCTTGTTAAGAAATCTGCAAGAATATTTTCATGAGATCTGATAATAACAATAAAAAAATATAATTTTGACATAAAGCTTGCCATCTTAATAATCTATCCTTTTATGGCTTAGATACAATTTTATTCTTTAAAAAGTATTTTACTTTTGTATTATCAACTTTTAAAATAAATTTCTTAGAGAGTAAAAATAATGGCCATTTTTCAAAGGCCTTTTTCACCACAAATAATTTTTTTTCGTTGATATGACATCTTGCTGCTTCTGCATCTAAGAATAGATCACTGTAGTATTTGCATGGCTGATCTCCATCTGGTGTGAGCTTTGTAAGAACCGTTGCCCACCAATGATCACTAGCATCTGTGTATAATACTAGTTCATCTTCATCTTGAGAGAGAGTCATTTTTTGGAGATATTTGCAAATCTCTTATAATTTACTAAGGCCCTTGCGTGGTCTTATGTCCTTACGAATCTGACATCTTTTTTTAAGTAATGGAATAAATATTTTTATGTGTTTTGCCAGATTCTTTATGAACATTCCAGAAAAATTAACAAATCCTATGAAACTTTGGAACTGATTCTTGTCTTTGATAATCTCTGGAAAATTTTGCACCTTTTTTACAATATGTTCTTGCAAAATTATTCTTGATTCAACTAATTCTACTCCAAGGAATTCAATTTTCCTTTTAGCAATGACTTCTTTATTTTCAGACAAAATCATTCCTTTATATGCTATTAAAATATCATCAATAGAGACAAACATAAACTCAAGATAATATTTGAATAAGTTGTGTATTTTTCTTTGAAATATTTGGGGTACATTAGCCAATCCCATCGGTAATACTTCCCAAATATAATGATATTATGGTGTGAAGAAAGCTGTGAATTTCTTGATTTCCTCCTTCATTCGAATCTGATAGAATTCGGACTTACAATCAAATTTAAAGAACAATTTTGCATTGTGTATACAACTGATTAAGTGATCTATACTTGGTATAAAATACCCATCAAATTTCAAGATTTTATTTATTTCTTGGTAATTAATGACTAATTTTATCTCATCATGATTTCTTACCAGAAATCCCGGAATGTTGTATGGTGATATTTTTGTTTTGATCAGACAAAATTCCAAATGTTCCTTGATAATCATCTACATATCCATCTGGTCAATTATGTTCATCGGGATAGGTTTGCGTCTTAGAAACTGATACTCTTTGTCTTCCTTAATTTTTAGGCTATCTTGGAGTTGGTTTCATTCTCACCATGCCTAAGGATTTTCATTGTAATTTTCTTTAATCCTTCTCTTGAAATCTTCTAGGGATACCTTTGTTTCTAGATCTACTTATTTTTGGTGTAAAGCTATCTTAAGAAACTCTATTTCTTCTTGTTGGAGTTCATGTTCCGTTCTTATTTTGAGATTTGTTTTTATAAACCTTCTAGAGTCTTTCATTTTTGTGAGTAGAAGCTTTCTTTCATCACCTCGCTTGTTGTGGAATTGGATTGGCATTTTCATATAAAATTCCTCCATTATTCTTTGAACTATGATTTTGTGATCACACGGTGTTGTGAACATTAATCTTCTGGTCTCGTTTTCTTGTGTATAGGAATTAAACACTTGTAGAAAATTATTTCCTAACAAGATGTCTGCTCCTGTATCATGAAAATAAATCAGTGATGTCTTTACCTTATACAAAGTTGTTTGACCAGCTCCACCAATTAAAATTTCAGATTTTTCAATACCTTTACTTAAGATTATGATTCTTTTTGAGAAATTTCGTCTAGCTATTTGAGGTAGTTATTCCAGTTCTTTTGGAAAAACTCTTATTTTTGCTGTACAAATTCCAGCTACTGAATCAATATAAGCAGCAAAGTATTATGTTTTATATTGTTCATATAACATCTCAACTGAGATGTATATCAAGAATGGAGTGGTGGTCATTGAATTTTCCATACTTGGTTCTCTGCCACAAACTCCATTCCATTTTCTAGTTGTTTCCAAGGTTTATGTTCCTCCAGGAACTCTAAACCTAGAACTAGTTGATCGGGTTATTTTCCTGGAACACCCTTAATATAAGCCTCTAAGTTTATGATATTTATTACTCCTTCGTAGGTTTCTATTACTAGTTGTTCTAAATAGTATATAGTATTACAAGAGAATTGATTCCTCTAACATGTAATATCAAATTCTATTTTGAATTCTCTCCATCCTTTTTGACATCTAAGTTTTTCGAGAATTGAATTTTTTTTGGTAAATTGGATTTCTTGCACAGAAGTTTTTCCCCATGTATAACTAGTGATTTCATCTCCTTGAAAACATAGTCTCTTTGGTTCTAATCTAAAACTTTGATTTCTTTGTAAAATCGGTTTGTCTTGGATTTTTATACCAATTTCCTGTAATAATGTTCAAGTGACCCGTCAAGGAAACACTAACTAATAAAAAATTAAGCATGCAAAATAACTTAAACACAATAATCAATTAAACCAGCATAAATTAAAATAATTCAAATAAAACTACCGGCAAGAATACAACCGGCCCAAAACAAACATCGACAAATGTTATACAACCCCATCGAATAGAAATACTAAATTCCTCAAATGGAAACCTGGTACAGTACAATCCACTCTATTGTAGCTCAACGACCGCTACCTCCTGGTCTGTCTAACCTAAGTCATGTCCCGTAGAATGGGGTGTCCAGAACAAAAACTCACGACGTGAGCTAACAATGCTCAGTACCAAAGTATGAGTATACACATGCTATGAATGCTAAATATGATGAACGGGTACCAAAAATCTATCACGGTGGAAACTCTTGCTCAACAAATCGGACCATGGTATGTAGCACACCGGGCCATCGCATCAGTAGGTACTCCCATACCATAAGAAATAAGTGGAATATCCGGACCCAAATCCATGAAATCCATCAAAAAGACTTCAGGGCTTAGCAACCCCTATTCTGGTAATATCAAGGTGTAGGCTCAACATGATAATGCATGCAGCATAATAATCGTGACATAATATATGCACATAGTTTATGTCATATAAACCATGAAAACATAGAGCATGCATACTCAAGCACGGTATCCCGAATAATACGTTTGTACCTCAAAATAATCAACCTAGCGATACTAGCTCTCTAGTCCAAGCCTATATGCAGACAATCACCATATCACTATACGTATAATAAAAGCCTTAACTAGACTAATGTCTACTCACTAAAGCTAATCAGAGTCTAGAGATATACCTGCATCCGTAGTCAGCCCTTTGATGATGATTGCCCTAAAATCAAGGTACAACACTGCTACAATCCTAGTAGCACTTCGTCACCACCCAGCCCTCGAATACGATGCTCGGAAACCTTAAAACTAAAAAGAAAAAGAGAGGGTGGAGTAATGAGCACTTTGGAAGTAGAAGTGAGAGGCAACTATTTTAGTTGCCCTTTCTGCTCTTTATTGAGAAATGAAGACTCTTTTTGTGTTGAAGAAAAATAAATTGAAGGTACTTGAGCTTTGGATACATCATCTAGAAGATTCTAACCTTGATCCGGATAAGTAAAATGTTGGTTTGAGACTTAAGCTCAAGTGATCCATCCCAGATGACCTACTTAACGAGGATAAAAGCATGCAATTAACCTAAGATAAGCATAATAAAATAAAACAATGGAAACTTAAGTTAATACAATGCAATCTAAAGTCTATAGATACCCAAAATATAATACAACCATGTTGAAAGAGTACAAAATACAACAACTGAAAGGAAACCCACAATCAACTCCTCGAAAACGCTGCAAATCTACCTCAATGACAACTCTCACTGGGTCAGTTCAACCTAATGTCTTCCCCATTGAATGGGGTGTTTAAGACAAAACCAAGGACGCGAGCGCTAACAACACTCAATATGAAAGTATGAGTACACATATGCTATGAGTGCATGAATGCAAAAGTACAGGGTACCAGAATCCTATCATGGTCAAACTCTGTTCAGTCGGGATGGCGCCATGGTAAATATGTATCACTATGGGCCGTCGCATTAGGGGGTGGTTCACAAAATAGAAATAATCTGTGATATATGTGACCTTATCTTGTACTAGCGGGTCCAACCATCCGCTAAGAAAAAAGAGGTTGAGTGAACCCTCTACATGATATATCAAGGGTACATGCTCAACATGATAATATATGCACATAAAACATGCCAGATGAACATGAAAACATAGAACATGCATACTCAATCAGGATATCTCAGATAATACTTTCTTACCTCTATCAAGCAACCTAGAAACTCTGGCTCACAAGTCCAAGCCTATAATCAAGTAATTACCATAACTAATAGTTAATCCCAAAATCTTATAAGAGCCTATACTTATACCTGTGTCCGCTGTTAGCCCTTTGGAATCAAAGGTCCTGCCTCTTGGACACAGCTCCGCATCTAGCTTGAAATCACCTTTCTAGTGCCCAACCCTAAAAACACTGCCTAGGACATGCAATAATGCACCAAAAAAGGAGGGAGATATTGGAAACAAGCATCTAAAGCTGATCTCGGATGACCTATTTATTGGCAACGATCGGACGCTCTGATTCCTAGATCGGATGTTCCGATCCAGCATGGTTTCCACTTTCCAAACTGTTTACTTTGGAAGCTCCAATCTCCCTCTTCAGATCTTCCCATATCATTCATGCACTAATGTTTCTAAATCCTCTTGACACCTAAGTGGTTGGCTAAGTTCGGACCATCTGAATTCCCACGTGTCTGTGTGTAGTTGACATCTCACAATCTACATGGCACAACACTGATCTGACCTTCTGATCCTAGTTTGGATCTTCCAAACTCTACCTCTGTTTCTGATCCTAACTTTGATCAGTTCGGTGCTTCCAATCTACATTCGGATTTTCCAAACCCTTTGGATCTTCCTAATCCTTTGGAGGTTCCAAATCCTGGAATCTTTATTCTTGACTCAATTATGTAGTTGATTTGTTTAAATTAATAACCCTTGATCGTGATTAAATCACCTAAAATGGTATCCGGGTTACTACATGAGCCTAATTTTGAGCTTCTTCAGTCTAAATGGTAGTCTGTGCAGCGTCAGTGTGGCCTACATGAACCTTTGTGCTTGATTTATCTTTGGACTGATCTATGGAAAGGTCAGATTTAATATTTTATTCTTCAAGATCAAACAGGTCTAGGTTAGCATATGAGGTATCATTCTATTCTGTGGCTTTTTGGTCGATCTGAAGTGGTATATTCATATCCTCTCTCATGGTCTTTGATATCATTGACGTGGTTAATGCATCCATCTCAATTTGGCTGATAACTGCAGAATCTTCAGAAATAGTTGGACTGTGCAGATTTTAGTTTGCTTGGTTGTTCATCAAAACTTGTCTGACTATACTTTCCGTTATCATTGTTTCTATGAATTCTCTTCTGTCCAATGCTTGAGAAATTTATGTGGTCTCAACCCACTCAAGAATCTTTTGTTCCAAAGAAGCCAAAGATTTATGGAACTTCCAATATTTGAAGTCCATTGAAGTGAACCTTGGTTCTATATCGAGCCCACTTATCAAAAAACTTCATCCCTTCTTCAGTCTGAACCTCAAATTTCTTCATGTCATGATTGATAGCCATCTGAATGCTTGACAAAAATTTGGACAGAACCTTTTCACTTGGTCCTTGAACTGATTCTTACCAGAGTCCATGCTCTCAATATATGTGTAAGGTCCAAAAATCCACAGAACTTACTCACGGGGAATTATTTAAATAGCATTGAAAATTATGTGTTTAATTGTCTAAATTATGAGATTTTATGCAAAAATGTTAGTTTTAATATTTTCAGGTATGGGTTAATTCCAGGGACCAAGGAGTCGAGGTTAGATTATGAGCGAAGCCTAATCAATTTTAAGTCAAGCATGTTTTACTTAGATTTATTTTAAAGTTTCAAATGTGTATTTGTGCAGCCTTTTATTTTAAAATTTGGATTTTCATCTAATTTTTAAAAGTATAGAGGGAGTTGTGAGTATTTTAAGTTGTCAAGCCAACTTTTGGCCCAAGTATTTAGTGCAGATTGTGCATCATGTTTTTCTCCCAATTTCCTCACTTTCACGCAGCCACCACCCTCTCCCCTAACCCTCACTTTTTCAAAAAAATATGCAAACTTTTAAAGAATATTCATCGTTTGTGTGAAGGTTAGATTGTTCCAACATCCGGATTTATTCCTTCCCACGAAAGATAGACAAGTTTTAATCTATTTTGAAACCACCATTCAAGAATAATATATATTTTGATATGAAAACTTCATATTGATGTGTATGTATTGTATATGGCCTTGATTGTTTGAGATATTTTGATGAGCATGATGTAGTACTCAAAAACGTGAATCGTTTTTAAAGTTTTGGTTTAAAGATTTTTGAGAAAGACGTTTGAATCGGAGTATTTTTTGTGTGTGTATTTGAATGCAAAGTTTTGATTCTAATATTTTGAAGTTTGTTTTTCTTTTGTCGAATCCTATTCAAGTTTTTATAGTTTTTCATTGGTGTTATCAATATTTTCAACGTATGAGTGATTACGTTCAAAAAGAGATCGAAAAAGACAAAAAAAGACGAAGAATATGACATTTTTGCACCCTACGTCATTGCGTGTGTTCTCACGTAGCAGCCCAGGCATAGGGGCGCCCCCGCATCGGGCGTTGTGCTGAAGCGCGCAAGAATGCATGCCCCAACGCTTCAGGTTCTGCCCTTGGCCTTTTTGTTACAATCTGATTTCTAAATTTTATTTCATGGTCTTTCAATGTATTATGAACATTTTAAGACCTATATTGAAATGATTTTGAGTTTCGACGTCTAGAACGAAAATAACGACTTACATGACTCGGTATACTTATGTATTGAATCGTATGCTATACTTTTCTCATGATATTTATGTTCCATACGAAAATCATGAAATTTTGTGAAAGTTTTAGGGGCGTTCTTGGTTTCCTTTCTTTTACATGCATGATTTTCATGAACGAAAAGTTAAAAGAATGATGTCATGATGTTATTTTAGATAAAGAGAAGTGTCATGAAAGAATGATGAAGTTTTATGAAGTTCATGATGTTTTGATGATTTTAAGATAATGAATGATGTTACGTATGGATGTAAATATTTTGATGTCTCGTGTGGACTTGTGGTGGCAACGATCAGTATGGGATGGTACACATATTGGCACAAGGCTGGTATGATATGTACCAAATTATATGCTTGTTTTACAATGACCGTGATCGCATGACCCTAAGGCTCTAATGGTTTCCACATTTACACATATTTCATCACCCCAAAATGTAGTTGACTTTCAGTCGCTATGCATGATTATGTTGTTATAAATCCAAAACATGTTTTAATATTTTGATTAAATATACATTTATTACATATGTATGCTTGTTGAGTCCTTATACTCACAATACTTGAATGGTATAGGTGAGGATGATACGGTTAATGAGTTTGTCATTGTACAAGATGCAGAGTGATCGAGGAAGCAAGGAGCTGCGTGCAAAGGCTGTTACGAACCGTGTCAAGCAATGTTTTATGTTTCCTAAACAATTTTCTAATTGTTATGGTTTTGAAACGAGTTTTTATACACTAAAAGTTTTCATTTGGTTAGTTTGTTGATAGTTTTGGAGCAAAATTTTTAGCGTTCAAGTCCACGTATATTTCTTTTTCAAGTTAATGAAAATTATTTTCCGTGAATTTATTTTTTTTTGTCACATTTTATTTATTTGAGAGAATGTAAGATGGTAGTGTATTTAAAGACTTCTGATAAGTGCAATTTATGAACTTAATTTACATTTGATTTGACTTGAATTTTGTGATGTATCGAGTGAATTTTATGCATATTTGTTGTTGTTTTTGTGAGATGCAAGGATTGAAAGAAAAGTAACAAGAAGCGGAAAGATGAATTACAGGACAACAAACTTCAAAAAATTACTGGGGATGCTAGAAACAACCAATTCCGATCTCCACCGTTCAAATTTAATTTTAGGATGTTTTAAATCTGATGTCAAACTTTCAGCATGATCCGATAGCTAGAACTTCAGTTATAAATTTTTCAAGAAGGCTGCGCAGATGGTGAAATGGAAGCTACAGATAGCGCCTAGTCGCTTAGTCTGTTCGAGAGAACAAAAATAATACGAAGGAGCAGTGCCCCAGCGCCCGAAACTGGCACCCTAGAGCTGCTGCTGCGAGATAGAAAGTTCAGAATTTCGGAAATTTAAAAGGCTCGATCGTCGAGATTTATTTGACGGGCTTCGAGGAGGAATAAAAAGGGAAAGAGTTGCACACGTCAGAGAAAAAACACGCACAAGGAGCCACACACTTTGGAGAGAATTGAGAGGAGAAGAAGCGGCACCCAAACAACAGAACCACAAACAACTACGCATTCAAGTAGGCTTGGGACACGGATTTGAGACGTGGGAGTGAACGACAAGGGATAATCGAATCAAAATAAAGAGAAAATTCATCTGGGGACAAAAAATCAACTCTAATCTGTGATTTTTATTATTTGCCTTGATTTATTATGATATTTTTGAATATGTCTATGTATTTAATTATTTCATTATAAAATTATTGGTTGTTTCTAGAGATTGACGGATCTTGATTTGATTTTCATCTTTTGAATATTATTTTGCCTACTATTATTTGTTCTTAATCATTTATTTGTGTATTCTTGATTTGATTGCCTTTCAATTTACTGGTCATAGATTGAATGTTAAATTTATTTAAAATCTGGCATTCGGGAGAGGAGATTTTGAATAGGATCATAGGAAAACACAACCTAGGAGTTTTTTAGAGTTCGGGAGGCTTACAAGTTCTTTTGAGGTCATTGAAAGAGAACCATAGAACTTGATTAAATTATTTTGTTGTTTGATTTCTGATAGGGATATCGAAATTAACATTAGAATAATAACATTTACTCGACGCTCGAGAGAGCCAGTAAATAACAATTAAGGGTCCTTTGCCTATAAATTGGAATAGATGATATAATCAATTGATATGATTTTCATGAATGAAAATCGAGTGATATCTTGTATTTAGAACCCGTCTCAGATCGTTTACCCAAAGACATACTTGAAATTCTGGACTTTTATTTTATTTTATTTTAGTTTATTTAATTTTAAACTTTGATTTTCTAAACAAAGTGGAGATTATTTTAATTGCAGTATTTAGTGTGAACATAAATTTTCAATCCTCCTGGGACCGACATTCTACTCATTCTTTATTAAAACTTGACACCGTGCACTTGCGAGCACAAAATCATGCAACAACTTCACAGTTAGTATCATAGAAATCGGTTTTGTAACACAGTATCCGCATGCACTCTCGCTAAAGACTTAGGTACTTCCGTCGTCAAGTATGTAAGATTTATGCTTAAAAGTTAAATTTATGAGATTATTTATGTTATTGTTTATGTTTTTTGTGATAAAGACGTGAGTTAATGATGTGGATGATGTTTTACTTTTAGTATTATGGTTGTACGTGGAGGTCAGAACAACAATGACGCGAACGATCAGAACAACCAGTTTTTGGCTGGGTTAGCCACCCTGTTGCAAGAACATAGTCGAGCACAAGGGGAACAGATTCAGATGCTGACTCAGACGCAGGAGAGCAATGGAGCACATGTCCACCCAGCTAGTGTTACCAATCCGATCTTCAAGCTGTTCAAGGATTTGGGGTCCAATGAGTTTGATGGTACTACTGAACATTTAGTTTCTGAAGAGTGGGTCTGGTCATTGGAGACTATATTTCAGTTCATGCAGCTGACTGATGTTTATTGGGTGAGATGTTCCATTTTCATGTTCCAATAGGATGCCACATCTGGTGGCAAGGGGCATGTTTGGTGTTGAACATGGCGATGCTGACATGGAATGAATTTAAATATGTATTCTATGGGAAGTAATTCACTATCAATACCAGGAACAGGCTGGCAAGGTATTTTATGGAGCTTTGACAGGGAAGTATGTTGGTGGCTGAATATGCAAAAAAGTTAGAGAGAGGGCGTTACTTTGTTCCCTTGATTGCAGAGAGGCCGTACGAAGAGCTGAATCATTTCATGGAAGGTCCAAATTCAGATATTCGGCATGATGTCAGACTGAGCCGAGTCACCATGTATCGTGAAGTGGTGGAACAGTTTTTGTTGTCCGAGAAGGAAAATAATGATATGTATCACAATACAAAAGGACTTACCAGGGTCGTGACCAGCAAGGAATGAGCAAGAAGAATTCGTTCCCAACGGAGTTTCAGAGAAGGCCAAAGCAGGCACAGCCTCGACCCAAAGGCTGTGACCGGTAGCTGGCGTTGCTCCAAAAGTGGATAACTAAGTAGCATGTCCCAAGTGCGATAAGTTTCATATTGACCAGTATATGACGGGTTTGAATGTATGCTACTTTTGCAAGAATCTTGGACACTATGCTAAGGATTGTCTGTAGTCTCAAGAACCGGTCAAAGGAAGGGTCTTTGCTATGACCCATGCACAATTATATCTGGACACTGCCATTATCATGGGTATGATTTTTATTGTTGATTTACCTGCTCATGAATTGATTGGTTCTATAGTAGCCCGGATCCATTTTACAAGATTAATTGAGTAAAATGATTAAGCATGGATTAGAGGCTTAATTTGGAATTAATTGGAAAATTTTCAAAATTTTGGCCAAGGGCATTTCGGAGCATCCAAACTCGAGATCAGGGGGTCCGAACCCTTCGGAGGCATGAATTAGAGGATCGGAGGCTACGGACAGATCGGATCGTCCGAACCAGGATCGAAGCGTCTGATCTTAGTTAGGCCATGCAAGTGTTGAGGTGTCTTGGTTGAACGAACACGTAGCAGTTCAAAGCTTCTGAAGTAGGGATCAGAGCATCCAAACTGTGCATACAATGACGTGTTGCGCATGCAAGGATCGGAGAATCCAATCTCTGCCTATAAATAGGCCCTCCGAGAATCAAAATTTCACACCAAAATCATATCTCTTCTCTCGGTCTTTAGTGTATTCTATGGGTGGCAAAAATTCCCGAAATCCCGACCCTTCCCGAATTCCATCCCATTCCCGTCCCAAAAAAATCCCAACCCAAAATTTTTTCAACCCGAACTTTTGGGATTTTTCCCATCCCGATTAATATCGGGAGAGGGATCGGGAATAAAACCTTATCCCGACGGGATTCCCGAACCGTCCCGAAATAATATAATGATATATTTTATTAATAACTTTATTAATATAATAAACTAAATATTATTAGATTTCAACTCATATAACACTTAATTGTGGACTTAATTAGCATAATTTTTATTGTTGGAACGATCAAATTGTAAAATCACGAAATGACATTTTATTTTTGTGTATTTTTTTAAAAAATAAATTAATAATTTAATTAATTCATGTTTATAATTATCTAATTAAAACAAATATATAGACAAGACTCCAGAGATTAATTTGACAATTTATTTAACAAAATTTATTTAGTAATTATATCTAAACATTTTATTAATAATTATCCGATACATTTTTTCTCTTAGCAAAACTTTGAAACATTATCCAAAATATTTTAATATTATATGTTTTAAGTTTAATATTTATTTTTATTTATAAATATAAGTTTCTAAATAGTATATTTAATAAAATAATCACTTTTTTTATTTTTTGAACGAAATCTTGAATATGAAAAAAAATTCGGGATTTTCTCTCCCTACCCGACGGAATCCCAAATGTTTGGTATGCCGAATAGTCGAGTCCCGAAATATTTCGGGTACGGGATTGGGAAAAAAAAAAATTTCCGATTCTTTTCGGGACGGGAGTTGGGTAGGGGGTTTACGGGACGGGTCCCGACCCTATTCCACCCCTAGTTTATTCTATGTGTTTAAGTGTGTTTCCAGCCTTCCTAGGCTTGGTCCGATAGTTGGCGAGGCGCTCCGGGTTTGCAGCAAAGAGGTGCCAAAGTTCTTGAACAGTCGTCATCAGTGGGTTGACGACAGAAGCAGGTATAGCTCTAGCTCCTTATAGTAAATAGGGAGTACGCTATAGAATAGTTAATGCTTAGAATAAGATTATAATGCATGAGTACTTTGCATTGTAGTGCGGACTGTAGGCTTGGGCTTAGAGCTGGTCTTGCTTGCCTTAGTATATGAGGTACGGAAGTATTATTCGAGATACCCATATTGAGTATGCATGTATTATGTGTTTGCATGTATTATGTGATTGCATGTTATATGATATAGCATGTCACTACTGTATGTTGCATACATGAGCATATTGAGCCTTTACCTTAGAGGTATCCTGTAGTAGGGTGCTCATCCTACGAGGTTGTGGATGGTTGGATACATAAGTCTTGTGTCAGGTCACCGTGATGGTTGGACACATGTACTAGTATCAAGTCACCATTATCAACTGGGTATATGAGCCACCTCCTGAGGCGACGGTGCAGCGTGCTATATACCTTGGGCCCGGTCTATGATCTTGTTTCTTGACCTGAGTGTCTTGGTACCCATTTCACTTGCATACATGCACGTATAATACCGTATACTCATAATCTCATACTGAGAGTTTTATGCTCATGTCCCCATACTTTGTTGTTCTGGACACCCTATTCCATGGTGCAGGTTTGTGGTTGGATGAGGCGGGCGGTTCCAAGAGGGATAAAATAGCAGTTGGCCAGCAGAGATGTAGTAACCCGATTCTATTTTACAAGATTAATTAAGTAAAAATGGCTAATCATGGATTATGGGCTTAATTTGGAATTAATTGGACAATTTTTGGAATTTTGATCAAGCTGAGTTCGAAGCGTCCAAACTAAGATTGGAGGATCCGAACCCTTCGGAGGCTTGAGCTGGTGATCGGAGGATGCGGAGAGATCGGACCGTACGAACCCAAATCGGATCGTCCGAACCGAGTTAGGCCATGCAAGTGAGAGGTGTCAATACTGACCAAACACGTAGCAATATCGTAGCATCCGATGGCAGGATAAGATCGTTCAAAGTGTGCATGTAGTGACGTGTTGCGCATGCAAAGTTCGAACCGTCCAAAGTCTCAGATCGGACCGTCCGAACTCTGCCTATAAATAGGCCATCCAAATTTCAGATTTCTCACACCAATTCTATAGTTCTTCTCTCATCTCTTAGTGTATTATAGGTGTTTTGGGGTGATTTCAGCCTTCCTATGCTTGGTTCGGGAGTTGGCAAGGCGCTACGGGGTTGCTACAGAGCAGTGCCCAAGTTCTAGGGCAGTCATCATCAGCAAGCTGACGACGGACGCAGGTATAGCTCTGGCTCCTTATAGTAAATAGGAAGTATGCTTGAATGCTTAAATCGGTGTGATAAAAATCTACTGGTAAGCGTACCAGGTCAAGTAATAGTATAAGGATTAAATTACAGATGTCGAACCCACAAAGACTAAATAAATTATTACCAAAATATATTTATTTTCACCTAATCTAGACCAAAAAATAAAAATTTATTTGATTGAATGAATTAAAATAAAACTACTAATGAAATTAATCAATAGAATAAATTAAAATAAAAACGCAGCAAAAATTTAAGTGATAAATTCAATAAAGAAAGATTCGATCAAAAACACACGTAGGCACCAAACAAATCATGCAAACACAAGGCAAATTTAGGATTCAGATAAATCTTAAATCACGACGAATTCCCCTAAATTATTTAACAGTATATTTCTAGAATAATTAAACCTATTCAAATATTTACGGATCAATCTTTCATAATTCAAATCAAATTCGAATGCATTAAGAATTATGAGAATTCAGTTTTCACCTAAAGCCGCATACTGAAACCGAATACTATTTCTAGTCGGTTTAACCATATGTCAATTATTGGAGTGATCGAAATAAATTTCTCCTCTGTCGACTTGGAATCAATTAACAAGCAAGTAAATAGTTGATAGGTTATTCACAAGACAGAATTTAAATCCAATAATAAATAATTTGAAGAAAGATCCAAAAAACCTAAAATAATATCCCAATATTCAACAATGATTTGTTCGGCCCAATCTCGTGGCCTTGATCGAAAAGAAACTACTACTCCATAAACGAAATCATGATTCAAACAAAGTTTTTAATCATGAACTAAAAATAAAAAGAAGAAAAGGAAGAAGAAAAGAGAAATCTTCACTCCCAAAGCTTGTAGTAGCCGCCGCCTCTGTGTTGTATCTTCTATGTTCTGGAACCCCCTCTACTGATCTCTAATCTCCTATTTATATGGCTTGAAAAGCATAATAAATAAAGTCCGCAAAACAGGAATTTTTATTTTCGGAAATTCTAAATTTTTTTCTGATTGCGATCTCTTGCTCGAGCGCATAAACGTGCGCTCGAGCGAGCACACTTCTGTCTTGATTCTTTTTTTGCCCATATTTCTCGCTCGAGCGCATAAAGGTACACTCGAGCGAGAACTTTTCTGCGTTGAGAAAAATTCACGCACAGACTAACATGCACAGATGAGCCATATCCCCCGCAGATGCGCCCTCTTCATGGTTTCACAGCTCGCGCAGATGCACCTTGTCTTCTGCTGTGGGGACCTCGGGCTGCTAATCTCAGTTTAAGGCAATTAATGAACAATTAACATTCATTAAACATCAATTAATAAACCAAGAGCAAAGTAAAAAAAAAAAAATTTTTTAAAATTCAGTGTCTCGCTCGATCGATGAAAAACACCCGATCGAGCGAGCACAATTGCTCAGTTCTTGTGTGGAAATATAATTTGGCCTCGCTCGATCCGTCAACTTCTGCGGATCGAGCGAGCCAAATACTCAAAATATTATGTCCGCAATTTACAGGGCTCGCTCGATCCGTCAACTTCTGCGGATCGAGCGGCCTCCAAATTCCAGAAAAACTGCATGATTATTTTTGCTGTCAAAATCGAGCACTATCACTTCTTGTCATCAAGAACAACATAAGGCATGATTTAAAAGTTCCAAAACTTGCATATATACATAAACAAGGTCTCAAACATCTATACATGCATTTATTTACATCAAACAAGTTGCTAAAGAACGATAAACGACATAAACTATCTCAAGTTTCATACATGTATTCCAAAACCAACATAACTAAGGTTTAGTGCTTCTAAAGTTCAAGACATCCTCTACAACCCGAGTCCTCACGTGCTAGACTCTTTCCCAGCTGTCAATGACGTCGATGACTAGCTCCTGCCCCATCTGTTGTCATGCATACATACAAAACAAGACAACAGCCGGATAAACTCCGGTGAGAAACGATTCTCTGTATAACCAACATATAGAAAGCGTTAAATAAATCATCTTGACTCTATTTAAACTCGACTCAACAAATAGAGTAAGTAAACGCTTTACATATGAATTGATTCACATAACTTCAAAGCCATCAAGATTCATAATTGATCTTGACATGGATATCCATCTAACGAGTTCGTAACCGACTCGCAAATAAGGTTAACAGCAACCTTGGCATAGAATCAATTCAATATAGCATCATATCAACTCGAATATAAAGATCCACTACCTGAGATGGATCGACAACATCACAATCAAATCAAAAACATAAACAAGTATGTGGTTTTTGCGGGCCAACTCAAGATTAGTCGTTCTTGACTTTCAAAGTCCCTACTTCGCGATGTCGTCATTATACCTTCATTTATCTTGATTCTGAACTCTTCAAATCTGAAAGATACAACCAAAATACATATATCAACTTCATTTCAATCTATTGTATCAAAATCGAGTCGAAAACAACATAAGATCATCGATCAAACTCATTTCAAACCTCAATCCAACTTCTTCGGTTCAAAGTCGTTGTCTCGAGTCGTTGGCCTTCCAAACTCGACTGAAATGGAAGAATAAAATTCCATAACATTCACATCATCAAGATAAGTGTTTCAGCTTAGCTATCGAATAACAACACAGTCCAAAAACTCAATTAAACGGCATAGCGATTCAAAATCGGTAACCGACGTAATCCCAAAACCATTTCTAACTTCACTTCAATCATTCGTACAACATATATCAGCTAATATATATCTTCAAAATCCTCATATCAGCAGCTAGAACAATTGGTATATATGCTGGAATCAAAGTTGAATACATTTAACACAAACTCATCAATTCGGTTTCGATATAGAATCGCATAAACGTCGATAAACATGATCAAAAACTCAACATCTGATATCTGTCAACTTTCGAGCTTCAAACCATATTGAAAGATATAAACACTTACACTAAATCGAAGCCCTTGTCGTAAGGATTCCAGAACAATTTACGGAATCGAAATCGGACAACCGGTTCAAAAGATACGGCAAATTGAAAATCGAACTTTCAAAGAAAAGAAAGGGGTCTCAACCTCTGTTCTGAAAATTCTGAATAAGAATGAACATACACGTACCCATGCTGAGTAATCAATTAAAAATCTGATAACTTTCAAGATTAATTGCAGTTTAGTCCCTCAACTCCTCAATAATTGCAATTTGGTCCTCGGCCCTTATTTTAATTCAATTTCAATCCTAAATAATTTAAAAATATTAGAATTTAAATCGAAACTCTAAATATTCCCAAATTAAATATACTCGGATTAAAATTAAATAAATTTGGATTAATATTAATTAATCCTGGGCCTTACATTTCTCCCCCACTAAGACATGAGTTCGTCCTCGAATTCATAAACAGTATAGATATGCAGACTGCATGCTCATAAGAATAAAGAATAACTGAAAACTGAATAAGAACTCACATCAGTGAAATAGATAAGGAAATCATTGCTTCATATCTTCTTCGACTTCCCATGTTGCTTCTTCAACTCCGTGTCTACTCCATTGAATCTTCACCAATGGAATTGTCTTCGTTCGGAGTTGCTTTGTCTTCCTATCAAGAATCTGAATAGGTCGCTCGAAGTAGCAAAGAGTATCATCCAACTCAGCTTCATCAGATCGAATCACGTGAGACGCATCAGATATATACTTCCTCAACAACGATACATGAAAGACATCATGTATCCCAGATAAAGACATAGGAAGAGCGAGTCGATAAGCTAGATTGCCTATCTTCTCAAGAATCTCATACGGCCCAATATACCTCGGAGATAATTTCCCCCGTTTGCCAAATTGAACGGTGCCTCTGAACGGTGAAATCTTCAGAAACACACTATCTCCCTGATCAAAAGATAACGGCCGTCGTCGTACATTTGCATATCTCGTCTATCTATGCTGCGCTGTTCTCATTCTCTGCTGTATCAATTTCACTTTCTTAGTCATCTGTCTGATCATGTCTGGCCCTAACTCAGGTACCTCAGAAACATCATCTCAATACAAAGGCGATCGACACTTCTTTCCATATAATGCTTCGAATGGTGCCATCTCTATACTCGTCTGATAACTGTTGTTATAAAAAAATTCCACAAGTGGTATAAAATTTTGCCATGTAACACCAAAATCAAGTACCACAGCTCTAAGCATATCCTCAAGCGTCTGAATAGTTTGTTCGGATTGACCGTCAGTTTGAGGATGATAAGCAGTACTCAAATGTAAGCACGTACCTAGAGCTTCCTGTAGGCTATGCCAAAAGTGCGAAGTAAACCTCGGATCTCGATCAGATACAATCGACTTTGGCACACCATGTAGTCTTACCACTTCTCGAATATAGAGATCCGTCATTTGATCATGACGATAAGTCATTCGGTAGGGGATAAAGCACGCAGATTTCGTCAATCTGTCGATGATCACCCAAACAGCATCGCATCCTCGAGATGATCGTGGCAACTTCGTTACAAAGTCCATGGAAATGTGATCCCATTTCCATTCAGGAATCGATAAACTCTGTAATAAGCCACGTGGTTTCTTTTTTTAAGCTTTCACCTGTTGGCAATTCAAACATTTAGATACAAATTCAGTCACATCAGACTTCATTTGTTTCCACCAGTACTAACTCTTCAAGTTGTTGTACATATTTCTGCCTCCAGGGTGAACACTATAGCGACTGCAATGGGCTTCTTTCAAAATATTCTGTCTCAAATCTGCAATATTGGGAACAACTATTTGGTCATTCACATACAAGATATCTTCATCACTAACCTTGTACTCAGACTGATGTCCTGATCGGATCATTTCAATCGACTTCTGCACATTCTGATCGGCTTTTTGTGCTTCTTTGATACGAATCAATAACTCTGGCACAGCACTGATTGCATAAACTCTCATCGGCTTTTTATCTGTCTCAAATACATATCCAGAACTACAACAATCTTCAATCAAATTAGATACACCTACCGTAGACAAGGATAAAGCACATATCTTTCTACTTAGGGCATCCGCTGCTGCATTAGATTTTCCCGGATAATATTTGATTTCACAATCAAAATCCTTCAACAAATCAAGCCATCGTCCTTGTCTCATATTCAATTCAGATTGTGAGAACAGATACTTCAGACTTTTGTGATCAGAAAAGATTTCAAACTTCTCGCCATATAAGTAATGTCTCCAGATCTTCAATGCAAAGACAATTGAAGCCAATTCAAGATCATGAATCGGATACCTGACTTCATGTGGTTTCAGTTGTCGAGAAGCATAAGCGACAACATGTCCTTTCTGCATTAAAATACATCCCAAACCCTGGTGAGAAGCATCACAATAAACAACAAAATCACTAGTACCTGTAGGGATTATTAAAATCGGCGCTGTCGTCAATCTCTTCTTAAGTTCGATAAAACTTCTTTCACACACCTCAGACCAAAGAAATGGTGCATTCTTCTGTGTAAGCTGTGTAATAGGCTTCGCTATCGATGAAAAATCTCGAATGAATCGACGGTAATAACCAGCTAAGCCCATAAAACTTCAAATTTCTGGCACAGATGTCGGTCTCTGCCAACTGATCACAGCTTCAACCTTACTCGGATCCACTGAAATGTCATCTCCTGAAATTACATGACCAAGAAAAACAACTCGCTGCAACCAAAACTCATATTTGGATAACTTGGCATACAATTTCTCTTCTCTTAATATTCTCAATACAGTTCGGAGATGATCAGCATGTTCACACAGATTCTTAGAGTATATCAAAATATCAATCACAAAATCATCTAAATATCTTTGAAATACTCTATTCATCAATCCCATAAAAACTGCCGGTGCATTCGTTAGACCAAAAGGCATGACTATGAATTCGTAATGGCCATACCTGGTTCTAAATGCAGTCTTAGGAATATCTTCGTCTCTAACCCTCAGTTGATGATATCTGGATCGTAGATCAATCTTCGAATATACCGACGAACCCTGCAATTGATCAAATAAATCATCGATACGAGGTAAAGGATAGCGATTCTTTACCGTTTGTTCAATTGCCGGTAGTCAATACACAATCTCATCGATCCGTCCTTCTTTCTAACAAATAATACCGGAGCACCCCAAGGGGAAACACTCGGTCTAATATATCCTTTGGCCAACAAATCTTCGAGTTGGTCTTTCAGTTCTTTCAGTTCAATCGGTGCCATACGGTAAGGTGCTTTCGATATCGGTTGTGTACCTGGCATCAATTCAATACCGAAATCTACCTCTCTGTACGGTGGCAATCCTGGAATCTCATCAGGGAATACATCTGCAAACTCACTCACCACCGGTATATCAGTCAATTTCGGACTAGACTTCAGTATATCAACTGCATAAATAAGGAATCCTTCCGCCCTTTTCTGTAACAAGTCAGTCATAGAAAGAATAGATATCAAAGGAATTCTGGCTCGTGATCTCTTACCATAGAATTTCCACTCATCAGTCATATCAGGTCTGAACTTCACAATCTTCTGAAAATAGTCCACTGTTGCTCTGTACTTGGTTAGCATATTGATACCGATTATGAAATCAAAATCAGATAAACCAAGAACGATACAGTCAAGCTCAACTTCATTACCTTCGTACTATAGTACACGGTTTCTAACAGACTTCACTGATACTATACCTTTTCCCAACGGTGAAGATATAGACACTACAGTAGCTAATGACTCAGCAGGCAATGAATACAACGTAACAAATTGTTCAGATATGAAGGTATGTGATGCACCAGTATCAAATAAGACATAGGCAGGATAACCATAAAGAGAACAGTTACCTGCAATCACATCGTCCGGTGCTGCTTGTGCTTGCTCTTCTGTCAATGCAAACACTCGTGCTTGTTGCCTCGGAGGTTGATTCACTGTCTGACCTCCTCCTCTACTCGGTGCTGCAGGCTGTGGTTGAAAAGAGTGAACAGAAGATGTAGATTGACCTACCGGTCTCGATGATCCCGCACCCTGTGCACCTTCAGAACCTCGTTGTGGGCACACTCGTGCAAAATGTCCCATCTTGTTGCAAATGTGGTAGCTTCCAAATACACCTCGGCATTGTTCATTGGTATGGCGACCACCACTCTTGGTGCAATACACATCAGACCTCTGTCCAGCTCTAGACTGTCGGGAACTACTTGAACTCGAAGAGCTACTACCACCAGATTTCTTGAACTGTTTACTCTTGCCCTTGAAGAAACTTTTCTTTCCACTACTACTACCTCCAGCTTCAAATCGAGGTGGCGATGGAATCTGTGGCTTCTCTTGGAACTGTCTCACTGGTTGTGGCATAAACTATGCTCCTCGTTGTTTCAGTATCCCTGCTTCTGCACCCTTTGCTCGATTCAGAGCATCAGCAAAGGTATTCGGTCTTCCCGAATTCACAAGTGTAAACACATCAGGGTTCAAGCCATTGATGAATTGATCAGCTTGAGCTTCATCATTAACAGCGATATGTGGAGCAAACTTCAACAGGCTAGTGAATTTTGCAACATATTCCTCGATATTTAACTGTCCCTGTTGTAGACTTGCAAACTCTGTTCCTTTGTCCTTACGATAAGACACAGGAAAGAAACGCTGATAGAAAACAGTTCGAAATACAGACCAGGTAATAACAGTACCTTGGTTTTCCAATGCTTTCTTCGTCGCTATCCACCAACTCTTGGCAAGGCCATGCAGCTGATGAATTACCAGTCTCACATGACGATCATCTGTATAATCAATAGACTCGAATAACTGCTCAATATCTTCCAGCCAATTCTCACATTCCACAGCATTCTCAGTTCCTTGCAACTTCGGTGGTTTGAATGATTGGAATCGTTTCAGAAGTTTCTCCATCGGATTAGCATCACTGAAATCATCAGTAGAAGTACTACCCTGTCCATGTTCAGACACTGTCACTAGGACCTGTGCAGCATTCGTCTGTTCAGGCTGATTTGTAGCCAACGTCTGCCTAACTCTCGGTGCTGGTTGAGGAGGCAAATTTGATAATCAAACAGATTAGTGTACAATTCAATCTCAATTACAACATGTCTGTTGCAGTCCACATTGCCTTCATAAAAGATCGAGTTTCGATTCATCCTCATAATACATGCTAGTACTTCAATCAAATAACCAGATAGCATGTAATTCAAACCATTGTATAGCATATTCTTCGCAAATTATCACAGAATCATGTGACAATTTAATATCTGTAATCAATCAATCATATACCATACAATTATGAAAGCAATAAATAAATCAAAATAGAAGACTCGATCTACCCCGCTCATCTAATCTCAGTCTCAGAAACTTATCGCTCTGATACCACCTGTTGTGGGGACCTCGGGTTGCTAATCTCATCTTAGGGAAATTAATGAACAAATAACATTCATTAAAAATCAATAAATAAACCAATAGCAAAGTAAAAAAAAAAAATTTAAATTCAGTGTCTCGCTCGATCGGTGAAAAACACCCGATCGAGCGAGCACAATTACTCAGTTCTCGGGTGGAAATATAATTTGGCCTCGCTCGATCCGTCAACTTTCTGCGGATCGAGCGAGCCAAATACTCAAAATATTCTGTCCGCAATTTACAGGGCTCGCTCGATCCATCAACTTCTGCGGATCGAGCGGCCTCCAAATTCCAGAAAAATTGCATGATTATTTTTGCTGTCAAAACCGAGCACTATCACTTCTTGTCATCAAGAACAACATAAGGCATGATTTAAAAGTTCCAAAACTTGCATATATACATAAACAAGGTCTCAAACATCTATACATGCATTTATTTACATCAAACAAGTCGCTAAAGAACGATAAACGACATAAACTATCTCAAGTTTCATACATGTATTCCAAAACCAACATAACGGTTTAGTGCTTCTAAAGTTCAAGACATCCTCTACAACCCGAGTCCTCACGTGCTAGACTCTCTCCCAGCTGTCAATGATGTCGATGACTAGCTCCTGCCCCATCTGTTGTCATGCACACATACAAAACAAGACAACAGCCGGATAAACTCCGATGAGAAACGATTCTCAGTATAACCAACATATAGAAAGCGTTAAATAAATCATCTTGACTCTATTTAAACTCGACTCAACAAATAGAGTACGTAAACGCTTTACATACGAATTGATTCACATAACTTCAAAGCCATCAAGATTCATAACTGATCTTGACATGGATATCTATCTAACGAGTTCGTAACCGACTCGCAAATAAGGTTAACAGCAACCTTGGCATAGAATCAATTCAATATAGCATCATATCAACTCAAATATAAAGATCCACTACTTGAGATGGATCGACAACATCACAATCAAATCAAAAACATAAACAAGTATGTGGTTTTTGCGGGCCAACTCAAGATTAGTCATTCTTGAGTTTCAAAGTCCCTACTTCGCGATGTCGTCATTATACCTTCGTTTATCTTGATTCTGAACTCTTCAAATCTAAAAGATACAACCAAAATACATATATCAACTTCATTTCAATATATTGTATCAACATCGAGTCGAAAACAACATAAGATCATCGATCAAACTCATTTCAAACCTCAATCCAACTTCTTCGGTTCAAAGTCGTTGTCTCGAGTCGTTGGCCTTCCAAACTCGACTGAAACGGAAGAATAAAATTCCATAACATTCACATCATCAAGATAAGAGTTTTAGCTTAGCTATCGAATAACAACACAGTCCAAAAACTCGATTAAACGGCGTAGAGATTCAAAATCGGAAACCGACGTAATCCCGAAACCATTTCTAACTTCACTTCAATCATTCGTACAACATATATCAGATAATATATATCTTCAAAATCCTCATATCAGCAGCTAGAACAATTGGTATATATGCTGGAATCAAAGTTGAATACATTTAACACAAACTCATCAATTCGGTTTCGATATAGAATCGCATAAACATCGATAAGCATGATCAAAAACTCGACATCTGATATCTGTCAACTTTCGAGCTTCAAACCATATTTAAAGATATAAACACCTTCACTAAATCAAAGCCCTCTTCGTAAGGATTCCAGAACAATTTACGGAATCGAAATCGGACAACCGGTTCAAAAGATACGGCAAATTGAAAATCGAACTTTCAAAGAAAAGAAAGGGGTCTCGACCTCTGTTCTGAAAATTCTGAATAAGAATGAACATACACGTACCCATTCTGAGTAATCAATTAAAAATCTGATAACTTTCAAGATTAATTGCAGTTTAGTCCCTCAACTCCTCAATAATTGCAATTTGGTCCTCGACCCTTATTTTAATTCAATTTCAATCCTAAATAATTTAAGAATATTAGAATTTAAATCGAAACTCTAAATATTCCCAAATTAAATATACTTGAATTAAAATTAAATAAATTTGGATTAATATTAATTAATCCCGAGCCTTACATCTGCAGATGCGCCTCTTCCCTTTTACCTTCAATGCGCAGAGGCGCAGATTATGGCGCAAAAGCGCCTTTCCTTGTTTCTTCAATTGACGCAGTTGCGCCATACATTACGCAAAAGCGCTCCTCGTCATCTCTTCTTATTCGTCTAGCACAGATGCTCCACATTACACGCAGAAGCGCCTTCTTTCTTTCTTCACCAAGCGCAGATGCGCAGCTCACGACACTCAGATGCGTGGATTCAAGGTGCAACAGCACTTCTTCATGTAGGTGCAGCTGCATAAATCTCATGCATAACAGCGCATGAGTTCTTTCTTCAATCACGTTTCGCATCTTGTCTCATTTTCACCACAAATTTCGAGTTTCCTTCTATTTTCATGAAAATAAACCAAGGGGAATGACGTGCATACACATGAAATAAAACAAACAAAAACACACATAAAATAATATGAACGCATGCAAAATAGACATAAAAATATCACAAAATAATTCATACAAAATGCACTTATCAACACCCCCATACTTTAATCTTGCTCGCCCTCGAGCAAGACAAACAATGTAACAAACAACAAATTAGGAACAGTTCATTGGAATTTTCCTCAAAGAAGTCATATGTCAACTTAAAAACCCGAATGCTCTCAACCGCTCATAATACACCTTCGGTTTAGCATGAACGTGTGTGTGTGCGATGTTATTTCAGTTACATGAAACTTAGAAGAAATTCGTTTTAAGACTTCTTAGCGACCTAAAAACACATCAATGCAACAGTCGCTCGCATGCATCCATTCCTTCCAATTACCTCTAACAAACACACCTTCCTTGAGATTATTTTTATGCACCGCCGGATTTTGCACCTAGCTTTTTAAACGCCTCAATAATTACCCACAAACTTAGCTATAACTGTGATAGGATTTGGATTTCAATCCCCTCGTCTATAGTCCAGATGGAGCATCAACCCCATTGAATCCTCAGACTTAGTTTCAAGCTAGGCAATTAGGATTTTTATCCCTTGTCCGAAACCCGGATGGAGTTGTTATTAGTTTTTCAAAAATGAAATTTTTAATTTTTATAACTTTGCAACCCAATTTATTCCTCATACTTAGCCAAGGACAAGTTAAAGAGGATTTCAATTCCTCGTCAATGACCCGGATGGAGTTGAATGTCTCAAAAATCTGTATCAATTTAAATTTTTCAAAAAATTTGGTGCGCCCAAGATCATAAGTGCAATTGTTAGAGGATCATTAAAATAAAAAAGAAACAGTTAAGATCACTTAGCACCTAATGTCGTGAAATGGTCAAACAGACACAAAAATCATGAATTTTATCGCTACAATTCACTGGTCTAACATGAGTGCTTAAAAATATTCACGGTTCAACCTACAGTTTCTCATTTCAGTCAAGAGCAAACATTTTACAAAACAATTTCACAAAAATCATAACTTCCTATCATCATCGGCTCTCATTCATTATCCTACTTACACACATGCAAACAAACACAAAACAAATGAGATGCAAACAGACAAAATGAACTATATGCAACACAAACACAAAACACAATGAAATATGAACTAGACTACTACACCCCCATACTTATCCAAAGCATTTCCCTTAATGCTTCAGAACAATGAACAGAATGCAAAAAGAACAAATGCAAAGACAAAAATGAACACAATAAAAACAAAAATAACACTCCCCTGGTTATAGATTCATCCTCTTTCTTCTCGACAGTATCAGTTGGGGCGATAGCAGCAGACTGGGTATGGCAGCAGGCATGGCAAACTGGCATGGGAAATAAACAAAAATCAAATGAAAATAAACATAAACCAATGATAAATAAAGAGCAAGGGAAAGAACACTGGGTTGCCTCCCAGTCAGCGCTAAATTTATAGTCTATAGCCCAACTATATTCCCTTCTTTAGTGGCCAAATTCAAGGCGGTTCATCCATCGTCTTGGATGAAGTCTGATCAATACTACCACTGTTTTCTTCACTTCTATAGAGATTTTTCATGGGACCGATTCCTTTGGAGAGTTGAACCTGTTGACATTCCCCAACATCATGAATCACATCAATACAATTCACAACAGAGCAAGAGTTTGAATTTGGGCTATCGCTAGCTGACTTAAACATATGGAACACAACTTGCTCTCCATTCAGTCTAAACACCAATTATCCCTTTTCAACATCAAGTAACGCTCGACTCATGGCTAAAAAGGGACGTCCTAGAATTAGAGGAACCTCGCAATCTTTATCCATGTCAAGAATAATAAAATCAACAGGATAAATAAACTGAACTATCTTGACTAGGACATTTTCCACTATATCTCTCGGATATTTTATTGATCTATCAACAAATTTAAGAGAGATAGAGTCAGGTTAAATATTTTATATACCTAATTTCAGAGCAAGTGAATAAGGCATCAAATTTATGCTTGATCCTAAATCACACAAAACATTATCAAATGATAAAATTCTAATTTGGCATGGTATAGAAATACACCCTGGATCCTTACATTTTTGTGGGCGCTTATTTTGAAGCACAGCCGAGCACTCCTCATTCATTGTGACTTGCGTCAGATCATTCAGCTTCTTTTTATTTTTCAGTAAGTCCTTCAAAAATTTTGCATAATTTGGCATTTGAGCTAAAGCATCTGCAAAAGGTATGTTAATATACAGTTTTTTGAAAATTTCAAGAAACTTTTTAAATTGAAGATCGAAAAATAATTGCTTAGCTCGCTGGGGAAAAGGTAAAGTAGAAATATCAACATCATCATTAACTTCAAATTTTGAAGTCTTACCTTTCTTACCTGCCGTGGAGGAATTTTCAGCACGCACATACTCCTTGGAATCTAAATTTTTTGGCCCCTCCACAGTCTTTGCTTCGTCTATCTGCTCAGGTTTTTCAGATTGTGATCTAGTCACTACCATGATAGCATTCACACCCTTGGGATTTGGTTCAGTGTTGCTCGACAGTTAACAGGGTTCTCTGGTCGAAAGATGGGTTGCTATCTGAGCCATCTGAGTCTCCAACTTTTCCAACATAGCTTCTTGATTTTGAAGCCTTGCCTCGGTTCCCACAACATACTTCATCATTATCTCCTCAAAGCTCGGCTTCTGCACCTCTTGCTTAGGTTGATTCTTCCAGTTTTGATTGTAGGTGTTGTTGTATGAGTTGTACGGCTGCCATCCTCGGTTTCCTGCAAAATTAGCCCCCTCCACCTCAAATAACTGTTGCTCCTTTGGCTTATTCCCCTTTACTTGATTAACTGGCATTGTTTTCATAAGTGTCATCTGGTGTGTCAGAGCTTCAATCTTCTCATTCATGGCCATTAATGCATCAACTTCAAGAACTCCAGCCTTCCTCTCCTTATTCACATCCGGCCACCCAATATTACTTTCTGCCATATTGCAAATTATTTCCCAAGCATCTTCCGGCATTTTTCGTAATAGACTTCCACTGGCTGCAGCATCCAACATAGAACGCACTGATGGATCGGGTCCATTATAGAATGTTTGAGTCTGCTGGCTCTGAGTGAGATTATGCCGAGGACACATACTCAACACCTTCCTAAATCTGGTCCATGCGGGCAAGTAAGGAATCTCCCTCCTTTTTCTTGAAAAAAATAATATCAAAAAATAAATTCTTTCTAGGAGGAAAATACTTGTTCAAAAAAGATTGAACAAGCTCAGTCTAGGTAGTGATAAAACCGGTAGGCAGATCATCTAGCCACTAAGTGCATCCCCCTGTAGAGAAAATGGGAATAACCGCAGTCTCACTGCATCAGAGGTTATCCCATGAACTTAAACGTGTCTCAGATCGACAATAATCGCTCCAGATGAGCGTAAGGATCCTCCTGAGAAGTGCCCCCAAATCGTGCTTGAAGCTAGATCATCTGAATGATAGAAGGCTTCAGCTCAAAACTGTTCACCTGAACAGCAGTACGAACTATGCTAGATCCATATCCTTCAACAGGTGGGCGAATTAGATCCAGAACTTTATGATTGTCCGCCATCTCTTTATCTAACTCTTCCTCTTACTTTGATTCAAGCTCTAGATTAATATTTCTATTTGCCTTTCGAATTCTGCTCAGTGTGCGCTCGATCTACAAGTCAAGTGGTAAGTGATCTTTGGTGCATCGATTGCTATGCATGCACAAGAAGAAAGTACCTGATAATCAAAGACAAAGCAAAATATTCAGAATTAAAAAATATAAATACTAAAAATAAAAGTCTAGTCTCAAGTAAAATAAAAATTCTGATATCACTATCAGCCCCCGGCAATGGCGCCAAATACATGTTCGCTTAAATCGGTGTGATAAAAATATACTGGCAAGCATACCAGGTCAAGTAATAGTATAAGGATTAAAGTCCAGATTTCGAACCCACGGGGACTAAATAAATGATTACCAAAATATATTTATTTTCACCTAATCTTAGACCAAACAATAAAAATTGATTTGATTGAATGAATTAAAATAAAACTACTAATTAAATTAATCAACAGAATAAATTAAAATAAAAACGCAGCAAAAATTTAAGTGATAAATTCAATAAAGAAATATTCGATCAAAGACACACGCGGGTACCAAACAAATCATGCAAACACAAGGAAAATTTAGGATTCAAATAAATCATAAATCACGGCGAATTCCTCTAAATTATTTAACAGTCTATTTCTAGAAAAAATTAAACCTATTCAAATATTGACGGATCAATCTTTCAAAATTCAAATAAAATTCGAATTCATCAGGAATTATGAGAATTCAGTTTTCACCTAAAGCCGCATACTGAAACCGAATACTATTTCTATTCGGTTTAATCATATGTCAATTATTGGAGTGATCGAAATCAATTCCTCCTCTGTCGACTTGGAATCGATTAACAAGCAAGTAAATAGTTGATCAGGTTATTCACAAGATAGAATTTAAATCCAATAATCAATAATTTGAAGAAAGATCCAAAAATCCTAAAATAATATCCCAATATTAAACAATTATTTGTTCGGCCCAATCTCTTTTCCTTGATCGAAAAGAAACTAATACTCCATAAACAAAATCATGTTTCAAACAAATTTTTTAATCATGAAGTAAAAATAAAAAGAATAAAAGAAAGAATAAAAGAGAAATCTTAACTCCCAAATCCTGTAGTAGTCTCCGCCTCTGTGTTGTATCTTCTACGTTCTGGAACGCCCTCTACTGATCTCTAATCTCCTATTTATATGGCTTGAAAATCCCACTAAATAAAGCCCGCAAAACAGGAATTTTTATTTCCAAAAATTCTAAATTTTTTCTGATCGCGATCTCTCGCTCGAGCGCATAACCATGCGGTTGAGCGAGCACACTTCAATCTCGATTCTTTTTCTGCCCGTATTTCTTGCTCGATCGCATAAAGGTGCGCTCGAGAGAGAACTTTTCTGCCTTGAGAAAAATTCACGCACAGACCAACATGCGCAGATGCGCCATATCCCCCGCAGATGCACCCTCTTCATGGTTTCACAGCTAGCTCAGATGCGCCTTGTCTTCCGCAGATGCGCCTCTTCTCTTTTCCCTTCAATGCGCAAAGGCACAGATTATGACGCAGAAGCGCCTTTCCTTGTTTCTTCAATACACGCAGTTGCGCCATACCTTACGCAGAAGCGCTCCTCGTCATCTCTCCTTATTCATCTCGCGCAGATGCTTCACATTACACGCAGAAGCGCCTTCTTTCTTTCTTCACCAAGCGCAGATGCGCAGCTCACGACACGCAAATGCGTGGATTCAAGGTGCAACAGCACTTCTTCATGTAGATGCAGCTGCATAAATCTCATGCATAATAGCGCATGAGTTCTTTCTTCAATCCCGTTTTGCAGCTTGTCTCATTTTCACCACAAATTTCGAGTTTCCTTCTATTTTCCTTGAAATAAACCAAGGAGAATGACGTGCATACACATTAAATAAAACACACAAAAATGCACATAAAATAATATGAACACATGCAAAATAGACATAAAAATATCACCAAATAACGCATACAAAATGCACTTATCAATGCTATAGCGTAGTTAAGGCTTTTAGAATAAGATTATAATGCTTGAGTACTTTGCATTGAGGTACGGAAGTATTAATCGAGATATCCAAATTGAGTATGCATGTATTATGTGTTTGCATGTATTATATGATTGCATGTTATATGATATAGCATGTCACTACTGTATGTTGCATAAATGAGCATATTGAGCCTTTACCTTAGAGGTATCCTGTAGTAGGGTGCTCATCCTACGAGGTTGTGGATGGTTGGATAAATAAGTCTTGTGTCAGTTCACCGTGATGGTTGGACATATGTACTAGTATCAAGTCACCATTATCCACTGGGTATATAAGCCACCTCCTGAGGCGACGGCGTAGTGTGCTATATATCTTGGTCCCGGTCTATGAACTTGTTTCTTGACCTGAGTGTCTTGGTACCCAGTACATTTGCATACATGAACATATAATACCGTATAATCATACACTCGTACTGAGCTTTTCATGCTTACGTCCCGTACTTTGTTGTATATGTACACCATATTCCTTGGGGCAGGTCTGCGGCTGGAGGAGGCGGGTGGTTCCAGGAGAGCTTAGGCAGTGGATGGCTAGCAGGATTATTGTCTAGGCTTATGTTTCTGTTGTTTTTGGATTGATACAGAGTTCGAAATGGTTGTATCATAATTATTTTATTTGGGATTTATTTATGCTTTTCCGCTGATATTCTGATGATTTATTTGATTAAGTTAAATGCATGCTTAAGCTTCTGATTAGTAGGTGATCACGGCGCGGGTCACTACAAGAGATATGTTCAATTGTTATGTATTTTGATTAATATATTTGGATTCGATATGGTTGTGTAACAGTATTTTATTTGGTATTTTAATTGTTGATATTGGTTTCCGTTGTTATTTCTGATTATTTGATCTATTAAGTTAAATGTATGCTTAAGCTTCTGATTAGTAGGTGATCACGGTACAGGACACTATATTTATGGTATCAGTGCATGCATAGTAATATTGGGATCTAGATTGTTGAAATTGGGATTAAACTTTAATCATCGTGAGGATGGCGGGATATGGTGACGAAAGTAGCCATGGCAGCGTAGGTGGACGATGGGGTGATCGGGACGATCGAGAGCATCGTCGGGACCGTCATCACAATCTCTGTGATGATCGCAGGTGTTTCATTATGAATTGGTTAATGCAGATGGGTCCTAAACCATTGATCGCAGGAGAATCGCCGGAGGATGAGAAAAACTGGTTGCGGCGTATGGAGGTTTGTTTCCGTGAATTTCGATGCACAAATGAACAAAAGATGGAAACTCTTGATTTTCTTGTAGAAGGGCGAGCGCGGAAGTGGTGGAGTTCTACATCTACACCCTTTATTGCAGTTCGAGGAGTAGCTACTTGGGAAGAGTTCTGCACAGCCTTTCATAAGCTGTATTTTTCTCCTGCACTCCGATAGAAAAAGGCAAGTGAGTTGCTGGGTTTGAGGCAAGGATCGATGTTGATCGATGAGTACCAGTAGAAGTTCTTTGAGTTGATGCCCTATTGTCCCCAGATTTTTGATAGCACCGAGGCGAAGTACAATCTATTCCTCCAAGGCCTTACTCCGAAGATCCACGACCGAGTTGCTGTGGGATATGAAATGACTTACGAGGGATTAGTGAGTCGATGTCACCAGGCAGTGGACAGAATTCACCGTAACATATCTTTCTTCTCGTCTAGACCCGCGAGTTCCTTGGGTTCCCGTGCTCAGTCTTTCAATAAGTCTGGTTTAACTTCTTCTTTCTCGGGATCCGGGGAGGTGATGCACTTTGAAAAGAATAATCGGGGCCCTTGCAAAAATTGTGGTGGGAGTCATCCTACTAACAGGTGCTGGAGAGTTTCAGGGGCATGTTTCTGATGTGGGGAGATTGGCCACCAGAAGAAGGATTGTCCACAGGTCGGGGGAGCTGGTTCTGGTTCTCAGGCGTCAGTGCAGCAGAGGCCACAGTGACAGTAGATAGGATGTTCTAATCAGAAACCTTGTGCTTCTAGTCAGGTGTTTGCCTTGAGGCATGATCAGGCAGTGGATGAGAATGATAAGGTCATAGCGAGTACGTTTCTGCTATTTAATATACTTTTTTTTGTACTCATTGACACTGGTGCATCTCATTCTTTCATTTCTGCACGTTTCGTAAGAGATATAAATTACCATACATATCTCTAGACACAGTGGTTGTTGTCTCTACTCTGATGGGACAGTTTGCGTCGGCTAAGAGTTTAGTGTTTGGTTGCCCTTTAGAGTTCGAAGGGAATGTTTTGATGGCGAATCTCATGATATTAGCAATGGAAGATTTCTATTGCATTCTGGGAATTGACATGTTGACAACATACCGAGCTTCAGTGGATAGTTATCAGAGACTAGTTTGTTTTCATCCAGTTGGTGATGATAGCTGGTTCTTCTATGGTGAGGGAGCGCGACCTCAGATGCCTTTGGTATCCGCTATGATAGCTTGTCGAGATCTGGAGTCTGGTGGGGAAAGCTACCTCATTTATGCAGTCAATACATCCTCTAGAAGTGTTGGTATAGAAGCTTTGCCAATTGTAAATTAATTCTCAGATGAGATTCCAGGATTTCCTCCAGTGCGCGAAGTTGAGCGAATTCGGTATAGATTTGATGCCAGGGACTTTGCCTATTTCTCGAGCACCATATCTTCTGGCTCGGTCAGAGATGCATGAATTGAAGCAGCAGCTTCACGATCTATTGGACAAGGGTTACATTCGTCCTAGTGTTTCTCCTTTGGGAACGCTTGTTCTATTCGTGAAAAAAAAAAAGGATGGGTCTATGCGTCTGTGCATTGACTATCGCAAGTTGAACAGGGTAACAATCAAGAACAAGTATCATTTGCCTTATATAGATGATTTATTTGATCAATTTCAAGGTACTTCAGTTTACTCGAAGATTGATTTGAGATCTGTATATCACCAAATGAGAGTTTGAGAATAGGATATATCCAAAACAGCATTTAGGACCAAGTATGGGCATTATGAGTTCCTAGTAATGCCATTTGAGTTGACTAATGCACCGGTTGTATTCATGGAATTGATGAATCGAGTATTTCGGGAATTTTTGGACAAGTTTGTCATCGTGTTCATTGATGATATTTTAGTATATTCACGTGATGTGAATGAGCATGCTTATCATCTGAGGATTGTGTTCCAGACACTTCAAGAGAAGCAATTATACGCTAAGCTGAGTAAGTGTGAGTTTTGGCTAGATCGAGTAGTATTTCTTGGTCACGTTATATCTAGGGATGGAGTTTCTATGGATACGAGCAAGATTGAGGTTGTAATGAATTGGTCGCGTCCAATGACGATAGCTTAGATCCGTAGTTTTCTGGGTCTAGGAAGATATTTTGTCGCTTTATCGCGAATTTCTCGCAGCTAGCTCGAACTCTGACACAACTTACTCGAAAGGGTGTGAATTTTGAGTGGTCTTCAGAATGTGATAAAAATTTCTATGAGCTTCGTAGACGGTTGACTTATGCGCCTGTGTTGGCTTTACCGTTTGGATCTGGAGGGTATGTGGTGTACACTGATGCTTCTCTTCAGGGACTGGGATGTGTCCTGACTCAGAACGGGCATGTGATTGCATACGCCTCTAGACAGTTGAAAGTTCACAAGAACAATTATCCAGTGCATGATCTCGAGTTAGCAGCTATTGCTTTGCATTGAAGATCTGGCGTCATTATCTGTACGGCGAGATATTTGAGATCTTCACAGATCACAAGAGTCTCAAGTATCTGTTCACACAGGCAGAGTTGAACATGAGACGGAGACGTTGGATGGATTTGCTGAAAGATTATGACTGTGAAATTAAATACCATCCAGAAGGTGCTAATCTCATCGGTGATGCCTTGAGTCGCAAGGTGCGAGTGTTCGCACTCCAGATATGTTTAGTGACTAGTGCAATTGAAGATTTTTGTTCTTCAGGGTATACCTTCAAGCATAAAAAAGGTATGCAGAGTATCCAGATGTTTGCAATTTTGTATGAGCCAGCTTTGTATTCTCGGATTCGAGATGCTCAGATGTCTGACCCAAAGACTCAGCGTTTGGCTCGTTTAGCCAGATTTTATAGTACGTCTGGATTCCACTATCAGTCACATGGTTTTCTTTTTTTGTCTGGACATATTGTGTTTCCGAAGGATGATACTCTAAGGGAGGAGATTTTATCTCAGGCTCATCGTACTAAGTTGAGTATTCTTCCAGGAAGCAACAAGATGCACAAGGATTTGCGTACTAGGTTCTGGTGGAAGGGAATAAAGAGAAGTGTGTATCAGTATGTTTCGAGATGTTTGGTGTGTCAGCAGGCCTAGGCAGAGCACCGACAACTTGGAGGGTTGCTTCACAGTTTACCTATTATTGAAAGGAAATGGGATTTGATCACGATGAACTTCGTGACCCATTTACCGATGTCCTCGAGGAATTGTGATGCTATATAGGTTGTGGTGGACCGACTCACCAAGTCAGCACATTTCATTCCTTATAAGCGGGACTAAAGTTTGGATAGGATGGCTCGCTTGTACATCAAGGAGATTGTTCGATTGCACGGAGTGCCTGTGATCATAGTCAGCGATCGAGACCCCAGATTTACTTCCAAATTCTGGGGGAGTCTTTAGCGTGCTATGGGTACTAATCTCAGCTTGAGTGCGGCATATCACCCAGAGACTGATGGGCAGTCAAAGCACATGATTCGTACTCTTGAGGATAAGCTATGTGCATGTTCTTTGGATTTTGGTCCAGCTTGGCAAGATCAGTTGCCATTGATTGAGTTTACGTACAACAACAGTTACCATCATAGTATTGGGATGGATCCGTTTGAGGCGTTGTATGGGTGACGATGTTGTACTCTACTGTTCTGGGAAGAAGTGGGGGAGCGACAGTTAGAAGGACCAGAGTTAGTCCAGCAGGCTGTTGATATTGTTGAACAAATCAAGAAGTGAATTAAGACTGCGCAGGATCGGCAGACTATCTATGTGAATGTTAAGCGTAGACCTTTACAGTTTGAGGTGGGCGAGAAAGTATTCTTGAAAGTATCACCATTTCGCAGGATTCTAAGATTTGGGCTCAAGTATAAGCTATCTCCTAGGTTCATTGGTCCATTTGAGATTTTGGAAAGTGTTGGATATTTGTCTTACAGATTGGCGTTACCGCCGTATTTTTCAAGTATCCATGATTTATTTCATGTATCATTGTTTCGATGGTATGTGGCAGATGAGTCTCATATCTTACAGCCGTCTGAAGTACAGTTGGATACAGATTTGACGTATGTGGAGAAACATTTGCGTATCATAGGACATAAGGATAAGGTCTTACGTAACAAGATCATTCTTCTTGTTCTAGTTCAGTGGCAACGTCGAGGGACTGAAGAAGCCACTTGGGAACTTGAGAGCCGTATGCACAGACTATCCAGAATTGTTCTGATTTTTGTTGTATTTTGATAGTATCTTGTAAAATGTTCCGTTTGAATAAAAGATGTTTATTCATTATTGATTGCATTCAATACTTAAGATTTATTCGAGGACGAAATATCTTAAGTAGGGGGAGAATGTAGTAGCCTAGTTCCATTTTACAAGATTAATTGAGTAAAATGATTAAGCAAAGATTAGAGGCTTAATTTGGAATTAGTTGGACAATTTTTGGAATTTTTACCAAGGGCAGTTCGGAGCATCTGATCTCGAGATCGGAGGGTCTGAATCCTTTGAATACATGAATTAGAAGATCGGAGGCTACGGACAGATCGGATCGTCTGAACCAGGATCGAAGCTTCCGATCTCAGTTAGGTCATGCAAGTGTTGAGGAGTCTTGGTTGAACGGACACGCAACAGTTCGGAGCCTCTGAAGTAGGGATCGGAGAGTCCGAACTATGCATGCAATGACGTGTTGCGCATGCAAGGATCGGAGTGTCCGATCTCCCGATCGGAGTGTCCGATCTCCGCCTATAAATAGGCCTTCCGAGAATCAGAATTTCACACCAAAATCATATCTCTTTTCTCGGTCTTTAGTGTATTCTAGGTGTTTTGGTGTGTTTCCAGCCTTCCTAGGCTTGGTTTGGTAGTTGGCGAGGCGCTCCAAGGTTGCAGCGGAAGCCTAGGCTTGGACCTAGAGGGGAGCTTCTAGGATCTGCCTTAGTAAGATACGGAAGTATTATTCGAGATATCCAGATTGAGTATGCATGTATTATGTGTTTACATGTATTATGTGATTGCATGTTATATGATACAGCATGTCATGACTGTATGTTGCATACATGAGCATATTGATCCATTATCCTAGAGATATCCTGTAGTAGGGCGCTCACCCTACGAGTTTGTGGATGGTTGGATACATAATTCTTGTGTCAGGTCACCATTATGGTTGGATACTTGTACTAGTATCAGGTCACCATTATTCACTGGGTATAGGAGCCACCTCCTGAGGCGACGGCGCAGCGTGCTATATACCCTGGGCCCGGTCTATAAGCTTGTTTCTTGACCTGAGTGTCTTGGTACCCAGTTCACTTGCATACATGCACGTATAATACCGTATACTAATACTCTCGTACTGAGCATTTTAGCTACCATTCGGGTAAGGCTAATGTAGTGGAAAATGCCCTAAGTCTCAATTTTGTGACATTATCAAAGTTAACCAACCAACAGCAGTTGATTTCAGAATTTTAGTGGTTGAGTTTAGAAGCAATTCGGTCAAATGAGGGTTCTAATTTTTCGGCTTTGACTGTTTCACTGAATCTGCTTGACTGAATTCGACTATGACAAAATACGGGGACGTGAGCATAAAATGCTCAGTACGAGAGTATGAGTATACGGTATTATACGTGCATGTATGCAAGTGAACTGGGTACCAAGACACTCAGGTCAAGAAACAAGCTCATAGATCGGGCCCAGGGTATATAGCACGCTGCGTCGTCGCCTCAGGAGGTGGCTCCTATTCCCAGTGGATAATGATGACCTGATACTAGTACAAGTATCCAACCATAATGGTGACCTGACACAAGAATTATGTATCCAACCACACAAACTCGTAGGGTGAGCGCCCTACTATAGGATATCTCTAGGATAATGGATCAATATGCTCATGTATGCAACATACAGTCATGACATAATGTACCATATAAAACATGCAATCACATAATACATGCAAACACATAATACATGCATACTCATTCTGGATATCTCGAATAATACTTTCGTACCTTACTAAGGCAGATCCTAGAAGCTCCCCTCTAGGCCCTACAAGCTCAATCCCAAATTCCACCTCCTACGAAGATGGAGAATTTATTTTCTGATATTATTTCTCTCATGAAAAAGGAGGGAGATTCCTTACTTGCCGCATGGACCAGATTTAAGAAGATGTTGAGGATGTGTCCTCAGCATAATCTCACTCAGAGCCAGCAGACGCAGACATTCTATAATGGAGCCGATCCATCAGTGCGTTCTATGTTGGATGCTGCAGTCAGTGGAAGTCTATTCAGAATGATGCCGGGAGATGCTTGGGAAATAATTTGCAATATGGCGAAAAGTAATATTGGGTGGCCGGATGTGAATAAGGAGAGGAAGACTGGAGTTCTTGAAGTTGATGCGTTAATGGCCATGAATGCGAAGATTGACGCTCTGACACACCAGATGACACTTATGAAAACAACGCCAGTTAATCAAGTGCAGGGGAATAAGCCAGAGGAGCAACAGTTGTTTTAGGTGGAGGCGGCTAATTTGCAGGAAACCAAGGACGGCAGCCATACAACTCATACAACACCACCTACAATCAGAACTGGAAGAATCAACCTAAGCAAGAGGTGCAGAAGCCGAGATTTGAGGAGATAATGATGAAGTATGTTGTGAGAACCGAGGCAAGGCTGCAAAATCAAGAAGCTATGTTGCAAAAGTTAGGTTGCAGTTGGCCAGCAGAGATATTTTTAGTTGTTATGTATTTGGGTTAATACATTTGGATTCGAAGTGGTTGTATAACAGTATTTTATTTGGTATTTTAATTGCTGATATTGGCTTCCGCTGTTATTTTTTATTATTTGATTTATTAAGTTAAATGCATGTTTAAGCTTCTGATTAGTAGGTGATCACGGTGCAGGTCACTACAGGTTCTGGAGCTTACCATTCCTCTATATTTGTGGTTTTTTTTTTTTTGCGAAGTTAGGGATTACACGTGATATAATGTTTATGGGATATATTGTTTCCTTACCTTCAAATTCAGGATCATGTGGTGTATGTTGATTTTATTGTTTTGTGCATGTCTTAGTTTGATGTGATTTTTTGTATTGACTAGTTATCCCATCATGAAGGTGTTATATACTATAAGAAGTGCACCGTCACTTCGAAACCATCAAACAACAATTCATTTGTATTTTATGCTGCACCAAGACCAAATCTGCCTTATGTTATCTTTGCTTGTAAGGCTCAGCGTATGATGAGTATGGGGTGTGAGGATTATAGCAAGCATTACAGTGGATCTGAATTTCCACGACCAAAATTGGATGAAGTAGAAGTGGCACATGAATTTCCATAGGTGTTTCCTGATGATATTGCCAGATTACCTCCATCTAGAGAGGTGGAATTTGGGATTGAGCTTGTACCGGGTGCGACACCAATTTATAAGGCACCATACAGATTAGCACCTTCCGAGATGAAAGATTTGAAAGATCAGTTGCAAGAGTTACTTGATAAAAGCTTCATTAGGCCGAGTGTGTCTCCATGGTGCGAACTAGTATTGTTTGTTAATAAGAAAGAAGGGTGTATGAGGTTGCGTATAGAATACAAGGAGCTGAACCGGGTTACAGTGAAGAATAAATATCCAATGCCGATAATAGAAGACTTGTTCGATCAATTTCAAGGGGTAGTAGTCTTTTCAAAGATCGACTTGAGATCGATTTATCACTAGTTGAAGGTGAAATATGAGGATGTCCAAAAGATGGCTTTTAGGACTTGTTATGGCCACTATGAGTTCCTTGTCACGCCGTTTGAACTGACTAATGCTCCAGCAGCTTTCATGGACTTGATGAACCGAATTTTCCAAGCATTTCTAGATTAGTTTGTCATTGTATTCATTGATGACATATTGGTCTACTCTCGTAGCCTAGAAGATCATCAGTAGCACTTTTATACAATTTTACAGATCTTGAAGGAGAAGCGTTTTTATGCGAAATTCAGTAAATGTGACTTTGGTTGGAGCAACTTTCATGTTTGGGTCACATAGTTTCTAGGAGAGGAATTGAAGTCAACCCAGCAAAGGTAGAGGCGATCCATAACCGGGTTACTAGAAAGAATGCCACTGAGATTTGGAGTTTCTTGGGATTGGCAGGTTCCTACCAAAGATTCATAGAAATTTTTTCACGAATCTCTTTGCCGAAGAATTCACTGACCAAGAAAGGTATGAAATTCAGTGGACTGATGAATGTGAGAAGAGCTTCAATAAAGTGAAAGAAAGGATGATGATAACACCAGTAATAGCAATTCCAGAGGGAACCGAATGGTTTTTGGTGTATATACATGCATCTAATAACGGTTTGGGAGATGTTTTGATGCAACATGACAAAGTTATTGCCTATGCATCTCGATAGTTAAAGGTTAATGAGTGAAACTATCCGACTCATGATCTCAAGTTGGTATCAGTGTGTTCTTTGAGATTTGGAGGCAATATCTCTCTCGAGAACATTGCCAGATTTTTTCTAACCATAAGAGCCTAAAATATTTCTTCACGCAGAAAGAATTGAATATGAGGCATAGGCGATGGTTGGAGTTAGTGAAAGACAGCGATTGTGATATTAGCTACCATCTGGGTAAGGCTAATGTAGTGGCAAATGCCCTAAGTCTCAATTCTGTGGCATTTTCAAAGTTAACCAACCAACAGCAGTTGATTTCAGAATTTTAGCGGTTGAGTTTAGAAGCGATTCGGTCGACTGAGGGTTCTAATTTTTTGGCTTTGACTGTTGCACTGAATCTTCTTGACTGAATTTGACTATGCCAAACTTCTAATCAGTAGTTAATTGAATGGAAGACACTATATACGATTAAGGATGGGATTGTGCCATACAAGGGCCGCACTTGGGTGTCAGCAGTCGATTCACTATGGGTAGAATTTATGACTGAGACACATACTACTCCGTATTCTATACACCCCAGGAGTACGAAGATGTAAAAGGATTTGAAGTTGTTGTATTGTTGTCCGGGAATGAAGAAAGACATCGTTAAGTTAGTGAGAGAATGTTTACATGTCAGAAAGTGAAGGCTGGACACTAGAGACCAGTCGGATTTCCAAAACTGCTTCCTATCCCCACGTGGAAGTTGGAATATGTCACCATGGACTTTGTGGTAGGATTATTGAATACGCCACGAGGATCGAACGCTATTTGGGTGACCGTCGATAGATTAAAGAATTCAACTAACTTCTTAGCAGTGAGAACGACATTCACGATGACATAGTATGATGAGATTTAATATCATGAGATTGTCCGACTAGATGGAATTCTAGATCGAATAGTGACTTGCAGAGATCCTAAGTTGACCTCGGGTTTTTTGGAAAGTTTTTACTATAGGTTAGGTACGAAAGTTGATTTTTGTAGTGACTCATCGTGAAATCACCTACTGACTGAGATTTAAGCATGCAATAAAAATAATAGTAGATAACCGCGGAAAACTTTAAATCAATACTAACCCGATAGTATACAACCGGTAAATAACTGAACCCGAAATAATAATATACAACCCAATCGAATTCGAATACACAAGACTATCCATCCTAACTAACTCTATTGGCATCAACTGAGATCTTGATCCCAGTGTACGAGAGAATTTCATATTTCATGTTGCATGCATCTCTTGTATACTCGTACTTTGCATTCTGGGCGTTAGCTCTCACGTCCCTGCTTTTATATCAGACACCACATTCGACGGGATAGGTTTGTAGGTAGACCATGAGGGAGATCAGTGATTGGTTAGGTGACCAGGGCTTGGGGGCAGGAGTCGCCGGTGGTTCCAAGCTTAAGATTTTATTTTGGCATTTATTCATTCAGTTGGACTGTATATTAATTATCTTGGATTTTCAGTGATTTACCCGTTGTATATTATGTCGGGTTAGTATTTATTTAAGTTTCCGCGTTAACTCTGTTTGTTTAAGTTTAATTGCATGCTTAAGTTCTGACTAGTGAGTGATTCCGGAGCAGGTCGCTACACGCAAGCTGCTACGAAGATCCAGTAGGTGCCACACATACTGAACCCGATCTTTGACCGTCACCATCTTGGGTAAACCGTACACGCAACTCCTTCAGTCCACACACATTACCCGATCGTAGAAGGGAACATTAGGACTGAGCAACCGTAGAAATAACTGATTATCTCGAAATGATACATGTTCAACATGGTATGTCAATGTCGCATACAAAATCATAAACAATAACATCATGCATCATGTGTCAGATAATAATGCAACACATAAATATGCATACTCAGCTGGCTATCTTAGTCTGTACTTACGTATCTCAACTACTTGTCTAGCTGGAAAACTGTCTACAATCCAAGCCAACAAGTCAATTGAATACCATATCACTATAACTTATCTAAAAGTCTTAACTAGACTGATAGTTACTCCCAATAACTACTAAGAGTCTAGACTTATACATGCATCCATCGTCAGCTCGCTGATTTTAAAGGCTCTGATCCAAGCACAACTCTGTTACAAGTCCTGTAGCACCTCGTTATCGTCCAGTCCTCGAGAAGACGACTTGAACCCTTGTAAATATTCTGATTAAAGACCCACACACACAAATCACACACTAAAATGTGAAGTCTCGGTCCCTATTTATAGCGCATGATCTAAAGCTCCGATTCTAGGTTCGGAAGGTCCCATCCTGCATGTATGCCACGTCTCTGGACACCTGTTTTTGGAATCTCCGATCGAGTACACTCTTGACACCTCATTAGTGCGCATTGTCTAACTCTTTGGAAGGTCCGATCTCACTTTCGGACGGTCCGAACCCACCCTTGCTTCCGAACTCAACCCACTCAGTTCGGTGCTTCCGAACCCACTTCGGACGGTCCGAACTCTTCGGATGGTATGATGCTTATTTTCTTATTTTTGATCTGATTAAACACTTGGTTAATTAAATTGATCACCGCGACAAAAATAGGTTTAGCTCTTCATATTAGCCATTAAAATTTCAGAAATTTAATGTCTGGAATTTAACAAAGTGAAGAAATAAAAAATGTTGAAAGAGTTTAGGAGAAAAACAGTGCATGGATTCCTCCTTGGAGTTTCTCTCCTCTTTTTTCTTTTTTGAGCTCGTTTGGATTTTCGTAGAGATTTTTTAAAATAAGTGCTTTTTTAAGCTATAATTTTTTTGCTTTTGAAAAAAACTCTTTTTTTTTTACTTAAAAAGTGTTTTTTAAGCACTTATTTAATCATCCAAACACCATATTAACTGAAAAAACATTTTTTTTTAAAAAAAAAATTTTAAAAAATGCTTTTTTGATCTGGCTTTTGTAACCAAACGGGACCAAATTTTCCTCCTTATGTTCTACATTTTTCTTTGCATTCATCCTCTTCTCCTTTCTCTCTCTCAAGTCGGCTGTTGAATCTCCTTCTCTCATAGGTTCTCTTCTATTTATGTTTTTCAATGGTCCAAAGTTTCTTTCCTTCGTTCCTTTGAATATTTGCGCCGATTTATCTCAAGCCGGCTGCTGAATCTCCTTCTCTCATAGGTTCTTGGACACGTTCCAGAATGGCCCATCAAATCACGGTAAAAGTCGTAAATCGTGGTCACTGATCCACATGATCAGAAAATAATGAATAATTACATTTTGTTATTTTATTTAATGCAAAATAAATTTTGAGAAATCAAAACTTTCACAAATCAAAATTATGGAAGTTAAAATTTGATGAAAAGTCAAAATGTGACTCAAAAAGAGACAATCAAACGGGCTCTAAATTCAACCAAATTGCCACAAAGCCCGAAAAATAAATCCCATCACCAACTCCTCCTCCGGCCAAATAACCATCAGTAAGTGTCAACCCTTTGGCCGACGACCTCAACGTATTGCCGACGGCCAAATTGCTACCAATCAATTGTTTTTTCAAGTTTATAAAAAAATTATGTAGTCCCTCTATTTCCAGGCAAGAATCTAGCCGTCACAGCACCCCTATCTATCTATTTCCAGGCAAGAATCTAGCCGTCACAGCACCCCTATCTATCGGTAACGTCGGCAGATCATGATCGGCCAAAATTAGTAGGCCTCATGTGAAACCCACTAATTTTGACCAATCATGGGGTTATACGTTGCTATCCTGCGGGCAGCATGAACAAAACTCTATTACAGGCATGGCCATTACAGGCATGGGCTTTTTCTTATTGGCATTTAATGTTTGATCGCTATACAAAAGGCTCAAAATGGAACCAAAAATCGATGGACAAGAAATTGGATTTTTCAGTTAATGGTCCGCAGTGGCAGCGGCACCATGGCGGACATCCAATTGCTGGATTTGGGTTTCATATACGTGACTAATTTGAAGGGAATACTTTAGACAAAATTTATTTTGATTGAATGAGAATTTCAAATTTTAAAATAATGAGTCATCTGGTATCAGTTGTTAAGAATTTAATAAATTATAAGATTCTACCATATATCAAAATAATTAAGGCATCCATGTCAAATTATTAAAAAAAACACCCCAATAGTCACATACATAATTCCATTGATTGATCTAGAGCAAAAGCTATGGATCCTTCATTTCAACAGAAAATCGATCACCTTGAGATAGAAACAAAAGAAAATTTTAAAATGTATATTGCGTATTCTGTATTATTCTTTATGTCAATCATCTGTCCATCACAGAATTTTAATTGAGCTCAGATTTTACACGAGCTGAACCATACCAAATTATTTTAATATTTTATATACTCATAATTAAGTAGATCACTCTATTGGATTCTTTATTAGATAGTGGATACATGTACAATTTAATGAATTATGTAAGCTTTAGTTCAACATATACAGCCTTCACACTTAAATCATTAACGATACATGTATAACCTACAGAATACAAATTGAACGCCCTTTAAGGTCATCTGTCCCAATGTGACGAAGCGTTCTAACAAACAATACACATCGGACTAAAGCCGCATATCATCTGTACTAGGAGCTAATTTCCATTTTCCCGTTCAAATGACTTAACAACATTTTCTTCCGATGATTATTTTTCCTATTCGTTGTTGGACCCGGCCGGAAGAACTGTGGGTAAAAGAGGCATGATTCCAGAAAATATGAACAATTTTGACACACATTCCTACGTTTAATTCACGCTGCAAAAGAATAGGATAGAGGCGTAAAAGGTCTTGAAATGACAAAATACTTGAGATTAACATTTCGGGCGAGGTCATTACCAGAATTTACAAGGTTCTGCCATTTTACACTTTCGGAAACTAAACTTCTGACAACTCAAGAAGTTCCTTCCCTTCCATATACATCCTCTTCACGAGCAGACACAGCATTTAATTGTTGTTGCAACTGCCAAGGAAAAGATAAAATATGATTATGGTCGAAATGAAGAGGTATTAAATCTTCTATAAGGCAATTTTAGAGGTTCAACGGTCCAGTATGTTTGAATCTGAATAGAAGCGGTCTTTTTTCCTCCTCATCAACCAGTCCTCACAAATTGAAATTTCAGTGTGAGACTTCCTGAATAATTATACAGTATAAACACAAACATTCAAACCTACTTGAGTACACTTCACTCTTTCTGCAGTTAATTCATCAGTCAAGCTAATCATCCTGTCAATTGCAAGAGCAACATCAGTGAAATTCTCTTGAAAAAGATAAAGGATAACATAAACAATGGTTCCTAGAATTTAATAACTCTCCAAATACGTCACCTCAATTGAAGTTCAGAGATCTTCATAAGGAGAATGCGTTCCCTTTCAGAAATAGCAGATTCAGCCTATGCACGACAAAAAATGAGATTAAGGAAATCAAGCAATCTAACAAAGAAAAATGGACAAAATTTTCTAACTTGAGCATCAAGGATATTCACAAGCCAAAATGGAATAGAAGTTGAAATATAAATACTAACAAATGAGTTTAAGCTATATAATGTTACGATCATGCTCAAGATTACAATACAGAGTAAGCGAAGTGTGAATTGAGCAAGGGAAAATAATGTCTGCACTAGATATTCATAGTGTGACAAATAAATTTAGAGCTGTAATATGATGATGTGATTGCAAAGTTGGACAAGGTAAAATAACAAGATCACTGCAGGGAAAAGCTGAAACTTCCAACACTCCAATAGCTAATGTTAGTTACATCCCTACGAGGATTCGAGTACCCTTGAATTGCATAACACAACATTTTAATAGAATGATGCATCATATGAATTCTTTCGCGGAGAGTACCAAAGGTAAATTTTAATCAAAATGGAGAAGCAGAGTCATACATATATTCGGCAATCATACAGAGTTGACGCATGCAAACTAAGTACATATATGTTTAAATTTCCTTTTATACATTGAATATCTATGACATGCTGATGTAAAAACAAGAATATGAATAAGAAATTGCATCTTTAAAGCTGCATATTTACGCTTTCTATGACTGTTTAAGAAAAAAATATCATAGATGGCTCAAAACAACAAATCACTATGGTGAATTGAGTACGTGCTTACGCTTCCGTTAGTCTCTGAACCACGAGGCAATGGAGGCAATTTCCCATTTTGAGGAGCTGCAAAGAAAGAAATTTCTAAACATATCAAGAATCCCAAATTTCACACATACAGCTACTATAACTTCAAACCACCAGATTTTCATCTCACCATCTGCTACCTCTGGGGGTTGCAAGCTACTCAATAGATTCATTATGAGATCCTGCAGTTCAGGTGGCAATGTAAAAGGAAAAAGAGATCAAATACTGCATTTGCTGCAGCATAACAAATCCATGCACCAAAAAGCATACAGGAAAAAGTTCATACTTGTTGAATTGATGTTTGCTGGAAAAGATTCTGAAGGTGAGGCAAGAGAATTGAGGCTGGTAGGTTACTGTTGGCAAGTTCCTTGTGTACCTGATTGTTAGGCTGCAATCAGAAAATCATTAACCGAAGCTAAGCAATAGATTTTACTCCAAAAATTGCAAACAAATAAAGTGGGATTTAACAGAAATAAATTTCCAGTAGCTTAAAATAGTGGAAAGAAGGTGATGAGAACACAACCATTTGCTTAGACTCAAATATCCAGTTTCCAACGCTCGCGGACTTCCTAAGTGGGGATCCCTGAAAACCATATAATAATATAGTCAAAAAATAGAACTACACATCCTCGTCATCTTCTTTAACTAGTCAAGGCAACATCTATCCTCTTACCTGGGAATTTCTCTGGGAAGATGTATATAATGGAATGTCCTAGTATACAAATTAGCAAAAGTCAATAGAATGAAAGCAATGTCAATACGATGGAAAACCCAAAAAAAAAAAAAGCAACGAGAATGACATAGTACCTTTACAAGATCAACATTTTCTGATGTTACAGAAAACCTCCCTTTTATTTGTACCAAATTATTCTTTGACTTGTCCTCGGAGGAATCTGTAAACCCTAAAAAAGTCATAGATCTAAGTGCTTGCAAAAATTTATCTACATAAAGTACTAAATATTGGTTGCTAACTATACAAAACCATATAATTACCTCCTGAAGATTTTATTGGAGCTGATAAACTATTTGCTGAAGCCCGATTAGGAAGATTTAGAGGACCGCTAAAGCTCGGAGTTTTTCGTACTAGCTGGTTTTGAATCTCAGACCTGGAGAAACATATTTTTTTCCAGAATAAGATGACAAAGGTTAAAGGAATTCCAGCTAACATGTGAAAGCTTCAACTGATTATGAATGAAAGGACACCCAGTTTTAACAACTCATTAGAAACGAATGTTAAAAGTTTAACATCTCTCGTCTTTAGGAAAATCATAAAGGTACTTAGAAAATAGTGAAATAAATAACCAATTTTAATTTCAGGCATAATATTCACCATAAGCATTTTACAAAACCAAAAACATATCAGAGCAAAAAGGTTCTGCAATAAGTCAAATGTGTAGCTTAACATGGTTGTAAATTCAAATCGATCAGCTCCCAAACACCATACAAGGAAAAATGATTGCGTCCACAGAAAAGTAGTTTAAATCCTTGTCAAAATCAAGAAAAGCAGAAAATCCCTAGTGGATTAAACAAATATAAAAAGTCCATTTCTCTTCAGCACTTTGACAAAGTAATGTGGCGGTTTTGGGTCTTGACGTTGGTGGATAAACCAAAGGTATGTTAGGTGCTTCTTTTGGTGGGTTAATTTCTAATAAGTATAAAGTAACATGATTTCTTTGCACTCTTAATCATCAAAGGGAGTAATTACCATTTACCTTGAAACTATAAGCTCTAATTAAAGGATTATGACAAGTATTTGAAGTAAAAATATAAAGTATTATGAAAGACTTGTGTCACGTAACTATATCTACTTATAAGCGTAAATAGTAAAAGAAGTAAGCTGCAATATGTTGATCAAAATCATACTTGTGCAGTGCAGCTATATGGGTAGCTCTCCAACATTTTTCCAATTGCACCAAAAGTTTCAGGTCCCAACAAAGTTGAGGATTCTTGTAGTGCAACATAACATAGTGCAGAAGGAGTTGGAGAAACAATCAAATGAATATTATAATACCTCTCCAAGTTGCGTGCTCTTTCTGACAGCGAACTTAGCACTGCACCAGGCATGAGTGGCCCACTTTGGCATTCACGAGATCTGCCACTCTGAATTCTAGACTTGGCTTGCAATGCATCTTTCTCTAGCATTGAATGTGGCATCTCCGCCGTTGATCTGCATTTTTTTACTCCAGTAATTCCATCATTTTCAGATTCTACAAAATCACTCTCGAATACTGTTCCTTTCTTGGTCTCACTTTCAACCACAGACACATCATCACAATTTGTTTTTCCCCTGGAAAACAGTCGGTAACAGAGCATGAGGCTGTTCAGAAGCATGAGGATCGCAGGATGACTGACTTTAATCATGAATCAAAAGCATGTTATAAACCAAACAGCTAAGCCAGGGTGAATTTTTATATGTAGCATATCACAAAAACTCAAATGGAACTATGGTAGATAGTAAAAAACATTATACAGAGAGAGTGATAACTCGGTGGAATTGAATATCAGAGGAACTAAAATTAAATAATTCGGGTGAATAAGGGCCTAAAATAACCTGCCATTGATCTGGCTTGTAGCTATTGGTTTCATGGCAGAATTAGATGTATCCTACAAATAACCAAGAGCATTATGCTTTAATAGAAGTATAAAAGATTGAAATAATAACTTCGAGGTGTCCACTCCATCAAAGACAGGAGCTCCGGAAAGAATTCATAGTTTTGGTACAGAATGATAATCACCTTGGGATTCATACAAAACTTCAAGTTTTCTTCTTCTTCCTTGATTTCTTGTATGTCATCCTCTTGCATCTGTCATGATAATAACAGCCAAGATGCACAAGTTACCAAGCATAAAATGATTGTATCTTAAACTGTGGACATTAAGTTCTTGCCATCGCCCTACCAAAGATGCTTGGAGCTTCAAATCATCTATATCGAAATTCCAGGCACTTACACCTCGCTTGTACTCACTCTGAAAGACAAACACAAACATGCAAATCAAGAGAACGATAGACAAATAGACACACACACACACATGCGCGCAGAGTAGGTGTGTTTTTATTTGTTATGGCGGTGAGTTGGGGGTGCAGACACTGCTTTCCCAAATTTTCCAGCTAAAAGTAAAGTTGTTGTTCATCTAGTATAACAAGATCCAATACTCACCACCCACCAAATGATCACTATTATCCATCCAATTAAAAAACAAATAGTGGAAGACACCAGATTTAGCAACCTGCTCCCGTCCCAAAATAAGAAGTATCCCACTCAAGATGCAACTAATGAAGATGGCTCCTTTATTGATAATCTTTACACTAAAAAAATATTTTATTTAACAACACTGGTATGTTGAAACTTGAGACTAGTGGCGTAAATAAGAATTATGGTTTAGCATGATTTTGAGTAGATGAAAAATGGTGCAGATTAGGATCAATTCTTGTAAATAAATTTTAGGGATTCTCTATTCACTGTTGTGTGTATGTAGAAGTGTAAAATACTTCACATGACTATACAAGAAATATATTTTCCCAATTTCTACAAATGTATAGGCAGATTTTTGTTTCGTATAGATTGAGCTGGCAGTCTTAGATTTCGTAAAGAAAAAGAAAAACCGCAGGCAAAGTCCTTTTAACCTATCATTTAAACATGTCTTTGAAACAAAACCAAATATATTCAGTCAATCAGGGGACCATGCTGGGTATATGAAGTCCATGGACTTAGAAGATATGTAGTTGAAAAAAATAATATCATGATGGCGTCAGTGCGTGACGAAGAACATTTCACTTCATGATAAAAAAGCAAAAGCAGGGAGTATGAGATACAGGGGCGCCAATGTTCTATTTCTCAAACCCACAGAATCAAAAGGCAAATTAAATAAAACATTAACTTCTGGTGATGCTTCAAACCTGCGATAAAGCCTCTTGTTCTGCTGAAGGCATTTTTTTTAAAGCAAGCTGAGCAGCGTCCTTGAGCTGCAATGAGTTCATGAGAGCATATACAGTAATATATGAATAAATTACTTTAAAAGCCTGCTCTTATTACCCTGAGCATGGTATACCTGAAGTTCTTTCATACGCTTCCACAGAGGGGGCAAGTTTGCAAATAATTTTTTTACAGAAAGCTCTGGAGGCTTGGCATTCTTGAAAAAGGAATGTTTTAGTAATTTTTCTGCAGTTGGCCTCTTTGTTTGATCTTTCACCAAGCACATGGCAACCATTTCTTTAAAAGACTATTTCAAAATGAAGATTCCTCAATACCAGACAGGTCAAAGACTTTCAAGAATTTGATAAATATGAAAGAGAAAATCCGCAAACAAACATATCACAGATACCTTGGAAAATCTTTTATCACGGTCATAGTCAAGTCCAGGTGGGGCATTTTGTATGGTCATCAGCAGAACCTAGTACAAAATGTTGGAGAATTAATAATTACACATATTTGCTACAGTAATCTACAGGAACACATGTGCAAGGTTTCAAGCACAATCATCAAATTCAAACCTTCATTGGAGGATATTTTGAAAATGGCGCATGACCATGAGCCAGCTCCAGTGCAGTTATTCCAAATGACCATATGTCAGCCCTTTATATTTGACATAAAATGCTATATATTAGCTCAATAAATCCATGAACCACTTGTTACGTCATAAAACCTATGGTATTATGTAGAGTTGGAGTAGAACCCACTTGAAATCATATCCAGTTCCAGGCTGCAACACTTCTGGTGCCATCCTATATCACAAGAGTATGGAAAATGCAATGACACTTAAGCAGGAAAAGAAGAAACAAAAGTACATCACAAAATTCTAAACAAAGAAGTACATGAAAATGCCAAACTACCAGCACGGAGTTCCCACAAAGGTATTCCTTGACCGTTGTCTATCACCTCTGTCAAACATGCAAACTGATACACCAAAGTCAGCTAGCTTTACCTCACCATCACCATCCATTAATATGTTTCCTGCCTGCAGAAAAAATGTTAAAACAATTGTAAATTCAGTCACTAGTTTATAGGTGTCCAAAGAATTTGCTAAGTATGAACATGCCCAAAATAATCCCATTAGTAAAGGAGTAGATTGACCTTAACATCACGATGGATATGGCCATGACTATGAAGGTAATCCAAAGCCTTCAGAGTTTCTTTCAATATGGCCCCGATTGCAGACTCTTCAAACCCATCTGGATAAGCTATCTTCATTAGATGTAGGCAAGAACCCTCAGACATAAAAGGCATGACCACCCAAAGGTTGCGGTCAACAACAAATGAACAAAAGGCTCTTATGACGTTAGGATGATCAATTAAACTCATTGTTTGAGCTTCCCTGTGAATATCATCCTGCATAAGAACGGGCTAGATTTCCTAAAACAGTGTCTCCCATACATATTTAATGGTTTTAAACACAAGAAGGATACTATTATAAAACAGTATTTCCTTAAGGTATAACATAAGATATAGACCCAAAGAAGTACAATGACAGATTTCACACAATTTGGTTGCACAGCAACCTCTCAAATCTAGTAACAAAAAAGAATTTCCCCACGTCAATTGAAATGGTAGTAGTTATGAATTATAAGTCAACAAAGATATTGGTTAAGCGTGAATAATAATGGTAAAGTTCTTTGACATTACTAAATTTTAAATCTGTAAAACATTAGCCAAACTAAGTGACAGATGTTAATCATCTTTGCATGTCTTACACATGACAAAAAACTTAAAGCTGTAACATTTATTCCTAGGTCAGCCTTGTGTTGTACTGGATAGAAAAGTAGCAGGTAACCGTAGAAGGTTACATCATCATTAAATTTACTGGTGGAAAAAAGATATTTCACTACTTAAAGAGTAGAACTAACATTCGCTCTTCGTGGAAGGGACAAAATACTCATTGACACTTAGAATAGAAAAACTATAGGTCTTGACTAATTCAACGCAGAAAACTATATACAAAACTAACACAAGGATTTGATAATTTTGTCATACAATCAGGTATATTTGGCATTCAAAAAGCAAATTGGTTACCTGAACTGGGAGCCACACATGAATTCACAGACCAAATGGTGCCTGTATTTGTGGCAAATTGTGACAGGAGTTAAATGTTGATGTTCTTGAACTAATATACCTAATTTCCAGTGGTATAAGCTTAAGGTTCTGTATGTATAATGTAAATGGACCATTCATAATGTCAATCAACTAGCTACAAATTTTCCCCATTTCTTAAATTCAATATAAAAAACTTCAGATCTGTCTATTCAACTCACGCACAACGGCACAAGTAATCCTGATACACGCCATCTGACCCAAGATAGATGCGCTCCTATTTAAACTTCAGACTTCCACAGACTGTCCCATATTCTAAAGTGAGAAACACATAATGTAATAACGAGATGCTCACTAGTCAAATCCGCTATTGTCAGCAGTGTTGTAAATGGCGGTAGGCTCTAGCAAGGTGGTCAGTGACCGCCTACTGCTTCAGCCACCTAAGTGATTTACTTTTTTTTTACTATTTTTTATACATATTTATTTATAATCATACAATGCAATCACAAATAGTCATCATTCTTTACGTAGTATGTGTAATTAAATGGTGTTTATGGATAAATAAGCTTCATACAATACAATTTATACAAGGTGCAAATAAATATATAAATGCAACTATGATGACAAGTCTATTGATAAATGCGGCGGTGGAGAGAGGTTCGAGGTGGAAGGAGGCCGGAGTTGTTGGTGACTGAATTGGCAGGACAATTACGTTTTGGAAGCAAAAGTATATTAAGTGTATTCATCATTAGGATTTTTTCCAATTTTGCTGACTTTGACCGCCTCGCGCTCCACGCTCATCTTCTACCCCGAACCCCCGACAGAACCGCCTAGGCGGCCACCTTGGCTAAATTTAGAACACTGGTTCCAGTGAAAAGAAGTTAACTTGGTCATCCCAACTTATAGACTGACTCATGGTCATAAACTACCCTTTAAAGGTATAAATAATTTCATATTTCATGCACGTGGCATCATATTTGTTTGTTTTCTTGTAAGGTTGAGATACTAATGTTTACCAAAATGGTCAATGTAACAACCACACATATATTTTTCGTCACTTCTTTGATTCCATTTAACCTCCATCGTGGTGAACTATGAAGTGCCTTTTGTTTGGATTTTCATTCATGTTCAGATAGAGAACATGAGTCAATATGTTTTGAGGTGAAAAACCTATACTTCTGGAAAGGAGTTCTACATTATTTTACCACGCTGGTACTTGTCAAATTACAAATAATTTAAAAGTTAATCGAGTTAAAACCAAATCAATTTAATCCACTATGATAGCTTATTGTCACACACACCAACTCTTTGAAAATTAGAAATAGAATTTGATTTTTGTTAAGTCGAGTGCCACTGCTCTCAACCCCTTCAATTGAACCTGTGGATCCTAACCAGAACTCCAGGATTTTCAAAATCATTTGGACAAATTAATGTCGATTCCCAGAAAACCTATGATCAAAGAATTTACCCAATTTTTTCTAACCACGATCAATTAAATTATCCAACTAAAAACAATCAGGCTTAAAGTTCTGAACTTCATCCTCCTAATCGTTTGCCCAGACCAATCGATCAAGTCCACGAGCAACTGTAAACAGGAACTCACAACCTCGTACATCGAAAGTCAAACCAATCAAAACAACACCCACCTACACCGCAAATCATCTTACCTCAAACACCAACTTAATTCAAGTCAAGCACATAGACTGGAACAAAATTATACAAACAACAAATACACACTCAAATACTTGCCAAATAAATGAAGTAAAAAATTCATTTAAAAATTAACAAACCAGATTGATATTGCATCGATCGAGATCCAAACACTTTACAGCCACGACTTCCTTAGAAGGCACATAGATCGCTCTGTAAACAGTCGCGCTGGCACCATATCCGACCTCCTCCAGAAGCTTGTAATCATTCGGATTCAACGTGTAATTCTTCCCCATTTTCGCACACGGCTGTTGATTAAATCATCAATTTCTTCACCTTTGGAACGAGAAAATCACATCAATTGAGCTCAGAAAATGAGTATCTTCTGTCGAATCGTTTGAGTGACAGTGTACAGAGATGTGGACTCTGTTCAAGTCTTTGTGGAAGCTTTCAGCTGTCTTCCTCTCTCTCTCTCTCTTACAATGTTTCGAATTAATGGCAATAATATGATCATATATATTTTTTTATTATAATTATAATTATAATTATATTTCCTTGTAATTATTAATTAATTTTTCTAATTTTCAGAGGTTTCCTTTTAAAATTTTTATTTATATATCTGCGGCAAGCAGTTGGACTGGGATAATCTATAACAGTAAGGTAAAATTTTCTGTGCAACCATTGCATAAATATATTGTACACTCACACCTACCTACACACTCCTCAAAATGAGGATATATTTTGTAACATCTGGCACGTTACCAATGTCAGACGTCACCAACATGCTTACTCATTTTAAATGCGAAAAAAGAAAATCTCTTACGTATTTTCATGTAAAAGTAAAGTCACCCTTCATATACATTGAAAAAGAATAAATATCAAGCATTCAAAATTTTTAAATCGTAAAATTCATAAACTTCTAACGTGTAAAACGAAAACTGTAGAAATATATGAAACTCGACTACGATTTGGAACATGATTCAAAAGAACTTATTTAAAATGTCTCCAGTAGTAAAAACTTCATAATCATGCTGAAAAAGGTTCTCCGACGACAGTGTGTCATGCAAGGTGGGAAAAAAATATCGAATTTTCGGTATACCGAGGTTACCGTATCGAAAAATAACGAATTTATCGAATTTTTAATATACTGAAGATTTTGGTACGTTACGGTAACGATACCGAATTTTTCGATACGGTAACGGTATGAAATTTGAAAATTTCAGTATATACCGGTATACCGATATACCGAAATATTATATAAAAATTTAAAAATATCGATATCGTACCAAAATCTCGATACACCGTAAAATTTCGGTATAACCGGTACGCTAGTTATAGATATCGAAATTTTTGGTATATTAAAAATCGGTATACCGAAATTTTCGGTACGGTATCGGTATAAAAGTTTTCTATGCCGTAATTTTTTGTACGGTATACGGTATGCGCTTTTCGATACGGTACGGTACGGTATACCACCCCAAAATTGCAACTCCTCGTTTCCTCAGCTACTCCGTTTGTAGTATCCCGACTCATGTTTAAGTAATTAAAATTCCTAAGTATGTTTAAATAGATAGAACATGATCAAAGAGTCCTTATTTAAGGAAAATAAGTTATTAATCGAATTCAGGACTCCCGAAAATTATCTAGAGGACCCAGGGACCCTAGTAGTTTGGAAGATCTGAATCTCAAGCCAAAGCAGTTCGGAAGGTCCGAACCAGTTCGAAAGGCAAGGGTGCAGTTCGGAAGCACCGAGACGTTCGAAAGGTCCGAACGTGAGATCGGAACGTTCGAACTCCCTTAGACAGTCAAGGCATGGGCTTCTGATTGGTGATTTGACGGAGCATAGTTCGGAAGTTCCAAACCCCCATACCGGAACGCCTGAACTCGCCTATAGCAATGAGTTGTCCAATAAAAGATACACGCGTACGGTTAGTATAGATCGGAAGCTCCGAATGCGATCGGAAGATCCGAACTCCGTTCAGAAGGTCCGAATCTAGATCAAAAGGTCCGAAACTTTGTCTATAAATAGAGGCCGATACCCTTATCTCAAAATGCAAATTGAGGGTGTGAGTTCAGAATTCATAGGGTTTTAGAGTGTTATATTCATTTCCTCGAGGGCCGAATATATAGAAGCGCTACTGGAGTTGTAGCGGAGCTGTGCCTATAGTTTGAGACCATGGACATCAGTGGACTTGCGATGGATACAAGTATACTCTGAGATCTCCGACAAGTTTGGGAGTATCTATTAGCTTAGTTAAGGATTTTAGAATTGTATAAGTGATAAAGTATACATTTGATTATAGGCTTGGATACTAGACCCGTTACATCTAGATTTGACCTATAGAGGTACATAGTACTGACTGAGATATCCAGCTGAGTATGCACTCTTATGTGTTGCAGTTTACATGCCATGATATGCATGTATTTATGTTCATATGCTGCATGTTCATATATCACATTGAGTCGTATCTCCTTCGAGATAGCCATTTATAATAGGTTCGCTCAGCCCGTTATGTGATTTTCGCTCGCAAGTGCACGATATCAATTTTTAATAAAAAGTAAGTAGAATATCGGTCCCACGGAGAGTATGTATTTAACATTATATTAATGTTTGTAATTAAAATAGTCTAGACTTTATTTAAAAAATACGAAAAATGGGATTCTTTCAACTTTAACTAAATTAGCCAGAAAAATTGGCAAGCAAATGCGAATAATTGATAGATATCAATAAGAAAAAATTATATATAGGTTTGACTTCACTTAGTTTTCACGATTACTATTCTCTATCGAATTTATGTTCATGAATTCCACTTGTTTAATATCTAAGAACATCAATTACTTCTAGTTCTCTTTCCCAAGTGATAAATAGAATGCATCATTAAGTTTTGATTGTAATATTCCTATTAAAAATCTAGGCTTGATTGATGAATGAAAAGTTTGTTCTTACGTAAGTTGCTGAAGTTATATGCCTCCGAACTATATAAATTTTAAACAATACGTTTCTTGTGATCTTAATTCAAATCCCCTCTCCCGAGTGATAGAATCATAATTAGATCATTCAATTTATGGCCAGTAAACTGAAAACATTAAAATCTAGAAACACAATCAAACTTGCTGAAATTCAATCACATAAACCAAAAAATCATAAAAATCGTATCAACTAAGCTACAACATTTCTCTAGAATCAAAGAGTTAGTTCATTATGCAAAAGAAACAAAAACCAAACATGTTCATGAGTCTATACATCAATTTGATGAATTAAGAATAAAAATAACAAAGCAAAAGTAGTGTCTCTGTCCCCCAGATTCAGCGTTCTTCGTCTCCGCAATCAATCCTTACTTAAAATCCCTTGCTTCGCGCCTGTGAGTTCCCTCGATTTTTTGTGCTCTCTATGATCCGCTCTGTGTATTGACCCACTCTGGAATCACCTACTAAATTAAAACTTAAGCATGCAATTAAATCTTAAATAATGATAATCAAATAAATAAGCGGAAACTAGAATACATAAAATCCAAATCGAAAGCAACAATTAAAAATACTAGTTAAGGTCCAACCATATCGAAATAAGTGTATCATAATACAACGCAGGGTAAACAGCTTAAACCAAATAATCAAAATCCCAACGGCGCTACTCCATGCCTCGGGGCTCACTCCTGCCTACATCATCTAACCTGAGGCCTACCCCACGGAATGGGGTGTCCAAGATAAAAATTAGGACGTGAGCGCTAACGCCCAGTACAATAAATATGAGTATATAAACATATATGTGCATGCATATGACGTGACTGGGTAACTGGATCAACAGGAAAACTCATGCTCATATTGGAGGCGCTAGAGTGCATAGTATCAACTCGGAATTTCCCCTCTGGATTACTAGCACAAAGATCCGGACGTGGATCTGAAATGTCCTGGAAACATCACTGTGACGTTTCGTATTTTTGGACATTTTCAATAATTAAGATGCGAAAAAGTGTGGAGAAAATTTTCAAATACAGTAGAGCAGGACATGCATCGCGTTTTCACGTTCAATAAATCATGCTTGGAATTAAAATCTATTTAAATAACACATAAAAAAAAATCTCATGACTCATATGTGCATAAAAGATTTGAAACAAAATATGCAACCCTACAATCAACGACCGGTTCTTATACGTGCACGCCAAAACTTCTACTTACATAGAAAACCTGAATCAACAATTAAAATCTTACTAAAGCAAACAAAACATGAGTTTCAATAAAATAACATAGTGCAAAAAATACTTTTTAAAACGTTCGTGAAATCAAGCATCAAATTCTCATAAATAAATAAAAGACATAAAAGGTTTAAACTCAAAAAATTAAAACCCATCATCACGAGTCTTTCATTGAAAATAATTAAATCTAAACTCTTCTTTATCACAGACTTTTAACGGTCGTGCATAAAAAAATATAATAACAAAAGAACAAAAATAGATGCAAAACTTCTTGCTTTAACGCCAAAGATTTGAAAAGTCGTGCTATGCAATCATTTCGCCTCTTGAACTCTTTAGCTTTTCTACCAAAGCTTTTAGTTCATTTATTTCTTAATTCCAACTGCACCAATCAAGTATAGTGAGTCTAAATACTCAGCAAAAATTATTCATATAAAAAATAAAAATCATCATGCTTTGAACGTGCAAGACTTAAACATAAACATCATGCATAAAAACATATATCATAAAACACTTCATTTTGGGTGATGAGACAAGTGCAATTATGGTAACCATTATTTATGAGAACATTGGGTTCCCGTTATCACGGTCGTTGTACAACAAGCATATGGAACATATTGGTCTTGGCCAATATGCGCCTCATCTCGGTCGTGACCGCTTAAACTTAGACGATTAGTATATAGAAATATTACGGTTTTGTTTGTGTTAAAGTTGCTATTTGGAGAAACACGCTTCTTCGTCTTTTGTGTACATATAAATAGATTGAGCCGGTTAGTTGTAAGTAGTAAATTCGATATATGAAAATGAAAGAAGTTTTTCTTTCCCAAATTCTCTAGTTTTCTTTCTGCTTGCTTTAATAATTTCAATATGATACCAAAGATAGGTTCAATTCATTGAACTAGCTTTCGATCAATTGAATCAGATACTTATTTAATAGCTTTGATGGCTTCATCAGTATGATATTATTTGATCGATGTGCACGATTCGCTGCATATTCACTCTTCGGATACTCCAGGCCTCACTTTGATCAACGAACATCTCACTGGTACTAAAAATTATGCGATCTGGAGTCGCATGATGTTGATCACATTAAGAGCCAAAAATAAGCTGGCATTTATTGATGGAAGCTCCAAACAACCTGATTCTGCTTCAAATAAGTTGTTGCAATGGGAAAGGTGTAATGATATTGTATTATCGTGGATCATGAATAATGTTTTTAAGGAAATCCTTGGAGGAATTGTTTACGCAACTGATGCAGTTGAGGTTTGGAAGGATCTAAAGGAACGATATGATATATGATAAGGTAAATAGATCAAGGATTTTCACATTGCATTGGAATATTGATAAATTGGTGCAAGGTAATACCACAATTGTTGTGTATTTTTTGAAATTGAGACAGTTGTGGGATGAGTTTGGGTCCTTGGTGCCTTTGCCTTCATGTTCATGTGATCAGAAAATTTTAATGTTTTGAAACCACCATTCAAGAGTATAAGTATTTTTACTATGAAACTCATGCGTATTGATGTATATATGTTGTATTATGTATTATTTATGAGAGCTTTTAAGATTCATGATGAAAATTGTGAAGCGTGATTCGTTCTTGACATTTTTGGGTGAAAAAGTTTAAAGAAGTTTATGATTTGAGATGTTTTTGCAGAATTTTGGGTGTTTATGGTGTATGTGGGGTTTTGAATCAAACATTTGAATAATGGGATGTTTTGAATAGATTTTTACCAAGTTTTGATGCTCTCTCGGGTGTATACTCGTTCTTTTCAGAGTGTGGGTGAGTATTTTTATCAAAAGGAGTCGATATGGGGTTTAAAGAGGTCATAATGACTTCTTTTTCATCCAAGTCACGCAGCGCTGACCTGCTTGGAAACCCCAGGCAGATCGCGTCGCATCTAGGTGCAAATTTCTTGCGCCTAAGGATGAGGGGCGGCGCTGGGGCAGAAATAATTTTCCGCCCTGGCGGGAAAAGTTTTGTCCAAGAATTTCATTTTTTTTGCATTTGAAGTCCAAAATTTAAGTTTATGATCTTTTCAGCTATTTTAAGTGTTTTTAAGATGTTCTATCGGAAAAACGTTCAAACTCGGATATCGGGGATGGACAGAACGACTCACATTGATCGATTAAGCTATGTAATGCATCTATATGTTATAATTCTTCATGAAAGTTATGTTTACTATGAAAGTCATGAAATCTTTTGAAGTATTATTATGCGTGAATGAGTTTATATAAGTTTTAGCATGCATGACGCTTATCACGAAAGTTTTAAAGAGCATGAAATGATGAAATTATGAGAAGTATGATGAATGTGATGTTTAATGATGCATGATAAAAATATTTTGTTGTTGTATGTGTAATGTCGGTGGCAATACGGGACTGGTATTCCGAGATAAGCTACGGACTCACGAGATGGAATGTTAGGACTGGTACTCCGAGATGAGCTCCGGAGGAGCCTTTCTAAATGATGTGCTCACGAGATGGAATGTTAGGGCTGGCGCCCCGAGATGAGCTATGGGAAGGACCTTTCTAAAGAATGAAATTTAAATGGCCGAAGTCATATGATAGTTGTACAATGAATCTGTGATCATGGGAAACCAAAGATGTGCTCATAATAATGGTTGCCACAAATGCATGTATATCATCACCCTTAAATGACAATTTTTTATGATATGTTCATGTTATGCCTTTGCATTAAGTTTTATGTTTCACATATGAATTATGTATGTATACTCTTGCTGAGTTTTTAGACTCACTATACTTGAATAGTGCAGGTAATGACGCTCTAGATGAGTTTATTGACGAGTATGGTGATGGACTTGAAGAGGAGCGAACGATCAGGCAGGCGAGAGATGCATGAGCGTTATGTCAGACAAACTTTTTTATTGTGCACACTTTGTTTAGTCGAAAAAAAAAACAAGTTTTACTTATTTTATTGTTGGCATATATTGAGAATTATTTTCTTAAATTGTTGGTGTACATTCACCTCTTTTAAATAAAGATTTTATTTCCACAAAAAATTTCCCAAAATTTTTAAGAATGTATGTTTACTAGCGTCCTCGAGTTTTGGGACGTTACAACTTGGTATCAGAACTTGGCCTCTTCTAGAATATGGGTGGGTAATGTAACGCTCGAAAATTCGTTACGTAAACCCGCATGCATAACTAGGGGATTTAATGATTTAAAAATAAGTTAAAAATGGGTTAAATGATTTTATGTGCTATTATGTGATTTATTTGCATGTTAAATGTTATTATAACATTTAACCCGCTATTATGGAATTTATGAATTTATTCGAAGAAAGGTATTTTGCGATTGTGTAGACGGGACCGTGGACGAATGAGATGAAGATTTTTCATCTAGAATTTTGACTAAGGATTTCAAGAGCCAAAATTTATTATTTTAAGATTTTATTTTTAGGAGATAAGAGTTTCAATATATATATATGTATGTATAGAAGCCCAATTTTCACAAAAATAAGCCATTTTAAGGGATTTTAAAATGCTTTAAAAATCCCACAAGCCTTTATTCCAAAAATTATAGATTTTATCAGATGTGTTAGTGGGCTTATTAGTGTTTTAACTTGATTTATTAAATTAACTAAACCCGGCCCATTTTATATACAAATATAAGCATGAATCACCCTCATTCACCCTTCATCATGTTTTTCTCCACCATCAGTCGCCTCCCTCATTCATCAGATGTCAATTTTCCCTTCAAACACACACTACACGATTCCTTTGAAGATTTATCAAGGATTTAACGTGTCGTTCGTCTCGAAGAGCAATATACACGTCAGTAACGTATATTCGAGCGTAATTAATGCAAAAGCATGTTTCAATCACTTCTTGGCCACCATTTAAGTCATATTATTCTGATTTTTACATGAAAATTTTGATCATGCATGTTGTATGTGGTTTAATCAAAGAAAAATCAAGAACATTTGAGCAGTCCACGTTTTTTATTGCTTATGCAACAACGTTCTCTCGTTTTTCTTCCATGTTTGTTCTAGCATGATGCACCACCTCTTGGGGTCTGATTAGGGTCCCTAGGGTTGAGTTGGATAGGTGGTTTGAACCATGTTGGGCTAGAAACGAAACAAAAATAGAAACATGGCAGCTGGTGCGCAGGTCTAGGGTTTCGGGGAAAAGGGGCTTGTTCTCCTCCTATAGGCCACGGTTTGGGGTTAGGCTGGTCAGGTTAGGACTTCCCAGATGTTGGCTAAGTCTGGGTGGTGGGGATACGGACAAGGGTGGCCGGAGCAGGCGGCACGAACGTGATTTGGCAGACTGCTCAGGGCTGCGCACAAGAAGAGGTCGAGCAGTTTTGGGGCAGAGGCTTATACAAGCTGTAGGGTTCGAGTTAGGGTCTGGTTCTAGGTTTTTTAGAACCCCAAGACCTTGGGGTAGGTTGTGCCGGCGGGGCTCCGTCTGGTGGTGGCCGCAGCCCTTAAAGGCAGCCTGGTCGCGAGAAAAAATCTGCTCGAGCTAGGGCTGTGTTTTTGGGGTTTAAGCGGGCCTGGATCGGGTTTTGGGTTCGGGTCGGGTATAAAAATATAGCGGGTCAAGTTAGTTGAGTCCGAGTCTGGATTATATTAGTTGGGCTCGATTATTTTAATTTATTTTGATTAAAAGTTTAAGTTAGGAAATTTTGGGCTTGAGTTAGTTTAATGAATTTATATGGGCTAGTTAATTTTATATCATGGGCTTAATTAATTAATTAAGTGAGTCCATTAGTTTTTATGGGCCTAGTGGTCCATGAGATTTATTGGGTCAAGTCTTGATGGGCTAAGACAATTAATGGCGTCAATGGAATTTCTGTGCTAGTTAAATAATGTGCCTAGATTGAGTTTGGGCCAATCTATGAATATATGGGCTTAAGTCTTAGGGGTCAGCAGCTTGAACAAGTCCATGAAAAATAAATAATCCGTAAATATATATTTAATTCATACATGTATTTTTATGTATAAGTAAGATTTTATCAAAATAATTAAACATATATTTACGGGCAAAATTTTATGAAATGATGATGATTTTTTCTTAATTTCATGCATCATGAAATAAATATTTTATGAAATATTATGGGCATGTAAAAATATGTTTTAAGGAAGTTGAAGTAAGCGTGTGACAATTACGGCCGGAGCCCTTTTTCATATGCATACGAGACTGTGAGTTGGGATATTGAGGCCCGATTTCCTTTCCATATGATTATGTGATAAGTGCATTTTGTGCACTTAATTTGTATATGGTTTTACTTGACTTTTGGAATTTATTGGTAGATATTGCGTGAAATTGTTGTTGTTTTTGTGGTTGTAGGAAGTTATGGACTTTGATGTGTTCAAGTGGAAATAAGCCTAAAAGATGAAAGTTTAAAGGGAGATTTAAGAGTTGGAAAAGAGAAGAAAAAGGCCGATTTCGAAGTCAAGGGGCGCCCGCCCTATTCAAGGCGCGCATGTGCTGTCATTGAGGAGTTCAAGCAGATAGTTCGAGCTGAGAGGGCGCCCGCGCTAACCATCCGCGCGTCCGCGCCGCTGAAGAAAATTATGAAGGATTGTCGTGCGAAGTGGAGGCGCGCCCGCGCCGATTATGGGGCGCCCGCGCCGTCGTCTGTATGGAAAATTAGAGTCCGATTGTTTATGGAAACTTTGGGGTTTTATTGGGTTTATTTTGGACGATTGTTAGGTCATATAAAAAGGGATTTTTCTGAGTCATTAAATCATCTATCAGCCGCCAATACACACAATATTCTGGAGAGCACTTTTGTGAGTTTTTGAGTTGAAGAATTAAAGATTGCTGGGAACGAAGACGAAGACTTTTCGACCGAACACGGAAGAAAGACTACGGCTTTGTTTCTTCTTTTTATTTATTTTTTTTTTGAATTATGTTTGAGATATTAAACATGATTTGGTTTTTATTGAATTTGAGCATGAACTAAACTTTTCTAGTCTAGAGGTTGACGTAGCTTGGTTGAGACATATTCATGAATCTTTGATTTTAATAAATTGAATTTCTATAGATTAATTGTTTTTCTAGAATTGAATATCTTCTTAATTTACTGGCCATAAATTGAGTTGTTATATTTATTTAGAATCATTGCTCGGGAGAGGGGATTTTGAATAGGATCAATAGGAACTACACTGTTAATTATTTATATAGCTCAGGAGAGTATATAGCTTTAATAGAACCTTTAAGGAACATCATTTTACACATATCACTACATCTAGATTTTTAATAAGGATATTGAAATCGAACTGTAGTTGATACACTCTATTTGTTGCTCGGGAGAGGGGAATAGAATAATCTAAGTGTTCTAGGTTATTAATCGTAGGAAATTCATAAAATAGATTAATTAGGATTGAATATTGTCGAGACCAAGTGAAATCAAAACCTCTGGACTATTTTTCTCTGATTGATAATTCCTCGAAATTTGTGTGTGTGTGAGCTTGATAATTCCTCATTATTTATTTTATTTTTTCTGCAAAATTTTTGAAGTTTGATTTTCTAGATAAAATTAAGACTATTTTAATTGCAAGTATTGAATATTTTTCAAATTACTCTTCGTGGGATCGACACTCTCTCTTTCACTATACTAAAACTTGACACTCGTACGCTTGCGAGTAAATTTTCACAAGAATTTTTTGGCGCCGTTTCCGGAGAATATCGCAGAACCTGCAGGTGTGTCGGTTGTCATAGAAGAATATCATCCACCTGAGGAAGCTCAATATATCAATCCCAGAGGCTATGGAAACTATCGAGCTAACCCTCCACCTAATGCTTATCATCCTGGTTTACATAAGCATGAAAACTTTTCTTATGCCAACAACAAGAATGTGTTGAAACCCCCTCCGGGATTCAATACAAATCAAGGGGAAGGTAAAGCGTCTTTGGAGGATGTTGTGTCTACATTTGTTACTGAATCTAACAAGATGATGTCGAGGACTGAAACTCGAATGGATAGCATGGAGACACATATGTGCAGTTTGGGAGCTATGATGAAATCCATGGAGACACAGATTGGATAGCTTGCAAATGCTTTTAAGGATCAAAACAGAGGACAGTTTCCCAGCAATACTGAAGTGAATCCAAAAGAACAATGCAAAGCAGTTGAGTTAAGAAGTGGGAAGAAGTTAGAAGCTGAGGAGAAGAGCAGAGCAAAAGAAGTAGTTGATCCAGTGGTTGAAGAAATTGTGGTTGAAGAGCCCAAGAAAGAATCTGACTCTAAACCGATGTACAAGCCACAACTTTCATACCCACAGCGGTTTAAGAAGAAGGCACTTGATGAGCAGTTTTCCAAGTTTCTAGACATCTTCAAGAAAATACACATCAATATTCCATTTGCAGATGCCTTGGAACAAATGCCTAACTATGCAAAGTTCATCAAAGATGTAATGGCTAAGAAGAGGAGATTGCAAGACAATGAAGTGGTGAATTTGACAGAAGAATGTAGCGCAATCCTGCAGAAAAAGTTGCCACAAAAGCTAAAGGATCCAGGGAGTTTTACTATCCCTTGTTTTATTGGTGGTTCTAAGGTAAATAGAGCTTTATGTGATTTAGGAGCAAGTATAAATTTAATGCCTTTTTCTGTTTACAGGACTTTGGAGCTTGGAGAAGTCAGGGCGACCACTATCACATTATAGCTAGCTGATCGAAGTATCACATATCCACGGGGTATTGTGGAGGATGTTTTGGTGAAAGTAGACAAATTTATATTTCCAGCAGACTTCGTGATTTTGGACATGGATGAAAATGAAGAAACTCCCTTGATTTTTCGGAGACCTTTTCTCGCTACTGCACGCGCACTGATCGATGTTCATAAGGGAGAGCTCACACTTCGCGTTGGTGGTGAAGCTGTGATTTTCAACATCTATCACACCATGAGGGGACCAAGCGAGGTAAGTACATGTAAGAGCATTGAAATTGTTAATTCTCATAATTCCTTTTCATGTGCAGGAAGTACTAACCCACTAGAAAGGTGTTTGGTGGCGGATGAGGTGGTTGATAAGGAAGAGGATTGTGAGTTACATGAACAAAAAGCATTCCTTGACAGCGCTCCAAAAGAAAAAATGGTGAGTACTAAGGAATCTGAAGCTTTGGAAAATAGTGCACCAGAGGTATCCACTGAAACTCATGATTTGAAAGAATTGCCTGCGCACTTATGTTATGCATTCCTTGGTGAAAATTCTTCGTGTCCTGTCATTATATCTGCTCATTTGTCTGCTGTAGAAAAAGATAAGTTGTTGAGAGTTCTGAGAAATTTTAAAACTGCTTTAGGATGGTCAATTTCTGACATTAAGGGTATTAGTCCAACAATTTGCATGCATAAAATTTTGATGGAAGAGTCTTATACTCCTTATGTTGATCATCAGAGACGGTTGAATCCCGCCATGAAAGAGGTAGTTAAGAAAGAAGTTCTAAAGCTATTGAATGCGGGAGTGATTTATGCTATTTCTGACTGTAGTTGGGTATCTCCTGTTCAAGTGGTGCCTAAGAAGGGTGGGATTACTGTGGTTAAGAACGAAAATAATGAGTTAATCTCCACACGTACAGTAACTGGCTGGCGAGTATGTATAGATTATAGGAAGTTGAACAAAGCTACTCGTAAGGATCATTTTCCACTTCCTTTCATTGATCAAATGTTTGATAGACTTGCTGGTTATTGCTATTACTGTTTCTTAGATGGTTATTCAGGCTATAATCAAATTGCTATAGCACCGAAAGATCAGGAGAAGACTACTTTTACGTGTCTCTATGGCACGTTTGCTTTCAGGAGGATGCCGTTTTGACTGTGTAATGCACCTGAAACTTTTCAGCGGTGTATGATGGCGATTTTTGCTGATATGGTGGAGGACGTGATGGAAGTTTTTATGGATGACTTTTCCGTATTTGGTACCTCTTTTGATCATTGCTTGCATAATCTGTCTCTTGTTTTGCAGAGGTGCCAAGAAAAGAATTTAGTTCTTAATTGGGAAAAATGTCACTTTATGGTTCAAGAGGGCATTGTCCTTGGACATAAAGTTTCATCCAATGAATTAGAGGTGGATCGAGCCAAAGTGGTTGCAATTGAGAAGCTTCCACCTCCGAAGAATATCAAGGGCATCAGAAGTTTTTTAGGCCATGCAGGGTTTTATGCGTTTCATCAAGGATTTTTCTAAAATCACAAAACCCCTGTGTAATTTACTTGAAAAAGATTCTACATTCATTTTTTATGATGATTGTTTGCAGGCCTTTGAAAAGATCAAGACGGCATTGACCACAGCACCCATCATGATTGTGCCGGATTGGAAGGAGCCCTTTGAGCTTATGTGCGATGCTAGTGACTATGCAGTGGGCGCTGTATTAGGCCAGTGGAGAGATAAGATGTTTCGAGCCATATATTATGCTAGTCGCACCATGGATGCCGCGCAGCAAAACTACACTACTACAGAAAAAGAGATGCTTGCAGTAGTTTTTGCTTTTGATAAATTTCATCCATATTTAATTGGTACTAAAGTAGTTGTTTATACTGACCATGCAGCGATTCGCTACTTGTTTGCCAAAAAGGACGCCAAGCCACGCTTGATAAGGTGGATTCTACTTTTACAAGAGTTTGATTTTGAGATCAAGGACAAGAAGGGTAGTGAAAATCAAGTTGCTGATCACTTGTCGAGATTGGAGCTAGAAGACGTGAAAGAGGAGGAGAGCATAAAGAAATTGTTTCCGGATGAACAAATCTTTGAGGTAAGTTCCTTTATTCCATGGTTTGCTGATATTGCGAATTTCTTGTCTTGTGGTGCCATGCCTCCAGAATTGAACCGACATCAGAAAAAGAAATTTTTCCATGACGTTAAGTTCTACTTGTGGGATGATCCCTATGTTTTCAAACGTTGTGCCGATCAAATGATTCGGAGATGTGTGGCGGGGCAAGAGGCAAATGAAATTTTGGAACAATGTCATTCCTCCCCCTATGGAGGACATTTTGGAGCCACCCGAACTGCTGCTAAGGTACTACAATCTGGTTTTTATTGGCCTACGTTGTTTAAAGATAGTTATACCTTGGTGAAATCATGTGATAAGTGTCAAAGAAGGGAAATATTTCAATAAGGCATGAATTACCCCTCACAAATATTTTATAAGTAGAATTATTTGATGTGTGGGGTATTGATTTTATGGGTCTCTTTCCCCCTTCTTTTGGATACACTTATATTTTATTAGCAGTTGATTACGTTTCGAAATGGGTGAAAGTCATTGCCACCTCGACTAATGACGCTCGTGTTGTAGTAAAATTTCTGCAAAAGCATATCTTTACGAGGTTTGGAACTCCACGAGCAATAATCAGTGATGAAGGTACACACTTCTGCAATAAAATTTTTAATACCTTGCTCACTAAGTATGGTGTCAGGCATAAGGTGGCATGTGCACACCATCCGCAAACCAATGGCCAGGCAGAGATCTCTAACCGGGAAATCAAGCAAATCTTGGAGAAAACGGTTAAGACAAATCGGAAAGATTGGGCAATCAAGCTAGATAACTCCATTTAGGCCTACCGCACCGCATTCAAAACGCCCATTGGGATGTCTCCTCACAGGCTGGTTTTTGGTAAGGCATGTCATTTACCTTTGGAGTTGGAGCACAAGGCGTTTTGGGCTATCAAGAAGCTAAACATGGATCTCAAAGCATCCGGGGAGTTGCGGAAACTACAGTTGAATGAATTGGATGAATTTCGCAGTGAAGCATATGAGAATGTCAAGCTATACAAAGAGCAAACAAAAAAGTGGCATGATAAAAACATTGTGCATAGGGAATTCGAAACGGGTCAGAAAGTTTTGCTATTTAACTCTCGTTTGAAATTATTTCCAGGGAAGTTGAAATCGCGATGGTCAGGGCCGTTTCTCGTAGAGACCGTTTATCCACATGGTGCCATTGAATTGCGATGTACAGATGGAAGAGTTTTCAAGGTCAATGGGCAGAGAGTCAAGCACTACTTTGGCAACGAAGTAACATCCGCATCCAGCGCATTGCTTGATGATCCCAACTAAAGACTGGTGCAAGTCGGGCTGAGGACTTTAAACCAAGCGCTTTTTGGGAGGCAACCCAAACTTTTTAGTTTTTGTCTTTGATTTCTCGTTTTATTTTTGCTTTTTAGTTTTTACTATTAATTTTGTTGTTTTGGAAGTAATTTTTTTTTTTTCTATGATTTTTTTCAGTATTTTGGATGCCAATCTCGAGCCAAAGGGGCGCCCGCTCTACCTCCAGGCGCGCCTGTGCAGTCATATATTCAACCCAAGGATTTTTTTCGAGATTGAGGGGCGCCTGCTCCACTACAGGCGCGCCCGCGCCGCTCCTGCAGTAAAATGGTGAAATTTTTTAAGCTTAAGAGGCGCCCGCCCCTCTGTCAGCGCACCCGCGCCATTCCTGTGCCATATGTGTGCCAATTTATCGAACTGGAGGCGCGCGCGCCCTATCCAGCCGCGCGCTCGCCCCGACTTAAAAATTATTGTCTACGAACTAGAGGCGCGCCCGCCCGGCTCCATCGAGCGCCCGCTCCTCTACATTGAGCGCCCGCCCCGCACCTTATTTCTTCCATATATCCGATTCCTTTTCTTTCCTTTCCCCCAAATTTTTTTTCCTAATTCCTTTTCCGCCTTCTTCCTCACGATTCTTTCCCCTCTTCTACTGTTATCATCGGATCTTCTATCTCCTACTCTCCAACCTACACAATCTAATTTCTTTCATCATCATCTCATTGAAGCGGGAAGGTCTTACCAACATTGTCAAGGGTACACCTGGATTCATATTTCGGAGGATTATACAATGGGGAAACTTTTGATTATCTACTTTTCTTGGACTCATTTGGAGTAAGTTCTTTCTTTTTGGTGATTATAAAAGTGATTTGGGTCGTGAGTATTCCGAAATTCTATCTCTTGCTATTCGTGGGTATTGACGTTTTTGTGTGGATAATCATTCTTTGGAGTTTGGATTCTGTTGGATTGTCGTTGAAGCGTTTGTTGTTGTGTGTGGATTGTGGATTAGATTTAAGTTTGGGGGAGTTGTGATTGTGGCAAATTGGTTAATTGTTTTGTGACTTGTGGTGCATAGTAAGTGTTTGACTAATGGCCCCAAAGAAGAAGCAAAAATCTGTTGCATCATCTTCTAATGCCAATCCGGAGCCTGAGCCGCAACGTTTCTGGAATGAGAGCGCCGAACAGCATTATCAAAACTGTCTAGGCAAAACGATATTACCGGAGCGTGGGTTTGATACGACATCGGGATTTGAGAATGATGAGTTTTTTAGTACAATTGGTCGGGCTGTGGCTGGGCGTCAATGGTTAAATTTTGTTAAGCCACCTCAGGATGCAGTTGTCCCAGTAGTTCGTGAATTTTATGCGAACTTGAAAGTTAAGCACATGCAGTTTAAAATGCTTGTCCGAGGCAAGCTGGTGCCTTTTGATGGCCACACTATTAACACCCTGTACAACCTCCCGCCAGTATTTTACGATGAGTATGCGGAGTACCGAGCGAATGAAGTGGATTACGCGGCGATTCTGAGCCGTATTTGTGTTCCGGGCGCGGAATGGCGCATGGGCCGTGATCATCAGCCTTCCAAATTGACGAAGACCGAGCTAATTCCTGATGTTAAGCTGTGGTATAACTTTGTGTGTGCTCGCCTGAAACCGACTGACCACGAGCATGAGGTGACACGAGAACGAGCGATTCTTGTTTATTGTATTTTGGAGGGCAAAGAAATCGACTTGGGACAGATTTGTCAAGCAACAATTCAGGGTGTGGTGGCCGGTAAGACGACTGGCGGGTTTTATCACTGATCTTTGTGAAGCGGCTGGAGTTGAGTGGGGCCAGAATGAAGAATTGATGAAAGCTACTGCCTCTATTGCTTGTCATACTCCTTTTAGTCTGATACCGGCTTCTGAGCACCGAACTCGCGCTGAGAGGCGAGATTTTAATTAGCGAGCAGCTGCACGAAGCGGCCCTGCACCCCGACCTCAAGCACCCCCTGTTGCGCCCGATCGTGTTGCTCTTATGGAGGATGAATTGAGAGCGCACCGTCAAGAGTTTCGGACATTTCAGCAGACTACTGGTGTCTTTATGGACTACATGATGGATTTTACAGATGCTTTGAGACATCAGTTTCCACAGGCTGCTAGTTCGACTCATCCATTTCCTCCGTATCCACAGTGGCCGCCCACTTTTGGCCACTCCGGTCCGTCCCATGATGATGCTGCTGATGATGGCGATTACCACTGACGGTCGTCGTTTGTGGTACATGTCCTTTATGCTTTCTTATTTTAATTCTTTGAGGACAATGAATGTACTAAGTTTGGGGGAGTTGTGTCATTTTTGCCTTTTGTTGCTTTTGTTTTTGTTTTGTTTTTGTTTAGTTTGTTTTTGCTTTTGTTTTGTTTTTGTTTTCTTAGTTGGTGTTTAGGAGTTGTGTTGTGTTGGTTTGTGGCTGAATCATGTAATTGGGGTTTTTTGGTGAATGATGTTGAGAAATTATGAATGAAATGGATTGATGGCCAAGGATGTTAAATTTTTGTTTTGTAACTGAAATCCATGACTATCTGCCTAGCTGACAAATTTTTTGAATAAACGGAACCAAGTGAACAATTGAACTCCTATATACTCTGTGATTTTTCTTGAATCTGAATCTTAAGACAGACAAACATAAAAATGATTGAGGCATTGTTTGGACTTTTTGGGCCTTGAATTTTATTGAATCAATTTATCCTTAGTTGCCCATTTGAGCTTACACGTATATTAGTACTTAGAGGTACGAGAATTCTGAAATTTTTTGTGAAAATCATCGTTTACTGCTGATGATTATTCCTTTCTGCACTGATTGAGATTTGTATGATTTAATTGTGGATTGAGACTTGTCTAGAACTAGTTCGGACATCCCTAGAGGCGAAATATGGGCATAACTGTGATTAGGCATGATCTAGGAAATTTTTCTGAAATCGTTTGAGCCTTTCAAGCTATCTTGTAATGCATGTATCCCTAGTACCTTGATTGAGCCGTATTGAAAATCGAATGACATGCGTGTAAACGTGTGATGAAACCCCCATTCGTCATTATTTCAAGGTCCTACATTGACTACTTGAATAGCTTATACACTATTTCCTACCTTTAAGGGAGTAATTTGAATGCTAAATTGTTATATGCTCCTAGTTTTTATTTGTGAATATGGAATGGTGTGGTGGTGAATTGAAAAAAAAAAATGAAAAGAGGTAGTAGAAAGTTGAGTTAAAGAGAAAGAAAAAATTGTGAAAGAAGTTGCGAGAAAAAATTGAAAAATCAATAAGTGTGAAAAATAAGAGTGAAATTGTGAATGAAAAAGGAGTTGAAATTAGAGTTTAAGCATGAATATAATTTACTCCTTATTTTGAATTCTTATCCTTCATTTGTAGCCATGAGCCAGGCTTTACACTATAAGCTTATTAAGTCCTATTGACCGAGTCACAGTTGCCCAATATACTAGTGGAGAGGGGTTGCGAGAATTTAGCCTATGGACTGTTGATTGAAACTTTAATGATTATGAATTCTTGATCGAAACACGCACATACTACGTTCTTTGAATTAAACCAATTGAGTGTGGTTGTGATGATATATCCTTGAATTTGATCCTGTTCTACCATGAAAGTTCTCATAATTTGTGAGTGTTTGAATTGAGTTAAGAGAAGAGTATTTTGAAACGTCAGTTGCGGAGTTTATGAGTTTATGAGAATGAATTATTTTTCTGGCTAACTTATTTTTCAAGTGTTAGTAGGATAGATATGATTGGATTTAAATTGTTTTGGAATTTCAAACTAAGGTCATTGATCCAGAGTAATTCTTGATGGTTTTTGTTCTTGCATTTGAGTGGAGTTTGTGTTAGTTTTGTTCGAGACGAACAAAAGTTCAAGTTTGGGGGAATTTGATAAGTGCATTTTGTGCACTTAATTTGTATATGGTTTTACTTGACTTTTGGAATTTATTGGTAGATATTGCGTGAAATTGTTGTTGTTTTTGTGGTTGTAGGAAGTTATGGACTTTGATGTGTTCAAGTGGAAATAAGCCTAAAAGATGGAAGTTTAAAGGGAGATTTAAGAGCTGGAAAAGAGAAGAAAAAGGCTAATTTCGAAGTCAAGGGGCGCCCGCCCTATTCAAGGCGCGCCTGCGCTGTCATTGAGGAGTTCAAGCAGATAGTTCGAGCTAAGAGGGCGCCCGCACTAACCATCCGCGCGCCCGCGCCGCTGAAGAAAGTTATGAAGGATTGTCGTGCGAAGTGGAGGCGCGCCCGCGCCGATTATAGGGCGCCTGCGCCGTCGTCTATATGGAAAATTAGAGTCCGATTGTTTATGGAAACTTTGGGGTTTTATTGGGTTTATTTTGGACGATTGTTAGGTCATATAAAAAGGGGTTTTTCTGAGTCATTAAATCATCTATCAGCCGCCAATACACACAATATTCCGGAGAGCACTTTTGTGAGTTTTTGAGTTGAAGAATTGAAGATTGCTGGGAACGAAGACGAAGACTTTTCGATCAGACACGGAAGAAAGACTACGACTTTGTTTCTTCTTTTTATTTTCTTTTGATTGTTGAATTATGTTTGAGATATTAAACATGATTTGGTTTTTATTGAATTTGAGCATGAACTAAACTTTTCTAGTCTAGAGGTTGACGTAGCTTGGTTGAGACATATTCATGAATCTTTGATTTTAATAAATTGAATTTCTATAGATTAATTGTTTTTCTAGAATTGAATGTCTTCTTAATTTACTGGCCATAAATTGAGTTGTTACATTTACTTAGAACCATTGCTCGGGAGAGGGGATTTTGAGTAGGATCAATAGGAACTACACTGTTAATTGTTTATATAGCTCGGGAGAGTATATAGCTTTAATAGAACCTTTAAGAAACATCATTTTACACATATCACTACTTCTAGATTTTTAATAGGGATATTGAAATCGAACTATAGTTGATACACTCTATTTGTTGCTCGGGAGAGGGGAATAGAATAATCTAAGTGTTCTTGGTTATTAATCGAAGGTAATTCATAAAATAGATTAATTAGGATTGAATATTGTCGAGACCAAGTGAAATCAAAACCTCTGGACTATTTTTCTCTGATTGATAATTCCTCAAAATTTGTGTGTGTGTGAGATTGATAATTCCTCATTATTTATTTTATTTCTTCTGCAAAATTCTCGAAGTTTGATTTTCTAGATAAAATTAAGACTATTTTAATTACAAGTATTGAATATTTTTCAAATTACTCTTCGTGGGATCGACACTCTCTCTTTCACTATACTAAAACTTGACACTCGTACGCTTGCGAGTAAATTTTCACAACATTATGTTTACGCGCCTATGGATCCAAAGCAAAGGCCTTGGTGAAGTGGCGTAAGAGGTGGAGATCCCACCGTCACGTACGTTGGTTTCTAGATTGATCAATCGAATATGGCACGGTCACACGACATTGATACAACCTATATGAAATTTTAAGTTTATGACATGTCATATGATGTTATGTATAATGTTCAAGTTCAAGAAATTATTATGTACTCGATGAAATTTACTAAACAATATGATGATAACGATTTTGTGAAGATATGATAATGATGATGTTTAAGATGCAGCATTATGAAATATTTTTAAGATCATGCATGTATAAGTATATTCACGATATTTTATATGATGTGTGCATGCATGTGGTTTCACGTTGATATGTAAGGATAGAACGTGTTGAGCCTCTAAGCTCACTAGATCTAAATGATGCAGGTGAGCAAGAGTCTAATGTGGATGTTGTCCCAACTGGCGATGAAGGCGTATGAGCGTCCGAGAAGCAAGTACCCGTGACCATAGCTTATTTTATGATATGGATGTTTTGAGTTTAAACAGTTTTAGTTTCCGCACATGAATAATATTTTATGTTTTTGCATGATGTTGAGATATTTTACGTATGCATGAATTGTGTTTTTGCATGGATTTGAAGAGAAAATACGATTTAAGAATTTATGTGATGAGATTCTATGCATGAAAAGTTATTCAAGTTTAAGTATGTAATTTAATGATATTTATATACATGCAATATTTATATATTGTATATTATTTTATGAAAAATTATTTGAAGTACAAATACATATATGTATGCGTGTATATGTAGCATCAATATTTTTAAGCAAGGTATTTAAAAAAAAATTCAGTAGAAGTTTGGGTCGTTTCAATTGGTATCAGAGCCATGGTCCTTGGAGGATGACTACCCTGATACGTGAAGCTCAGAAGCCGCACTGCCAGTTTTTAAGTTTAAAATATTTGAAGTATGTTTTTATGTATGAGACACATGATATATGTTTCCAATGAGTTTATGTTATGAAAACTTATGTTATGAGAATTTAAAGTTATGAAAAGTTTAAGTTAAAAATACGTAGTTATGCATTGCAATTACGTGAGGGAATTATGGGGTTACAACATGTTTTCGAGACACATCACACACGAGGATGTCCAGAATGTTATTCGAGATAAAGATCAAGTCATCGGATCACTTAGAGCTTCATTGGATGTTGAGAAACGTGCAAAAGAGGAACTGACCGAGAACATGAAGGCGTTGCAGGCGAACAAAAGCGAGGTAGAGGAACATATATGTGGGGCCCTTGGGTGCTAATCTCGATTCTTATTGGGCAATTAATAAATAAGCATGATTAAATAAACTTGATATAAATTAATCAAAGACTGATTTTTTTAAAAAAAAATACACGAACTCTGTGCACAGGTCCGTGCATTAACCTGTAACCAAGAATTCATGGCTGCAAGGTACACGGACCCCGTGCCACCTCCGTGTACGGGTCCGTGCTAAACAAATACACTAAAACTCAAAGTTTCTATTTTCGACACTGACTCCGTGCTCCCTCCGTGCCTAGGACCGTTCATAGCATTTCAAATTTTCCAAGTTTTTGCCTCATCTACAGACCAAACGGACCCATGAACGGATGCATGTCTGGGGTCCGTGCACAGCTAAAATAAAAGTCATTCCAACCACGAAGGTACACTGACCCATGCACGGAGGCATGTACAGGGTCCGTTCCCTGCTAAGAATCTTCACATATCAAATGCTGTCCATTTCTGAAAATGCAATGAACCTAAATCATTTACCATCTCAAAACATGCTACATCAATTCTGAATATGCACATACATATATATCAAGTGTCAAGCATAATACCATGCATTTATTCCATCAAACTAGTACTCTAAAATACAACAAAAGAGTTAACTAAACAAGAGGTTCACAAATATTCTTCAAACTACAACAAGTTCTTGTCCTCTAGAAAACTTGACAAAGATCTAAAGTTCATCATTTCAACTACAACCCGAGTCCCACATCTAAGACTCTCTCTCTCTCGCTACCCACATCGATATTGGTTAGCTCATGTCCCACCTGTTGCCATGCACACATACAAAACAAGACAACATCCGAAAAACTCCGGTGAGAATATAATTCTCATTATAAAAGACATATACATGCATTACAGATATCACATCAACTCAAAATATATCAACTCGAGATATAGAGTAATATAACGCATGTATCGCAAATTGATTCAATTATTGAGATTCGTATCCGATCTCTGCCATCAAGATTCGTATCTGATCTTGTTATGAATATTCATATATCGTAGTTCGTATCCTACTCAAAAACTAAGGTTCGTATCCGACCTTGGCATTAGAATCAATACACTAATCATTCAATAGACAATAAATAAATTGAATCAAGGACATCAAGTTCTAACTCAAGAACATAAAGATAACAAGTATGTGATTTCTAGGAACAACTCAAGAATCTTCAATCTTGAGTATCAAATCCCTTACGATCGATGTCATCTTATACCTTTAGTTCTTGTGAATTGTAGAGGTTCCAAGTCCGGATAATCTACAAAACAAATTGCGTATCAAAATCTGCTCAACTTCATTATTCAATCTTCAATGAAAATGACTTCAAACCTTGTTCAATTCTATCTATGTTTGAATACGTAATTCCTGAACTCGTCAACTTCAATTAAAAATCTGAAACGGAATCAATTCTTGAACCGACGGCGTACGGTATCAAAATCGATAACCAAAACTGAATACATCAATTCTATCAATCATAACTACTTCATAACACCATCATATCATCAATAATAGCTCAAAATCAGCAGAATCAGAAGTTGGAAATTTTGAACATAAGCTGAACTATTCATAACAAATGCGAACAACGTTCAATCTTCGATCCGACTTCGATATATGCATACTTATAAGCTCAAGAACACATAACTATCATCAATTCTAAATTCTTCCAACATTTATAATTTTGAACCATTCTAAACATATCAATACTTACAGACAAACAAAGCCTTTAACGAGAGGATCACAAATATATTACCAGTTCTGAATTTTGATGGTCGGATCAAAATATATGAGCTTTAGAAGATCAAACTTGCTTGAGAAATCTGAATTTTAAGAAGGGTTCTCGGTTCTTGATCTCAATTCTGATGAAATACACATTCCTATCCATATAAATGCCATGTGTAAGTCATTAAATCCAAAATTTTCACTTTAGTCACTGAAGTCTTGCTTATTTGCAAATCAGTCCCTGTGCAATCTTTTTAATTCAGTTTCAATCTTAAATAATTTAAGAATATTAGAATTTAAATATAAACTCTAAAATTCTCAAATTAAATATTATCATATTAAAATTAAATATTTTTGGGGCATTACAATTCTCCCCCTCTAAGAACTGATTTTGTCCTCGAAATCACATTCAATCTGTAAACACATAAGATAATGAAATAACAGAAAACTGAATAAGAACTCACATCAGTGAAATAACTCAGGAAATCTCGGTCTCATGTTTTTTTTTCTGTCTCCCAAGTGGCTTCTTCAACTCCATGTTGACTCCACTGAACTTTGACTAACTGAATAGTCTTGTTTCTGAGTTGCTTTTCTTGGCGATGAAGAATCTGTATTGGCTGTTCAAAATAACTCAGAGTCTCGTCGAGTTCAGCTTCATCAGGTTAAAGAATATGAGATGCATCAGGCTGATATTTCCTCATAATAGAAACATGAAATACATCGTGAATATCAGATAAAGATGGAGGAAGAGAGAGTCGATAAGCAAGATCTCATATCTTCTCGATAATCTCATAAGGACTGATAAATCGTGGAGATAACTTTTCTCTCTTAACAAATCTGACTGTGCCTCTGAAAGGAGAAATCTTCAAGAATACTCGGTCTCCATGTTCAAAACACAAAGGTCGGCGTCTGATATTAGCGTATTTAGCTTGTTGATCTTACGCTGTTTTCATTCTCTTCTGAATAAGCTTCACTTTCTCTGTCATTTCACGAATCATATCTGGCACAATATCAGGTACCTCTGAAACATCATCCCAATAAAGATGAGATCTGCACTACTTTCCATAAAACTCTTCAAATGGATCCATCTCAATACTATTCTGATAGCTATTATTGTATGAGAACTCCACAAGTGGTAATGAATCCTGCCAGCTAGTGCCAAAATCTAGCATTACAGCTCTAAGCATATCCTCAAGTGTCTGGATAGTTCGCTCCGACTGTCCATCTGATTGAGGATGATATGTTGTACTCAGGTGCAATCGAGTACCTAGAGCTTGCTGCAAACTGTGCCAAAAATGAGATGTAAATCTAGGGTCTCGATCTGAAACGATATATTTAGGCACACCATGTAGTCTTACCACTTCTCTGACGTAAATTTATGCCATTTGATCATGTCTATACGTCATCTTGTACGTAATACAGCATGCTGATTTCGTCAACCTGTCAATAATTACCCAAATGGCATCACAACATCTGGATGAACGTGGTAACTGGGTAACAAAATCCATGGAAATATGATCTCACTTCCATTCTGGAATAGACAAACTCTGTAATAGACCACCAGGCTTCTTTCTATCGGCTTTCACCTGTTGGCAATTCAAACATCGAGATACAAATTTTGTGACATCAGATTTCATTTGTTTCCACCAATATTGATTTTTCAAATCATTGTACATCTTTCTGTCATCAGGATGAATGCTGAATCTACTACAATGAGCCTCTTTCAAAACTTGTTGTCTCAAATCTGACACATCTGGTACCACAATTCTGTTATTCACCAATAAAACATCATCCACGCTGACCTGATATTCAGATTGATGTTCTGATCTGACCATCCCAATCGACTTCTGAATAGTTTGATCAACCTTCTGTGCTTCTTTGATTCTTATCAATAGTTCTGGTTAAGTTTGAATAGCACAAACTCTGATAGGCTGCACATCTGTCTCAAATGCTAATCCAAAAACACAACAATCTTCTATCAATCTAGTTACACCTATCGTAGATAAGGATAAAAAACATACCTTTATACTCAAGGCATCTGCAACTGCATTAGATTTTTCTGGATAATATTTGATCTCGCAATCAAAATCTTTCAATAAATCTAGCCATCTTCGTTGCCTCATATTCAATTTAGACTGCGAAAACATATATTTCAAGCTTTTGTGATCAGAACAAATTTCAAACTTCTCACCATATAGATAATGTCGCCATATCTTCAGCGCAAATACAATGGCTGCCAATTCAAGATGATGAATTGGATATCTGGTCTCATGTGGCTTCAGCTGTCTCGAGGCATAAGCAATGACATGCCCTCTCTGCATAAGCACACATCCTAATCCCCTGTGAGAAGCATCACAATATACATTAAAGTCACCAGTACCTGAAGGAATCGTCAAGACTGGTGCACTCGTCTATCTCTTCTTCAACTCAAGGAAACTAGCCTCACAAGCTTCAGTCCAGATATACGGTGCATTGTTTTGAGTCAACTGAGTAATAGGCTTCGCAATACTGGAGAAATCTTTGATAAATCTGCAATAATAACCTGTTAAGCTCATAAAACTCTGTATCTATGGTACAGATGTAGGTCTAGGCCAACTGATCATTGCCTCTACTTTGCTTGGATCAACAGAAATCACTTCTCCAGATATAATATGCCCAAGAAACACAACTTTCTTTAACCAGAATTCACATTTAGATAGCTTGGCATACAACTTCTCTGCTCTCAAAGTTTTTAAAATAGTTCTCAAATGCTCAACATGATCACAAAGATTCTTGGAATAAATCAGAATATAGTAAATAAAGATAATAAAAAAGTCATCAAGATATTTCTGAATTACCCTATTCATGAGTCCCATAAATACTTTTGGAGAATTTGTCAGATCAAACGGCATAACTATAAACTCAAAATGACCATACCTCATTTTGAATGCAGTCTTGGATATATCTTCATCTCTAACTCTCAACTGATGATATCCAGACCTCAAATAAATCTTAGAATAAACTGCTGAACCCTGCAACTGATCAAATAATTCATTTATTCTAGGCAAAGGATAACGATTTTTTACCGTTGCCTTGTTCAGCTGCCGATAGTCAATGCAAAGTCTCATTGATCCGTCCTTCTTTCGTACAAATAAAACCGGAGCGTCCCAAGGTAAAACACTCGGTCTAATGTACCCTTTGGCCAGTAAATCTTCCAACTGATCCTTCAATTCTTTCAATTCAATAAGTGTCATTCTGTAAGGAGCTTTGGATATTGGTTGCGTACCTGGCATTAATTCAATACTGAAGTCTATCTCCCGAGCTGGAGGTAATCCCGGAATTTCATCTGGGAAGACATCAGCAAATTCACTAATCACTGGCAAATCAGCCAATTTTGGGCTAGTTTCAGTACATCTACTGCGTAAACAACAAATCCCTCTGCTCTTTTATGCAATAAACGAGTCATAGATAGAACAAATATCAAAGAAATTCGAGATCTCGAAACTTTTCCATAGAAATTCCATTCATCAGCCATCTCAGGTCTGAATCTCACCACTTTAAGAAAACAATCAAATGTTGTCCTGTACTTGGTTAACATATCTATACCGATAATGCAGTCAAAATCTGATAAAACAAGCACAATACAATCTATCTCTATCACATTACCTTCATACTGTAGTATACAATTTCGGACAGATTTCACGGACTCAATACCGCTGCCCAAAGGTGAAAAAATAGATACTACAGTAGATAATGGCTCAATAGGTAATGCATGTAATATGAAAATTGTTCAGATATGAATGTATGTGATGCACCCATATCTATCAATACATAGGTAGGATAACCAAAAAGAGAACAGTTACCTGCTATGACATTGTCAGGTGCTGCCTGATTCTGTTCCTCAGTCAATGCAAAGACTCGAGCTTGTTGTCTCAGAGGTTGGCTTACAGTCTAGCTTCCCCCTGCTCTAGTCTGTTGATGTGGCTAAAACGAATGCATTGCAGATGATTGTCTATCAGGATGAGGAACTGGTCTAGAGGAACTTGCACTTGGTTCTCTTTCAGAATCACGTTCTGGGCAAACTCTCGCAAAATGACCCACTTGGTTACATATATGACAATACTCTACATTGATCACTATCATGACGACCTCCAAACTTGTTGCAATATACTCCTAAAGAACTAGATTTCTATCTAGATCTAAACTGTTTCAATCCCCTAGAACTAGAGGAGTTACTGTCTGATTGTTTCAATTGCTTCCCTTTAGATTTAAAGAAATTTTTCTTATCGCTGCTACTACTTCCTCCCTCAAATCTAGGTGGTAGTTGTGGAACTTGTGGCAGCTCCTGGGATGGTTTAACTGGCGGTGGCACAAATGGTGCTCTTCTTTGTTTGATCAAACCAAATTCTGTCCATTTTGCTCGATTAAGTGTGTCTGCAAAGTTATTAGGTCTTCCAGAATTAACCAATGTAAAAACATCCGAATTCAAGCCATTTATAAACTGGTCCGCTTGAGCTTCGTCATTCTTTGCTATGTGCGGAGCAAACTTCAGCAGACTAGTGAACTTGGCCACATAATTCTCAATATTCAGTTGTCCTTGCTGCAAACTAGCAAATTCCGCTCCCTTGTCTTTTCTGTAGGAGACTGAAAAGAAACGTTGATAGAATGCAGTTTTAAACACAGACCAGGTAACAATCGTACCTCGATTCTCCAGAGATTTCTTTGTTGTAATCCACCAACCTTTTGCAACTTCATGAAGTTGATGTACAACAAGTCTAATTCGACGATCATCAGAATAATCCAAAGAATCAAACAAATGATCAATGTCTTCTAGCCAGTTCTCACACTCAACAGAATTCTCAGTACCCTTCAAATTTGACGGTTTAAAGGATTGAAATCTCTTTAACAAAGTCTCCATCGGGGTTGCGGTCACATCCATCGGATCAGCAGATGTACTACCCTAAGCATTCTGAGGATCTGCTACTAGCTGTGCTATATTTGGCTGTTCTGCCTGAGGAATGGCCAGTGTTCGTCTAGTAATCGGTGCTTGACGAGGAGGCATATCTGATATTCAAATAGATTAGTGCCCAAACAATATCATATTCAGAAATTCTATTTCCATCCTTCTCTGATCGGGTTCACATAAGAATGTCAATTCTGATCAAGGACAAATTCTGGAAATATATCTCAAATAAAGCATGCATTAACAATTAAGGCACATATCCTGCAATAATAAAGCATGTTCGCATGGAATTCACATAATCACATATAGAAATCAATCTCATGTGATATAAGTAAATCAAACAGACTCAATCTACCCTGCACATATCAAATGTTGTCCATTTCTGAAAATGCAATGAACATAAATCATTTACCATCTCAAAACATGCTACATCAATTCTGAATATGCACATACATATATATCAAGTGTCAAGCATAATACCATGCATTTCTTACATCAAACTAGATCTCTAAAATACAACAAAAGAGTTAACTAAACAAGAGGTTCACAAATATTCTTCAAACTAAAACAAGTTCTTGTCCTCTAACACACTTGACAAAGATCTAAAGTTCATCATTTCAGCTACAACCCGAGTCCCACATCTACGACTCTCTCTCGACCTACCCACGTCGATATTGGTCAGCTCCTGCCCCACCTGTTGTCATGCATGCATACAAAATAATACAACAGCCGGAAAAATCCAGTGAGAATAATTCTCAGTATAAAAGACATATACATGATTTACAGATATCACATCAACTCAAAAATATATCAGCTCAAGATATAGAGTAATATATCGCATGTATCGCAAATTGATTCAATTATTGAGATTCGTATCCGATCCCTGCCATCAAGATTCATATCCGATCTTGATATGGATATTCATCTATCGTAGTTTCTATCTGACTCGACAACTAAGGTTCGTATCCGACCTTGGCATTACAATCAATACACTTATCATTCAATAGACAATAAAAATTTAATCAAGGACATCAAGTTTTAACTCAAGAACATAAAGATAACAAGTATGTGATTTCTAAGAACAACTCAAGAATCTTCAATCTTGAGTATCAAATCCCTTACGATCGATATCATCTTATGCCTTTCGTTCTTGTGAATTGTAGAGGTTCCAAGTACGGATAATCTAAAACACAAATTGCATATCAAAATTTGCTCAACTTCATTATTCAATCTTCAACGAAAATGACTTCAAACCTTGTTCAATTCTATCCCGGTTCGAATACGGAATTCCCGAACTCGTCAACTTCAATTACAAATCTGAAATGAAGTGATCACAAGAGAGAAACATAAAAAATGAACTCATATCATATTCAGCTCAATAAACAAGACATGAAACATAATCAATTCTTAAACTGACGGCGTACGATATCAAAATCGATAACCGAAACTGAATACATCAATTCTATCAATCATAACTACTTCATAACACCATCATATCATCAATAATAGCTCAAAATCAGCAGAATCAGAAGTTGGAAATTTTGAACATAAGCTGAACTATTCATAACAAATGCGAACAACGTTCAATCTTCGATCCGACTTCGATATATGCATACTTATAAGCTCAAGAACACATAACTATCATCAATTATGAATTCTTCCAACATTCATAATTTTGAACCATGCTAAACATATCAATACTTACATACAAACGAAGCCTTTAATGAGAGGATCGCAAATATATTACCAGTTCTGAATTTTGACGGTCGGATCAAAAGATATGAGCTTTAGAAGATCAAACTTGCTTGAGAAATCTGAATTTTAAGAAGGGTTCTCGGTTCTTGCTCTCAATTCTGATGAAATACACGTTCCTATCCATATAAATGCCATGTGTAAGTCATTAAATCCAAAATTTGCACTTTAGTCCCTGAAGTCTTGCTTATTTGCAAATCAGTCCTTGTGTAATATTTTTAATTCAATTTCAATCCTAAATAGTTTAAGAATATTAGAATTTAAATTTAAACTTTAAAATTCTCAAATTAAATATTTTTGGATTAAATTAAATATTTTCGGGGCATTAGAATATGTATCATCTCAAAGCCGACGTAGAAAGATTTGCTTACTATTTTGATAAGGAGGAAGAGGAGCATGTGAAGATAAAGAGAAAGCTAGAGTCGTCCCTAACTACCATTACTGAGTATGAGGAACAGGACAGTCTGAGAAAGACTAAAATGAAAGAACTTCGAACCGCGGTCCAACAGGCTGCACGCAATGAAGCCCAGTGGCACCACGAGTCGGATACACGCATACAAGCATTAGAAGGTCAAGTGAAAGCCCTCAATACTCAAAACAGAACCAAGTGCAAGAGTTGCAAAACACGGTGCAAGGTCGTGATGAGTTGATTGCGGTACTCTTTGCGCAACTTCAACAAGCAATCATGGAAGCTGAACATGACCTTGAGGAAATCCCAGCGGAAGATGAAGCCTTGGGCGATGGAGAGATTATAGATTATGTTTTCGTCTAGTATAGTCTATTTATTTGCAGCATTGCTTTGATACTCTTTATTAAGTTCGGTGGCTAAAATTTCAGATCTATTCGGTGCTTACTACAATTTTGAGGACGAAATTCCGTTTAAGGGGGGCAGAATTGTAATGCCCGAAAATTTGTTACGTAAACCCGCATGCATAACTAGGGGATTTAATGATTTAAAAATAAGTTAAAAAGGGGTTAAATGATTTTATGTGCTATTATGTGTATTATATGATTTATTTTTATGTTTTAAATGTTATTATAGCATTTAACCCGCTATTATGAAATTTATGAATTTATTCGAGAAAGATATTTTGCGATCACGTAGACGGGACCGTGGACAAACGAGATGGAGATTTTTCATCTAGAATTTTGACTAAGAATTTCAAGAGCCAAAATTTATTATTTTAAGATTTTATTTTTAGGAGATAAGAGTTTCAATATATATATATATATATATATATATATATATATATATATATATATATGTATGTATGTATGTATGTATGTATGTATGTATAGAAGCCCAATTTTTACAAAAATAAGCTATTTTAAGGGCTTTTAAAATGCTTTAAAAATCCCACAAGCCTTTATTCCAAAAATTATAGATTTTATCAGACGTGTTAGTGGGCTTATTAGTGTTTTAACTTGATTTATTAAGTCAACTAAACCCGGCCCATTTTATATACAAATATAAGCATGAATCACCCTCATTCACCCTTCATCACGTTTTTCTCCACCATAAGCCGCCTCCCTCATTCATCAGACGTCCCTTTCCCCTTCAAACACACACTACACGATTCCTTTGAAGATTTATCAAGGATTTAACGTGTCGTTCGTCTCGAAGAGCAATCTACACGACGGTAACGTATATTCAAGCGTAATTAATGCAAAAGCACGTTTGAATCCCTTCTTGGCTACCATTTAAGTCATATTATTCTGATTTTCACATGAAAAGTCAGATCATGCATGTTGTATGTGGTTTAATCAAAGAACAATCAAGAACATTTGACCAGTCCACATTTTTTTATGGCTTATGCATCAACTTTCTCACGTTTTTCTGCCATGGATTGTTCTAGAATATTGCACCACGTCTTGAGGTCTGAGTTAGGGTCCCTAGAGTTGAGTTGGATGGGTATTTTGAGCCAGGTTGGGCTAGAAACGAAATGGAAACAGAAACATGGCAGCTGGTGCGCAGGTATAGGGTTTCGGGGAAGAGGGGCTCGTTCTCCTTATATAGGCCACGGTTTGGGGTTAGGCTGGTCAGGTTAGGACCGCCTAGATGTTGGCTAAGTCTGGGTGGAGGGGATCCAACCAAGGGTGGTCGGAACAGGCGACACAAATGTGATTTGGCAGACTACTCAGAACTGCACGCGAAAAGAGGTCGAGAAGTTCTAGGGCAGAGGCTCGTATAGGCTATAGGGCTCGAGTTAGGGGCTGGTTCTAGGTTGGTTAAAACTCCAAGACCTTGGGAAAGGTTGTGTCGATGGGGCTACGATCGGTGGTGGCCGGAGCCAGGCGGTCGCAGCCCTTAAAGGCAGCCTAGTCGCGAGCAGAAATCTGCTCAGGCTAGGGCTGTGTTTTTGGGGTTTAAGCGGGACAAGCTTGGGTTTTTTTGTCCGAGTCGGGTCTAAAAATATAGTGGGTCAAGTTAGTTGAGTTCGAGTCCGGATTATATTAGTTGGGCTCGGGTATTTTAATTTATTTTGACTAAAAGTTTAAGTTAGGAAATTTTGGGCTTGAGTTAGTTTAATGAATTGATATGGGCTCGGGCTAGGGCTGTGTTTTTGGGGTTTAATGAATTGATATGGGCTTAATTAATTAATTAAGTGAGTCCATTAATTTTTAAGGGCCAAGTGGTTCATGAAAATTATTGGGCCAAGTCTTGATGAGCTAAAAAAATTAATGGGCTAAATGAAATTTATGGGCTAGTTAAGTAATGTGCCTAGATTGAGTTTGGGCCAGTCTATGAATGTATGAGCTTAAGTCTTAGGGGTCAGCGACTTGAACAATTCCATAAAAAATAAATAGTCCGTAAATATATATTTAATTCATCTATGTATTTTTATGTATAATTATGATTTTATGAAAATAATTAAATATTTATTTACGGGCAAAACTTATGAAATGATGAAATTATGATGATGTTTCTTAAGTTCATGCATCATGAAAGAAATATTTTATGAAAGATTATGGGCATGTAAAGATATGTTTTAAGGAAGTTGAAGTGACTGTGTGACAATTACGGGATTAGGGATGGGATGCCTAGGCCCGAAGCCCTTTCCATATGCATACAGGACTGTGAGTCGAGATACTGGGGCCCGATTTCTTTTCCATATGATTATGTTTATGCGCCTATGGATCTAGGGCAAAGGCCCTGGTGAAGTGGCATAAGAGGTGGAGATCCCACCGCCACGTACATTGGTTTCTAGATTGATCATTCGAATATGGCACAGTCACACGACATTGATACAACCTATATGAAAGTTTGAGTTTATGACATGTCATATGATGTTATGTATAATGTTCAAGTTCAAGAAATTATTATGTACTCGATGAAGTTTACTAAACAGTATGATGATAATTTATGTAAAGATATGATAATGATGATGTTTAAGATGCAACATTATAAAATATTTTTTAAGATCATGCATGTATAAGTATATTCACGATATTTTATATGATGTGTGCATGCATGTGGTTTCAAATTGATATGTAAGGATAGAACGTGTTGAGCCTCTAGACTCACTGGACTTAAATGATGCAGGTGAACAAGAGTCTGATGAGGATGTTGTCCGAACTGGCGGTGAATGTGTATGAGCGTCCGAGCAGTTAGTACCCGTGACCATAGCTTATTTTAAGATATGAATGTTTTGAGTTTAAACAATTTTAGTTTCCGCACATGAATAATATTTTATGGATTTGCATGAAGTTGAGATATTTTACGTATGCATGAATTGTGTGTTTGCATGGATTTGAAGAGAAAATACGATTTAAGAATTTATGTGATGAGATTCTATGCATGCAAAGTTATTCAAGTTTAAGTATGTAATTTAATGATATTTATATACATGAAATATTTATATATTGTATTATTTTATGAAAAATTATTTTTAGTACAAATACATATATGTATGGGCGTATATGTATCATCAATATTTTTAAGCAAGGTATTAAAAAAAATCAATAGTAGCTTGGGTCGTTTCAGGTAATACCTGAGAGATGGGAACCACATAACACCTGAAAGATGGAAACTCAACCAAAATATGTGACACCCAGAGCCAAATGTCCTAGGGCAGTACATGGTCTGGAATATGGATGGTTAATACTTGAAAGATGAAAACCCCACCAATGAATGGGTGACAAATGACATGAATGAAATGATCTCGCACCGAAATGAGAGGTACAAAAGATTTGATATGTACTACTCATATCACAAAAATTTCATCTTCTTTTCTGGAGCTCATCACATAAGAACTCCAAAGTTAAGCATGTTTGACTTGAGGCAATTATAGGATAGGTGACCCCCTGAAAATTTTCTCAGGTTGTGTGTGAGTAAGGACATAAGTACGTTGGAAAGACTCATCTTGATACAGTGAGGACAATCGTCGAATATGGGGGGTTGCAGCTTGGTATTAGAGCCAGGTTGGCTCTGAGAGACAGCGCGCGCATGTATTCTCGCCACGACTCAGATGCTTCTTCTTCAAATCTGTAAGTTTTAAGGTTTTAAATGATTAAGTTGCATGATAGCATGATAGATTTACGATTTATGTATGTTAAATGCTATGTTCGATTATGTAAAAGCCGTGACTGAGTGTTATGGATGATTTTGGACATAAGGACTATGAATACTCGTAGAGGATAGAACACCAATGAGTCCAATGATCCGAACAATCAGAATAACCAGAATAATCAGTTTCTGACGGGACTAGCCACGTTACTGCGAGAACAGAGTCGTGCTCATCAAGGGGAGCAGATTTAGCAGTTGTTACAGGCTCAGACGTCCAAATGCAGGAAATAATTGCACTGCAGTGGTCACGAACCCCGTCGTCAAGCAATTCAAAGACTTGGGGCCAAGCGAGTTCAAGGGGTCAGCCGATCCCATTGTGGCTGAGGAATATATTAAGTCCCTAGAGATCATATTTGAGTTCATGCAGCTTACTGATGCAGACCGCGTGAGGTGATCTTTATTTTTCGGGACGATGCCCGTGTGAAGTCCCTTGGCCATCATGTCAGCCAAAACTTGATATCCAGCTTCAGCTCCTTCATTGCTTATGATAGCTTTACTGGTGCACCGGATCTATCGAGACGTCGAAACATTTGAGACAAATCGAAAAAATATCAAAATATCTAGGATTGACACGGATTTTTCTCTCGCTGATGCATTTGTTAAATTGATGGAAAGATCAACTTAGATAAAATTTTTAAATATTTAGGACTAAACTGTTCCACCAAAACATCGAAGACCAAACCAAAAAAAAAAAAGGAAACAATTTATTGTTGAAAACTATGTAAATAGAAGAATCTCCTCCATTTGAAATGTAAATTTTCATCGTTACTCTAAAAAAATTATTTAGTTTTGTGATATATTTGCGGTGATTGATTCAAGAGTAACAAAATTTACATCGTACATTTGATGGCCTCTAACAATTTTCGTTACAACCCCAAAAACCTATTCGTTGGAACACCATAGAAATATTTGACCTCGCGATCATCCGAGTTCCACTTACTTCGGATAACATCAAGATTTTAATAAGTAGTATATATATATATATAGCCGGTGGTACAAGCCGAATCAATGGAAGCAGATACAACCCCAAAGCACCCACTGAAGTTGAACTCATCTCAGCTCCTCCCCCGCCGGTTTTTCAACCGCGCTTTTGCGCTTATTTACTCCTTTGCCATCCTAACTTTGTTCTACCACCACGCAAAAATCCTAATTCACTCGCCGATCAATCTCCACACCTTCTTCATATCCCTTCCAATTCTACTATCGGATCTCTTTCTCACCTTCACATGGCTGAATTCACAGTGCTTTCGACTGAACCCACTCATCAAAACCCCCTTTCCCGAAAACCTAGGGAAAGTCTTCAGCACGGAGGAGTTTCCGGCGCTCGACATATTCATATGCACGGCGGACCCGTACAAGGAGCCGCCGATGACGGTGGCTGCGACCGCCTTGTCGGTGATGGCGTACGATTACCCGGCGGAGAAGCTGTCGATCTACGTGTCGGATGATGGGGGATCTGAGCTTACGCTCTTCGCTCTGATGGAGGCCGCTAGATTCGCCAAGGCGTGGTTGCCTTTCTGTAAGGAGAATAAGATCATGGAGAGGTGCCCCCACGCCTATTTTCACAACACTCGTGCTTCCGATTCTCGCACTCGAAGCATTCAGGCAATTTTTGTTCCTTTTGCAATATTTTAAGTCTTAAAAAAACAGTATTTTTCGATCTTTTGCTGCCGTACGTGACTGATTTTTAATTGTTCGATTTATTGCTGTGCAAAATATATGTGTCGATTCTAATAAATAATACTGCAGATAATGTATGAGGATATGAAGAGCAGAGTAGAAAAAGTTGTGGAGAGAGGATTTGTTGATGATGAATGCAAAATTAGTGTTGAAGCTTTTGGAAAATGGACTCAAGGATTTACAACCAAAGATCATCCTGCAATTGTTCAGGTTGAGTGCAAATTCATTAGATTTTATAAGCTTAAAATATTTATCCTTTTGGCCCATACTTTTTTTTAAAAAAAAAACTCTTATGAGAACGTCTTTCGAGTTAATTTTATTATGAAAAGTAATATTTTAAACTATGAGTTTGAAACGAGCCCACAAATTTCACAGGTATAAGAATATGTTTGAGATGGTCTTACATAGGATTTACTCCTGTTTTTTCAGAGTTGAATGGTAAAATAGTTGGATATGAAAATATGAGTGATACTTGCTATAGATGTTATTTTAATATTTAGGAGACAAAAATATGCCTGTAGGTTCTTTATATCTCAAATATGCGCTTCCAAAAATTCAATGGCAGATTTCAAAAATATTATCTTTATGGAATTATGTTGATTTTTATTATGATAACTAAATTGTGCACACGTGTAAAATAATAACAATAATTTATATAAGTGAAGGCGATAATATTATTTTTTTATTATTAAACGCTTAATTTTATGTATTTTTTTTCTAATTTTTAATGTAAGTTAGAGTTATGACTACAAATTTATGAGGTCTGATTTAATAAGAATTGATTGATGAATGACAAATTTTGAGAAAGAAGTTAGCAAGAAAAAGAGATAGGGAGGTTACAGAAAAATGATAATTTAATCATTTGGTATCTAATTTGAAGAAGATGTAGGTTAATTTTTTGGGTAAAATAAGAAGAAATTTTGGTTTGAATTCTGTTTGGTTTGATCGGATTTCTGGTCTGATTTGAGCCACCTGGATCCACTATACATTAATGAAGCAAAAAAAAGGTTGGGATTCGGTGTAGTTCTGGTTTGGAGTGGAACCATGGCAAATTCCTAGAACTTGGTTACAAAGTCATATATGGGACCACCCTAAACCTATCTATTACTAATATTAAGGTGGAAGGGGCTAGACCGACTAACTTGGTATGGTGTTACGAATTACGATATATTTTTTTCCATCGTTATTTTTTTTAAAGTTATCATTTCAGTTTAGTTTTTTCCTTTTTCTTATGAAAAAATTCAAAATTGGTCAAAATATACCATATTTATAATGTGAACTACAAAGAAAACTTTTATAATATCAATTATTGTACATGCATGTAATGTGTGCACCAAAATACCAGTAATTTATGGATGTTTAGGGTGGTTCGGAACCAGACCAGAGAGGTTCGGGTTTCAGATTCACGGGAGGCCGTTCCAGTTCTACCCATCATGTTAAGCATCCCTAATAATAGTACAGTGAAGATAACAAAAAAGATTTAACAGTACCCAGTACATCATCTTTAAGCCCATTACGGCTGTGGCGGGGTTTGGCGGACCCTATAAGATTATTAGAACAAGAAAATAGATATTTCGGAAAAAGAGACTAGGCCAAGATCTCTCTAGTACGATTCCAAAGAACTCCAAACAATCTAAACTAACTTAGCTAAGTTGTCTTCGTGCTGACTAGAACGTATGGGATACACTCCCTATCCAAATTAGGGATGCCTCTGATCCATCCTTGAATGTGATCTGGTTGTAGAGTACCCGATCCTTGAAGAATTCTCATGCCAACTCATCGGCAGCTGCATTAGCTTCCCTGAATTAAGATATATATAATAATTTATAAGTTATTTATAATAAATTAAGTTAATTCTTTTCTGAATTACAGTGTTTAATCGACATTAGTTTGGTTCTAACATATGTAGGTTCTGTCGGTGAGTGGGGATGATAAAGACTTGGCAGGCAGTTCAATGCCAAATCTCATTTATGTTTCAAGACAGAAAAATAGGGCAGTCCCACATCATTTCAAGGCTGGAGCCCTTAATGTGTTGGTAAGAATTTATTTATTTTTTCCTTTATATTTGAGAAGAGTTTATTATTATTGGATTTCAAAATTGAAATCTTATTCCAAACTTGAAATTTGAGTTTGAGATGAAGTATAAGTTATCAACAATAAGAATTTTATATAGAGCTTCGAAAATACTTTTAAAAAATAAAATTCCATTAAACATAGGTCAGATCATGATTAACAAATTACAAAAAAAAATGTAATCGAATTAATAAAATCAACCGACTCCGTCTGCTAGCGCATCAAAAATATTACCACAAGCAAAATCACTCATCTAACAAAACATACACTAATATTCGCCACATGTCTTTTATCAACAATTCGGCACACACGCATATACCGTTTGATATCATGGATGAGATGTATGTAAAATGAATAGAAGTGTGATAAAAACATGATGAAATATGGATAAGTAATACATAGATATGAGTAATATGTTGTTTTGTATAATGTTTTCAAAACGGAACCGGACCGGAGCGGCCGGTTCGACCGGTCACTGGTCCGGTCCGGAACACTCCAAATAATCGTTTTCACGGTTGAACTGTTCAGAACCGGTCAAGAACCGGCCCCAAGAATCGGATCAACCGAAATTTCAAAAAAAATTTATTTTTTTTTAAAATTAATTTTTTGAAAAAAATTTAGAACTTTAATTTAATATTTTATTAAATATATACATGATTAATTGGAATTTGTACATCCTTAAAAATATTATTTTAATATTATTAGAGTTTTTTTAATTAATTTATTTACTTTAAAAATTATATATAACTATAATTAATATTTTGAATATATTAATATCGTTATTTTATTTTTCAAACTAGGATAAATATATTTATGTCTATTTATACACATATGTTAGGTTTTAAATTTTAAAACGGTTCGATCGGTTAGATCGTTTTTTCAAGATAATCCGGTTCGATCACTGGTTCGGTTATGAAAACATTGGTTTTGTATGTTTTTAATTTTGTAGGATTATTATGTTTATTATTATAAAATATCTTAATTGTTCTTGCCAATTTCACATATATGACACTCATTCTCCACTAATACCCATGAGTTAGAAGGGATTTTTCATCAAGCCTACATCTAATGTCATACCGGGCCATGAGACGACATTCACTTAACAAAAAAATGAAAGAAACATGAGATGAATAAAAATTTATGGATCATCTCACTTTTATCCAATGTACTAAATGGTATCTAGGTATATAAATGACAGATGAATTAGATAATTAGTATTATAATATCTTATGATCTCCCAACAAAATGGACAAAAGCCAATACTAAAAGTGTATTTATTAGAAAGAAATTAATATAATAAAATGAATCATTTTAAATAATTTTAAAAACAACTAGGGATCATTTCTTCTTTAAAAGAATATCGGAAGGTAAAGAACCTATAGTAGAGAGAATGAAAATAAATTAAAAATGTTTCAAAGAAAAAAATACATTTACAGTTTGGTACGATGGTTTAGTAATTTATGTATAATTTATCTTATCCAATCTCGCGTTTTTTTTGTCATATTATTTATTCATTTATTTATCTTAAATCAATCAAATAATTGAATTTAAATTACTATATTACCCATTATAAATAATTTTATTTATATTTTATTTATTGTTAAAAAGACAAAATAGTAATTTATCATTTTTATATAAAATTTAATCAAATCAAATAAACTTATAATCTATCAATCAAATCAAATACTATATTAACTATCATTTTTTAATTATTTTTTTATTACATTATATTAGTTATCTATGTATTATTTATCTCATCATATATATATATATATATTAGTTTTGTAATAGATATGAGATATCATGCTTAATCATTTTATGTTGGTGACATTTCTTTATTTTTATATTATTTGAATAGCTTCGAGTGTCAGGAATCATGACAAATGCCCCAATACTTTTGACCTTGGATTGTGACATGATCTCCAACGACCCAAGAACACCACACACCATGTTATGTTTCTTCATGGACCATTCAATTAAGCCCAATCTAGGGTATGTCCAATTCCCTCTCCTGTTCGACGGGATTAACCAGGCTGATATTTACGCGTCCGAGTTAAGACGGGTATTTCATATAAATCCTGTGGGCATGAACGGGCTTTTGGGCCCAGATTACTTTGGTACCGGAACGTTTTTCAGTCGACGGGCTTTTCATGGAGGCCCATCATCTTTTATCGAGCCCGAAATGGCTGAACTGGGCCCAGACCGTATTCCAAGTAAGAGGATCAATTATCCACATATTTTGGAGCTGGCACACCGTGTGGCAGCCTGTAGTTATGAGAAGGGAACCAATTGGGGTTCCAAGGTATGCCCTTTCTTCCAACATAATGATTTTGAGTTCTTGGGTTCAGCTCTCTTGTGGGTGAATATAATAATTAATGTGATTTTTTAAAGTTTCTCATATAGTTTAGTGGGTGATTGATTGAGCTTTTTTTTTTTATTATTATTATTAAAAAAACAGCTAGTAAATTCTGAAAAAACAGTTTGGTAATTTATTTTGAAAAGACTTGCCATATTTTTTTTAAAGAAGGGGTCTAGGGATGTCCATTATTTTACTTTATTCGGATCTTTTAGTTGTCAGATACAAGAGATTATAGATTATTTAAATTGGTTTATATATATTTAAACATAAATTTTATGTCTAATAATATATATTTTTCTTTTTCTAATAGATTGCGTAACTACATTGCGACTATTTCCTGGTTTTATGATAAAATTCAAAATGAAAGGAGAAATAAAAAAAAAAAAATTCTAAAAACAGTTTGATTCTATACTGACAGATGGGATTCAGATACGGCTCATTGGTGGAGGACTTCTACACCGGCTACAGGCTACACTGTGAGGGATGGAGGTCCATATTTTGTAATCCAGAAAGGCCTGCTTTTTTAGCGGATACGCCCATATCTCTTAATGATATGATAACCCAACAAAAGAGATGGGTCGTGGGCCTCTTCGAGGTGGCCTTCTCCAAATATAGCCCACTAACATTTGGTACGAGTTTTTTGGGCCCACTAATGGCCCATTGCTATTGTTACTATGCTTTTGGGCCCATGATGTCATTTCCCATCACCATCTATGCTTTCCTCCCTCAACTCACTTTGCTCAACAATATCTCCATCTTCCCTAAGGTACGTGCTATGTAGATGTTATTTTCATTTTCTATATATTAGATTGTGTTTTATACGAAACCATTTGGATTTTGAGAAGGATTAAAAATCCAAAAAATTGAAAATTCATAGCTTTGAAACGGCGATGAGTAGTTCACCGTTCTTTTAAGTTATTCCAGATAATATACACAAAAATACGTTGGCGCCTGGCAGCAGCATTCATCATGATAATTGATAAAGAATGTATAGCAATCATCCAGGAAAAATTGGTAGTAGACATTGAAAGAAGTTGGAAGTCTAAAATATCTTTTAAAATGAACACAAAAACTACGAGCCCGTTTGGATTTGAAAGAAATTTTTTTTTTTCAAGTGTTTTTTTAAGTTTTAATTTTGGGCTTTTAAAAAAACTCTAAATTTGACTTTAAAAAGTGCCTTTTTAAGCACTTAAATTACCATCCAAACACCTTATAAAGTAAAAAAGAACTATTTTTTTTTTCAAAAAAAATGTTTTTTTGGTTTGGCTTTTAATACCAAACGGGCCTATATTAGGTCATCTCACATGTTAATTTCGTGAGATATACCTAATTTATCAAAAACTATTACTTTTATGTCAAACTATTAATTTTCGTTACACACATAGATCGGTTGGTCTATCTCACGAATACAAATCTTTGAAATCGTCTTAAAGAAGACATGCTCTAGAATGACATGGAATGATTGAAGAAAGATGAGGCAAAATTTGATATACCGTTGATTTCTCGGGCTTCGGATAACAAAATTTCTTTCGATATTTGGTAAGAATAGCAATCAGATACATACATAGATTTTTTTTTTATCAAATTAATTATTTTCATATTTTTTCTTATTAATTAATGTTTAAAATTAAACATAATATATGATTTACATGTTAAGTTTGTTAAAATATATTTATGTCTAGTAAATTTTGCCAAATGTAGAGGAAGCTAATAGGCATTCATTTAAATTGATAAACAGCTATAAAGGGTTAATAATAATAATAATAATAATAATAATAATAATAATAATAATAATAATAATAATAATAATAATAATAATAATTGGGTGAATGGAAAACCTATACACAATCCCTTAATTGTTAAAATTATTTTTTATATATAAAATTTTTAGTAAATTGTAAAAAAAGTGATGGCAACGAAATCTAATTGAAGGCTAAGTGGGAGAAGCAATGAGAGGTTTTTGAAGTCGTGGGAAGTTTAAGTTATATAAAATGTTGCAGTCAGCAGTATAACTAATTTTATGTTTTCTATTTTTATTATATTGAGGCCTCAATATAGTTTTGAAATCATATATTTAGTTTTGAAACACTACTTAAATATATTATATATGAAATTTGGTTATTATAAAGTTTTTATTACTTTACATAAAACTTTTATAAGACGGTCTAATATGATCGATTTTGTGAGTCAGATTTTTTATTCAACCTAACCAATGGAAAAGTTTGTACCAAAGGTTTTTCTTTACATCGTAAATATGGGTCGGGTCGACCCGTCTTACGGATAGAAAACATATTCTTTACTTTATTAAACAATGCGACATATATAAATATAATAGGTCAATGGTAAATCCGTGAGATGGATCTAGTCGATCTATATTTGTAGTCGAAAGTAATATTTTTTTTTACATAAAAAGTAACATTTTTACATTAGTTAGGTCGGATCAGAGATCCGTCTAATAAAAATTGACTCGTGAGATTATCTGGTATAGGTTTTGTGATATGAATAACATAATATCTTACTTATGTTAATTAAACCAAACACACAATCTATACCTATTTATCAAGTAAGAAGGTCTTAGAGAAACTAACATGGTTTCTTGGTATGACACCTTCATTTTAAAATTTCAAATTATTTGAAAAAAAGAGTAGGAAATAACTAATATAATTCATTATCTTTTAACTACTCCGTATGGTTAATATTTTAACCCAAAAAACATTTATTTTTTGTTCCAATAAATTTATTAGATTTTTTTCGAAAAAATTAACTTTTTGGTCACACATAATGGTGTGTGCAAATACGCTAGTACTCTATAATATATCTATCCATGATATGTCTCGTATTTAATGAGGCTGAAGGTATAATATCTATTGATACGTTTCAGGTTTCAGATCCAATGTTTTTCTTGTACGTTTTCCTGTTTCTGGGATCCTGCGGACAAGATTGCCTGGAGTTCATCTCTACAAAAAGCACACTCCTAAGATGGTGGAATGATCAAAGAATGGTGCTAACAAGGGCACTTTCATCCGACGTGTTTGGTACATTGGAATACATAAGTAATCACTTGGGCATTGGAACAAGAGATTTTGGTGTAACAAGCAAAGTGAATGGCGATGGACAAAGAAAAAGGTACGATGAAGGGAAAATTGAATATGGGGTTGCTTCTCCTTTGTTTGTGCCATTTTCCAGCGCAGCGATCTTGAATTTAGTTGCATTTATTTATGGGGTTCTTCGTATGGTGAGTTTAAGGGAAATGGACGAATTTCTCGGGCAAGTTTTGGTTGGGAGTTTTGGAATGATGATTTGCTTGCCAATTTATGAAGCTATGTTCTTGAGAAAAGATGAAGGGAGGATGCCAACCAAGATTACCATTGCTTCTATTTTTCTTGCATCCTTTGTTTTTGTGGCATTTTCTGTTGTATCTAGGTTGTAAATTTGGATTTGTAATATTTTTAGCCTCGTGACATTTTAATTTGTACCACTTTTTTCATTAATGAAATACGTCATAAAACATATATTGCTAATGTTAGGATCGGGTGAAGGGGGTGGTCTTTCTAAACTGATGTATTGTAGCAGTCGACCACCAAAGATGCTAAACTGAGTTCAGTTGAAGTTGGTCAACTGAACTGCTTCTTTTTTCGTATGTCGATATTAATTAGTAAAAAAATAAGATATGCGGAAAGATGACAACTAACATATTAGAACTTATAACAAATGGTCAAAATAAATTTGTGTGTCAGTGAGTGTGCTTGACTAAAATGTGTGTAATCTAAAAAATAAGAACACAAATATTTTTTTTTGGATGTTCGGAGTTAAACTCTTTTACGTCACATATTCTTCTACCTCGTAATGATTCACTCTAGAAGACTTTGACTATTACAACACTTTGCAACAACCCGATCCAAGATTAGGACTTACACTCAACTGCATATCTCAGAAATCCTAGACTCAACTCAAGAAATCAGCCCTCGACTGATTCTTAATACAACAGTAGTGTTTGACAGTTAACTAAACTGATCTATTACAGAGTTTACAACTCGATAAGTTATGGCACAAAGTGATCCTACACTTGATCAAATATATCTATGCGTGTGTGCTTGATCAGTTAGATTTAGTTTCTCTTGAAGCTCTTTGCTCAACTAAATAGAGGTGTAGAGTTGTAGCGTGTGAGTCTCTTTATGTATGTATCTATTATGTTCTCAACTGATCTTGATCTTCAATATATTTACATGGATTGCAACGACTCTTTTAATTCAAATTGTATCTGTTCTGTAGCACCATACTATTTCGACATGATTGTAAAATGTGGCTCTGTAGATTTGAGGCGTCAGTTATGTACGGAAAACCCTATCTGCAAGGGGTAGACTGATATAGAAAGTTCAGTATTGGTCATGGTAGACTGATTCAGTTTAGTTCCCTAAACTAAATCCCGTTTAGCTAGTTAACTCAGTCTGGTGACTCGTCCTATTTTTGACTTCAGTTTAGCTCTGGTCAAAGTCAACTTAGTTTAGGTAGAACTTTAGTCTGAGTGCGAACATGTCTAGTTTACATCTTTAGTTTGGCTCGTGAAAATTTCAGTTTACTTCAAGATTTTTCTTGTTCTTTTTTTCAACACTGAAACCTTGAAATATTCCAACAGTTTCCCCCTTTTTTGATGTTGATAAAACTTTAGCATGTAACTACATCTTCGGACAAAATCACATCTTGAAATCTCAACAAATCTTGAGTCCTTCAGTACTTGGCTGTTCTTCAGTTGACCTCTGTTTTTCACTTTTGCTCTTGAACTTGATACAAAACTGATCTTCAGTCTGCTCTTATACTCTTCAGCTTCTGTATCTTCAATCTTCTAACAATTTCTCCCTTCAACAATTTTCTCTTTTTTCTAATCGTTAGTGGGTGATGTATCTCAAAAACTTCAGTTGTGAAAATTTTTTACTCTTGATAGCACTAATAGGAAAAATTCTTGAGACAAATCACTGATCTTCTTCTATCTAGGGTGGATATTTTTCTGTTGTGAATCTCTAATGACTGGTTTTAGAACGTAAGACGTCTTGTCCAATAAATGCATGTAGATTCATGCTATTATGATCTTTAATTTCTTTACTCTTTTGCAGAAGTGCTATTCCCCTGACTTCAGTTCCCCCTTAAACTGATTTCCCTTCAATTTTTTGTATATGATTTGTTGACCTTGTGAGGGTTGCATAGATAAATTGATGACTCTTAATAATTTTCTTGAAAGATTTATCTTCAGTCCAGGGTGAGGTATCAATTTGACCCTTCAGTTGATTAATATACTTATTCCAAATTGATTTTTCTTGAGTTATTCAGTTCCTGCAAGAAAAAAATCAAACTAGACTATGGTACCCAAATTTTCGTGGGTCCTAGATTGATTAGTCCTTTAGGAATCCAAACATTGATTAACTTGACTGGTCGACCACCGAATGTATTCCACAATATTTGTGCCTTATGCCTTGTGTGTGGGTGATTTGTTTGTGAATGATATGCATTAAACTATGGGTGATGTGTATAATATGCATTGTGTTGTGGGTGATGCGTATTAAATCTAAAATGTTGTTTCACCCTTCCCACGTCATAATTTTGCCTATATCTTCTTTGAACAGGTCTTCTGTAAGATTTTTGGTTGTGTTTTTCAGTCATCAAGATGTGTTTAGCTCGAATGATATACCAGTCTTGATTTTCACTACAGCTCTGTGGCACATATCCAATTCCAAACTTCCTGCCATTGTTCTTAGATATCCAATTCCAAACTTCCTGCCATTGTTTTTAGATTCAAAAGGTTTGTCATTTTGCGGGGAAATATTACTTTTTTCATGTACCAAACTTGATTTAAAAAAGTGAATGTATTTTCCTTTGCATGTATCCAGTTTTGGTTAAATACTTGACTCAACAATGCAGTCATTGTTAACAAAGTCGAGACCAATTTTAATCCAACAAACTTTTGTGACTCCTACATCTCAGTTAACAAAACTGATGACTTATTTCATGTTTGAATCAGTTCAGTCACCCTCAAATTTTTTGATTTTAAACGCTAACCTTCATCTTGTAGCTCGTCATTTTTAGTCATGATCTTAGAAATCTTTGCCTGTAGACTGATCTTCTTAACTGACTGTTCCCAACTAGGCTCAGTTGAGGTGTCTGGCAGATCCTTTTGTTTTTCTTTGACTTTCTCAAATGCTAGGCATAGTCTTTGGTACTTATCAGCCATTTCGTGTAGAGCATTTACTAACTCTTCTTGTATAAATTAATTTGAGTTAAAGTCAAATACACGTCCACTAGTAGAAGGCTGGTTGAATGTTTGTTCATTGATGGATTATTGATCATCATTAGCCATGAAGCAACTATCTTCATCTCCATTAGTGAAGCATGGACATCTATTTGAGCAACATGTTTTTTAAATAGGTTTAATCAATGGAATTCTTCTCTCCTCAGTCTTCATCTTCTCATCGCCTAGCTGGATAAACTGCTGCCAAAGATTCTTAGCCGTATAACATGTCTCATCAATTTTTGCAGTGTAGTTGTCCACAGTGGTGTACCAAAAGCTCTTGGCGATCTCACTCATTGTAGCCATTTGAGATATGTTTAGAGACGAGAAGAGACCTCTCTATGATACCACTTGTTAGGATCGGATAAAGGGGTGTGGTCTTCGTAAACTGAAGTACTGTAGCAGTCGATCACCAAAGATGCGAAAGTCAGTTCAGTTGAGGTTGGTCAACTGAACTGCTTCCTTTCTCGTATGTCGATATTAATTGGCAAACAAATAAGATGTGCGGAAAGATGTCAACTAACATATTAGAACTTATAACAAATGGCGAGACTAAATCTTTGTGTGAGTGAGTGTGCTCGACTGAAATGTGTGTAATCTGGAAAATAAGAAAACAAATATTTGTTTCTGGATATTCGGAGCTAAACTCTCTTACGTCACCCCTTATTCTACCTCGGAAGGATTCACTCTAGAAAACTTTAACTATTACAATACTTTGCAACAACTTGATCCAAGATTAAGACTTATACTCAACTTTCTATCTCAGAAATCCTAGACTCAACTCAAGAACTCAACCCTCGACTAATTCTTGTTACAACAATAGTGTTTGACAGTGCACTAAACTGATCTATTACAGAGCTTACAACTCGAGAAGCTTTGACACAAAGTGATCCTACACTTGATGAAATATATCTATGAGCACGTTCTTGATCAGTTGGCTTTAGTTTCTCTTGAAGATCTTTTTCCAACTAAATATAGATGTAGAGTTGTAGCATGCGAGTCTCTTTATGTATGTATCTATGATGTTCTCAACTGATCTAGATCTTATATATATAGGCATTGATTGTAACGGCTCTTTCAATTAAAATTGTATTCGTTCTGTAGCATCGTAGTATTCTAACGCAAAGGTACAACGTGTCTCTGTATCTTTGCGACGTCGGCTATGTACGTGAAACTCTATCTGCAAGGGGTAGACTGATAAGGAAAGTTCAGTCTTGGTCATGGTAGACTGATTCAGTTTAGCTATCTAAACTTAATCCCGTTTAGCTAGTTAACTCAGTCTGGCTGACTCGTCCTATTGATGACTTCAGTTTGGCTTTAGTCAAAGTCAACTCAATTTAGGTAGCACTTTAGTCTAGGTGTGAACATGTCCAGTTTACGTCTTTAGTTTGGCTCGTGGAAAAATTCTGTTTACTTCGAGATTTTGCCTATTCGTTTTGTCAACACCAAAACCTTGAAATATTCCAAAAATTTGCTCCTTTTTTGGTGTTGATAAAACTTTAGCTTGTAACTACATCTTCGGGAAAAATCACATCTTGAAATCTCAAAATATCTTGAGTCCTTCGGTACTTGACTGTTCTTTCAGTTGATCTTTGTTTTTCACATTTGATCTTGAACATGATACAAAAATGATCTTCAGTATGCTCTTATACTCTTCAGATTCTGTATCTTCAATCTTTTAACATTTTCTCCCTTCCAACAATTTCCTCAATTTTCTAAACGTAACATTCCCCCTTAGTGGGTGATGTCTCACAAAAACTTCAGTTGTGAAAACTTTCTACCTTTGATAGCACTGATAGGAAAAATTCTTGAGACGAATTACTGATATTATTCTATCTAGGGTGGATATTTTTCGGTTGTGAAGCTCTGATGACTGGTTTTAGAACGTAAGACTTATTTTCCAGTAAATGCATGTAGATTCATGCTATTGTGATATTTAATCGCTTTACTCTTCTACAGAACTGCTATTCCCCTTGACTTCAGTTCACCCATAAACTGATTTCCCTTCAATATTTTGTATCTAAGATTTTTTGAGCTTTTGAGGGTTGCATAGATAAACTGATGACTCTTAATAATTTTCTTGAAATATTTGTCTTCAGTCCAGGGTGAGGTATCAGTTTGACTCTTAGTTCATGTCACCTGCAAGCACAAAATAAAACTAGACTATGGTACCCAAATCTTCTTGGGTCCTGGATTGATTAGTCCTTTAGGAATCCAAAATTTGATTAACCTAACTGGTCGACCATCGAATTTATTCCACAATATTTGTTCCTTGCGATGTGTGTGTGGGTGATTTGTTTGTGAATGATATGCATAGAACTGTGGGTGATGTGTATAATATGCATTCTGTCGTGGGTGATGTGTATTAAATCTAACAAGTTTCACCCTTCCCACATCATAAGTTTGCCTATATCTTCTTTAAACAGGCCTTCAGTAATATTTTTGGTTGTGTTTTCCAGTCATCAAGATGCGTTTAGCTCGACTGATGTACCACTTTTTCTTTTCACTACAGCTATGTGGCACATATCCAATTTCTAAACTCCTGTCATTGTTCTTAGATTCAACAGGTTTCTCATTTTGCGGGGCTAGATTACTTTGTTCATGTACCAAGCTTGATATAATAAAGTGAATGTATTTGTCTTTGCACATATCCAGTTTTGGTTGAGTACTTTACTCAGCAATACAGTCATCGTTAACAAAGTCGAGACCAGTGTTGTCTCCAGCAGACTTTTGTTACTCCTATATCTCAGTTAACAAAACTTAGAACTTATTCCAAGTTTTAATCAGTTCAGTCAGCCTCAAATTTTTTGATTTTAACTGTTGATTTTCAACTTGTAGCTCGTCATTTTTAGTCTTGATCTTAGAATCTCTGCCTCTAGACTGATCTTCTCAATTGACTGTTTCCAACTTGGCTCTGTTGAGGTGTCTCGCAGATACTTTTGATTTGCTTTGACTTTCTAAAATTCTAAGCATAGTCTTTGGTACTCATCAGCCATTTCATGTAGTGCATTGACTAACTCTTATTGTGTAAATTCATTTGAGTTAAAGTCAAATACATGTACACTATTAGAAGGCTGGTTCGATGTTTGTTCATTGATGGAAGATTGATCATCAGGAGCCATGAAGTAACTATATTCATCTCAATCAGTGAAGCTCGGGGATCTATCTGAGCAACATGGTTCTTCAATAAGTTTAATCAATGAACTCCTGCTCTCTTCAGTCTTCATCTCCTCATCGTCTAACTTGATAAACTACTGCCAAAGATTCATAGCTGTAGAAAATGTCTTAACAGTCTTGGTAGTGCAATTGTCCACAGTGGTGTACCAAAAGCTCTTGGAGATCTCACTTAATATAGCTATTTGAAATATGTCCAGAGATGAGAAGGGACCTCTCTCTGATACCACTTGTTAGGATCGAGTGAAGGGTGTGGTCTTCGTAAACTGAAGTAATGTAGCAGTCGATCACCAAAGATGCTAAACTGAGTTCAGTTGAGGTTGGTCAACTGAACTACTTACTTTCTCGTATGTCAATATTAATTGACAAACAAATAAGATGTGCGAAAAGATGTCAACTAAAATATTACAACTTATAACAAATGGCGAGACTGAATCTGTGTGTGAGTGAGTGTGCTCGATTGAAATGTGTGTAATCTGAAAAATAATAACACAAATATTTGTTTCTGGATGTTCGGAGCTAAACTCTCCTACGTCACTCCTTTCGTTTCGGAAGGTATCACTCTATAACACTTTTAATATTACAACACTTTGCAACAACCCGATCCAAGATTAAGACTTATACTCAACTACCTATCTCAGAAACCTAGACTCAACTCAAGAACTCAGCCCTCAACTGATTCTTGTTACAACATTAGTTTTTGACAATTTACTAAACTGATATATTACAGAGTTTACAACTCGATAGGCTTTGGCACAAGTGATCTTAAACCTGATAAAATATATCTATGCGTGTGTTCTTGATCAGTTAGGTTTAGTTTCTCTTGTTGCTCTTTGCCCAACTGAATATAGGTGTAGATTTGTAGCGTGCGAGTCTCTTTATGTATGTATCTGTTATGTTCTCAACTGATCTTGATCTTCTATATTTTTCATGGATTGTAACGGCTCTTTCAATTCAAATTTTATCCGTCTGTAACATCGTACTATTCTGACACGAAGGTACACTGTGGCTCTGTAGCTTTGCGGCGTCGGCTATGTACAAGAAACTCTATCCGCAAGGGGTAGACTGATATCAAAAGTTTAGTCTTGGTCATGGTAGATTGATTTAGTTTAGTTCCATAAACTTAATCCCGTTTAGCTAGTTAACTCAGTCTGGTTGACTCATCCTATTGATGACTTCAGTTTGGCTCTGGTCAAAGTCAACTCAGTTTAGGTATTACTTTAGTCTAGGTGTGAACATGTCCAGTTTATGTCTTTAGTTTGGCTCGTGAAAAAATTCATTTTACTTCGAGATTTTGCCTATTCATTTTGTCAACAACGAATTCTTGAAATATTCAAACAACTAATATGTAACTAACACATCTTATATAAAATTTTCAAATTTTCAAAATTACCAAATATTTTTTAGTAACCCAAGTTCTGTTTTATATTATTAAAATGGTAAAACATGATTTAGGAGTTATTATATGGGAAAAACAATTGAAAATCATCTTTGGGGCATCCGGGAATGTCCGGGGACTCGAGTAGTTCGGATCCAGCCAAACTGGTTCAGAAGTATAGGGTGTGATCGAGCCGTGCGAATAGGTTCAGAGGCACAAGGTTTGATTGAACCGTTCGAACGGTGTTGGATCTTCTGAACTCTAGCAGAAACATACATCAGTGAGTTGTCAAAACAAGGTTGACAAGTGTGTAAACCACATAGCCTTCCGGGTAGAGATGGTAACGCAAGAACAGGCGTTGTATTCAATCAACTCGTCAACTCGTCGAAGCTCTGCCCACACTCGCTCAATAAGAAAAAAGGAATATCCTTCCTCATCAGCTGTGTCAATGGTCTAGAAATCCGTGAGAAATTCTTGATGAATTGACGATAATACCCTACTAAATCCAAAAATATACGAATCTCTGAAGTTGTCGTAGGATGTGACCAATTTAAAATAGTTTCAGCCTTACTCGGGTCCACTAATACACCCTCCCGAGAAATGACATGACCAAGAAATACCACTCGATCAATCAAAAACTCGCACTTACTGAACTTGACATATAACTACTTCTCACGTAAAATCTGCAGTACAAGCCTCAAGTGCTGCGCATGCTCGTCAATACTACGAGAGTAGACTAAAATGTCGTCAATAAAAACCACGACAAACTTGTCCAGATAATTATGGAAGACTTTGTTCATCAAATCCATGAACACTACAGGTGCGTTCGTCAATCCAAAAGGCATCACCAGAAAGTAATGACCATACTTGGTACGAAACGCTGTCTTCAAAACATCCGCATCTCAAACACGCAATTGATGATACCTTGATCTCAGGAATACACAGAGGTACCTTGAAGTTGGTCGAACAAATCATCAATCTGCAGCAAAGGATATTTTTTCTTAACTTTCGCTTGGTTCAACTGTCTGTAGTCGATATAGAGATGCATGGAACCCTTCTTCTTCTTGACAAAAAGAATTGGCGCTCCCCAAGGTGAAACTCTCGGTCGAATATATCTCATATCCAACAAATCCTGCAACTGCTGCTGTGACTCCCTCATCTCAGTTGGTGCTAGACGATAAGGTGCACAAAAAATCAGTGTCGTCCCGGGTATAAGCTCAATCCCAAACTCGACTTCTCGAACTTGAGGACACTCTGGAATCTCATCCGTAAAAGCATATGGGTACTCATATACTACTTGTAACTCCTCAACCGACCTGGTACCTACGGACGTATCAATCGCATAGATAAGGTGGCCTTCCCCACCCAAATCTAAAGATTGACCAGCTTTTAGAGTTGATACCAGAGGCATAAGGGGTCACGCTCCCTCACCATAGAAAAACAAACTATCACTCTCAACCAGACGAAACTGAACAACCTTTTGATAATAATCCACAGTAGCTCGATACGAAGTCAAAACATCGATACCCAAAATGCAGTCAAAATCCTCCATCGCTGGAATAATAAGATTCGCTGATAACTCAGAGCCCTCAAACTCTAATGAACAACCCAAGACTAGACGCTTGACCAAATTCAAATGACCCGTCGGGGTAGATATATGAAGTACTACGTCTAGGGATATGTACGACAATCTATGACTCTCAACAAAATGTGCCGAAACGAATGAATGCGATGAACCAATATTTATGAGAACAAAAGCAAGAATTCCGCATAAAATAAATGTACTAGCCATAACCTTCTCATTCTCTTTTTGAACCTGATCTTGGCTCAACGCAAAGACTTGTCCGTGGATACGTGGCCTCTGGTTGGTGCTCCCAACCGACTGTCCTGATGGCCTCTATGGAACTGATTCTTGCGAACCCGAGCTTGACAACAAAAACAAGCACCACCTGCTCCACGACAACAGTCTGTAGGATGAGATTCCCCACACTTGTCGCATTGACCTCTTGATAAGTGAATTTTGTGCACTTAATTTGCATTGATATTTATAGTCAATTTCTTTGTTTGAGCGGATTATGCGTTATTTGTTGTTGTTTGTGTTGAGTGCAAGGATTTACAAGAAATTATGACTTGGTGTTGTTTGGAGTCAAAAAGATCAAGAAAAAGAATTAATGAGCAAGAATGGTTCAAGGAATGAAGGATAAAAAAAGATCAAGGTCGAATCCTGTGCGCGCCCGCGCTGCTTGAGGGAAAAAATGTGTGAAAATCCAAAGCATATGTGCGCCCGCGCAGGAGAAGACGCGCGCCCGCGCGATTTGACAATTTTTGAAGATTTTGGTCAGAGGAATATGCGCGCCCGCGCGTTGTGAGTCTGCAGAATTCGAGAGTCTGTGTTTACAAGGAAACTTTGTGATTTTTTTGGGTTTATCTTGGACGATTCTTAGGGCATATAAAAGGGAGTTTTCTGGACATAATCAAGGGAGTTAGCCGCCGCACAACACACACAAAACCTTGAGAGAACAAACTTGTGAGAATTAAGAGCGTGATTGTGAGATTTCAAGGAAGAATACTTGGAACAAAGACGGAGATCGATCGACTAGACACAGAATACCGACTACGGATTTGTTATTTTTCTTTGAACTATTTATTTATTGAATTGATGTCTGGATTGAAAAACATGTCTGGGTTTTATTTGAATTTTATAATGAACTAAACTTTTCAAAGTCTAGGGGTTTGATGTAGCCTGGTGTAGACTCTTCTACGAGTTTTTAATATTATTGGATTGAATTTTCTTAGATTAATTGTTTTTATAGTTTTGATTGTCTGTTCAATTTATTGGCCATAAATTGTCCTGTTATATTTATTCGAAATCATTGCTCGGGATAGGGGATTTTGAATAGGACCAATAGAAATTATACTGTTAATTATTTATATAGCTCGAAAGAGTGTATAACATTAATGGAGCCTTAGAAAGAACATTTTTTTACACATATCACTACGAATAGATTTTTAATAGGGATATTGAAATTGAATCTTAGTTGATACATATTATTTGTTGCTCGGGGAGAGAGAAATAATACACTTAAGTGTTCCTGGATATTAATTGAATGGAATTCATGAAACTATATCATTTAGGAGTAGTTGTTGTCGAAACCAGGTGAAATCAAAACCTTTAGACCATTTTTCTCATATTGATATTTCTCTGAATTGAAGTGTGTGGTTTGCTTAATTTGCCAGAATTTATTATTTAATTTAAGTATAAAACCAAAAATATATTTATTTAATTTTCTAGATAAATTTTAGACTATTTTAATTACAAGCACTTCTCATGGGATCGACACTCTATTCACATTTTACTAAAACTTGACACCGTGCAGTTGCGGGCACAAAAATACGCAACAAGTTTTTGGCTCCGTTGTCGGGGTGTAATTTGTTGATTTTATTTTAGTCTTGTTATCAATTAGTTTAGATTTTAATTTAGAGTTTTTACTTATTTTTATTTTTAGTTACTAATTGAATTTAAAATTTTTCTTGTGTGCAATATATGCGAAGGTCTCAAAGCACTAGTTCACTATTGTTTGATCCAGAGATTGAACGCACTGCAAGAGCTTTGAGAAGACTGAGAAGAGAAGAAGACTTAAGAAATATGGCTGAAGAAAATCCAGCACAGGCTCCCTTGGTGCCTATCAGAGATCATTTTCGGCCGACGATCCAGGCTCACTATTCTGGAATCGCTCGAGGAATAATAAATGAAAACAAATTTGAGCTGAAGCCGGCATTGATCAACATGGTTCAGCAGAACCAATTCAATGGGAGTGCCACAGCTGACCCTCATCTGCACCTGAGAACCTTCTTGGAAATTACTGATACGGTAAAGATGAACGTTGTTTTTGAGGATATTATTCATTTACATTTGTTTTCTTCCTCTCTCAAGGACTAGGCAAGGAGTTGAGTACAATCACTGCAGTTGGGAAGCATTACTACATGGGAGGAAATGACATTCAAGTTTCTTGTAAAATCTTTTCCACCTGCTAAGTCTACCCAGCTGAAGATTGAGATCATTACCTTCTGGCATATGGACTCTGAACAATTATATGAAGCGTGGGAAAGGTACAAAGATTTATTGAGACGTTGTCCTAACCATAATTTTGCAGATTGAGAGCAAACTGAGTGGTTTTACAATGGTCTAAAAACGCCTACGAGGATGTCAGTAGATTCTGCAGCTGAAGGAACTATATTTTCAAAGGATCCCATTCAGGCTTATGATATGCTGGTACAAATGACCATCAACAGTTTTCAATGACAATCTGAACGTATGGGAGTCAAGAAAGCGGTGTATACAGTGGATTCTCTCACATCAATAACCGCTCAATTATCTGCATTGACTACACAAGTGGCTATGTTGAATAAGGTGAATGTGCAGAACCAGCAGGTGTGTCGGTCGCCATCGAGGAATCTCATCCACCTGAGGAAGCTCAGTACATTAATCCCAGAGGTTATGGAAACTATCGAGGTAACCCTTTGTGGGGACCTCGGGTTGCTAATCTCATTTTAGGGCAACTAATGATTAATTAAACAATTAATCAAACAATTAAAGAATAATAGATCAAGAGCAGAATTTTTTTTTTTTTAAAACCCAAGCCTCGCTCGATCGGTTAAGGTCATCCGATCGAGCGAGCAAAAATATCAAAGTCTCGGGTCTGCAGCACAAATGGCCTCGCTCGATCGGGCAAAAGCTACCGATCGAGCGAGCAATAAAAATCGAATTCTCTGCCCATGAAAAACAGGCCTCGCTCGATCGGTAACTTTTACTCGATCGAGCGAGCCATCTTTTGCTCGAATTCTGCTGCTGATCTATTGCTGTCAAAACTTTAGTACAAGGTATATATCATCATCCAAATCAATTCTAAGCATGTTATAAAATCTGAAAACATGCATACATTCATATACCAAGTTCCTATTATCAACTCATACAATTTAATACATCCAATGAATAGCATAAAAGACATAAATCAACAAGCTACACTAACTCTCAATAGTGAGCTTCTAAACAAGATTTCAATGTCAAGTTCAATGCTATTTAACTACCATTCTTCAACTTAACCCGAGTCCACACTTGCTACATCTCTCTCCTGAGCTATCAATGTTATCTCAATCAAGATCCTGCCCCACCTGTTGCAATGCACATATACAAAACAAAGCAACAGCCGGATAAACTCCGGTGAGAAATCATTCTCAGTATAATCGACATATAAATGCGTTAAATAAATTCATATCAAATCTAAACATATCAACTCAAGAATAGAGTAAAAATAACGCATATATCGACTCAAACTTCAACTCAAGACTCAATTTATATAGCGCGCTAATTCAAGAATTGATTCTTATCACTTCATTGCCATCAAGATTCGTAACCGATCTTGACATGGATATCCATCTATCGTAGCCATTCCGAGCTAGAAAAAAAAGTTAACCGCAACCTTGGCATAGAATCAATTCAATATACAATCATATCAACTCAAAATCAAAGATCCACTACCTGCGATGGATCGACAACATCAAACATAAATCAAAACATCTCAAGTATGTGATTTTCGCGGGCCAACTCAAGAATAGTCGTTCTTGAGTTTCAAAGTCCCTAACTCGTGATGTCGTCATTATACCTTTCATTCTCGAGTTTGTCATGTTCCACATCTGTATAGGAAGTACATCAACTCCTACAAGAATCTGATCATTCAAACTTCAATCAATCTTTAATCAAATTCACTTCAATCTTGATCATTTCTTCTTCGGTTTCAAGTTGAGGTTCTTGAGTCAATAGTCTCCTATTAAACTCTGAAACATATCATCAAAACATACATATCAAACTTCATTCTATTCAATCATTTCAGAATTGAATCAAAATCATCAATATAGATTCAATCAACATCATTTCAAACTTCAACTTCTTCTTATTCGATATAACTCGGAGTCTTGAATCGTTAGCCTTCGAAACTCAACTGAAATCGAGAAATACAAATTCCATAACATTCATAACATCTAAAAAACTATCTCAACTCAGTTATAGGCTATCAAAACGAAGTCAAAACATCAACCGGCGGCGTAGCGATTGAAAATCGGGAACCGACTCGGTATCGAATTCATTTCTAATCAACTCAATCATTCGTATCACTTATATCAGCTGCATTCATCATTCAATTCATCATATCAGCAGCTATAATCACATGTTAACAATTCAAAAACATGCTGAAACCATGACAAGTTCGTTTCTTAATTCATTTCCAATCCGACTGCGATATCGAACGGCATACGAAATCAAAAACACAACATAGTTTCATAATCTGATCTCTGCCATATTTCGTTCTTCAAAACATGCCGAGAGAACAAAATACTTACATCAAATCGAAGGCCTCGTTGCAAGGATTCCAGAACATCTTTCGGAATTGAAATCGGACGAGCGGAACAAAAGTTACGGCGATTTGAACAAATCAAATTCAAAGGAAAAGAAAGGGGTTCGAACTCCTCTGTTCATTTCTTCACTTTTCTGAATTCATGTCCAAGATAGACGTTGCAAGCTGATAATCAAATTAAAATCAGATATGTATTGCATAAATTGCAATTTAGTCCCTCAAGTTTTCAGTAATTGCAATTCAGTTCTCGGCCTTCTTTTGAATTCAATTTCAATCCAAAATAATTTAGGAATAGTAGAATTAAAATCAAAACTCTAAATATTCCCAAATTAAATATACTCGGATTAAAATTAAATAAATTCGGATTAAATCAATAATCTCGGCCTTTTGCACTTTAGCCCTTCAAACTTCGATATTTTCAAATCAACCCCTGATCGGGTTTCATCTTCAAAATACATCTTCTTTAATTTCCGAAATATGGAATTTAATCTCAAATTCCATAAATATTCAAATCGAATATTTATTCTTTTAATTTAAGAATTCTCGGAATTTAATTCTCAAAATCCGTAAATTCTCAAATGAAATATTTTCGGCTCGGAAATTAAATCTATCATTTTCATAACTTCTCAAATCAATATTAGCCCTTAATATGAAATTTAATTCTCAAATTCCATAATTAATAATTTAATATTTTCGGGCCTTACACCTTCCCCCTAATATTTATCATCCTGGCTTACGTAACCATGAAAATTTTTCTTAGGCCAATAACAAAAATGTGTTGAATCCCCCTCCGGGATTCAATAAAAACAAGGGTGAGGGGAAAGCGTCATTGGAAGATGTGGTATCTACGTTTGTTAATGAATCTGGCAAGCGAATTTTGAGGACTGAGACTCGACTTGATAGCATGGAGACGCACATGTGTAGTTTGGGTGCCATGATGAAGTCCATGGAAACTCAAATTTGACAATTAGCAAATGCTTTGAAGGATCTGAATAGAGGCCACTTTCCTAGCAATACAGAGGTGAATCCAAAAGAGCAGTGCAAGGCTGTAGAATTGAGGAGTGAAAAGAAACTAGTGGAAGAAGAAAATTTTGAAGAGAAAAAGAATGAACTTGAATCGAAACCGATGTACAACCCATAGCTTCCATACCCTCAGAGTTTCAAGAAGAAGGCGCTTGATGAGCAATTCTCCAAGTTTCTAGACATCTTGAAAAAGATACATATCAACATCCCTTTTGCAGATGTTTTGGAACAAATTCCAAATTATGCCAAGTTTATCAAGGATGTGATGTCCAAGAAGAGAAGGTTGCAAGACAATGAGGTGGTGAACTTGACCGAATAATGCAGCGCGATCCTACAGAAAAAGTTGCACAAACACTTAAGGATCTAGCGAGTTTTACTATTCCTTGTTTTATTGGTGGTGCTAAGGTAAATAGAGCTTTATGTCATCTAGGAGAAAATATAAATTTAATGTCTTTTTCTGTTTACAGGGCTTTGGAGCTTGGTGAAGTAAAGGCGACCACCATCACGTTGCAGCTGGCTGACCGAAGTACCACATATCCATGGGGAATTGTAGAAGATGTTTTGGTGAAGTTAGACAAGTTTATATTTCCAACGGATTTTGTGATATTAGACATGGATGAGGATGAAGAAGCTCCTTTGATTTTTTGGAGGCCATTTTTGGCTACTGCAAGAGCGTTAATAGATGTCCACAAAGACGAGATCACACTTAGAGTTGGTGGCAAAGCTGTAATCTTCAACATCTATCATGGCATGAGGGGACCAAGCGAGGTAAGTACTTGTAAAAGTATTGAAGTTATTGATTCTCATACTCCTTTTTAATGTGCAGGAAGTAATGATCCATTGGAGAGATGTTTGTTGCGGACGAGAAAGTTGACAAAGAAGAGGATTGGGAGCTTTGTGAACAAGAGGCATTTCTTGAGGGTGCTCCAAAAGAAAAAGGAGTGAATTCCACGATACCAGAAGTGTTGGAGGATAGTGCAACCAAGGTAACCATCGAAAATCAAAATATTAAGGAATTACCTGCACATTTATGCTATGCATTCCTTGGTGAGAATTCGACCTGTTCGGTAATTATTTCTTCTCATCTTTCTGAGGTTGAAAAAGATAAATTAGTGAGAGTGTTGAGAAATTTTAAAAATGATTTAGGATGTTCGATTTCTGATATCAAGGGTATTAGTCCCACTATATGCATACATAAGATTTTGATGGAGGAGTCTTACACTCCTTATGTGGATCATCAAAGGCGGTTGAATCCGACCATGAAAGAGGTGGTTAAAAATGAAGTTTTAAAATTATTGAATGCTGGTGTAATATATGCTATTTCTGATAGTAGTTGGATGTCCCCAGTTCAAGTAGTACCCAAGAAAGGTGGGATTACTGTGGTAAAAAATGAAAAAATGAATTAATTTCTACACGCACAGTAACTGGTTGGAGAATCTGCATAGATTATAGAAAGTTAAATAAATCTACTCGTAAAGATCATTTTTCACTTCCATTTGTTGATCAGATGCTTGATAGACTTGCTAGTTTTTGTTATTACTATTTCTTAGATGGGTATTCAGGTTATAACCAGATTGTTATAGTGCCGGAAGATCAGGAAAATACCACATTCACGTGTCCCTATGGCAAATTTGCTTTCAGGCGAACGTCGTTTGGTCTTTGTAACGCACCGGCTACGTTTCAGCGGTGTATGATGGCTATTTTTGTAGATATGGTGGAGGACATCATGGAAATCTTTATGGATGATTTTTTGGTATTTAGCTCTTCCTTTGATCACAACTTGCATAATCTTTCTCTTGTTTTTACAGAGGTGTCAAGAAAAAAATTTAGTTCTTAACTAGGAAAAGTTCCATTTTATGGTCCAAGAAAGCATTGTCCTTGGACATAAAGTGTCATCACATGGATTAGAGGTCAATAGAGTCAAAGTTGTTGAAATTGAGAAGTTGCCACCACCCAAGAATATCAAGGGCATTCGGAGTTTTTTAGGCCATGCGGGGTTTTATCGTAGATTTATAAAACATTTTTCTAAGATTACTAAACCCTTGTGCAATTTACTTGAAAAAGATTTCACTTTCATATTTGATGATGATTGTTTGCAGGCCTTTGAAAAGATCAAGACAACATTGATCACGACACCTATAATGGTTGTACCGGATTGGAAAGAACCTTTTGAGCTGATGTGTGATGCTAGTGACTATGCAATGGGAGCTGTTTTGGACCAGCAATGAGAGAAAATGCTTCGAGCCAATTATTATGCAAGTCGCACTATGAATGCTGCACAACAAAACTACACCACCACAAAAAAAGAGATGTTTGCAGTAGTTTTTGATTTTGATAAATTTCGACCTTATTTAATTGGCACTAAAGTAGTTGTTTATACTGACCATGCAACGATTCACTACTTGTTTGCCAAGAAGGATGCTAAGCCACGATTGATAAGGTGGATTTTACTTCTTCAAGAATTTGATTTTGAAATCAAGGATAAAAAGGAGAGTGATAATCAAGTAGCAGACCATTTATCTTGGATGGAGTTGGAAGGATCTAAGGAGGAGAAAGTTATAAAAGAAGTGTTACCGGATGAACAAACTTTTGAGGTACGTTCTACTCTTCTATGGTTTGCGGATATCGCTAATTTTTTGTCGTGTGGTGCTATGCCTCAAGATTTGAACCGCCATCAGAAGAAATTTTTTTCCATGAAGTTAAGTTCTACTTGTGGGATGATCCCTATGTTTTCAAGCGATGTGCTGATCAAGTGATTAGGAGATGTGTGGCGGGTCAAGAAGCACAGAAAATTCTAGAGCAATGCCATTCAGTACCTTATGGAGGCCACTTCTGAGCAACACGGATTGCGTCTAAGGTACTACATTCTGGTTTTTATTGGCCTACTTTCTTTAGAGATAGTTATACCTTAGTGAAATCGTGTGATAAGTGTCAAAGAACTGGGAATATATCTTGAAAGCATGAATTACCCCTCACGAATATTTTAGAAGTTGAATTTTTTGATGTGTGGGGTAGTGATTTTATGGGTCCATTTCCCCCTTATTTTGGTTACACTTATATTTTACTAGCCGTGGATTATGTTTCAAAATAGGTGGAAGCAATTGCCACCTCTACTAATGATGCTCGTGTTGTAGTCAAGTTTCTACAAAAGAACATTTTCACTAGGTTCAGCACTCCACGAGCGATTATCAGTGATGAAGGTACGCATTTTTGTAATAAATTTTTTAATACCTTGCTCACAAAGTATGGTGTCAGACATAAGATTGCATGTGCATATCATCCGAACCAATGGCCAAGCAGAGATTTCTAACCGGGAAGTTAAGCAAATCTTGGAGAAGACAGTTAAAACAAATCGGAAAGATTGGGCGACAAAGCTGGATGATGCTATTTGGGCATATCGCACTGCATTCAAGACTCCCGTTGGGATGTCTCCATATAGGTTGGTGTATGAAAAAGCTTGTCACTTTCCGTTGGATCTTGAGCATAAGGCGTTTTGGGCTGTAAAAAAGTTAAATTTTGATCCTGAAGTGTCTGGGGAGTTGCGCAAATTGCAGTTGAATGAGTTGGATGAATTTCTCAATGAAGCGTATGAAAATGCCAAGATCTAGAAAGAACAAACCAAGAAGTGGCATGATAAACAAATTGTGAGATGGGAATTTGAACCCGGCCAACACGTCCTTTTATTTAACTCTTGCTTGAAATTATTTCCAGGTAAACTGAAGTCACGTTGGTCCGGACCATTTATCGTGGAGCGCGTGTTTCCGCATGGTGCTATCGAGTTGCGTTGTTCAGATGGGAGAATGTGTAAAGTGAACGGGCAGAGGGTCAAGCATTATTTTGGGCACGAAGTGCGGAATGTTTAGGATACTATGCTCAATGACCCTACCTAAGTCTTGTGACAGTCGGGCTGACGACTCTAAACCAAGTGCTATTTAGGAGGAAACCCAAATTGTTTTTGTGTTATTTCGCTTGTGTTTTTGCTTTTGTTTTTCTTTGAGTTTGGTTATTTCATTGTTTCTTAGTGCGTATTTCTTCTTCTCTTCACTCTTCATCTAATTTCTCGAATTTTTTTTCTAGGTTTTAGGGACCCCAAGCAGATGCTTATGCGCACCCGCGCGTATCCCAAGGCACGCCTGCTCTTACTTTGACGTGTCCAAGGAATTCATTCAGAGACATATGCGCGCCCGCGCATGATATCTGTCATTAAAGAGCGTTGGAACCGCGACTTATGCGCGCCCTCCCTTCTTAATCCTGAGAGCCCACGCTGTACTTGTGAAGATGATGCGCGCCTGCTTGTGCTCTTATGCGCGCCTGCGCAGATCTTGATTAAAAAATATATCCTACCCTGCGACTTATGCGCGCCCGCCCATCCTCATACGCGCGCCCGCTCCTGCTGCTGAATTTAACCCGATCCCCTTTTCTTTTCTTCCATATTTTCATCATCTTCAACATCTATCCCTAGATCTCCGATTCCTGTATTTTTCATATTATTCCATACTCTACTTTCCATTATATTTAAACCTCACCAATTCACCTTGCCATCTTCTTCCAATATAACCCACTTTTCCTTTTCTTCGATCGTCTCTTTCTACATCCACTTCTCCTTTCTAGGGGGTATCCATTGGCGCGCACGTTGGATCACAAGGGGCGGATTTTGTTGCTCTCTGATTTGTGTTTCTCTTTGTTTGGGCGGTAAGTTTTCTTATTGGCGGGTGTGCAAGTTTTCAATAAGATATTGGTTGAACGAGTTGTTAAGTGTGATGACTGGAGTTTGTGGAGTGAATTGTGGTGTGTGACTGGTTTGATTTTGGAGCGTTTCTTGTATTGGTAATGTGAATTATAAGTTTGGGGGAGTTGAATTCATTGAAGTGAGTGACATTTTGTTCTTGTTACAAGCGCCCACCACATGTTTGACGGATGGCTCCTAAGAAGAAATTGAAATATGGTGCTTCATCTTCGTCTACTCCCGCCTCTGATATCCAACACTTTTGGGATGACAAGGCTGAAGAAAATTATCAATTGTTTTTATCCAAAAGTATTTTGCAAGAGCATGGGTTTGACATGTCTATTGAATTTGACCCTTCGACACCTGTCATGAGTAATGCGGGTCGTGAAGTAATAGCGCAAAATTGGCAGAAGTTTGTGCAACAACCGCAAGACGCCGTGGTTCCTTTGGTGATTGTAGCGACCTTACCCGGATCCACTACCTAATAAGAGTTAAATAGCGCATGCAATAAATACTTAAAGCGTAAAGAGAAGATAATTTAAAATACAATGAATCTAATCAGCAGAATACAACCAACGACAATAAAAGTGTATAAATACTTTTATATAAACAAATCGAAAGTCTTAGGGTAACAAGACCTACCACTAAACTCTCGCTGCAACAGGTAACAACCTCAACCCTGCTGCGAGTCACCTGGGCCGTCCAGCCTCAAGCCTGCCCCGCCACATGGAATCCCAAAAACACCAACACAGGTGGGGTGAGCGACAATGCTCAATACAAAAGCAATTATATATAAACTAATATGCAACAAGAAAATGACTTTAAAATACTGGGTAAAACAATCTACTCAGGGCACTATAAATATACAATACCGTGCTAAGAGAGCGACTCCACGGGGTACTCGTATATTCTCCTATCAACTATAGCGTCGAAGCCCACCGTCGTGGCTGCTCTTAGTGATAGAAAAACCAGGGGCTGAGGCTCCCCAGACATGAATCCATAAGAAGTAACTCCTTATCAATGGAAACTATCATGTCTCACATCATACCAGATGCAGTCTAGCGTAAAAACATGCATGTGCTAAAGCCGTAAAACATGGTAAAATATATAGCACATACTCATGCAACATATAAGCGTATATATCATGCCGGCTATCACGGTCAGTACTTACGTACCTCTAACACTGCAGGCCAACACCTAGCACCAGTGGTCTAGATCCCACGCCTATAAATCCACACTACTGCGTCTACAATACAAATACCCAAGCATAACTATTTAAGCTCTAAAAGCCTCAACTAAGCTATTCCATACTCCTAAATATTTTTAGGAAGTCAAAGCTATACATGCATCCGTCGTCAGCCCTTTGCTGTCGATTGCCTCAAAACTAGGCCACAGCTCCGCTACGACGCCTGGATCGCTCCGCTACTTCCGGAATCCCAAAATGATGCCTAGATTTCCCTAGATCTAAGCTAGAAGGCTAGAAAAATGAGAAAAGAGAGGAACTCGGTGCGCTTGAAAATGAATCTCTCACCTCTATTTATAGACGAATTTCGGACCATCCGTTCCTTGATCGAAGCATCCAAAAACGATCAGAGCGTCCGATCCCGACATCGGAGCATCCGATGTCCCATCCGCGCATAAGCCATGACATCACCTTGATGACGTAAATGATTACATAATGGATTGTCCGATCACGATTGGAGCCTCCGATCTCCACTTCAGAGCGTCCGATATACTCTTGGCCTTAATTCCTTATTTTGTTAATTAATCCTTAATCACCTTACTATGTTACGGGTCACTACATTCTCCACCACTTAAGAAATTTCGTCCTCGAAATTTAAGTCTGAGGAAAGTACAGAAAATAACACAAAGTCTGTAGTGACCCAACCCGGATCCACTACCTAATCAGAGTTATAGTAAAAGCGCACGCAAAAAAAAAAAAACTTAAAGCGTAAAGAGCGGATAATTAAAATACAACAAATACAATCGGCAGAATACAACCGACGCTGTCACAAGTATATAAATACTGTTATACAACCAAATCGAAGGTTCAGGGTAAATAAATCCCTACCCTCTACAACCTTGGACTCTCCGAAACTCAATCCTGCTGGGAGCCGCCGGAACCGTCCAGCCTCAAACCTGCCCCGCCACAAGGTACACAATACCCAAACACAAGGGCGTGAGCTAGAACGCTCAATACGAAGCAATGATATAATTACAAATATTCGCACACGGATGATTTAAAACTCAAGTGAAAACACTTGCTCATGGCGCCGAGAATATACAGTACCGGCTAGAGAGCTACTCCGCGGGGTACTCGTATATTCCATATCAGGGCTGAGCCAACCCCATCCTGACCCGAATCCAAAACAGGATACAAGCCTCATATGGAAACTGTCATACCTGACTCGAGTCCAGAATGAGATCATCGTTCCCTATGGAGACTGTCAATGACTCACATCTCTCCGGATGCAGTCACACGTAAAATCATGTATGTGCTAAGGCGGTAAAACATGCTAAAACATGATAAAACATATAGCACATACTCATGCAACATATAAGCAAATATATCATGCCGGCTATCTCGGTCAGTACTTACGTACCTCTAACACTACTGGTCAAACCTAGCTCTGCTGGTCTAGACTCCAAGCCTACTAGTCCAGTCTACTAGCTACTACAATGCAAATATCCATGCATCAACAATTAAGCTCTAAAAGCCTTAACTAAGCTATTGCATACTCCTAAAATATTTTTAGGAAGCCAAATTATACCTTCGTCCGTCGTCAGCCCGCTGGTGTAGAATCACCTCAAAACTTAGGTACACCTCCGCTACGACGCCGGGATTGCTAGGCAACTTCCGGATTCCCAATAGGATGCCTAGAACTCCGTAGATCTAAGTAAGAAGGTTCGAAAACCAGAGGAAAGAATGGAAAATCGGTGCACAGAATGAGGGCTCGGACCCCTTATTTATAGACGACGATTGGAACCTCCGATCCCTGTTCGGAACGTCCGATCACGATCGGAACTTCCGATCGCCCCCTCGGAGCTTCCGATCGCCCGATATTACGTCAGCCATGACGTCACCTTGCTGACGTAACCGATGACGTATTCACTGAGTCAGATCGGAGCTTGCGATCTCGATCGGAGCTTCCGATCCTGGCACGGAGCTTCCGATCCACTTCGGATCGTCCGAACTCCTCATCGGACCGTCCGGTCCTGCTGAACCAATTCAACTAGTTCGAGTGCTCTGAATCCATTTCTGAAGTCCGTTATCCCAACAGGAACTTACTTAATCATGTTTTACTTAATATAAACATGATCACGTGATTAATTACTCATTTAATCACTAATTAGAAATGCGGGTTACTACATTCTCCCCCACTTAAGAAATTTCGTCCTCGAAATTTTAAGCCTTAGAGGAAAAACATAAATAGCTAACCAATGTTCTTTATTACAACTGAACAAGTATAAACTTGATACAAAGAAGTACAAAATCTCAAAATAACTCGGGGTGCTCGGCTAACATCCGACTTTCCAACTCCCAAGTAGCTTCCTCTGTACCTCTGCGCTGCCACTGTACCATCACCAATGGTATACGCTTGTTACGAAGTACCTTGTCCTTCCTGTCAAGAATCCGTAGGGGTTTCTCTACATACGATAGATCTCGATCCACTTTTACCTCGGTCGGATGCAAAATATGCAACTTGTCTGCCACATACTGTCTTAACAAGGATACGTGGAACACATCGTGGATCTCCGAAAGATCGGGTGGCAAGGCCAGACGATAAGCAACATCCCCAACCTTCTCGAGAATCTCGAAAGGACCGATAAATCTAGGTGTCAGCTTACCCTTGTGACCAAACCTCATCACCTTCCTAAAAGGTGACACACGTAAGAAAACATACTCTCCTACCTCAAAATAAAGTGGTCTGCGGTGAGTGTTCGCATAGCTAGCCTGTCTATCCTGGGCTGCCTTAACCCTGCGTCGGATCAATTCTACTGCATCAGTCATCTGCTGAATCATCTGAGGACCCTCAACCTGACGCTCGCCAACCTCGTCCCAAAACAAAGGTGTACGACAACGGCGTCCATAAAGAGCCTCAAATGGTGCCATGCCAATGCTGCGATGGTAAGTATTGTTGTAGGCGAACTCCACCAAGGGTAAATGGTCATGCCACGCTGGACCAAAATCCATCACCGCCCCGCGAAGCATATCCTCTAGAGTGCGAATAGTACGCTCCGACTGTCCGTCCGTCTCTGGATGATAAGCTGTACTCAAGCTCAAAGTAGTACCAAGGGCTCGCTGGAAACTATCCCAAAATCTCGAGGTGAATCTCGGATCTCTATCGCTGACAATGCTCAACGGAATCCCATGCAATCGCACAATCTCCCGCACATACAATTGTGCCATCCTATCAAAGGTGTAATCGCGGTTATAGGGAAGAAAATGCGCTGACTTCGACAATCGATCCACGACAACCCAAATAGCATCACAACTCCTGGAAGACATAGGTAAGTGGGTGACAAAGTCCATCGTCACATGCTCCCACTTCCATTCAGGAATTTCTAAGCTGTGAAGTAACCCTCCGGGTCTTCTAAACTCTGCCTTGACTTGTTGACACACAAGGCATCGGGACACAAACTGATAAATGCTGCGCTTCATCCCTTTCCACCAAAATCGAGTGCGAAGATCTTTATACATCTTCATGCTGCCTGGATGTACAGAAAATCGACTGCGGTGAGCTTGCGATAAGATCTCATCCCTCAAAGTAGAATCCTCGGGTACCACAACTTGACCAGAAAGACACAACAGACCTTCTCCCTGCAAATGGAAACCAGAAGTGTTATCTCCCTCAGCCAGCCGGGCCAACTTCTGAGTCTTCAGATCAGAATTCTGAGCTTCCCGGATTCGTCTGTATAGCGCTGGCTCTGCAAGCACAGAAGAGACACGAATCCCTTGTTGTTCTTTCTTATGACGGAACATGAATCCCAAAGAACAACACTCCTCCACTGCCTTCGAAACCGAACTGGTACGAATGGAACTCATATAAACTTTGCGACTAAGCGCATCAGCAACAGGATTTGAAGAACCTGGATGGTACTTGATCTCACAATTTTAGTCCTTCAACAGATCCATCCAACGACGCTGCCGCATGTTCAACTCAGCCTGAGTGAATAGATACTTCAAACTCTTATGATCGGTGAAGATCTCGAATCGTTATTCGTACAAATAATGATGCCATATCTTAAGAGCAAAGACAATGGCTGCAAGCTCTAAATCATGTACGAGATAGTTCTCCTCGTGAGTATTCAACTTTCTGGAGACATAGGCAATCACGTGGCCATTCTGAGTCAACACACACCCCAAACCTTGGAGAGAAGCATCAGTGAAGACTACAAATCCACCTGATCCAGACGGTAAGGCAAGAACTGGAGCTGTCGTCAGACGATGTCTCAACTCACAAAAAATATCTTCACAAGCATCAGACCAAATGAAAGAAACATCTTTCTTCGTCAACTGAGTCAAAGGCTTAGCTATCTGAGAGAAATTCTTCACAAAACGACGATAGTATCCTGCTAAACCAAGGAAACTACGAATCTCAGAAGCTGTAGTCGGACGCGACCAATTCAAAATAGCCTCTGTCTTACTAGGATCCACAGATAAGCCCTCCTGAGAAATGACATGACCAAGGAACACAGCTCGGTCAATCCAGAAGTCACACTTACTCAGCTTCACGTACAGCTGTCTCTCCCTCAAGACCTGCAGTACAGTATAGAGATGGTAGGCATGCTCATCCATGCTGCGAGAATACACCAAAATATCATCGATGAATACCACCACGAACTTATCCAGAAAGTCGCGGAAAACTCGGTTCATCAGATCCATAAAAACAGCTGAAGCATTTGTTAAACCAAACGGCATCACTAGAAACTCATAGTGTCCATACCGCGTACGAAATGCTGTCTTAGGAACGTCCTCTTTTCGAACTCGCAACTGATGATACCCAGACCGAAGATCAATCTTCGAATAGACAGAAGTACCCTGCAACTGATCAAAGAGATCATCTATCCGCGGAAGAGGATACTTATTCTTCACTGTCACTTGATTCAACTGACGGTAGTCAATACACAACCGCATCGAACCATCCTTCTTCTTGACAAACAGTACTGGGGCTCCCCATGGCGAAACACTAGGTCGAATATAACCCTTATCAAGAAGATCTTGCAATTGCTTCTGCAACTCTTTCATTTCTGACGGTGCCAATCGGTAAGGAGTTCTGGAAATCGGTGTAGTTCCTGGCACTAGCTCAATGCCAAACTCAATCTCCCTTACTGGTGGCAAACCTGGAATCTCCTCCGGAAACACATCTGGAAAGTCACGAACCACTGGTATCTCTTGGATATCTGGCTCTCCTAAGGATGCGTCAATGGCGTAGATAAGGTAGCCTTCCCCGCCAGACTCTAACGCACGCCGGGCTTTCAGAGCTGAAACCACTGGCATCGGGGTTCGCGCTCCCTCACCATAGAAATACCATGACTCGTCATCCTCTGGATGAAACTGAACAAACCTCTGATAGCAATCCACTATCGCTCGGTAGGTAGTCAATAGATCTATCCCAATGATGCAATCGAAATCCTCCATCGCTAGAATCATTAGGTTCGCACTAAGCTGATGTCCCTCGAAATCCAAAACACAACCCACAACTAGACGCTTGGCTAAAACCTCGCTCCCCATAGGAGTAGAAACCACTAATAACACGTCTAGAGGAATATATGGCAACTTATACTTTTTAGCAAAACGTGCTGAGACAAAAGAATGCGATGCACCGGTATCAATTAAAACATATGCAGGAAAACCACATAAACTACAGATACCTGCAATCATCCGATCGCTGTCAGCCTCTGCCTGCTCCTGGTTAAGCGCAAAGACCTGACCCTGGGCACGTGGCCTCAAAGAAGAATGACCCCGAGAAGGAGTCTGAGTAGGCTATCTCTGAGACTGCTGCGAATACTGCTGCTGGAAAGGTGGCTGCTGGTACTGAGGTGGCTGAACAGATGCCTGAGAACCTCCAGAACCTCTCGCTGCCCCAATCAGCATAGGACAATCTCTCTTCATGTGACCCTCCTGGCCACACTGGAAACATGCAGTGGTCGATCGACCACACTGCCCTGGCGGATGTCTGCGTCGGCACTGACGACAACGGTTCGGCCTTTGGCCACCAAAGTTATGCACTCCACCAGATCCAGAGGAAGAAGAAGAAGTACCTCCTGGTTTCTTGAAGGACTGTCCTTTCGGACCCAAAGGACTAGAGCTCGCTGGCCTGGATGAAGAATAAAGTCCCCTGTTCCTCCGAATACTGTCCTCGGCCTGGCGACAACGGTCCACCAAATCCTCGTAAGTCCCATCGCCGCCCACAACAACCATACGATGAATGTCAGGATTCAAACCCTGAAGGAAATGATCAAACTTCGCCATAGAACTATCGGCAATATGAGGACAAAAGGGTAGCAGATCAAAGAACTTCTGCTAGTACTCCTCGATCATCATCGTCCCCTACCGCAAACTCAACAACTCACTGGCTTTCGCCTGACGAAGAGCTGGAGGAAAATAAAATCTCTGATAAGCAGTACGGAACTCAACCCAAGTAGCTACACCTCTGGCTGCTATGAACGGTGCGGAAGTAGATCTCCACCACATCCTCGCTCTTCCCTCAAGCATAAAGGCAAGAATCTCCATCCTATCCTCAGCCGTGCAACGAAACTCCTGGAAGCACTGCTCCATCCTCTCCATCCAACCTCCGCCTCTTCAGCTGTCTCCCCACCCGTCAAAGGCTTCGGGCTAACTTCCTTAAACCTACGCATGCTGACTCGCCTGCGCTCCTCGGGATGTCCTCGACGTCTACGATCGTCCGAATCGCCCCAACGACTGCCGTCTACGCTACCGTGACTTTCGTCGTAATCTTCCATCTGTTACATAAGAATAGACAATTACTTAATCCGCTTTACAATATTCCCAGTGCAATGCGTCGCTCTGATACCAAAAATGTAGTGACCCAACCCGGATCCACTATCTAATCAGAGTTATAGTAAAAACGCACGCAAAAAAAAAAAAACTTAAAGCGTAAAGAGCGGATAATTAAAATATAACAAATCCAATCGGCAGAATACAACCGACGCTGTCACAAGTATATAAATACTGTTATACAACCAAATCGAAGGTTCAGAGTAAATAAATCCCTACCCTCTACAACCTTGGACTCTTCGAAACTCAATCCTGCTGGGAGCCACCGGAACCGTCCAGCCTCAAACCTGCCCCGCCACAAGGTACACAATACCCAAACACAGGGGCGTGAGCTAGAACGCTCAATACGAAGCAATGATATAATTACAAATATTCGCACATGGATGATTTAAAACTCAAGTGAAAACACTTGCTCATGGCGCCGAGAATATACAGTACCGGCTAGAGAGCTACTCCGCGGGGTACTCGTATATTCCATATCAGGGCTGAGCCAACCCCATCCTGACCCGAATCCAAAACAGGATACAAGCCTCATATGGAAACTGTCATACCTGACTCGAGTCCAGAATGAGATCATCATTCCCTATGGAGACTGTCAATGACTCACATCTCTCCGGATGCAGTCACACGTAAAATCATGTATGTGCTAAGGCGGTAAAACATGCTAAAACATGATAAAACATATAGCACATACTAATGCAACATATAATCAAATATATCATGCCGGCTATCTCGGTCAGTACTTACGTACCTCTAACACTACTGGTCAAACCTAGCTCTGCTGGTCTAGACTCCAAGCCTACTAGTCCAGTCTACTAGCTACTACAATGCAAATATCCATGCATCAACAATTAAGCTCTAAAAGCCTTAACTAAGCTATTGCATACTCCTAAAATATTTTTAGGAAGCCAAATTATACCTTCGTCCGTCGTCAGCCCGCTGGTGTAGAATCGCCTCAAAACTTAGGCACACCTCCGCTACGACGCCGGGATTGCTAGGCAACTTCCGGATTCCCAATAGGATGCCTAGAACTCCGTAGATCTAAGTAAGAAGGTTTGAAAACCAGAGGAAAGAAGGGAAAATCGGTGCACAGAATGAGGGCTCGGACCCCTTATTTATAGACGACGATCGGAACCTCCGATCCCTGTTCGAAACGTCCGATCACGATCGGAACTTCCGATCGCCCCTTCGGAGCTTCCGATCGCCCGATATTACGTCAGCCATGACGTCACCTTGCTGACGTAACCGATGACGTATTCACTGAGTCAGATCGGAGCTTCCGATCTTGCCGACGGAGCTTCCGATCTCGATTGGAGCTTCCGATCCTGGCATGGAGCTTCCGATCCACTTCAGATCGTCCGAACTCCTCATCGGACCGTCCGGTCCTGCTGAACCAATTCAACTACTTCGAGTGCTCTGAATCCATTTCTGAAGTCCGTTATCCCAACAGGAACTTACTTAATCATGTTTTACTTAATCTCTAAACATGATCACGTGATTAATTACTCATTTAATCACTAATTAGAAATGCGGGTTACTACAAAGTCCTTTATTACAACTGAACATAGTACAAATATTTCTTACAAAAAAAGTACAAAACATCAAAAAAAACTCTGGATGCTCAGCTCTCATCCGACTCTCCAGCTCCCAAGTTGCTTCTTCGGTTCCCCTACGCTGCCACTGCACCATTACCAATGGTATACACTTGTTGCAAAACCCTTTGTCCTTCCTATCGAGAATCCTGTGAGGTCTTTCCACATAGGACAGATCCTGATTCAATTGCACCTCAGTCGAATGCAAGATGTGCGACTCATCTGCCACGTACTGTCTCAGCAAAGAAACGTGAAACACATCATGAATGCTGGAAAGATATGGTGGCAAAGCCAGACTATAAGCCACGTCTCCAACTTTCTCTAGAATTTTGAACGGACCGATAAACCTCGGCGATAACTTGCCTTTGAGATCAAATCTCATCACCTTCCGGAAAGGTGACACTCGCAGGAACACATGTTCTCCTACCTCAAAATGTAACGATCTGCGGTGAGTGTTAGCGTAGCTTGCCTGTCGATCCTGGGCAGCCTTAATCCTCTTACGGATCAATTACCCTGCATCGGTTATCTGCTGAATCATCTGTGGACCTTCGACTTGACGTTCGCCAACTTCGTCCCAAAACAAAGGCGTACGATAGCGGCGTCCATATAAGGCCTTGAATGGTGCCATGCCAATGCTGCGATGGTAACTGTTATTATAAGCAAACTCTACCAACGCCAAATGGTCATGCTATGCTGGCCCAAAATCCATCACTGTAGCTTGGAGCATATACTCGAGGGTATGAATAGTCCTCTCACTCTGTCCGTCGGTCTCTGGGTGATAAGCTGTAATCAGACTCAGTGTAGTACCAAGAGCTCGTTGGAAGCTACCCCAAAACCTAGAGGTAAACCTCAGATCTCTGTCAATGACTATGCTCAACGGAATCCAGTGCAGACGAACAACATATTGCACGTACAAACGTGCCATCCGATCGAAATTAAAGTCTCGATTGTAAGGTAAGAAATGCGCGGACTTCGACAATCGATCAACCAAAACCCAAATAGCGTTGCAATTCCTGGAAGACATAGGAAAGTGGGTGACAAAATCCATCATCAGATGATCCTACTTCCACTCAGGAATATCTAAATTCCGAAGCAATCCATCGGTTCGTCGAAATTCTGCCTTGACCTGCTGACATACAAGGCACTGAGATAAAAACTGATAAACACTGCGCTTCATCCCTTTCCACCAAAACCTAGTACGTAGATCCTTGTGCATTTTCATACTTCCTGGATCTACATAAAATCTACTCCGGTGAGCCTGAGATAGAATCTCCTCTCGTATTGTGGAATAATCAGGAACTACCACACGTCCAGAGAGACACAACAGTCCATCATTCTGCAAATGAAAACCAGAAGTATTCTCATCCTGAGCCAAACGAACTAACTTCTGCGTCTTCGAATCAATGGCCTGCAACTCACGTATACACGTATACAAGGTTGTTTTGGCAAGTACAGATGAAACGAAAACTCCCTGTTGTTCCTTCTTAGAGCGGAAAACATACCCCGAAGAACAATATTCCTCTACCACTCATGCAATTGAGCTGGTACAAAGGGAACTCACATAAACCTTGCGGTTAAGAGCATCCGCAACTGGATTGGAAGAGCCTGGATGGTACTTGATCTCATAATTGAAAGAGTGGGTGCCCGCTTAGCCAACTTGTGGCTAAGGGCTTTTATGACTCTATGTATAAAAAATCTTTTTTTAATATGATTTACATTTATTAATGACATTTTCTTTATCTTTCTTCATATTGTTATATTGTGATATACTATTGTTGTTTTGATAAAGACCTTGAATATACTATAGTGTAAGTAAGATGAGATAGTGAATAAAGAGAGATCACTATTATGAAACACATCTTATAGTCACTGTATATTCTAAATAGTTCCTAGTCAATTGAGCCATCCGCTAATAAGGATAAGGATCGCTCGAGATTGAGACTAGCATTTGTGATGCCAAGTACCACGTTTAATTGGTAATGGACACGGAGATGTTCAAAGCATGCAAATGGATATTCATATGATGAATGATCGAACTACCCTATTCGGACTTTCCAAGTGGTTATTATTATTTGAGTGGATAAGTCCGCGGTTTTAATTGTACACCATTAGTCCTTACTACTTGAAACATCATTGAGACTCTATATACTAGTACTGTATTTTGACTCGTTTACCGACTCTATGGGGGTCATCAGGTGTCGGGATTGGGTACAGTTACGACACATATAGGATTCGATGCTTTGTTGTCAAGGATTCACCACACACTTACAAGTGTGGATATCCTATGCGATATGAGGAGATATTAGTGTGACAAATCTCTGGCCAGAGTACTCGATGTGATTTAGGTTACTTGATTTCCTAGTAGCACATGCGATGTCACTATTTGATCTTCAAGATGCGTTGCATAGTTATCAAATCTTGAACGACTCTCGATGTACCAATGGTTGTTGATTCGATCGGGATATATGGATGAAAGGACTGTACTGTACGCTAACCAAAACTTACTGGTTCTTGCAGGCACTATCAGTGATACATAGGGAATCATGAGGTGATGTTGCTAGACGATCTTACCATGATTCGTTGGGTAAGTCGGAAATCGTTGTTCCGAGTCACAAGGAGTTGTGAGCCCACGGCTAGCTGTATCCCTGAACCATTGAGGGTCACACAAGTAATGGATTACTAAACCCCGTTGAGATAGTTAAATTTAAAGAGTTAAATTTAATGAAAGAGAAGTTGGACTTCTTAACTAAAGGGAGTGGACTTTCCTAAAATGACATAGGGATGGACATTTTTGGAAATCACTGAATTCGGATTCAGAAAAATTATCTTGACTTTAAAAGGTGCAGAAATGGTTTCTGTGCACATTGGTGAAATCGGTTTATCAATCGGAGTCATGATGAATTTTATATTAATTTCTATAATAACGGGCTTGGCTTGTTGGGCTTAAGTTATGGATTGTGGGCCCTAAGGAGTTAGTGCCCTAATACAATTATAACTTAATCTAGTCTAGAAATTATATATATATATATATGTGTATAATTTCGAAAATAAGTCATTGATTCCTCCTTGGTATTTTCGAAAGACTCATATATAATTTCTAAGGGGATTTTTCGAAAATTCCCCTACTCCTTTTGAGAAAATTCGGTCTGTGATTTTTTTGAAAAGTCACTTTCTGAATTGACAGATCAAATCTGTTTATTCTCTACGATAAACATCTGATTGATTTCTAGTGCAATCAATCAGAGGGTTTCTGTTTTCTATTCGTGGACCTAATTCTGGAGATTGATCGAGCGAGTCATTGGTTCCCGGGATTTACAACAAGAGCAGATTAAATCTGTTGGAGTCCATAATCAAGCCTTAGCTTGAAGAGGTAAAAATATTTTAATTGTGAATTTATATTTTTACTTGCAAGATTTTAATCTTTTGGATTTGATACCCACGATATGGAATCGTTCCATATCGAAAAAAATAAAATTTTTAAACTTCCGCTGCTCTGGGTATCACATCCGTGTGATCAGATAACGCGTGTTCCAACAGTGGTATCAGAGTCAGGTCGTAATCTTTGATCAAACGATTAAAATTAATCGATTGTACAAAATTTTTAGCCTCGGTTTTTGGAAAACAAAACGAAAATTTTAAACAAAAATTTCTGGGCAACACGAACAGCGTTCGGCGCTGCCCATGGCAGCGCACGTCGCTGCCCAAGCCCCACGTGGGGGCGGGGCTGCCCGGGAACGTCACGGGCAGCCCGAAAAAATTAAAATTTGATTTTTTTTGATTTTTTGAAATTTTTGAAATTTTAGTTTTTGGTCCGATCGAAAATTGTTTTTGATTGGTCCACGAGGAATCGGATCAAATTGTTTGAGTCCGAAATTTTTAAAATTGATTTTTGGATAAATTTGAATTTTTGGAAAATTTATAAATTTTATCCGTTAAATTAGATTTTATAAAATTAATTATTTTGGTACAATTGATGATAAGATATGATCTTATGAAAGGATAAGATAAAATTTGATTTTATCTTTTTAATTATGATGCCATTGCATGTTATCAAATTATTTAATTATTGAATTAATTATTAGATAAAAGGATGATCGATTGCCATGACCAATATTATAGGTGTATGTTAGGTTGTTTACATTTGGTTTTATTGTTGTTGGGTTTTATTAATGGGCTTGGTTTATGGCCCAATTTGAATTGTCATTTGTAATAAAAAGTGGGCCTGGTTTATGGCCCGTTCCCACCCTTAAATTTGTATCCCCTACTTGTCATCGAAATTTATTGTAAATTTATTAGACGTAGTGGGAGATAAAGATTTGAAGACAATGGTGGGCCCAACAGACAATAAAGACCGAAGAAATGTAAATTGGAAGCTCAATGTAATATGATTGCATTGCATACCTGCATATCACCTAGGATTGGACTTAGACTCGTGATTGGCAACCACGGGTCGATTAGTTATTGGGGTCGATCATCCTTTAAATAATATATGATATTATTGTTGTATGCATGTTTAGACTAAATTGTATGAATCCCGCAAGCATACAAATATTAAATGATGAGACAGTTTTCAAAATTAAAAATCCCTCATTTTAAATATGATTTAAAATTGATATCAAGTTAAATAAAAGAAATTTAAATATTGTTTAAATGTTCCTACCTTTCATCAATGATCAATGTATGAGATGCTAACCGCGGGCACGGTCTGGCTCATATTATTGGGGGGGCCCGTTCGTCGGAAAGCTGTACATTGGATCGACACAAGTTGTAAGTTGGGTGGAACTCCCATGGGATTGGCTCATATTATTGGGGATCCACATGGCGACCGTCCATCACAACTTAATATTGATGGGTTATCTTGACATGTCACAATAAACGGCGTCATATTATTGGGCCCTTATTGGACATGAGGTAAAAACATGAGGATTGGTTTGAAAGCAATTGGGCTCTACCTTTTGAAAATTATGGTTGGCTAATATTATTCGGGACTATAGTTTGTCAATTGGACTCCATGTTCCCACTAAGGAAACAAGTTTCCCGTTTTCACTAGAAGGTAGTGAAATCGTTAAAATAGTGGGAGTGAAATTCATAAAATTAAATCTCGCCATATTTTATGTCTTAGTAAATTAATTAAACAATCACTGATTATTGTCTGTTTCTTTTCAGTATTTCATTACAATGAATTCGCGAAATCCACTATACTCAATTCTCGAACAAAACAAATTGACTGACGCAAACTATACGGAATGGTTTCGTAAATTAAAGATTGTTCTAAACTCGGAGAAAATTTTCTATGTGTTAGAAAAGAATCCTCCAAAGAAAGCACCGGCTAATATAAGTCCGGAAGAATTGGCAAAACTTGATCAATGGTGGGACCATGATATCAAGGCTAAATGCTATATGCAAGCTTTAATGTCTGATGAACTCCAGAGGCAATTTGAGGATGCCGTGAATGCTGCTGACATACACATGCACCTTAAGGAACTTTTTGGAGCTCAGTCAAGGTCGGAGAGGTATGCCACCGTCAAAGAGCTCATGACATGCCGCATGCGAGATGGGACTTCGGTCCGTGAGCATGGGGTACACATGATTGGGCTCATTGAAAAGTTGGTAACACTCGATTTGACGTTGGAGCATGAACTAAACGCGGACTTGTTACTTCTTTCTCTTCCTTCGTCGTTTGACGGATTTGTGGTGAACTTCAATATGAACAAGATAGAGACCACCCTTGAAGAGATGGTCAATATGCTTGTGTCTTATGAGACCACATTAAAGAAGGAAAAACCGGTACTCTTGGTTGGCTCCTCTTCTTACTCCAAGAAGGGGCCAAGTGGAAAGGGTAAGAAACGTTCTGCCCCACCCAAGAAAATTGTACCACAGAAGAAGGGCAAAACAAAAGCTTCAAACGTGAACATATCTGGAGATGTTTGCCATCACTGCAAGAAACCCGGTCATTGGAAACGTAACTGCAAGGAATACCTCGAGCAGTTGCGAAATGCAAAGGGTAGGTTTTACATTGAAATAAATATTTCACTTAATACTACTTCTTGAGTATTGGATACCAGATATGGATCTCACATTTGCAATGATTTGAAGGTGATGACAAGAAGTCGTAAGCTTAGGATGGGTGAGACCTAGCTGAGGCTCGGAAATGGTTCCAGAGTTGAAGCCAAAGCAGTGGGAGACGTTTATTTAGTTTTGCAGAACAATTTTAAGTTATTTTTTAGAGATGTTTTATTTGTGCCAGATTTAGTTAAAAACATTATTTCTGTTTCTATGCTTGATAGAGATGGTTTTTCTTGTAATTTTGTAAATGGGATTTGCAATATTTATAAGAATGAATATTTGATTGGAAATGGACAACTTGAAAACGATCTATATAACTTAAAATTAAAAGACGTTCCAATTAATTATGTTGATAAACCGGTAACAACAAATAAAAGGAAAAACGATAGTCAAAACCCGGCAAACCTTTAGCATGCTAGGCTAGGTCATATTTTCTCAAGGAAGATGAACAAGCTAGTGGGAGAGGGCATGTTTGATATGTCTGATATTAACTCTCTACCTACTTGTGAGTTCTGCCTAAAAGGAAAAATGACTAAATCTCCTTTCAAAGGAAAGCCTGAGCGTAGTCAAAATCTGTTGGATTTGATCCATACAGATGTTTGCGGACCATTTAGTATCGGTACTAAATTTGGTCACACCTACTTCATTACCTTTACTGATGATTATTCTAGGTATGGGTATTTATATTTAATGAAATATAAGTCTGAATCATTTGAAAAATTCAAAGAATTCAAGGCTGAAGTAGAAAACAAACAAGGTAGAAGTATTAAAGCACTTTGATCGGATCGAGGTGGAGAATACCTAAGTACCAAGTTTTTGAGCTATCTAAAAGAGAATGGGATTCTCTCTCAGTGGACTCCTCCTATGACACCTCAGCTGAATGGTGTCTCGGAGCGTCGCAATCGAACTTTGTTGGACATGGTTCGATCTATGATGAGCTTCACTGAGCTCCCTCCTTTGTTTTGGGGCTATGCACTTGAAACGGCGGTGTTGTTGTTGAACAATGTTCACACCAAAGCAGTGAATAAAACTACATACGAGTTATGGAATGGCAAAGCTCCTAAGTATTCGTACTTGAGGATTTGGGGATGTCCTGCTTACGTGAAGCAGACAGTGGGAGATAAGTTGGATAGTCGATCCACCTTATGTTATTTTGTAGGATATCCGAAGAATTCAATCGGATATTATTTCTATCATCCTACTGAAACAAAAGTGTTTGTTTCGAGAAATGCCACCTTCATGGAGAAGGAGTTTTTATTAGATAAGAAAGGAAAGATGATGGAACTCGAAGAAATTCGAGAAGAACTTGAGATACAAAATAACGATCCCACACCTCAAGAACCTTCAGTGGACACGCCTACATCTAGGAGATCCAAGAGGACTTCTAGACCTCCTATTCGATATGGTCTTTTTCTTGAAGGGGATCAAAGTGAACCCAACATTGGATGTGATCCAAAAAACTTCAAGGAAGCAATTTCTGATGCGGATTCGAATTTATGGCTTGATGCTATGCAGTCGGAAATAGACTCAATGCATACAAACCAAGTTTGGTCTTGTTGGTGAACCCGGCGATCAGATCAATCAGAATTGATACCCGGTGCAGTGGAAGTTTAAAATTTTTATATGGAACGATTCCATAATGGGTATCAAAACTTTACGATTAAATTGTGTGTGTAAAAATTAAATAACAATTATAATTTTTTTACCTCCAATCTCGAATCGAGATTATGGATACCAACAGATTGCTCTGCTCTTGTTGTATATCCCTGGAACTGATGGACGAACTGTTCTTCAATCAGGTCCACGAACGGATATTTAATCCCTCTGATAGATTGCACTAGAAAATCTATCAGAAGTTTCTACGAAGAGAATTAACGAATTTGATCCGTTAAACCAGACTGTAATTCAAAAGTCACAAGCTGGATTTTCCTGAGCAGAGGGGAGGGGGGCGGCCACTGTTAGAGAAAAATACTAGGGTTTTCGAAAATTGTGACCTGTTGTGTCTAATTTCTGTACTGCAATAACTTATTTATAATGTAGGCCGCTAACAGCTTAGGGCCCATTAGTCATAAGTTCAAGCCCGACAAGCAAAGCCCGCATGTTCAGAAATTAATATAAAATTCATCATGACTCCGATTGATAAACCGATTTCACCAATGTGCACAGAAACCATTTCTGCACCTTTTAAAGTCAAGATAAATTTTTCTGAATCCGAATTCAGTGATTTCCAAAAATGCCCATCCCTATGTCATTTTAGGAAATCTTACTTCTCTACTCTTAAATAAGAAGTCCAACTTCTTTTTTCATTAAATTTAACTCTTTAAATTTAACTATCTCAACGGGGATTAAAAATCCATTACTCTGTGTGACCCTCAATGGTTCAGGGATACAGCTAGCCGTGGGCTCACAACTCCTTGTGACTCGGAACAACAATTTCCGACTTGCCCATCGAATCATGATAAGAGCGCCTAGCAACATCGCCCCATGATTCCCTAGGTATCACTGATAGTGCCTACAAGAACCAATAGATTTTGGTTAGCGTACAGTACGGTCCCTTCATCCATATATCCCGATCGAATCAACAACCATTGGTAAATCGAGAGTCGTTCGAGATTCGATAACTATGCAATACATCTTGAAGATCAAATAGTGACATCGCATGTGCTACTAAGAAACCATTTCTTAAAACACATCATGTACTCTGGCCAGAGATTCGTCACACTAATATCTCCTCAGATCGCATAGGATATCCACACTCGCAAGTATGTGGTGAATCCTTGACAACAAAGCATCGACTCCTATATGTGTTGTAACTGTACCCAATCCCGACACCTGATGACCCTAATAGAGTCGGTAAATGAGTCAAAGCACAGTACTAGCATATAGAGTCTCAATGATGTTTCAAGTAGTAAGGGCTAATGGTGTACAACCAAAACCGCGGACTTTATCCACTCGATAAGTGATAACCACTTGGAAAGTCCGAATAGGGTAGTTCGATCATTCATCATATGAATATCCATTTGCATGCTTTGAACATCTCTATGTTCCTTACCAATGAAACGTGGTACTCTGCATCGCAAATGCTAGTCTCAAACTCGAGCGATCCTTATCCTTATTATCGGACGGCTCAATCGACGAGGAACAGTTTAGAATATACAGTGACTATAAGATGTGTTTCATGATAGACATCCCCATGTTCTACCACATCTTACATACACTATAGTATATTCAAGGTCTTTATCAAAACAACAATAGTATATCACAATATAACAATATGAAGAAAGATAAAGTCATTGCCATTAATAAAAGTGTAAATTATATAAAACAAAAGATTGTTTATACAAAGAGTCATCAAAGCCCTTAGCCACAAGTTGGCTCACCGGGCACCCACTCTTTCAGGTCTTTAGTAGATCCTCCCGATGGAATTATTCCAATAGAGTGTAAATGGATCTACAAGAGAAAACTTAAGCCTGATGGCAAGGTACTAACCTACAAGGCACGATTGGTAGCAAAAGGTTATACTCAAAGACAAGGAGTTGACTATGATGAAACCTTTTCACCAGTCGCAATGTTCAAGTACATAAGAATCCTTATTGCCATAGCAGTATGGTATGACTATGAGATATGGAAAATGGATGTGAAGACTGCATTTCTTAATGGAAACATTAAGGAAGAAATCTATATGATGCAGCCCGAGGGATTCACATCCATGGGAAGCGAGCATAAGGTATGCAAGCTTCAGAGATCAATTTATGGTCTCAAACAAGCATCAAGAAGTTGGAACCAAAAATTTGATGAAACAATAAAGGATTTTGGTTTCATCAAAAACCCGGAGGAACCGTGCGTGTACAAGAAAGTAGTTAAGGATGCGGTGACGTTCTTAGTGCTTTATGTTGATGACATCCTACTCATTGGGAATGACGTAGGGATGTTGCAGTCAACAAAGATATGGTTATCAGGTAGATTCTCGATGAATGATTTGGGTGAGGCCTCCTATATTCTAGGGATATAGATCTATAGAGATAGATCTAAGAGAATGATAGGACTCACTCAAGCAACCTACATCGACACCATATTGAAAAGGTTTTCTATGGATGAGTCCAAGAGAGGACATCTACCTATGTGTCATGGAGTTTCTCTATCCAATTTTATGTGTCCCAAGACTGACGAAGAGATAGAGAAAATGACACACATACCATATGTGTCAGCCATAGGTAGTATTATGTATGGGATGATATCTACCAAACCGGATGTAGCCTTTGCTCTGAGTGTCACGAGCAGATATCAGGCCAACCCCGGTCAAATGCATTGGAAAGCCGTGAAGGATATTCTTAAGTACTTGAGAAGGACTAAGAATATATTCATGGTTTATGGAGGAAGAGAATTGAAATTGGAAGGCTATACCGACTCTAGCTTCCAAAGCGATGTGGATGACTCGAAGTCAACCTCTGGATTTGTATTCATGCTCAATGGAGGTGTTGTCTCTTGGAAGAGTTCCAAGAAGGACACCACAGCGGATTCCACCACTGAGGCAGAATACATTGCAACATCAGCTGCTGCTAAAGAGGCCGTTTGGATGAGGAATTTCGTCCAAGAGTTGGGCATAATTACTGAAGCTGTTGGTCCAGTTCCGGTGTATTGCGACAACACTGGTGCCATTGCTCAGGCAACGGAACCAAAGTCTCATCAAAGATCCAAACACGTACTGAGGAAATACCACATCATTCGGGAGATTGTGGAAAGAGGAGACATCACTGTCGAGAGAGTGTCCTCTACAGACAATATCACTGATCCACTTACTAAGCCCTTGCCAGGACCATTGTTTGACAAACATCGCAAAACAATGGGATTACTTAGTATGACTAGTTGGCTTTAGGGCAAGTGGGATATTGAAAGAGTGGGTGCCCGGTTAGCCAACTTGTGGCTAAGGGCTTTTATGACTCTATGTATAAATAATCTTTGTTTAATATGATTTACATTTATTAATGGCATTTTCTTTATCTTTCTTCATATTGTTATATTGTGATATACTATTATTGTTTTGATAAAGACCTTGAATATACTATAGTGTAAGTAAGATGAGATAGTGAATAAAGAGAGATCACTATTATGAAACACATCTTATAGTCACTGTATATTCTAAACAGTTCCTAGTCAATTGAGCCGTCCGCTAATAAGGATAAGGATCGCTTGAGATTGAGACTAGCATTTGTGATGCCAAGTACCACGTTTCATTGGTAATGGACATGGAGATGTTCAAAGCATGAAAATGGATATTCATATGATGAATGATCGAACTACCCTATTCGGAATTTCCAAGTGGTTATTATTATTTGAGTGGATAAGTCCGCGGTTTTGGTTGTACTCCATTAGTCCTTACTACTTGAAACATCATTGAGACTCTATATGCTAGTACTGTATTTTGACTCGTTTACCGACTCTATGGGGGTCATCAGGTGTCGGGATTGGGTACAGTTACGACACATATAGGAGTCGATGCTTTGTTGTCAAGGATTCACCACACGCTTGCGAGTGTGGATATCCTATGCGATCTGAGGAGATATTAGTGTGACAAATTTCTGGCCAGAGTACTCGATGTGATTTAGGTTACTTGGTTTCCTAGTAGCACATGCGATGTCACTATTTGATCTTCAATATGCGTTGCATAGTTATCGAATCTTGAACGACTCTCGATGTACCAATGGTTGTTGATTCGATCGGGATATATGGATGAAGGGACTGTACTGTACGCTAACCAAAACTTACTGGTTCTTTCAGGCACTATCAGTGATACCTAGGGAATCATGGGGCGATGTTGCTAGACGCTCTTACCATGATTCGTTGGGTAAGTCGGAAATCGTTGTTCCGAGTCACAAGGAGTTGTGAGCCCACGACTAGCTGTATCCCTGAACCATTGAGGGTCACACAAGTAATGGATTACTAAACCCCGTTGAGATAGTTAAATTTAAAGAGTTAAATTTAATGAAAAAGAAGTTGGATTTCTTAACTAAAGGGAGTGGAATTTCATAAAATGACATAGGGATGGACATTTTTGGAAATCACTGAATTCGGATTCAGAAAAATTATCTTGACTTTAAAAGGTGCAGAAATGGTTTCTGTGCACATTGGTGAAATCGGTTTATCAATCAGAGTCATGATAAATTTTATATTAATTTCTATAATAACGGGCTTGGCTTGTTGGGCTTAAGTTATGGATTGTGGGCCCTAAGGAGTTAGTGTCCTAATACAATTATAACTTAATCTAGTCTAGAAATTATATATATATATATATATGTGTATAATTTCGAAAATAAGTCATTGATTCCTCCTTGGTATTTTCGAAAGACTCACATATAATTTCTAAGGGGATTTTTCGAAAGTTCCCCTACTCTTTTTGAGAAAATTCGGTCTGTGATTTTTCTAAAAAGTCACTTTCTGAATTGATAGATCAAATCTGTTTATTCTCTACGATAAACATCTGATTGATTTCTAGTGCAATCAATCAGAGGGTTTCTGTTTTCTATTTGTGGACCTAATTCTGGAGATTGATCGAGCGAGTCATTGGTTCCCGGGATTTACAACAAGAGCAGATTAAATCTGTTGGAGTCCATAATCAAGCCTTAGCTTGAAGAGGTAAAAATATTTTAATTGTGAATTTATATTTTTACTTGCAAGATTTTAATCGTTTGGATTTGATACCCACGATATGGAATCGTTCCATATCGAAAAAAATAAAATTTTTAAACTTCCGCTGCTCCGGGTATCACATCCGTGTGATCAGAGAACGCGTGTTCCAACAACAATCATAGTCCTTCAATAAGTCCATCCTTCTTTGATGCCTCATGTTCAACTCTGCCTGAGTGAACAAATATTTCAAACTCTTATGGTCAGAAAGATCTCGAACCTCTCACCGTACAAATAGTGACGCCAAATCTTAAGAGCAAAGACAATGGCTGCAAACTCCAAATCATGTACGGGATAGTTCTCCTCGTGAGTTTTCAATTGCCTAGAGGCATAGGCAATCACATGACCTCTTTGTGTCAACACACATCCCAAGCTCTGGAGAGAAGCATCGATGTGAACTACATAACCACCTGATCCCGACGGTAGATCCAATATGGGAGATGTAGCCAGACGGCACCGCAACTCGTGAAAACTATCCTCGCACTCTGAAGTCCAAACGAAAGGCACATATTTCTTCGTCAACTGCGTCAAAGGTTTAGAAATCTCAGAAAAGTTCTCCACGAATCTTTGGTAGTAGCCTGCCATCCCAAGAAAACTACGAATCTCCGAGACTTTCGTCGGTCGTGACCAATTCAAAATGGCTTCTATCTTACTAGGATCAACAAAAACTCCATCTAATGAAATCACATGACCAAGGAAAACAACCCGGTCAATCCAGAAGTCACACTTTCTCAACTTAGCATACAACTGCCTATCTCTCAGAACCTGCAAAACAGTATGGAGATGGAAAGCATGCTCATCAACACTGCGAGAATACACCAGGATATTGTCGATGAACACTACTACGAACTCATCCAAGAAGTCACGAAAAACCCTGTTCATCAAATCCATAAAGACAGCTGGAGCATTCGTCAATCCAAACGGCATCACGAAGAACTCGTAGTGACCATACCGTGTGCAAAATGATGTCTTAGAGATATCCTCCTATCTAACCCGCAACTGGTGTGAAACGACCCTAACTCTCTAAATATAAATAAATAAATATGCGGAATTTTTTTTTTTATACTTACTAAAAAATAATATGTACATACATGCCCATACATATATGCACAGAATAAATAGATTTAAAAATAAATAACTTAAATAAAAATGCAAACTTTAATAAAGTAAATATCTGAGTCTAACATTTAATAGAATACTGACAAATAAAATACTGACATAAGCGGAATAAATAAAATTTGCATGCACTGAAAATATTTAAATAAAATGTATAACACTGATAAAAATATTCATAACATGACATAGACTCAGACAACGGTCACGGGGTTACTGCATGTCCGCTCATAGGTCCTCGCCGCCGGTGGGTACTACGTCCTCCTCTACGTACTCACCTGCACCATATCAGTGTAGTGAGCCTAGAGGCCCAACATGCTAACATAACAAGGGTTTAAAATAATTTAAATCACTTTAATACTAATACATAACATATACATGAATGAGCATGCTTAAAAGAATATCATGACATAACATAACTTAAATTAAACTTAAATATCATAATAATACATAAACAATGTTGAGCAAAGTATTTTCTAACATCGAAAGGTCGCATCCATAGTGTAACCATACATACATTAAATACTGATCAGCATGGTAAACCAACGTACGTGGCGGTGACGAATCACCTCTTAAATTGGCAGTAAACTGCCCTTCAATAGTTCACATATGGGGACGAATCCCCCTTAAATTGTCACACTACTTCAACTTTCAACATAAAAATTATTTTCTTTTGCTCAACCTTAAACATTAAATCATGCATAAAAATTATTTCATGAATGCATGCACTGAAAATATGTTCGTAATATATATTTAATTAATTTTTCATAATATAATATACTTATACTCAAAATAGACTTTATGCATAAAAATAATTAAATATATATTCCGGACTTATTTATTTTTCATGGGTTGGTCCAGACTGCTGGTCACTCACTCTAAGCCCATTAACTTAAATAAAAACCCAATAATCATATCTTAGCCCAAATAACTTAATTAAACTTAATTGGGCCTAAATAAAAATATTTAAGCCCATTAACTTATTTAAACCCAATAAAATTCTAGACTGGCCCAAAAATAGACTGACTGGCCCAAAAAAATTCCTATGGGCCCACGAGCCCATAAAATTTACTGGGCTAACTTAAAAATAATTTTAAAAAGCCCAAATAAAATTATTTGGAAGCCCAAATAATTTTATTTCTAATTAATTGGCCCAAAAACCAATTAAAAACATCATATATTTAAAAATTAAAATACTCGAGCTCGGCCCACCTAACCCGGACCGACCTGACCCGACCCACTACCCTACAGACCCGACCCAGCCCCAGCCCCAGCCCAAACCCGACCCCCTCCTTTCCCAGCCCCCCCTCGACCGCGAGCAGCAAGCCTTCTTGGCCTACTGCCGGCCAGCTCCGGCCACCCCTGGCCGGAGCGCCACCGCCCAGACGTAGCCCACGTCTGGGCGGTGCTAACCCACCATGGCTCAACCCGAGCCATGGCCCCTAGCCCCTGACCGATCCAACCTTCCACCAAAAACCTAAACTGTCGACTCCTTGGACCAAACCGTGCATCAGATCAAACCTAGCCCACACCAGACCGAACCAGCCGCTCCTGCTCGACCCTAAGGCACCTTAGGACACCCCTTGACCGAGCCCTAGACCTTGGACCGAGCCATGCAATTAAAAACGTGAACCATAGCTACGAATTTCATGAATATGATCAAGAGTCACAAGAACGAATGCATAAAACCATAACAAATCTCGTTTTTCTGAAAATTCTTGAAGTAAACCGATGCTCATGCACACACACACGTATAACTCTGATATGGCACATTAAAATGAAAGGAGACATGCCTTGCACCATTAAAAGAAGAGATAGGAGCGTGTAGAACGAATCCGGGACGACGGGACGACGAGCAACCTTGAAACTTCGAAGAAAATCGGCTATGGAGTCTTGGAGATTTCTGATCGATGAAGAAGATGAAGGAGAGGGGGAGATATCGGCTGAGAGCTTGGAGGCGTGAGGGTTGGGTAGGTTTAGGGTAAGGTTTTAATTTAAAAATAGGTTTTTAGGATAATAAAATATTAATATGGATTTTAATTATGAAATATATAATAAAAGCCCTAACTAATAATTAAAATCTGATAACTAATTTAAAAATCCCGAAATAAATAATTTAGGGAATTTTAAAGATAATAAAAAGTCATTATTTTGGCTTATTTTGAATAAAAATGGACTCCTAAAATCATATAAAACTAAATACTAATAATTTTGAGGAAATAAAACTCAAAATAATATTTTTGGGCTAAAAAAATGCTCATGAAATAAATTGGATAGAAAGTTGTCATCTCGTCCGTCCACGGTCCCGTCTACGCGATCAAAACAATTAATTTCCATAAATCGTGAAAATCACTAATTATGGGTTAAATGCTTAAAAATAACTTAAAACATGCACAAATAATTTCACATAATTATTTAACCCATAACTCTAAAATTTTAAATAAATAAATTTCCTAATTATGCATGCGAATTTACGTATTAAAAATACCGGGTGTTACAATTCTCCCCCCCTTAAATTGGATTTCGTCCTCGAAATTAAAGTACTTACCCGAACAACTTCGGGTAGCGAGTTCTCATGTCTGCCTCGGTCTCCCAAGTAGCTTCCTCCTCCGAGTGATTCAGCCACTGGACTTTGACCATCGGTATGACCCGCGTCCTCAATCTGCGCTCCTCCTAGCCAAAATCCGTATAGGCCTCTCCTCAAATGCTAACTCCGGTGTCAACTGAAGAGGCTCAAAATCCAACACATGTGACGGGTTCGAGATGTATCTCCGAAGCATGGATACATGAAATACATTGTGCACTGCCGCTAGCCCTGGTGGTAGAGCTAAACGGTAGGCCAACGTGCCAACTCTCTCCAAGATCTCGAATGGCCCTATATATCTCGGATTAAGCTTGCCTCTCCGGCCAAATCGCACTACTCCCTTCATAGGTGACACCTTCAGGAATACGTGATCACCTACAGCAAACTCCAAATCTCGTCGTCGAGTATCTGCATAACTCTTCTGACGACTCTGAGAAGTCCTCATGCGATCCCGAATCTGTGTCACAATATCAGCTGTCTGCTGCACAATCTCAGGACCAAGTAAAATCCTCTCACCGACCTCATCCCAATGCACAGGAGATCTGCACCTCCTCCCGTACAATGCTGCATAAGGAGCCATACCTATAGACGACTGAAAACTGTTGTTATAGGTAAACTTCACTAATGACAGTCTAGTCTCCCAAGAGCCCTGAAAATCAATGACACAAGCTCTCAGAAGATCCTCGAGAACCTGGATCACTCTCTCAGACTGACCATCTGTCTGGGGATGAAAAGCTGTGCTGAACAGTAGTCTAGTCCCCAATGCTGTGTGCAAACTCTTCCAAAACGCGGATGTAAATCTCGGATCTCTGTCTGACACAATCGACACTGGTATGCCATGCAATCTAACAATCTCCTTGATGTAGAGCTCTGCATACTGTGTCAATGAGTAAGTAGTCCTCACCGGCAAGAAATGAGCTGACTTGGTGAGTCTATCCACAATCACCCAAATCATTGTGCAACCTCTGGCACTTCTCGGTAAGCCAACTACAAAGTCCATCGTAATATTCTCCCATTTCCATTCCGGAATAGGAAGAGGTCTAAGAAGTCCTGCTGGATGCTGATGCTCGGCCTTGACCTGCTGACAAGTCAAGCACTCTGACACAACTCTCCCGATGTCTCTCTTCATCCCGGGCCACCAATACAATAGTTGCAAATCTCGGTACATCTTCGTACTTCCGGGGTGAATGGAGTACGGAGATGTGTGAGCCTCTGTTAGAATCTCAGCTCTCAACTGATCGACGTTCGGTACCCACATCCTACCACGGTACTAAACAATGCCATCCACAACTGTATACAGAAGACCACCCTTGGCCTCATCTCTCTGTCTCCAACGCTGCAACTCCTCATCAGTAGGTTGTCCCTCTCTGATCCGATCCCGTAGAATCGGCTGCACCGTCAATACTGACAAGCTCGGTGCATGACCACTCGAGTAAATCTCCAAATCAAACCTCTGAATCTCACTCTGCAGTGGTAACTGCATTGACAAACACGATACCACTGACGACTTCCGATTCAAAGCATCGGCCACTACATTAGCTTTACCTGGATGGTAGCTAATGTCACAGTCATAATCCTTCACCAACTCCAACCATCTCCGTTGCCTCATGTTCAACTCCTTCTGAGTGAAGAAGTACTTGAGGCTCTTGTGATCCATAAAAATCTTGCACTTCTCTCCATACAGACAGTGCCTCCAGATTTTCAAAGCGAAGACCACTGCCGCTAACTCCAAGTCATGTGTCGGATAGTTCTGCTCATGAATCTTCAACTGCCTCGACGCATAAGAAATAACCTTACCACACTGCATAAGTACTGCGCCTAAACCTATCTTAGACGCGTCGGTGTACACCACTAACTCCTCGTGTGGTACTGTCATCGCTAAAACCGGTGCGGTAGTGAGTGCTTCCTTCAGCTGATCGAAGATCCTCTGACAGTCTGAACTCCAAATAAACTTCGCGTTCTTCTTGGTTAAGGAAGTCAAGGGTACTGCAATAGAGGAAAAACCCTTGATGAACTTCCTATAGTATCCTGCCAAACCCAAGAAACTGCGAATCTCTGAAGCATTCTTCGGAATACCCCATTTCTGCACTGCCTCAACCTTCGACTGATCCACTGCAATCCCATCTCTCGAAATAATGTGGCCAAGAAATGCCACCTGCTCGAGCCAAAACTCGCACTTGCTGAACTTGGCATACAAACGATGCTCCCTCAAAGTCTGCAAGGCTGTCTGTAGATGCTGCCTATGCTACTCAACGCTCCTAGAGTAGATCAAGATATCATCAATGAAGACTATGATGAACTAATCAAGATACGGCTGAAAAACCCGGTTCATGAGATCCATGAAAACCGCTGGAGCATTGGTCATCCCAAATGGCATCACTAAGAACTCGTAATGCCCATAACGTGTCCGGAAAGCAGTCTTGGACACATATGCATCTCTAACTCGCAGCTGATGATAACCAGATCGCAGGTCGATCTTGGAGAACACTGAAGCTCCCTGCAACTGATCAAATAAGTCCTCTATCCTCGGTAGTGGGTACTTATTATTCACTGTGACCCTGTTGAGCTCTCGATAATCGATGCACAGTCTCATACTGCCATCCTTCTTCTTCACAATGGAGCTCCCCATGGAGAAAAGCTAGGACGAACAAAGCCTTTCTCTAATAATTCCTGTATCTGCTCCTTCAACTCTTTCATCTCGGTAGGAGCAAGTCTGTATGGTGCCTTAGAGATAGGCACGGTGTCTGGCACTAAGTCGATGCTGAACTCCACATCTCTCACTGGTGGAATTCCTGCAACATCCTCCGGGAAGACGTCCGGAAAGTCACGAACCACCTCTATCTCTGATAATGATCTGCTAGGTGATTCTGAGGCCGTGACAATACTTGCTAGAAAACCTTGGCAACCCCGTTTCAACAACTTCCTTGCCTGAATAAGAGATATCACCTGAGGAATATCACTGCTCTGAGATGCATGAAAAGTAAACGGGTCACCTCCCGGCGGTTTCACTAACACTGTCCTCCGACGAAAATCAATCGAAGCTCCATTGACTTTCAACCAGTCCATACCCAATATCAAATCAAATCCACTCAACGGCAAAACCACCACATCAGCGCGAATAGAGTGCCCCTGAAGCTCCAACTCCAGTTCTCGAATGACATTAGAGGTAGAAATAATCTGTCCTGACGGCATAGTGACATCATAACCACTGTCAACAATCTCGGGTGTGATGCCTATCTGTCTGATAAACTCCAAGGCGATAAACGAATGCGTAGCTCCTGAATCTAGCAACGCAAACGTGGAGTTGCCTCCAACTAAAATTCTCCCTGCATGCAGAAGAATCCCAACAATTTCATACCACTACTAAACTTTTCCCCAAAGATAAGTCACTAATAACCCTTAATTCTAGTCACAAGTAAAACATGCTTCTTATTCTAACATGCAAATAGATAATCCAAATAACAACAATTCCACAGAAAAACGAAATTCTTAACCAAAGGAAGAAATTGTAAAATGCTAGAGGTAAGATATACCGGTGATCAAGGAGGTGTCTGGGTCTGCCTCCTCTGCCTGCATGACGAACACTCTACCAGCAGTGTTCTTCTTCCTCGGGCAGTTAGCTATCTGATGCCCTGGCTCCCTACAGTGGAAACAAACTCCTGCTCCCAACAGACAAGGTCCCGAATGCATCTTCTGACACTTTGGGCAAGTAGGAAAACCTATAGCATTAGGGGCCCTGCCCCTCAACTGCTGTGGCCTCTGCTGCGGATTCGGGCCCTTAGCCGGCCCAGTAAACTGCTTCTTCGCAGGAGGCTGCGAAGGTGGTCGCTGATACCCAGTCTGAAACTGCCTCTTACCCTGCTGCTCCCTCTAGATCTCTCTCCGACCCTCCTCGAAACGCAAGGCTCTACTGACTGCAGTCTCGTAAGTATGGACGTCCGTCATGTGAACGTCATGCCTGATATCTGCCTTCAGGCCCTCCACAAACTGCCTCATCTTCTCCGGTGGACTATCTGAAATCAGGGGCACAAAGTGACAGCCCCTCTCGAACTGCCTCACATACTCCACCACTGATCTGTCCCCCTGACGGAGACTCATAAACTCTCGGATCATGCGACTGCGCACATCCTCAGTGAAATACTTGGCATAGAAGATACTCCTAAACTCCGCCCACGTCAATGTAGGAAGGTGTATTCCCCTGGCAGCACCCTCCCACCAAAGAGCTGCGTCTCCCCTCAGCATATACATCGCACAGTTCACCCTGTCGACATCTGTGATCCCCATATACGCAAAGATGGACTCCAAAGATTGAATCCACCCCTCAGCCACCAAAGGATCGGTGGTACCAGTGAACTCCTTGGGTCCCTTCTTCTGGAACCGCTCAGCTACGTCCTCCTCATGGGACATTCTAGGACGTGAAGCCTGCTGCTCTAACAGAGCAGTAACCCCTGCCATCAAAGTAGCATTGGCCTGCTCCAATGCTGCAAGTGGGTTCTGCGGAGGTGGAGGTGTAGGTGTAGATTCCCCACTTCTGTTCATCGGTCTGGGAGGCATTCTGCACCACCACATATTTCTTTACGTAAATCGCCATGCATAACTAAGTGTTTTAACATTAATGCTAACTTAAATTCTTAAAAGTAAATCATGCTATAAACACTTAAAACTTACAGACCGGTAGCGTGGATTTCTGAGCTCGCATAGCAGTAATGACCCCTCCAAGGACCGTGCTTTGATACCAACTGAAACGACCCTAACTCTCTAAATATAAATAAATAAATATGCGGAATTTTTTTTTTTTATACTTACTAAAAAATAATATGTACATACATGCCCATACATATATGCACAGAATAAATAGATTTAAAAATAAATAACTTAAATAAAAATGCAAACTTTAATAAAGTAAATATCTGAGTCTAACATTTAATAGAATACTGACAAATAAAATACTGACATAAGCGGAATAAATAAAATTTGCATGCACTGAAAATATTTAAATAAAATGTATAACACTGATAAAAATATTCATAACATGACATAGACTCAGACAACGGTCACGGGGTTACTGCATGTCCGCTCATAGGTCCTCGCCGCCGGTGGGTACTACGTCATCCTCTACGTACTCACCTGCACCATATCAGTGTAGTGAGCCTAGAGGCCCAACATGCTAACATAACAAGGGTTTAAAATAATTTAAATCACTTTAATACTAATACATAACATATACATGAATGAGCATGCTTAAAAGAATATCATGACATAACATAACTTAAATTAAACTTAAATATCATAATAATACATAAACAATGTTGAGCAAAGTATTTTCTAACATCGAAAGGTCGCATCCATAGTGTAACCATACATACAATAAATACTGATCAGCGTGGTAAACCAACGTACGTGGCGGTGACGAATCACCTCTTAAATTAGCAGTAAACTGCCCTTCAATAGTTCACATATGGGGACGAATCCCCCTTAAATTGTCACACTACTTCAACTTCCAACATAAAAATTATTTTCTTTTGCTCAACCTTAAACATTAAATCATGCATAAAAATTATTTCATGAATGCATGCACTAGAAATATGTCCGTAATATATATTTAATTAATTTTTCATAATATAATATACTTATACTCAAAATAGACTTTATGCATAAAAATAATTAAATATATATTCCGGACTTATTTATTTTTCATGGGTTGGTCCAGACTGCTGGTCACTCACTCTAAGCCCATTAACTTAAATAAAAATCCAATAATCATATCTTAGCCCAAATAACTTAATTAAACTTAATTGGTCCTAAATAAAAATATTTAAGCCCATTAAATTATTTAAACCCAATAAAATTCTAGACTGGCCCAAAAATACACTGACTGGCCCAAAAACATTTCTATGGGCCCACGAGCCCATAAAATTTACTGGGCTAACTTAAAAATAATTTTAAAAAGCCCAAATAAAATTATTTAAAAGCCCAAATAATTTTATTTCTAATTAATTGGCCCAAAAACCAATTAAAAACATCATATATTTAAAAATTAAAATACTCGAGCCCGGCCCACCTAACCTGGACCCGGACCGACCTGACCCAACCCACTACCCTACAGACCCGACCCAGATCACCCAGACCCGACCCAGCCCCAGCCCCAGCCCTAGCCTAAACCCGACCCCCTCCTTTCCCAGCCCCCCCTCGGCCGCGAGCAGCAGGCCTTCTTGGCCTGCTGCCGGCCAGCTCCGGCCACCCCTGGCCAGAGCGCCGCCGCCCAGACGTAGCCCATGTCTGGGCGGTGCTAACCCACCATGGGTCAACCCGAGCCATGGCCCCTAGCCCCTGACAGATCCAACCTTCCACCAAAACCCTAAACTGTCGACTCCTTGGACCAAACCGTGCATCAGATCAAACCTAGCCCACACCAGACTGAACCAGCCACTCCTGCTCGACCCTAAGGCACCCTAGGACACCCCTTGACCAAGCCCTAGCCCTTGGACCGAGCCATGCAATTAAAAACGTGAACCATAGCTAAGAATTTCATGAATATGATCAAGAGTCACAAGAACGAATGCATAAAACCATAACAAATCTCGTTTTTCTGAAAATTCTTGAAGTAAACCGATGCTCACGCACACACACACGTATAACTCTGATATGGCACATTAAAATGAAAGGAGACAAGCCTTGCACCATTAAAAGAAGAGATAGGAGCGTGTAGAACGAATCCGGGACGACGGGACGACGAGCAACCTTGAAACTTCGAAGAAAATCGGCTATGGAGCCTTGGAGATTTCTGATCGATGAAGAAGATGAAGGAGAGGGGGAGATGTCGGCTGAGAGCTTGGAGGCGTGAGGGTTGGGTAGGTTTAGGGTAAGGTTTTAATTTAAAAATAGGTTTTTAGGATAATAAAATATTAATATGGATTTTTAATTATGAAATATATAATAAAAGCCCTAACTAATAATTAAAATCTGATAACTAATTTAAAAATCCCGAAATAAATAATTTAGGGAATTTTAAAGATAATAAAAATTCATTATTTTGGCTTATTTTGAATAAAAATGGACTCCTAAAATCATATAAAATTAAATACTAATAATTTTGAGGAAATAAAACTCAAAATAATATTTTTGGGCTCTAAAAATGCTCATGAAATAAATTGGATAGAAAGTTGTCATCTCGTCCGTCCACGGTCCCGTCTATGCGATCAAAACAATTAATTTCCATAAATCGTGAGAATCACTAATTATGGGTTAAATGCTTAAAAATAACTTAAAACATGCACAAATAATTTCACATAATTATTTAACCCATAACTCTAAAATTTTAAATAAATAAATTTCCTAATTATGCATGCGAATTTACGTATTAAAAATACCGGGTGTTACATGGTGATATCCCGAACGCAAATCGATCTTCGAATAAACAGAAGTACCCTGAAGCTGATCAAACAGATCGTCTATCCGCGGAAGATGATACTTATTTTTCACCGTCGCTTAATTAAGTCGTCAATAGTCTATACACAGATGCATCGACCCATCCTTTTTCTTGAAAAATAAGACTGGGGCTCCCCATGGTGAAACACTAGGCCGAATGTATCCTTTATTGCTGTGATATTTGTGCCCGCAAATGCACGACATCAAGTTTTAATATAATGATGAATAGAGTGTCGAACCCATGAGGAATAAAAATTTATATTCACACCAAGTCCAGTAATTAAAATAATCTCAACTTTGTTTAGAAAATCAAAATTTCAAATTTCAAATAACTAAAATAAAATAAAGAATCTAGAATTTGAAGGATGGATTTGGGTACACGATCTGAGACAGGTTCTAGATACAAGAGATCACTTTATTTTCATTCATGAAAATCATATCAATTGATTATATCATCTATTCCAATTTATAGGCCAAGAACCCTTAATTGTTATTTACTCCCTCTCCTGAGTGCCGAGTAAATGTTATTATTCTAATTCTAATTTCGATATCCCTATCAGAAATCAAACAACAAAATAATTTATCAAGTTCTATGGTTCTCTTTCAATGACCTCAAAGGAACTTGTAGGCCTCCCGACCTCTACAAAAATCCTAGGTTGTGTTTTCCTATAATCTTATTCAAAATATTCTCTCTCGAGTGCCAGATTTCAAATAAATATAACAATTCAATTAATGATCAAGTAATTGAAAGACAATCAAAACAAAAATACACAAATAAATTGTTAAGAATAAATAATAGTAGGCAAAATAATAGTCAAAACATGAAACTTCAATCAAGATACGTGTCTCTAGAAACAACTAATAAGTTTATAATGAAAAAATTAAACACATAGACATATTCAAAAATCTCATAATAAATCAAGGCAGATAATAAAATCACAGAGTAGAGTTGATTCTCCATCCCCAGATGAATTTCCTCTGTATGGTGATTCGATTATCCCTTGTCTTTCGCTCCCACGTCTCAAATTCGTGTCCCAAGCCTACTTGAATGCGTAGTTGTGTGATTCTATTGTTTGGGTTCCGCTTCTTCTCCTCTCGATTCTCTCCAAAGTGTGCGTCTCTTGTGCGGCTCCTCCTTTTAATTGTGCCTAAATATCTCCTTTTATATGCCCCTAAAATCGTCCAAAAAAAGCCCAAAGAAAACCCAAAGTTTCCTTCCAAAAAAAATCACAAAATCTAACTTCGCGACGGCGCGCCCGCGCCTATAGTCTTCCGCGCCCACGCATGGCTTTCGGGTATGAAATTCTACAGCGCGCGACAATTTTCAAAATATCATATCTCACAATCTAACCATCGGATGGAGCTAAAATTTGGACAGTAGTTTAAAAACATCTCAAAATGTATTCTGAATGGTAGAGATCGGATTTGGTGAATCAATAATTTCCAATAATTTTCTGAAGTTGTTGCTCCGTATTTCATCCTTCCGCTTCTTCTTGGTACTTTTGCACCAATCCTTGAAACTCACAAACAATAACAAATATGCATAATACCCACTCAATAAATCAAAAAAGCTAAGTCAAATCATATATAAATTAAGTACATAAATTGCACCTATCATTTATCAAGAAGGTCCTGCAGCTGCTTCTGCAACTCTCGCATCTCTGTCGGTGCTAAACGGTACGGACCTTTAGAAATCGGCGCTGTCCCTGGAACTAACTCAATGCCAAACTCGATCTCCCGCACTGGTGGTAAACTTGAAATCTCATCCGGAAACACATCCGAAAACTCGCGAACTACGGGCATCTCCTGGATGTTTGGTCCCTCCAAAGATGCATCGATGGCATAGATAATGTTTAATCCTGACTTTTGGTGATAACAAAACAATACATCGTTGTTTTAGGACGGCCGTCATTTAATTGTATGCACATGTAATCTACCGACGTCAAGACATCAGCTGATCAAGAGATATCAACTAGAATAAGCAGTATCAGCTAATCAAATCATGTCAACCGTTACTTGTCAACCGAGCGAGACTTTTCTACCGACTAAGATATCTAATGAACTTCGAAGGTGGTCAGCTACACGCTACACTTAGAAGTCACAGATTTCCAGTTCTTGGAAAGTTGACAAGACAACTTAAATACAAACGACAAAGCATTTAAGGAGCTATCTGATAAAGTGAGAAAGCCATAAATAGCATTTAATGTGAGCGACACATTGAAAAAACAATTAAAGGCGCTTCTAGTACAAGATATTCAGAAGATATTATTAATATCTGACATCAGACGCTTTCATACCGTTGACAGAAGAGAAAGACGTTGGAGAAAATTGATATAAATATCAAAGCCTCTCTACAAAGAAGTAGCACCACAATTACAAAGAATTTGCATACTTGAGCTCTTGAATCTACTTTGAATACTCGACCGATCATTCAAACCTAAGCCAAAAAGCTTATCCGATCTACAAGGAGATCTTTTCAAGGATTACTCAAATCCAGCTTTTGTTTGAAGAACACTATCTGCTACAAGGATTTGAGAGTTTAAGTCTTCAAGAAACTTAGACGTTTATCATCACCGACTGAAAAAAAGTTTGATAAGAGCTTTAAATCTTATCACTGTGAATCTAGGAGTTCCTTTTTGGGCATTGGATAAGTCCTAACTTGGATCGAGTGTATTGCAAAACGTTGTAATAACCAAAGTCTTCTAGTGAATCCTTCCGAGGTGTAAGAAGGGGTGACGTAGGAGATTGAGCTTCGAACATCCAGAAATATATGTGTTTATTTATGTAAGAAAATGGGGGTTGCACATAAATAGTTTGAGGTGTTGTCCAAAGGTTTTGACAACACCTACAATAACACCTTGAGTAATTTGCAGCGAAATATAATTTGAACGTGAATAAAATAAACAAGCAATCAAATAAATAGACTCAAATGATTTAAACAAGAGTATAAAATATTATTGCAGTGCCTCAGGGAAAAACTTCACTAGAAAACTATTCAAAGAGTTTTACAAACCCTAACACTAGTGATCATTGTAAAAATCAATTTCTCAAAACAAGTGAGAAAATAAACCATAAAAATAAATCCTAAAAATTCTATGCAAGATAGAATAAATAAAATAGAGTAAGCAGTTGAAAATCTTGATGCCAAAACTTGTAGAGACGAAAACACTCTTCGATCTTTGATCTTCAAGTGTTCTTCAAAGCATCAAGCTAGAACACGACCTCAACTGAGCTTTATAAGATCTTCAGAATACCCTATGTTATATGCACATAAGCTCTCTTAAAAGTATTGCTTTCAGTCTCTCTATATCTCTCGATCGGTGTACATCCAACTCCTTAAATAGTACAAGAATCCTTCTTCAACATGTTTCCTTGTAGGCGTAGGATTCTTTAGATTTGATCATATCAAATCTACACAATTTAAACAAAGATATATATTAGATATGATCTGATAAATATTATATAAAGCTTATCAATATCTCAAATCAACTTAATCAAGGAAATAAAACACTTATGTAAAAGTTACTTCATGTCCAAAAAAGACAAAAGATATTAAATAAAATCTTTTCAGAAATAAGAGATTTTAAGGAATAAAATATTCTTTTCAATCTCTCCCTTTTTGCCTTTCTGGACAAAATACTTTTAATCCAAAAACAAATCAACTTAACTCCTCCTGAATACTAAAACAAATTCTCCCCCTAAGTGTAAGAAGAGGTGTTGTCATGAGATGTTGGCAACATCTAGATACAACATTTCAGAACTATAAGCACATGTAAAACAAAGAGACAAATAATTCAGAGTAAACACCAAAAACAGTTTTGATTAGGAGCAGAGCAAAAAAAAAAAACTAAAACTAAAACTAAGCAAGAACCCAAAAAAAAACGAAAACAACTAAAGCAAATCTAGAATTGATGGCTTTCAGATGAGCCATTTGCTTCAGCTTCTTCTTCTTCTTCTTCTTCTCCAGCTTCACTTTCTTCTCCCTTTTTTTGTTCAGAAGGGCCAGCTCCGCTTAGTAGTGACTCGTAGTGAGCCTTTAAACCTTCATAATAGGCAAGATCAGCCTTAGCCTGTGCAATATTCTGCTCAGCATGCACCAATTGGGCTTGAACAAAAGTAGAATCAATGTTCTGCACAGCAGAGGGGGGTACAAAAATTTCATTAGCAGAGGGGGTGTTGACAACACCTGCCACAACACCTGTAGCAACACCTGATTCAGACCAAGGTAGGTCTATCTTTCTATTGCCTCGCAGCAATGCAGGTGCTATCTTCAGCAGTTCTCCTTGTTCAATAAGAACCTCATCATCATCTTTCTCAATCTCTTGAGACAGCAGCATAGAATAGATTAGGGATGGATAAGGCAGCTTCAAAGTTCGTTGTGCACAGTCTGCAAAGGCCATGACTGTGTCAAACACAAGTCGACCATAGTTGAAATTGCTTCCTGTTCCAATGGCATACAAGACTGGAGCCTGATGCTTGGTAACAAAAGTAGAATTCCCAGATGGAGTCCATGTCTTGACAGCGGTCTTGTGTAGAACAGAGTAGAAGGAGGTGAACTTGGCAGCCTGCAACTTCTTAGGGTGAGCTGGAAATACAGTTACTTGACCTCCTGTGATGACATATATCATCTCATCCAAATTAGGTAGTGCAGCATCAACACCAGTAAGTTTATGGAGGAATCCATTGATCATAGGAGGACTAAAGGCAAAAATCTGTCCTTGCACATACACCTTCCCATACTTGACATATCGTGGATCCTTCACAGCTTCAGTCAAGTTACAATTGAATTCTCGAACAATTTTCCTGCAATACGGACCAGCAGTGGAGATAGTGGCCAGCAGATTTCTCACCTCAAAGAATCTGACCAAATTTTGAGCTCCATAGCTCTCCACATCAATATTGTGTTCCTCAAGGAACTCAAGAATACTTATCCCAACAATCTGCAATTTTCTTGGAATAAAAAGTTGAGGAATAAGACTCATTTACCCGATAGTCTTCACCCAAGGTGTTGTCCAGGGTGTCGAAAACACCTTCCTCAACATCTTTTTCTTCTTCCTCAGACTCATCAGAATTTGACTCTTCTTCCAATTCTTTCTCAGCATCTGAATCTTCACTCGAGTCAGAGCTGGAACTATCAGAGGGATGAGGACGATTATCAGCAAATTCCTCCATCATTTCTTCGTCTGGTTCATCATCATTATTTTGAGGAGGAGAAACAACTGTAGGCTTTGTGATTTTGGACTTATTCATCTTAGCCATGAACTGGGCTATTGAAATTTCCTCGTCATTAGAAAATACAAGAGGAGCAGTAGATGATGGTTCCTCAACAGTAGGAATAGATGCAGATGCATCTTTCTTGATCTCAGCAGCAACAGGTGGAGGTTCTGATATTGTGAATTCATCATCAGACGATGAACTCCCCTTTGATTGTTCCTCAGATTCAAACGGAATGGGGATGGTTGGAACAGCGGGTTCCATGGCACTCGCCTTTCCCTTTTTTCGATGTACCAACTTAAAATCTTCATCGGAGCTTGCATCACCAGAAGAAAATTCGGTGTCCACAAGAGAAGGTCTTGAAGGTTGGCCTTTCCCTCGAAATCTCTTCGATGCTGTATAGTCAGGATTGTATCCAGCTTGTCTCTTGGATCGGAGAGTCAAGGGTTTCGTGGGAAACACCTTGTTTAGCACAGACATGTCAGGCAAATTTTCCACATCGATCTCATTGCCTGGCTCTCCTGGAGCGATGGAGTCTAGGGGCACTGGTTCTTTAGCAACAGTGACTATGGCTTGCTCGGTCAGAGGGTGTGATGACGGAGGTGTTGTAACACCTTCAGTAGAATCTTCCTTATAGCCCATCTCCGATCGGATATCGTGTGAATAAAAACTCTTTCCTGCCATTTGAATATGCGAGAGTGAACACACGAAAAGAAATTTAGGGCAATAAACAGCAGGGATAGTGAGAATGTAGCGATGCGAGAGTGAAAGAAAGGAAATAATATTATCCCAAAAACAGATAAACACCCAATTATAACACACAAACTTTCCTAATCTCACTAGAATTACAGCCCCTCTAACGGTACAAATTCCCCAATGGTAACAATCCTAAAATGGTAACAAATCCGATTTAAATTTGGAAACAAATCTCTTCGATTTTCACCGATAATCTAGGCTCAAATATTTCACCAAATATTTCCAATTTTAACTCCTCATTAGAATATAACACCACTGAAACAAAATCCAATCTCATTCAAATTCAAAAATTCAGTGGATAGGGCAAAATTCAAAATTTTTGTTTGATCAGAATTTATAACCTTTCGGCCCAAGATATTCACAAAAATAAAATATGCATGTCCTAATTATGTCTAAAACAAAGTGTGACAGAAATTAAAATGCAATCACTTGCAAAAATATATGTTGACAAATGAGGTTTTTTCAATGATGTTGGCAACATCTTCCAGCAACACTTCATGATTCATAAAAATTTTGGTATCCAATTCATTATAATTTTCAGAAGTGGTAGCCTGCACACTAAAGGAATGATCTTCAATGGACCCCTTTAGGTAGCTTTTTCCATTTGCTTCTGATTTTCAATCAAATTTGATGATTGACTCAATTCAAGTTTAATCATTCTTGTTATTTTGTGATTCTGATTTTGCAAAGTCACTTTTTGATGCGATCATGGATAGTTCGCATGTTGATCAAGTGGTTAAGGATCCGTTGGAGATGCCAAGAGGATCAATTACGAGAGGTCGAGCTAAGAAATTCAAAGATGCGCTTCAATCGTTGATAATGGACTTTGGAATGCTTGAAGATCATTTTGAGGGATGCTATAATCTTATTGAAGTCCAAGGAAGTAAAGAAAGTGGAGGAAATATCAAAGAAAACACCAAAACAAGTGTCTTGGACAGTCACGCATGCGCGCCCGTGCCATTCCACAAGCGCCCGCGCGTGGATGCAATTTTAAAGTTTGGCGGACAGACCCTTATGCGCGCCCGCGCCTGATCTGGTATTTTCAAGTTTTTCTGGACAGAGTCCTGTGCACGCCTGCGCCTGCTTACGCGCGCCCACGCGTCGATTCAGAAAGCTATGCGCGCCCGCGCCTGCACTCGTTTTCACACAGTTCGGCGTGTTTGTGTGTGTGCAAGACTTTTTGATATTTTGGCATTATTTTCTTTATTTTGAGTCTTTTAATTATACTAGGAAACTTTATAGATGATATCTTTGATATCTTTAAGCTATATTTTGGGTTATCTTTTATTTTTGATTGTAAACTATAAATACTTTTGTTTTATTTCATTAATAAGGATTCAGATTCAGTTTATACAAAAATTATTGAAAATTCTCTCAAGAATTTTATTCAAAGCTTTGATTTGTTCTTCAAATCAAACTTTCTCAGTTAATTACTTGGAAACGTTTGTCGATTGTTTCTCACTGAAGATTTTCAAATACAAGTTTATCTGAAGGTTTTCTTTGGTTTCAATTGTTGTGGTTTCTGTTGTTAATCGTACCGTCGATTAAAGGTGGAAATCCAAAACCCTATCAATTTTACTTGTTTCAAAGATTGGGCAAAACTTTGAGTCTTTTGTTTATTGGTTAGAGGGTGCGATTCAAATTGTAATCGTGTTTGCTAATCTTACACAACAAGATTCATATCATTTGGTATCAAAGCCAAGGTTTTGAATCAAGTAAGTACCTATCTTCATCTATATCTGTTCTTCGTGTTCTTCGTTCTTCATCTAAGTCTACTCTTTATAAAATTTTTGTGTCGTTTCTTTCAAACTTGTTATCCAAGTCTCGTGTCTTGTGCTACAAGTTATAAATTTCAAAAAAAAAAAAAATCGGTCAAAAAAAAAAAGTGAAGAAAAGTAACTTGTGGCCAATTTCTTTGTCTTTATTCATCCTTGAAGCGAGTCAGAGTCAAGTTGTCCATAAAATTTCCTACTTGTGTTTGTGCAATCTTTGTGGGTCAATTTTCAAGCGTCTAAAAGTTTTAAACTTGAAGGTTTGAATCTTATTCTACAAAGCAAAGCCTCTCCATAAATTTGAGTGAAAAAAAAGGGAGTGCTTGAGTGATTCGTTTGGAGTGAACTGTGAGAATTTGTGTGAGGAAGTTTATTACTAACGATTTTCTTGCAGGTACCATGAACCCCAATAAGGATGTTAGTGAGAGTGTGAACCAAGGAATTTCCAAGGTTCAAATGGATGAGTTGATGGGGCAGTTGACTAGGGCGATGAGATCGGAGTTAGAACCTCTTCATGAGAGGATGAGTAAGTTGGAGGAGAGTAGTGGTAGTGGAAAGAAAAATAAAAATAGGAAGGGGAACGATTTTGAAGACGATGAGGAAAGTTTTGATGAGAATTGGGAGGAGGAGAGAAGAGTACATAGGGGTAGACATAGGCGAGAAGCGGTGCGAGGAAAATATACGGAGGGTAGTAAGGAGGATGGGAATATCAGTAGTATTAAGATGAAAATTCCAGCGTTTCAGGGAAAATATGATCCGGAGGCGTATCTGGAATGGGAAAAGCGTGTAGAGTTTGTGTTTGATTGTCATCACTATTCTGATCTTACGAAAGTGCGGTTGGCAGTGGTTGAGTTTGTAGATTATGCATTAATCTGATGGGATCAATTAGTGACCACTAGAAGAAGATGTGGAGAACCGCCTATTGAGACGTGGGAAGAGATGAAGTGTGTCATGAAGAAGCGGTTTGTGCCTAACCATTATTATCGTGAAATGTACAGGCGTTTACAAACTTTGAAGCAGGGTCCAAGGAGCGTGGAGGATTACTACAAGGTGTTGGAGACCACGATGATTCGGACCAATATTGAGGAGGATAATGAAGCTACAATGGCCAGATTTTTGAGCGGTTTGAATAGAGAAATCCAAGACCAAGTGGATCTTCGCCATTGTTTAGATTTGGATGAGATGGTACAGACGGCCATGAAGGTGGAACAACAGCTCAAGAGAAGAGGAGCTGGTCGATTTCCTTCAGGTAGAGGATCGTCGACTTCTTGGCGTCCAAGCGTTGCAAAACGGGAGGACAACAAGCAAGGGTTCAAACCAAAACCTGACACCAGATCGGAGACACCAAAGCAAGTAGTTAAAGGTACATCTGAAACTTCTAATACTCGATCTAGAGATATTAAATGTTTTCGGTGTCAAGGTATTGACCATATCTCTAGCCAATGCCCAAATAAGAAATTGATGATTGTTAATGCTTGTGGTGATGTGGAGTCGGAGAGTGAGGAGAAAAGTTATGATGAAATGCCTGCGTTGGTAGATCCTGATAATGAGGATGGGTTTGGGGCTGTTGTTGGTATGTTGTTGGTGAGTAGGAGAGCGTTACATGCACAACCTAGAGGAGAGGAAGAGAGCCAGAGGGAAAATCTTTTCCATACTCGTTGTTTTGTAAAGGGAAAGGTATGCAGTCTTATCATTGATGGGGGTAGTTGCACCAATGTAGCGAGTTGCGAACTTGTGGAAAAATTGGGGTTGTCTCTTTTGAAGCATCCTCAACCATATAGGTTGCAATGGTTCAATGACTGTGCGGAGGTGAGAGTTAATAGGCGAGTTGTGGTGCCATTTTCTATTGGCAAATATGTTGACGAGGTCTTGTGTGATGTGGTCCCTATGCAAGCGTGTCATATTTTATTGGGTAGACCATGACAGTTTGATAGGAGAGTGGTTCATGATGGATTTAAAAATAAATATTCGTTTGTAATGAAAAAAGAGTCCATTGTATTGTTGCCTATGACTCCACAGCAAGTGTTGGAGGACCAAATGAAAAAGAAAAAGAGAGATGAGGCCGAAAGAAAGAGTGATCAAAAAAGTGAGGTGGCCTTAGAAAAAAAGAATGATACAAGAAAAGATGAAAATAAAATTGAGCGAAAAGAGGCTGAAAAAAAAATATATACCAAAAGAGTGAGTTGAGAGATGTTATGAATTCTCAAATTTCACTTGTGTTGATTATTTATAAGGAGGTACTCCTTAACACAAGTGATATAGCCGGAGATCTTCCGAGCGTTGTTGTCTCTCTATTGCAGGAATTCGATGATTTATTTCCGGAGGAGCTACCTCAAGGATTACCACCGTTGAGAGGAATTGAGCACCAAATTGATTTGGTACCCGGGAGTGCATTGCCGAATCATCCAACTTATAGGAGAAATCCGGAGGAAACTAAGGAGTTGCAACGATAGGTAAGTGAGCTTTTAGACAAAGGTTTTGTACGTGAGTCGATGTCACCGTGTGCTGTGCCTGTATTGTTAGTACCTAAAAAGGATGGATCTTGGCATATGTGTGTTGATTGTAGAGCTATAAATAACATTACCATTAAATATATGCATCCTATTCCTAGGCTTGATGATACGTTAGATGAATTGCATGGTGCTTGTGTGTTTAGCAAGATTGATCTTAAAAGTGGCTATCATCAAATTAGGATGAGAGAGGGAGATGAATGGAAAACTGCATTCAAAACAAAGTATGGGTTGTATGAATGGATGGTTATGCCTTTTGGTTTGACTAATGCACCTAGTACTTTCATGCGTTTAATGAATCATGTTTTGCGTGCATATCTTGGGAAGTTTGTGGTTGTCTATTTTGATGATATATTGGTATATAACAAAAACTTAGATGATCATGTGGAACATTTGAGAGTTGTTTTAATCACATTGCGTGCTAAACATTTATATGCTAACCTTAAGAAATGTGTGTTTTGTACAAAAGAACTCGTGTTTCTTGGGTTTGTTGTGAGTTCACAAGGTGTGACAGTTGATGAAGAAAAGGTAAGTGCTATTCGAGATTGGCCAACACCCACTTCTATTGGTCAAGTTCGAAGTTTCCATGGCCTTGCGAGTTTTTACAGGAGGTTCGTGAAGGATTTTAGCACATTGGCGGCGCCTATGACTGCTGTCATCAAGAAAAACGTTCCATTCCATTGGGGCGAGGAGCAAGAAAAGTCTTTCAATATTATTAAGCAAAAGTTAATTAATGCTCCTTTACTTGTTTTACCTGATTTTACTAATATGTTTGAAATTGAATGTGATGCATCAGGTGTAGGGATTGGAGGCGTTTTGATGCAAGGGGAAAAGCCAGTATCGTATTTCAGCGAGAAGTTAAGTGGAGCGTCTTTGAATTATCCTACCTACGATAAGGAGTTCTATGCGTTGGTAAGGGTACTCGAGACATGGCAGCATTACTTGAGGCCAAAAGAGTTCATGATTCATACGGATCATGAGTCCTTGAAGCATCTCAAGGGACAACAAAAGTTGAATAAAAGACATGCCAAATGGGTAGCGTTCGTAGAAACTTTTCCTTATGTAATCAAGTACAAGCAAGGTAAGGAGAATGTAGTGGCGGATGCATTGTCGCGAAGGTACGTGCTCTTAACTACTCTAGATTCTAAGTTTTTGGGATTTGAGTATGTGAAGGAGTTGTATGCCAATGATCATGATTTTGGTGAGATTTATGTGTCATCTCGTCCGTCCACGGTCCCGTCTACGCGATCAAAACAATTAATTTCCATAAATCGTGAAAATCACTAATTATGGGTTAAATGCTTAAAAATAACTTAAAACATGCACAAATAATTTCACATAATTATTTAACCCATAACTCTAACATTTTAAATAAATAAATTTCCTAATTATGCATGAGAATTTACGTATTAAAAATACCGGGTGTTACAATTCTCCCCACCTTAAATTGGATTTCGTCCTCGAAATTAAAGTACTTACCCGAACAACTCCGGGTAGCGAGTTCTCATGTCTGCCTCGGTCTCCCAAGTAGCTTCCTCCTCCGAGTGATTCAGCCACTGGACTCTGACCATCGGTATGACCCGCGTCCTCAATCTGCGCTCCTTCTAGCCAAAATCCGTATAGGCCTCTCCTCAAATGCTAACTCCGGTGTCAACTGAAGAGGCTCAAAATCCAAAACATGTGACGGGTTCGAGATGTATCTCCGAAGCATGGATACATGGAATACATTGTGCACTGCCGCTAGCCCTGGTGGTAGAGCTAAACGGTAGGCCAACGTGCCAACTCTCTCCAAGATCTCGAATGGCCCTATATATCTCGGATTAAGCTTTCCTCTCCGGCCAAATCGCACTACTCCCTTCATAGGTGACACCTTCAGGAATACGTGATCACCTACAGCAAACTCCAAATCTCGTCGTCGAGTATCTGCATAACTCTTCTGACGACTCTGAGCAGTCCTCATGCGATCCCGAATCTGTGTCACAATATCAGCTGTCTGCTGCACAATCTCAGGACCAAGTAAAATCCTCTCACCGACCTCATCCCAATGCACAGGAGATCTGCACCTCCTCCCGTACAATGCTGCATAAGGAGCCATACCTATAGATGACTGAAAACTGTTGTTATAGGTAAACTCCACTAATGGCAGTCTAGTCTCCCAAGAGCCTTGAAAATCAATAACACAAGATCTCAGAAGATCCTCGAGAACCTGGATCACTCTCTCAGACTGACCATCTATCTGGGGATGAAAATCTGTGCTGAACAGTAGTCTAGTCCCCAATGCTGTGTGCAAACTCTTCCAAAACGCGGATGTAAATCTCGGATCTCTGTCTGACACAATCGACACTGGTATGCCATGCAATCTAACAATCTCCTTGATGTAGAGCTCTGCATACTGTGTCAATGAGTAAGTAGTCCTCACCGGCAAGAAATGAGCTGACTTGGTGAGTCTATCCACAATCACCCAAATCGTTGTGCAACCTCTGGCACTTCTCGGTAAGCTAACTACAAAGTCCATCGTAATATTCTCCCATTTCCATTCCGGAATAGGAAGAGGTCTAAGAAGTCCTGCTGGACGCTGATGCTCGGCCTTGACCTGCTGACAAGTCAAGCACTCTGACACAACTCTCCCGATGTCTCTCTTCATCCCGAGCCACCAATACAATAGCTGCAAATCTCGGTACATCTTCGTACTTTCGGGGTGAAGGGAGTACGGAGATGTGTGAGCCTCTGATAGAATCTCAGCTCTCAACTGATCGACGTTCGGTACCCACATCCTACCACGGTACTGAACAATGCCATCCACAACTGTATACAAAAGACCACCCTTGGCCTCATCTCTCTGTCTACAACGCTGCAACTCCTCATCAGTAGGTTGTCCCTCTCTGATCCGATCCCGTAGAATCGGCTGCACCGTCAATACTGACAAGCTCGGTGCATGACCCCTCGAGTAAATCTCCAAATAAAACCTCTGAATCTCACACTGCAGTGGTAACTGCACTGACAAACACGATACCACTGACGACTTCCGACTCAAAGCATCGGCCACTACATTAGCTTTACCTGGATGGTAGCTAATGTCATAGTCATAATCCTTCACCAACTCCAACCATCTCCGTTGCCTCATGTTCATTTCCTTCTGAGTGAAGAAGTACTTGAGACTCTTGTGATCCGTGAAAATCTTGCACTTCTCTCCATACAGATAGTGCCTCCAGATTTTCAAAGCGAAGACCACTGCCGCTAACTCCAAGTCATGTGTCGGGTAATTCTGCTCATGAATCTTCAACTTCCTCGACGCATAAGCAATAACCTTACCACACTGCATAAGTACTGCGCCTAAACCTATCTTAGACGCGTCGGTGTACACCACTAACTCCTCGTGTGGTACTGTCATCGCTAAAACCGGTGCGGTAGTGAGTGCTTCTTTCAGCTGATCGAAGCTCCTCTGACAGTCTGAACTCCAAATAAACTTCGCGTTCTTCTTGGTTAAGGAAGTCAAGGGTACTGCAATAGAGGAAAAACCCTTGATGAACTTCCTATAGTATCCTGCCAAACCCAAGAAACTGCGAATCTCTGAAGCATTCTTCGGAATACCCCATTTCTGCACTGCCTCAACCTTCGACTGATCCACTACAATCCCATCTCTCGAAATAATGTGGCCAAGAAATGCCACCTGCTCGAGCCAAAACTCGCACTTGCTGAACTTGGCATACAAACGATGCTCCCTCAAAGTCTGCAAGGTTGTCTGTAGATGCTGCCTATGCTCCTCAATGCTTAGAGTAGATCAAGATATCATCAATGAAGACTATGATGAACTGATCAAGATACGGCTGAAAAACCCGGTTCATGAGATCCATGAAAATTGCTGGAGCATTGGTCATCCCAAATGGCATCACTAAGAACTCATAATGCCCATAACGTGTCCGGAAAGCAGTCTTGGACACATCTGCATCTCTAACTCGCAGCTGATGATAACCAGATCGCAGGTCGATCTTGGAGAACACTGAAGCTCCCTGCAACTGATCAAATAAGTCCTCTATCCTCGGTAGTGGGTACTTATTCTTCACTGTGACCCTGTTGAGCTCTCGATAATCGATGCACAGTATCATACTGCCATCCTTCTTCTTCACAAATAACACTGGAGCTCCCCATGGAGAAAAGCTAGGACGAACAAAGCCTTTCTCTAATAATTCCTGTATCTGCTCCTTCAACTCTTTCATCTCGGTAGGAGCAAGTCTGTATGGTGCCTTAGAGATAGGCACGGTGTCTGGCACTAAGTCGATGCTGAACTCCACATCTCTCACTGGTGGAATTCCTGCAACATCCTCCGGGAAGACGTCCGGAAAGTCACGAACCACCTCTATCTCTGATAATGATCTGCTAGGTGATTCTGAGGCCGTGACAATACTTTCTAGAAAACCTTGGCAACCCCATTTCAACAACTTTCTCGCCTGAATAAGAGATATCACCTGAGTAATATCACTGCTCTGAGATGCATGAAAAGTAAACGGGTCGCCTCCCGGCGGTTTCACTGACACTGTCCTCCGACGAAAATCAATCGAAGCTCCATTGACTGTCAACCAGTCCATACCCAATATCAAATCAAATCCACTCAACGGCAAAACCACCACATCTGCGCGAATAGAGTGCCCCTGAAGCTCCAACTCCAGTTCTCGAATGATACTAGAGGTAGAAATAATCTGTCCTGAAGGCATAGTGACATCATAACCACTGTCAACAATCTCGGGTGTGATGCCTATCCGTCTGATAAACTCCAGGAAGATAAACGAATGCGTAGCCCCTGAATCTAGCAACGCAAACGTGGAGTTGCCTCCAACTAAAATTCTCCCTGCACGCAAAAGAATCCCAACAATTTCATGCCACTACTAAACTTTTCCCCAAAGATAAGTCACTAATAACCCTTAATTCTAGTCACAAGTAAAACATGCTTCTTATTCTAACATGCAAATAGATTATCCAAATAACAACAATTCCACAGAAACGAAATTCTTAACCAAAGGAAGAAATTGTAAAATGCTAGAGGTAAGATATACCGGTGATCAAGGAGGTGTCTGGGTCTGCCTCCACTGCCTGCATGATGAACACTCTACCAGCAGTGTTCTTCTTCCTCGGGCAGTTAGCTATCTGATGCCCTGGCTCCCTACAGTGGAAACAAACTCCTGCTCCCAACAGACAAGGTCCCGAATGCATCTTCTGACACTTTGGGCAAGTAGGAAAACCTATAGCATTAGGGGCCCCGCCCCTCAACTGCTGTGGCCTCTGCTGCGGATTCGGGCCCTTAGCCGGCCCAGTAAACTGCTTCTTCGCAGGAGGCTGCGAAGGTGGTCGCTGATACCCAGTCTGAAACTGCCTCTTACCCTGCTGCTCCCTCTGGATCTCTCTCCGACCCTCCTCGGAATGCAAGACTCTACTGACTCCAGTCTCGTAAGTAGGGACGTCCGCCATGCGAACGTCATGCCTGATATCTGCCTTCAGGCCCTCCACAAATTGCCTCATCTTCTCCGGTGGACTATCTGAAATCAGGGGCACAAAGTGACAGCCCCTCTCGAACTGCCTCACATACTCCACCACTGATCTGTCCCCCTGACGGAGACTCATAAACTCTCGGATCATGCGACTGCGCACATCCTCAGTGAAATACTTGGCATAGAAGATACGCCTAAACTCCGCCCACGTCAGTGTAGGAAGGTGTACTCCCCTGGCAGCACCCTCCCACCAAAGAGCTGCGTCTCCCCTCAGCATATACGTCACATAGTTCACCCTGTCGGCATCTGTGATCCCCATATACGCAAAGATGGACTCCAAAGATCGAATCCACCCCTCAGCCACCAAAGGATCGGTGGTACCAGTGAACTCCTTGGGTCCCTTCTTCTGGAACCGCTCAGCTACGTCCTCCTCATGGGACATTCTAGGACGTGAAGCCTGCTGCTCTAACAGAGCAGTAACCCCTGCCATCAAAGTAGCATTGGCCTGCTCCAATGCTGCAAGTGGGTTCTGCGGAGGTGGAGGTGGAGGTGGAGGTGTAGGTGTAGATTCCCCACATCTATTCATCGGTCTGGGAGGCATTCTGCACCACCACATATTTCTTTACGTAAATCTCCATGCATAACTAAGTGTTTTAACATTAATGCAAACTTAAATTCTTAAAAGTAAATCATGCTATAAACACTTAAAACTTACAGACCGGTAGCGTGGATTTCTGAGCTCGCATAGCAGTAATGACCCCTCCAAGGACCGTGCTTTGATACCAACTGAAACGACCCTAACTCTCTAAATATAAATAAATAAATATGGGGAAATTTTTTTTTTTTTTTATACTTACTAAAAAATAATATGTACATACATGCCCATACATATATGCACAGAATAAATAGATTTAAAAATAAATAACTTAAATAAAAATGAAAACTTTAATAAAGTAAATATCTGAGTCTAACATTTAATAGAATACTGACAAATAAAATACTGACATAAGCGGAATAAATAAAATTTGCATGCACTGAAAATATTTAAATAAAATGTATAACACTGATAAAAATATTCATAACATGACATAGACTCAGACAACGGTCACAAGGTTACTGCATGTCCGCTCATAGGTCCTTGCCGTCGGTGGGTACTACGTCCTCCTCTACGTACTCACCTGCACCATATCATGTTGGAGAACCGCGATCAGATCAATCAGAATTGATACCCGGTGCAGCGGAAGTTTAAAATTTTTATATGGAACGATTCCATAATGGGTATCAAAACTTTTACGATTAAATTGTGTGTGTGAAAATTAAATAACAATTATAAATTTTTACCTCCAATCTCGAATCGAGATTATTGACACCAACAGATTGCTCTGCTCTTGTTGTATCTCCCAGGAACTGATGGACGAACTGTTCTTCAATCAGGTCCACAAACAGAGATTTAATCCCTCTGATAGATTGCACTAGAAAATCTATCAGAAGTTTCTACGAAGAGAATTAACGAATTTGATCCGTTAAACCAGACTGTAATTCAAAATTCACAGGCTAGATTTTTCCCGAGCAGAGGGGAGGGGGCGGCCACTTTTAGAGAGAAAACTAGGGTTTTTCGAAAATTGTGACCTGTTGTGTTGTAATTTCTGTACTGCAATAACTTATTTATAATGTAGGCCGCTATCAGCTTAGGGCCCATTAGTCATAAGTTCAAGCCTGACAAGCAAAGCCCGCATGTTCAAAAATTAATATAAAATTCATCGTAACTCTGATTGATAAACCGGTTTTACCAATGTTCACATAAACCATTTTTGCACCTTTTAAAGTCAAGATAAATTTTTCTGAATCCGAATTCAGTGGTTTCCAAAAATGCCCATCCCTATGTCATTTTAGGAAATCTTACTCCTCTACTTTTAAATAAGAAGTCCAACTTCTTTGTTCATTAAATTTAACTCTTTAAATTTAACTATCTCAACGGGGATTAAAAATCCATTACTCTGTGTGACCCTCAATGGTTCAGGGATACAGTTAGCCGTGGGCTCACAACTCCTTGTGACTCGGAACAACAATTTCTGACTTGCCCATCGAATCATGGTAAGAGCGCCTAGCAACATCGCCCCATGATTCCCTAGGTATCACTGATAGTGCCTACAAGAACCAATAGATTTTGGTTAGCGTACAGTACGGTCCCTTCATCCATATATCCCGATCGAATCAACAACCATTGGTAAATCGAGAGTCATTCTAGATTCGATAACTATGCAATACATCTTGAAGATCAAATAGTGACATCGCATGTGCTACTAAGAAACCATTTCTTAAAACACATCATGTACTCTGGCCAGAGATTCGTCACACTAATATCTCCTCAGATCGCATAGGATATCCACACTCGCAAGTATGTGGTGAGTCCTTGACAACAAAGCATCGACTCCTATATGTGTTGTAACTGTACCCAATCCCGACACCTGATGACCCCAATAGAGTCGGTAAACGAGTCAAAGCACAGTACTAGCATATAGAGTCTCAATGATGTTTCAAGTAGTAAGGACTAATGGTGTACAACCAAAACCGCGGACTTTATCCACTCGATAAGTGATAACCACTTGGAAAGTTCGGATAGGGTAGTTCGATTATTCATCGTATGAATATCCATTTGCATGCTTTGAACATCTCTATGTTCCATACCAATGAAACGTGGTACTCGGCATCGCAAATGCTAGTCTCAATCTCGAGCGATCCTTATCCTTATTAACGGACGGCTCAATCGACTAGGAACGGTTTAGAATATACAGTGACTATAAGATGTGTTTCATGATAGACATCCCCATGTACTACCACATCTTACATACACTATAGTATATTCAAGGTCTTTATCAAAACAACAATAGTATATCACAATATAACAATATGAAGAAAGATAAAGTCATTTCCATTAATAAAAGTGTAATTATATTAAACAAAAGATTGTTTATACAAAGAGTCATCAAAGACCATAGCCACAAGTTGGCTCATCGGGCACCCACTCTTTCAATCTTCCACTTGCCCTAAAGCCAACTATTCATACTACGTAGACCCATTGCTTCGCGATGTTTGTCAAATAATGGTCCTGGCAAGGGCTTAGTAAGTGGATCAGCGATATTGTCTGCAGAGGCCACTCTTTTGACAGTGATGTCTCCTCTTTCCACAATCTCCCGGATGATGTGGTATTTCCTCAGTACGTGTTTGGATCTTTGATGAGACCTTGGTTCCTTTGCCTAAGCAACGGCACCCGTGTTGTCACAGTACACCGGGACTGGACCAACAACTTCCGGAATAACGCCCAACTCTTGGACGAAATTCCTCATCCAAACGGCCTCTTTAGCAGCAGCTGATGCTGCAATGTATTCTGCCTCAATGGTGGAATCCGCTGTGGTGTCCTGCTTGGAACTCTTCCAAGAGACAGCACCGCCATTGAGCATGAACACAAATCCAGAGGTTGACTTCGAGTCATCCACGTCACTTTGGAAGCTAGAGTCGGTATAGCCTTCCAATTTTAGTTCTCTTCCTCCATATACCATGAACATATTCTTAGTCCTTCGTAAGTACTTAAGAATGTCCTTCACGGCTTTCCAATGCATTTGACCGGGATTAGCTTGATATCTGCTCGTGACACTCAGAGCAAATGTTACATCCAATCTGGTAGATATCATCCCATACATGATACTACCTATGGCTGACGCATATGGTACATGTGTCATTTTCTCTATCTCTTCATCAGTCTTGGGACACATAGACTTGGATAGAGAAACTCCATGACACATAGGTAGATGTCCTCTCTTGGACCCATCCATTGAAAACCGTTTCAATATGGTGTCGATGTAGGTTGCTTGAGTGAGTCCTATCATTCTCTTAGATCTATCTCTATAGATCTGTATCCCTAGAATATAGGATGCCTCACCCAAATCCTTCATCGAGAATCTACCTGATAACCATATCTTTGTTGACTGCAACATCCCTACGTCATTCCCAATGAGTAGGATGTCATCAACATAAAGTACTAAGAATGTCACAGCATCCTTAACTACTTTCTTGTACACGCATGGTTCCTCCGGGTTCTTGATGAAACCAAAATCCTTTATTGTTTCATCAAATTTCTGGTTCCAACTTCTTGATGCTTGTTTTAGACCATAGATTGAATCTGAAGCTTGCATACCTTATGCTCGCTTCCCATGGATGTGTATCCCTCAGGCTGCGTCATATAGATCTCTTCTTTAATGTTTCCATTAAGAAATGCAGTCTTAACATCCATCTGCCATATCTCATAGTCATACCAAGCAGCTATGGCAATAAGGATTCTTATGGACTTGAACATTGCAACTGGTGAAAAGGTTTCATCATAGTCAACTCCTTGTCTTTGAGTATAACCTTTCGCCACCAATCGCGCCTTGTAGGTCAATACCTTACCATCAGGCCCAAGCTTTCTCTTGTAGATCCATTTACACCCTATTGGAACAATTCCATCGGGAGGATCTACTAAAGACCAAACGTGATTTGTATGCATCGAATCTATTTCCGACTGCATAGCTTCAAGCCATAAATTTGAATCCGCATCAGAAATTGCTTCCTTGAAGTTTCTTGGATCGCATCCAACATCGGGTTCATCTTGATCCCCTTCAAGAAGAAGACCATATCGAATGGGAGGTCTAGAAGTCCTCTCGGATCTTCTAGGTATAGGCGTGTCTATCAATGGTTCCTGAGGTGTAGGATCGTTATTTTGTATTTCGGGTTCTTCTCGAATTTCTTCGAGTTCCATCATCTCGCCTTTCTTATCCAATAAGAACTCCTTCTCCAAGAAGGTGGCATTCCTTGAAACAAACACCTTTGTTTCAGCAGGATGATAGAAATAATATCCGATTGAATTCTTTGGATACCCTACAAAATAACATAAGGTGGATCGACTATCCAACTTATCTCCCACTGTCTGCTTCACGTAAGCAGGACATCCCCAAATCCTCAAGTACGAATACTTAGGAGCTTTGCCATTCCATAACTCGTATGGTGTTTTGTCCACTGCTTTGGTGTGGACGTTGTTCAACAACAACACCGCCATTTCAAGCGCATAGCCCCAAAACGAAGGTGGAAGCTCAGTGAAGCTCATCATGGATCGAACCATGTCCAACAAAGTTCGATTACGACGCTCCGATACACCATTCAGATGAGGTGTCATAGGAGGAGTCCACTGAGAGAGAATCTCATTCTCTTTCAGATAGTCCAAAAACTCGGTACTCAAGTATTCTCCACCTCGATCCGATCGAAGTGCTTTAATACTTTTACCCATCTTGTTTTCTACTTCAGCCTTGAATTCTTTGAATTTTTCAAATGCTTCAGACTTATATTTCATTAAATATAAATACCCATACCTAGAATAATCATCAGTAAAGGTAATGAAGTAGGTGTGGCCATATTGAGTACCAATTCTAAATGGACCACAAACATCTGTATGGATCAAATCCAACAGATTTTGACTACGCTCAGGTTTCCCCTTAAAAGGAGATTTAGTCATTTTTCCTTTCAGGCAGGATTCACAAGTAGGTAGAGAGTTAATATCAGACATATCAAACATGCCCTCTCCCACTAGCTTGTTCATCCTCCTTGAGGAAATATGACCTAGCCTAGCATGCCAAAGGTTTGCCGGGTTTTGACTATCGATTTTCCTTTTGTTTGTTGTTGCCGGTTTATCAACATAATTTATTGGAACGTCTTTCAATTTTAAGTTATATAGATCGTTTTCAAGTTGTCCATTTCCAATCAAACATTCATTCTTGTAAATATTGCAAATCCCATTCACAAAATTGCAAGAATAACCATCTCTATCAAGCATAGAAACAGAAATAATGTTTTTAATCAAATCTGGAACAAATAAAACATCTCTCAAAAGTAACTTAAAATCGTTCTGCAAAATTAAATAAGCATCTCCCACAGCTTTAGCTTCAACTCTGGAACCATTTCCGAGCCTCAGCTGGGTCTCACCCATTCTAAGCTTGCGACTTCTTGTCATCACCTGCAAATCATTGCAAATGTGAGATCCACATCCGGTATCCAATACCCAAGAAGTAGTATTAAGTGAAACATTTATTTCAATATAGAACATACCCTTCGCAGTTCGCAACTGCTCTAGATATTCCTTGCAGTTACGCTTCCAATGACCGGGCTTCTTGCAGTAATGGCAAACATCCTTGGACTTTTCCATGTTTGAAGCCTTTGTCTTGTACTTCTTCTCGGGTTTGATTTTCTTGGGTGGGGCAGAACGTTTCTTACCCTTTGTACTTGGCCCCTTCTTAGCAGAAGAAGAGGAGCCCACCAAGAAAGCCGGTTTATCCTTCTTTAATGTGGATTCATATGTTACAAGCATATTGACCATCTCTTCAAGGGAGGCCTCTATCTTGTTCATATTGAAATTCACCACAAATCCGTCAAACGAAGAAGGAAGAGATAGAAGTAGTAAGTCCACGTTGAGTTCATGCTCCAACACCAAATCAAGCGTTACCAACTTCTGTATGAGCCAAATCACTCGTACCCCATGATCACGGACCGAAGTCCCTTCACGCATGCGACACGTCATTAGCTCTTTTACAGTAGCGAACCTTTCAGCTCTCGATTGAGCCCCAAAAAGTTCCTTGAGTTGTACGTGAATGTCAGCAGCATTCACGGTATCCTCAAATCGCCTCTGGAGTTCATCAGACATCGAGGCTTGCATATAGCATTTGGCCTTGATATCATGGTCCCACCATGTATCAAGTTTGGCTAACTCTTCTGGACTTATGTCAGCTGGTGCTTCCTTCGGAGGAGATTTTTCTAACATGTAGAGCATCTTCTCCGAAGTCAAGACAATCTTCAACTTACGGAACCATTCCGTATAGTTTGCGCCAGTCAATTTATTTTGTTCGAGGATCGAGAAAAGTGGATTACGCGAATTCATCTTTATGAAATACTGAAAAGAAACAGAAAATTATCAGTGATTGTTTAATTAATTTACTAAGACATAAAATAGGCGAAATTTATTTTATGAATCTCACTCCCACTATTTTAACGATTTCACTACCCTCTAGTGAAAACGGGAAACTGTTTTCCTTAGTGAGAACATGGAGTCCAATTGACAAACTATGGTCCCGAATAATATCAGCCAACCATAATTTTTCAAAAGGTAGAGCCCAATTGCTTCCAAAGCAACCTCCACGTTTTTACCTCATGTCCAATAAGGGCCCAATAATATGACGCCGTTTATTGTGACATGTCAAGATGACCCATCAATATTAAGTTGTGATGGACGGTCGCCATGTGGATCCCCCAATAATATGAGCCGATTCCATGGGAGTTCCACCCAACTTACAACATGTGTCGATCCAATGTACAGCTTTCCGACGAACGGGCCCCCCCAATAATATGAGCCGGACCGTATCCGCGGGTAGCATCTCATACATTGATCGTTGATGGAAGGTAGGAACATTTAAACAATTTTAAATTTCCTTTATTTATCTTGATATCAATTTTAAATCATATTTAAAATGAGGGATTTTAATTTTGAAAATTTGTCTCATCATTTTAAAATTTTGTATGCTTGTCGGATTCACACAATTTTGTCTAAAACATGCATACAACTATAATATCATATATTATATAGGATGATCGATTCCATTTCTAATCGACCCGTGGTTGCCAATCACGAGTCTTAGTCCAATCCTAGGTAATATGCAGTATGCAATGCAATCCTATTACATTGAGCTTCCAATTTACATTTCTTCTGTCTTTATTGTCTGCTGGGCCCACCTCCATCTTCAAATCTTCATCTCCCACTAAGTCTAATGTATTTACAATAAATAACCATGACAAGTAGGGGATAAATTTCAAGGGGTGGGAACGGGCCATAAACCAGGCCCACTTTTATTACATATGACAATTCATATTGGGCCATAAACCAGGCCCATTAATAAATCCAACAACAATAAAAACAAATGTAAATTCTTAACATACACCTACAAAATTGGTCATGGCAATCGATCATCCTTATCCAATAAAATTTAATTCAAAATTAATTTATTGGATAACATGCAATGGCAATTTAAATTTAAAAGGATAAAATCATATTTCATATATAAAATCTTATTTTACATACAAAATCATATTTTATCTTTTTATCAAATAAAATCATATTTTACATATAAAATCCAATTTTATACATAAAATCATATTTTACTCAATATATCCATAAGATCATATCTAATCATCAATTGTACCAAAAATAATTAATTTCATAAAATCTGATTTAACGGATAAAATCTATAAATTTTCCAAAAATTCAAATTTATCCAAAAATCAATTTTAAAATTTTCGGACTCGAACAATTCGATCCGACGCCTCATGGACCAATCAAAAACAATTTTCGATCGGACCAAAAATAGAATTTTAACATATTAAAATTTTAATTTTAAAAAATAAAAATTAATTTTTCCGCGGGCCGCCCGGGACGTTCCCGGGCTGCCCGCTCCCCAAAGGGGCTCGGGCCGGGCAGCCCGGCTGCCCCTAGGGAAGCGACGATCGCTGCCCTGGGCAGCGCCGTGCGCCGCCCTGCGCAGCGCTAGGGGCAGCGACTCTCGCTGCCCCCCGGGCAGCGATCCAATCGCTGCCCGTGTTTTTGCCCGAAAAATTTTTAATTTAAAAAATTTATTTTGTTTCAAAAACCGAGGCTTAAAAATTTTTGTACAATCGATTAATTTAATCGCTTGATCTGAGCAACCTGGCTCTGATACCACTGTTGGAGAACCGCGATCAGATCAATCAGAATTGATACCCGGTGCAGCGGAAGTTTAAAATTTTTATATGGAACGATTCCATAATGGGTATCAAAACTTTTACGATTAAATTGTGTGTGTAAAAATTAAATAACAATTATAAATTTTTACCTCCAATCTCAAATCGAGATTATTGACACAAACAGATTGCTCTGCTCTTGTTGTATCTCCCAGGAACTGATGGACGAACTGTTCTTCAATCAGGTCCACGAACAGAGATTTAATCCCTCTGATAGATTGCACTAGAAAATCTATCAGAAGTTTCTACGAAGAGAATTAACGAATTTGATCCGTTAAATCAGACTGTAATTCAAAATTCACAGGCTGGATTTTTCCCGAGCAGAGGGGAGGGGGGCGGCCACTTTTAGAGAGAAAACTAGGGTTTTTCGAAAATTGTGACCTGTTGTGTTGTAATTTCTGTACTGCAATAACTTATTTATAATGTAGGCCGCTAACAGCTTAGGGCCCATTAGTCATAAGTTCAAGCCTGACAAGCAAAGCCCGCATGTTCAGAAATTAATATAAAATTCATCGTGACTCTGATTGATAAACCGATTTTACCAATGTTCACAGAAACCATTTCTGCACCTTTTAAAGTCAAGATAAATTTTTCTGAATCCGAATTCAGTGGTTTCCGAAAATGCCCATCCCTATGTCATTTTAGAAAATCTTACTCCTCTACTCTTAAATAAGAAGTCCAACTTCTTTGTTCATTAAATTTAACTCTTTAAATTTAACTATCTCAACGGGGATTAAAAATCCATTACTCTGTGTGACCCTCAATGGTTCAGGGATACAGCTAGCCGTGGGCTCACAACTCCTTGTGACTCGGAACAACAATTTCCGACTTTCCCATCGAATCATGGTAAGAGCGCCTAGCAACATCGCCCCATGATTCCCTAGGTATCACTGATAGTGCCTACAAGAACCAATAGATTTTGGTTAGCGTACAGTACGGTCCCTTCATCCATATATCCCGATCGAATCAACAACCATTGGTAAATCGAGAGTCGTTCTAGATTCGATAACTATGCAATACATCTTGAAGATCAAATAGTGACATCGCATGTGCTACTAAGAAACCATTTCTTAAAACACATCATGTACTCTGGCCAGAGATTCGTCACACTAATATCTCCTCAGATCGCACATGATATCCACACTCGTAAGTATGTGGTGAATCCTTGACAACAAAGCATCGACTCCTATATGTGTTGTAACTGTACCCAATCCCGACACCTGATGATCCCAATAGAGTCGGTAAACGAGTCAAAGCACAGTACTAGCATATAGAGTCTCAATGATGTTTCAAGTAGTAAGGACTAATGGTGTACAACCAAAACCGCTGACTTTATCCACTCGATAAGTGATAACCACTTGGAAAGTCCGGATAGGGTAGTTCGATCATTCATCGTATGAATATCCATTTGCATACTTTGAACATCTCTATGATCCATACCAATGAAACGTGGTACTCGGCATCGCAAATGCTAGTCTCAATCTCGAGCGATCCTTATTCTTATTAACAGACGGCTCAATCGAATAGGAACGGTTTAGAATATACAGTGACTATAAGATGTGTTTCATGATAGACATCCCCATGTACTACCACATCTTACATACACTATAGTATATTCAAGGTCTTTATCAAAACAATAATAGTATATCACAATATAACAATATGAAGAAAGATAAAGTCATTGCCATTAATAAAAGTGTAAATTATATTAAACAAAAGATTGTTTATACAAAGAGTCATCAAAGCCCTTAGCCACAAGTTGGCTCACCAGGCACCCACTCTTTCATATCAGTGTAGTGAGCCTAGAGGCCCAACATGCTAACATAGCAAGGGTTTAAAATAATTTAAATCACTTTAATACTAATACATAATATATACATGAATAAGCATGCTTAAAAGAATATCATGACATAACATAACTTAAATTAAACTTAAATATCATAATAATACATAAACAATGTTGAGCAAAGTATTTTCTAACATCGAAAGGTCGCATCCATAGTGTAACCATACATACATTAAATACTGATCAGCGTGGTAAACCAACGTACGTGGCGGTGACGAATCACCTCTTAAATTGGCAGTAAACTGCCCTTCAATAGTTCACATATGGGGACGAATCTCTCTTAAATTGTCACACTACTTCAACTTCCAACATAAAAATTATTTTCTTTTGCTCAACCTTAAACATTAAATCATGCATAAAAATTATTTCATGAATGCATGTACTGGAAATATGTCCGTAATATATATTTAATTAATTTTTCATAATATAATATACTTATAATAAAATAGACTTTATGCATAAAAATAATTAAATATATATTCCGGACTTATTTATTTTTCATGGGTTGGTCCAAACTGCTGGTCACTCACTCTAAGCCCATTAACTTAAATAAAAACCCAATAATCATATCTTAGCCCAAATAACTTAATTAAACTTAATTGGGCCTAAATAAAAATATTTAAGCCCATTAACTTATTTAAACCCAATAAAATTCTAGACTGGCCCAAAAATACACTGACTGGCCCAAAAAAATTCCTATGGGCCCACGAGCCCATAAAATTTACTGGGCTAACTTAAAAATAATTTTAAAAAGCCCAAATAAAATTATTTGGAAGCCCAAATAATTTTATTTCTAATTAATTGGCCCAAAAACCAATTAAAAACATCATATATTTAAAAATTAAAATACTCAAGCCCGGCCCACCTAACCTAGACCCGGACTGACCTGACCCGACCCACTACCCTACAGACCTGACCCAGATCACCCAAACCCGACCCAGCCCCAGCCCAAACCCGACCCCCTCCTTTCCCAGCCCCCCCTCGGCCGCGAGCAGCAGGCCTTCTTGGCCTGCTGCCGGCCAGCTCCAGCCACCCCTGGCCGGAGCACCGCCGCCCAGACGTAGCCCACGTCTGGGCGGTGCTAACCCACCATGGCTTAACCCGAGCCATGGCCCCTATCCCCTGACCGATCCAACCTTCCACCAAAACCCTAAACTATCGACTCCTTGGACCAAACCGTGCATCAGATCAAACCTATCCCACACCAGACCGAACCAGCCGCTCCTGCTCGACCCTAAGGCACCCTAGGACACCCCTTGACCGAGCCCTAGCCGTTGGACCGAGCCATGCAATTAAAAACGTGAACCATAGCTAAGAATTTCATGAATATGATCAAGAGTCACAAGAACGAATGCATAAAACCATAACAAATCTCGTTTTTCTGAAAATTCTTGAAGTAAACCGATGCTCACGCACACACACATGTATAACTCTGATATGGCACATTAAAATGAAAGGAGACATGCCTTGCACCGTTAAAAGAAGAGATAGGAGCGTGTAGAACGAATCCGGGATGACGGGATGACGAGCAACCTTGAAACTTCGAAGAAAATCGGCTATGGAGCCTTGGAGATTTCTGATCGATGAAGAAGATGAAGGAGAGGGGGAGATGTCGGCTGAGAGCTTGGAGGCGTGAGGGTTGGGTAGGTTTAGGGTAAGGTTTTAATTTAAAAATAGGTTTTTAGGATAATAAAATATTAATATGGATTTTTAATTATGAAATATATAATAAAAGCCCTAACTAATAATTAAAATCTGATAACTAATTTAAAAATCCCGTAATAAATAATTTAGGGAATTTTAATGATAATAAAAAGTCATTATTTTGGCTTATTTTGAATAAAAATGGACTCCTAAAATCATATAAAATTAAATACTTATAATTTTGAGGAAATAAAACTCAAAATAATATTTTTGGGCTCTAAAAATGCTCATGAAATAAATTGGATAGAAAGTTGTCATCTCGTCCGTCCACGGTCCCGTCTATGCGATCAAAAATATTAATTTCCATAAATCGTGAAAATCACTAATTATGGGTTAAATGTTTAAAAATAACTTAAAACATGCACAAATAATTTCACATAATTATTTAACCCATAACTCTAAAATTTTAAATAAATAAATTTCCTAATTATGCATGCGAATTTACGTATTAAAAATACCGGGTGTTACATGGTGATATCCCGAACGCAAATCGATCTTCGAATAAACAGAAGTACCCTGAAGCTGATCAAACAGATCGTCTATCCGCGGAAGAGGATACTTATTTTTCACCGTCGCTTAATTAAGTCGTCGATAGTCTATACATAGACGCATCGACCCATCCTTTTTCTTGAAAAATAAGACTTGGGCTCCCCATGGTGAAACACTAGGCCGAATGTATCCTTTATTGCTGTGATATTTGTGCCCGCAAGTGCACGGCATCAAGTTTTAATATAATGATGAATAGAGTGTCGAACCCATGAGGATTAAAAATTTATATTCACACCAAGTCCAGTAATTAAAATAATCTCAACTTTGTTTAAAAAATCAAAGTTTCAAATTTCAAATAACTAAAATAAAATAAAGAATCTAGAATTTGAAGGATGGATTTGGGTACACGATCTGAGACAGGTTCTAGATACAAGAGATCAATCTATTTTCATTCATGAAAATCATATCAATTGATTATATCATCTATTCCAATTTATAGGCCAAGAACCTTTAATTGTTATTTACTCCCTCTCCTGAGTGCCGAGTAAATGTTATTATTCTAATGCTAATTTCGATATCCCTATCAGAAATCAAACAACAAAATAATTTATCAAGTTCTATGGTTCTCTTTCAATGACCTCAAAGGAACTTGTAGGCCTCCCGACCTCTACAAAAATCCTAGGTTGTGTTTTCCTATAATCATATTCAAAATATACTCTCTCGAGTGCCAGATTTCAAATAAATATAACAATTCAATTAATGATCAAGTAATTGAAAGACAATCAAAACAAAAATACACAAATAAATTTTTAAGAATAAATAATAGTAGGCAAAATAATAGTCAAAACATGAAACTTCAATCAAGATACGTGTCTCTAGAAACAACTAATAAGTTTATAATGAAATAATTAAACACATAGACATATTCAAAAATCTCATAATAAATCAAGGTAGATAATAAAAATCATAGAGTAGAGTTGATTCTCCATCCCCAGATGAATTTCCTCTATATGGTGATTCGATTATCCCTTGTCTTTTGCTCCCACGTCTCAAATCCGTGTCCCAAGCCTACTTGAATGCGTAGTTGTGTGATTCTATTGTTTGGGTTTTGCTTCTTCTCCTCTCGATTCTCTCCAAAGTGTGCGGCTCTTGTGCGGCTCCTCCTTTTAATTGTGCCTAAATATCTCCTTTTATATGCCCCTAAAATCATCCAAAAAAATCCCAAAGAAAACCCAAAGTTTCCTTCCAAAAAAAATCACAAAATCTAACTTCGCGATGGCGCGCCCGCGCCTATAGTCTTCCGCGCCCACGCATGGCTTTCGGGTATGAAATTCTACAGCGCGCGACAATTTTCAAAATATCATATCTCACAATCTAACCGTCGGATGGAGCTAAAATTTGGACAGTAGTTTAAAAACATCTCAAAATGTATTCTGAATGGTAGAGATCGGATTTGGTGAATCAATAATTTCCAATAATTTTCTGAAGTTGTTGCTCCGTATTTCATCCTTCCGCTTCTTGGTACTTTTGCACCAATCCTTGAAACTCACAAACAACAACAAATATGCATAATAACCACTCAATAAATCAAAAAAGCTAAGTCAAATCATATATAAATTAAGTACATAAATTGCACCTATCATTTATCAAGAAGGTCCTACAGCTGCTTCTGCAACTCTCGCATCTCTGTCGGTGCTAAACGGTACGGACCTTTAGAAATCGGTGTTGTCCCTAGAACTAACTCAATGCCAAACTCGATCTCCCGCACTGGTGGTAAACTTGAAATCTCATCTGGAAACACATCCGGAAACTCACGAACTACGGGTATCTCCTGGATGTCTGGTCCCTCCAAAGATGCATCGATGGCATAGATAATGTTGAATCCTGACTTTTGGTGATAACAAAACAATACATCGTTGTTTTAGGACGGCCGTCATTTAATTGTATGCACAGGTAATCTACCGACGTCAAGACATCAGCTGACCAAGAGATATCAACTAGAATAAGCAGTATCAGCTAATCAAATCATGTCAACCGTTACTTGTCAACCGAGCGAGACTTTTCTACCGACTAAGATATCTAATGAACTTCGAAGGTGGTCAGCTACATGCTACACTTAGAAGTCACAGATTCCCAGTTCTTGGAAAGTTGACAAGACAACTTAAATACAAAGGACAAAGCATTTAAGGAGCTGTCTGATAAAGTGAGAAAGCCATAAATAGCATTTAATGTGAGCGACACATTGAAAAAACAATTAAAGGCGCTTCTAGTACAAGATATTCAGAAGATATTATTAATATCTGACATCAGACGCTTTCATACCATTGACAGAAGAGAAAGACGTTGGAGAAAATTGATATAAATATCAAAGCCTCTCTACAAAGAAGTAGCACCACAATTACAAAGAATTTGCATACTTGAGCTCTTGAATCTACTTTGAATACTCGATCGATCATTCAAACCTAAGCCAAAAAGCTTATCCGATCTACAAGGAGATCTTTTCAAGGATTACTCAAATCCAGCTTTTGTTTGAAGAACACTATCTGCTACAAGGATTTGAGAGTTTAAGTCTTCAAGAAACTTAGACGTTTATCATCACCAACTGAAAAAAAGTTTGATAAGAGCTTTAAATCTTATCACTGTGAATCTAGGAGTTCCATTTTGGGCATTGGATAAGTCCTAACTTGGATCGAGTGTATTGAAAAATGTTGTAATAACCAAAGTCTTCTAATGAATCCTTCCGAGGTGTAAGAAGGGGTGACGTAGGAGATTGAGCTTCGAAAATCTAGAAATATATGTGTTTATTTATGTAAGAAAATGGGGGTTGCACATAAACAGTTTGAGGTGTTGTCCAAAGGTTTTGACAACACCTACAATAACACCTTGAGTAATTTGCAGCGGAATATAATTTGAACGTGAATAAAATAAACAAGCAACCAAATAAATAGACTCAAATGATTTAAGCAAGAGTATAAAATATTATTGCAGTGCCTCAGGGAAAAACTTCACTAGAAAACAATTCAAAGAGTTTTACAAACCCTAACACTAGTGATCATTGTAAAAATCAATTTCTCAAAACAAGTGAGAAAATAAACCATAAAAATAAATCCTAAAAATTATATGCAAGATAGAATAAATAAAATAGAGTAAGCAGTTGAAAATCTTGATGCCAAAACTTGTAGAGACGAAAACACTCTTCGATCTTTGATCTTCAAGTGTTCTTCAAAGAATCAAGCAAGAACACGACCTCAACTGAGCTTTATAAGATCTTCAGAATACCCTATGTTATATGCACATAAGCTCTCTTAAAAGTATTGCTTTCAGTCTCTCTATATCTCTCGATCGGTGTACATCCAACTCCTTAAATAGCACAAGAATCCTTCTTCAACATGTTTCCTTGTAGGCGTAGGATTCTTTAGATTTGATCATATCAAATCTACACAATTTAAACAAAGATATATATTAGATATGATCTGATAAATATTATATAAAGCTTATCAATATCTCAAATCAACTTAATCAAGGAAATAAAACACTTATGTAAAAGTTACTTCATGTCCAAGAAAGACAAAAGATATTAAATAAAATCTTTTTAGAAATAAGAGATTTGAAGGAATAAAATATTCCTTTCAATCTCCCCTTTTTTGCCTTTCTGGACAAAATACTTTTAATCCAAAAACAAATCAACTTAACTCCTCCTGAATACTAAAACAAATTCTCCCCCTAAGTGTAAGAAGAGGTGTTGTCATGAGATGTTGGCAACATCTAGATACAACATTTCAGAACTATAAGCACATGTAAAACAAAGAAACAAATAATTCAGAGTAAACACCAAAAACAGTTTTGATTAGGAGCAGAGCAAAAAAAAAAACAAAAACTAAAACTAAGCAAGAACCAAAAAAAAAACGAAAACAACTAAAGCAAATCTAGAATTGATGGCTTTCAGATGAGCCATTTGCTTCAGCTTCTTCTTCTTCTTCTCCAGCTTCACTTTCTTCTCCCTTTTTTTGTTCAGAAGGGCCAGCTCCGCTTAGTAGTGACTCGTAGTGATCCTTCAAACCTTCATAATAGGCAAGATCAGCCTTAGCCTGTGCAATTTTTTGCTCAGCATGCACCAATTGGGCTTGAACAAAAGTAGAATCAATGTTCTGCACAGCAGAGGGGGGTACAAAAATTTCATTAGCAGAGGGGGTGTTGACAACACCTGCCACAACACCTGCAGCATCACCTGATTCAGACCAAGGTAGGTCTATCTTTCTATTGCCTCGCAGCAATGCAGGTGCTATCTTCAGCAGTTCTCCTTGTTCAATAAGAACCTCATCATCATCTTTCTCAATCTCTTGAGACAGCAGCATAGAATAGATGAGGGATGGATAAGGCAGCTTCAAAGTTCGTTGTGCATAGTCTGCAAAGGCCATGACTGTGTCAAACACAAGTCGACCATAGTTGAAATTGCTTTCTGTTCCAATGGCGTACAAGACTGGAGCCTGATGCTTGGTAACAAAAGTAGAATTCCCAGATGGAGTCCATGTCTTGACAGCGGTCTTGTGTAGAACAGAGTAGAAGGAGGTGAGCTTGGCAGCCTGCAACTTCTTTGGGTGAGCTGGAAATACAGTTACTTGACCTCCTGTGATGACATATATCATCTCATCCAAATTAGGTAGTGCAGCATCATCACCAGTAAGTTTATGGAGGAATCCATTGATCATAGGAGGACTAAAGGCAAAAATCTGTCCTCGCACATACACCTTCCCATACTTGACATATCGTGGATCCTTCACAGCTTCAGTCAAGTTACAATTGAATTCTCGAACAATTTTCCTGAAATACGGACCAGCAGTGGAGATAGTGGCCAGCAGATTTCTCACCTCAAAGAATCTGACCAAATTTTGAGCTCCATAGCTCTCCGCATCAATATTGTGTTCCTCAAGGAACTCAAGAATACTTATCCCAACAATCTGCAATTTTCTTGGAATAAAAAGTTGAGGAATAAGACTCATTTACCCGATAGTCTTCACCCAAGGTGTTGTCCAGGGTGTCGAAAACACCTTCCTCAACATCTTTTTCTTCTTCCTCAGACTCATCAGAATCTGACTCTTCTTCCAATTCTTTCTCAGCATCTGAATCTTCACTCGAGTCAGAGCTGGAACTATCAGAGGGATGAGGACGATTATCAGCAAATTCCTCCATCATTTCTTCGTCTGGTTCATCATCATTATTTTGAGGAGGAGAAACAACTGTAGGCTTTGTGATTTTGGACTTATTCATCTTAGGCATGAACTGGGCTATTGAAATTTCCTCGTCATTAGAAAATACAAGAGGAGCAGTAGATGATGGTTCCTCAACAGTAGGAATAGATGCAGATGCATCTTTCTTGATCTCAGCAGCAACAGGTGGAGGTTCTCATATTGTGAATTCATCATCAGACGATGAACTCCCCTTTGATTGTTCCTCAGATTCAAACGGAATGGGGATGGTTGGAACAGCGGGTTCCATGGCACTCTCCTTTCCCTTTTTTCGATGTACCAACTTAAAATCTTCATCGGAGCTTGCATCACCAGAAGAAAATTCGGTGTCCACAAGAGAAGGTCTTGAAGGTTGGCCTTTCCCTCGAAATCTCTTCGATGCTGTATAGTCAGGATTGTATCCAGCTTGTCTCTTGGATCGGCGAGTCAAGGGTTTCGTGGGAAACACCTTGTTTAGCACAGACATGTCAGGCAAATTTTCCACATCGATCTCATTGCCTGGCTCTCCTGGAGCGATGGAGTCTAGGGGCACTGGTTCTTTAGCAACAGTGACTATGGCATGCTCGGTCAGAGGGTGTGATGACGGAGGTGTTGTAACACCTTCAGCAGAATCTTCCTTATAGCCCATCTCCGATCGGATATCGTGTGAATAACTCTTTCCTGCCATTTGAATATGCGAGAGTGAACACACGAAAAGAAATTTAGGGCAATAAACAGCAGGTATAGTGAGAATGTAGCGATGCGAGAGTGAAAACAAAGGAAATAATATCATCCCAAAAACAGATAAACACCCAATTATAACACACAAACTTTCCTAATCTCACTAGAATTACAGCCCCTCTAACGGTACAAATTCCCCAACGGTAACAATCCTAAAATGGTAACAAATCCGATTTAAATTTGGAAACAAATCTCTTCGATTTTCACCGATAATCTAGGCTCAAATATTTCACCAAATATTTCCAATTTTAACTCCTCATCAGAATATAACACCACTGAAACAAAATCCAATCTCATTCAAATTCAAAAATTCAGTGGATAGGGCAAAATTCAAAATTTTTGTTTGATCAGAATTTATAACCTTTCGGGCCAAGATATTCACAAAAATAAAATATGCATGTCCTAATTATGTCTAAAACAAAGTGTGACAGAAATTAAAATGCAATCACTTGCAAAAATATATGTTGACAAATGAGGTTTTTTCAATGATGTTGGCAACATCTTCCAGCAACACTTCATGATTCAGAAAAATTTTGGTATCCAATTCATTATATTTTTCAGAAGTGGTAGCCTGCACACTAAAAGAATGATCTTCAATGGACCCCTTTAGGTAGCTTTTTCCATTTGCTTCTGATTTTCAATCAAACTTGATGATTGACTCAATTCAAGTTTAATCATTCTTGTTATTTTGTGATTCTGATTTTGCAAAGTCACTTTTTGATGCGATCATGGATAGTTCGCATGTTGATCAAGTGGTTAAGGATCCGTTGGAGATGCCAAGAGGACCGATTACGAGAGGTCGAGCTAAGAAATTCAAAGATGCGCTTCAATCGTTGATAATGGACTTTGGAATGCTTGAAGATCATTTTGAGGGATGCTATAATCTTATTGAAGTCCAAGGAAGTAAAGAAAGTGGAGGAAATATCAAAGAAAACACCAAAACAAGTGTCTTGGAAAGTCACGCATGCGCGCCCGTGCCATTCCACAAGCGCCCGCGCGTGGATGCAATTTTAAAGTTTGGTGGACAGACCCTTATGCGCGCCCGTGCCTCCTTGACACGCGCCCGCGCCTGATCTGGTGTTTTCAAGTTTTTCTGGACAGAGTCTTGTGCACGCCCGCGCCTGCTTACGCGCACCCACGCGTCGATTAAGAAAGTTATGCGCGCCCGCGCCTGCTCACGCGCGTCCGCGCCTGCACTCGTTTTCACACAGTTTGGCATGTTTGTGTGTGTGCGAGACTTTTTGATATTTTGGCATTATTTTCTATATTTTGAGTCTTTTAATTATACTAGGAAACTTTCTAGATGATATCTTTGATATCTTTAAGCTATATTTTGCGTTATCTTTTATTTTTGATTGTAAACTATAAATACTTTTGTTTTATTTCATTAATAAGGATTCAGATTCAGTTTATACAAAAATTATTGAAAATTCTCTCAAGAATTTTATTCAAAGCTTTGCTTTGTTCTTCAAATCAAACTTTCTCAGTTAATTACTTGGAAACGTTTGTCGATTGTTTCTCACTGAAGATTGTCAGATACAAGTTTTTCTGAAGGTTTTCTTTGGTTTCAATTGTTGTGGTTTCTGTTGTTAATTGTACCGTCGATTAAAGGTGGAAATCCAAAACCCTATCAATTTTACTTGTTTCAAAGATTGGGCAAAACTTTGAGTCTTTTGTTTATTGGTTAGAGGGTGCGATTCAAATTGTAATCGTGTTTGCTAATCTTACACAACAAGATTCATATCATTTGGTATCAAAGCCAAGGTTTTGAATCAAGTAAGTACCTATCTTCATCTATCTCTGTTCTTCGTGTTCTTCGTTCTTCATCTAAGTCTACTCTTTATAAAATTTTTGTGTCGTTTCTTTCAAACTTGTTATCCAAGTCTCTTGTCTTGTGCTACAAGTTATAAATTTCAAAAAAAAAAATCGGTCAAAAAAAAAAAGTGAAGAAAAGTAACTTGTGGCCAATTTCTTTGCTTTATTCATCCTTGAAGCGAGTCAGAGTCAAGTTGTCCATAAAATTTCCTACTTGTGTTTGTGCAATATTTGTGTGTCAATTTTCAAGCGTCTAAAAGTTTTAAACTTGAAGGTTTGAATCTTATTCTACAAAGAAAAGCCTCTCCATAAATTTGAGTGAAAAAAAAGGGAGTGCTTGAGTGATTCGTTTGGAGTGAACTGTGAGAATTTGTGTGAGGAAGTTTATTACTAACGATTTTCTTGCAGGTACCATGAACCCCAATAAGGATGTTAGTGAGAGTGTGAACCAAGGAATTTCCAAGGTTCAAATGGATGAGTTGATGGGGCAGTTGACTAGGGCAATGAGATCGGAGTTAGAACCTCTTCATGAGAGGATGAGTAAGTTGGAGGAGAGTAGTGGTAGTGGAAAGAAAAATAAAAATAGGAAGGGGAATGATTTTGAAGACGATGAGGAAACTTTTGATGAGAATTGGGAGGAGGAGAGAAGAGTACATAGGGGTAGACATAGGCGAGAAGCGGTGCGAGGAAAATATACGGAGGGTAGTAAGGAGGATGGGAATATCAGTAGTATTAAGATGAAAATTCTAGCGTTTCAGGGAAAATCTGATCCGGAGGCGTATCTGGAATGGGAAAAGCGTGTAGAGTTTGTGTTTGATTGTCATCACTATTCTGATCTTAAGAAAGTGCGGTTGGCAGTGGTTGAGTTTGTAGATTATGCATTAATCTGGTGGGATCAATTAGTGACCACTAGAAGGAGATGTGGAGAACCGCCTATTGAGACGTGGGAAGAGATGAAGTGTGTCATGAAGAAGCGGTTTGTGCCTAACCATTATTATCATGAAATGTACAGGCGTTTACAAACTTTGAAGCAGGGTCCAAGGAGCGTGGAGGATTACTACAAGGTATTGGAGACCACGATGATTCGGACCAATATTGAGGAGGATAATGAAGCTACAATGGCCAGATTTTTATGCGGTTTGAATAGAGAAATCCAAGACCAAGTGGAGCTTCGCCATTGTTTAGATTTGGATGAGATGGTACAGACGGCCATGAAGGTGGAACAACAGCTCAAGAGAAGAGGAGCTGGTCGATTTCCTTCAGGTGGAGGATCGTCGACTTCTTTGCGTCCAAGCGTTGCAAAACGGGAGGACAACAAGCAAGGGTTCAAACCAAAACCTGACACCAGATCGGAGACACCAAAGCAAGTGGTTAAAGGTACATCTGAAACTTCTAATACTCGATCTAGAGATATTAAATGTTTTCGGTGTCAAGGTATTGGCCATATCTCTAGCCAATGCCCAAATAAGAAATTGATGATTGTTAATGCTTGTGGTGATGTGGAGTCGGAGAGTAAGGAGGAAAGTTATGATGAAATGCCTGCGTTGGTAGATCCTGTTGATGAGGATGGGTTTGGGGCTATTGTTGGTGAGTTGTTGGTGAGTAGGAGATGAAAGAGTGGGTGCCCGGTGAGCCAACTTATGGCTAAGGGCTTTGATGACTCTTTGTATAAACAATCTTTTGTTTAATATAATTTACACTTTTATTAATGGCAATGACTTTGTCTTTCTTCATATTGTGATATTGTGATATACTATTGTTGTTTTGATAAAGACCTTGAATATACTATAGTGTATGTAAGATGTGGTAGAACATGGGGATGCCTATCATGAAACACATCTTATAGTCACTGTATATTCTAAACTGTTCCTAGTCGATTGAGCCGTTCGATAATAAGGATAAGGATCGCTCGAGCTTGAGACTAGCATTTGCGATGCAGAGTACCACGTTTCATTGGTAGGGAACATAGAGATGTTCAAAGCATGCAAATGGATATTCATATGATGAATGATCGAACTACCCTATCCGGACTTTCCAAGTGGTTATCACTTATCGAGTGGATATAGTCCGCGGTTTTGGTTGTACACCATTAGTCCTTACTACTTGAGACATCATTGAGACTCTATATGCTAGTACTATGCTTTGACTCGTTTACCGACTCTATTGGGGTCATCAGGTGTCAGGATTGGGTATAGTTACAACACATATAGGAGTCGATGCTTTGTTGTCAAGGATTCACCACATACTTGCGAGTGTGGATATCCTATGCGATCTGAGGAGATATTAGTGTGACGAATCTCTGGCCAGAGTACATGATGTGATTTAAGAAATGGTTTCTTAGTAGCACATGCGATGTCACTATTTGATCTTCAAGATGTATTGCATAGTTATCGAATCTCGAGCGACTCTCGATATACCAATGGTTGTTGATTCGATCGGGATATCTGGATGAAGGGACCGTACTGTACGCTAACCAAAATCTACTGGTTCTTGTAGGCACTATCAGTGATACCTAGGGAATCATGGGGCGATGTTGCTAGGCGCTCATACCATGATTCGATGGGCAAGTCGGAAATTGTTGTTCCGAGTCACAAGGAGTTGTGAGCCCACGGCTAGCTGTATCCCTGAACCATTGAGGGTCACACAGTGTAATGGATTTTTAATCCCCGTTGAGATAGTTAAATTTAATGAACGAAGAAGTTGGACTACTTATTTAAGAGTAGAGGAGTAAGATTTCCTAAAATGACATAGGGATGGCCATTTTTGAAAATCACTGAATTCGGATTCAGAAAAATTTATCTTGACTTTAAAAGGTGCAGAAATGGTTTCTGTGCACATTGGTGAAATCGGTTTATCAATCGGAGTCACGATGAATTTTATATTAATTTCTGAACATGCGGGCTTTGCTTGTCGGGCTTGAACTTATGACTAATGGGCCCTAAGCTGTTAGTGGCCTACATTATAAATAAGTTATTGCAGTACAGAAATTAGACACAACAGATCACAATTTTCGAAAACCTAAGTATTTTCTAACAAGAGTGGCCGCCCCCCCTCCCTGTCTACTCGGGAAAAATCCAGCCTGTGATTTTGAATTACAGTCTGGTTTAACAGATCAAATTCGTTAATCTCTTCGTAGAAACTTCTGATAGATTTTTTAGTGCAATCTATCAGAGGGATTAAATATCTATTCGTGGACCTGATTGAAGAACAGTTCGTCCATCAGTTCCAGGGATATACAACAAGAGCAGAGAAATCTGTTGGTGTCCAAAATCTCGATTCGAGATTAAAGGTAAAAATTTTATAATTGTTATTTAATTTTTACACATACAATTTAATCGTAAGGTTGATACCCATTATGGAATCGTTCCATACAAAAATTTTAAACTTCCGCTGCACCGGGTATCAATCATAATTGATCTGATCGCCGCGTTCTACAACAGGAGAGCGTTACATGCACAACCTAAAGGAGAGGAAGAGAGCTAGAGGGAAAATCTTTTCCATACTCGTTGTTTTGTAAAGGGAAAGGTATGCAGTCTTATCATTGATGGGGGTAGTTGCACCAATGTAGCGAGTTGCGAACTTGTGGAAAAATTGGAGTTGTCTTTTTTGAAGCATCCTCAACCATATAGGTTGCAATGGTTCAATGACTGTGCGGAGGTGAGAGTTAATAGGCGAGTTTTGGTGCCATTTTCTATTGGCTAATATGTTGACGAGGTCTTGTGTGATGTGGTCCCTATGCAAGCGTGTCATATTTTATTGGGTAGACCATGGCAGTTTGATAGGAGAGTGGTTCATGATGGATTTAAAAATAAATATTCGTTTGTAATGAAAAAAAAGTCCATTGTATTGTTGCCTATGACTCCAAAGCAAGTGTTGGAGGACCAAATGAAAAAGAAAAAGAGAGATGAGGCCAAAAGAAAGAGTGATCAAAAAAGTGAGGTGGCCTTAAAAAAAAAAGAATGATACAAGAAAAGATGAAAATAAAATTGAGCGAAAAGAGGCTGAAAAAAAAATATATATAGCCCAAAAGAGTGAGTTGAGAGATGTTATGAATTCTCAAATTTCACTTGTGTTGATTATTTATAAGGAGGTACTCCTTAACACAAGTGTATGTAAAATAAGATTTTATGTATGAAATATGATTTTATCCTTTTAAATTTAAATTGCCATTGCATGTTATCCAATAAATTAATTTTGAATTAAATATTATTGGATAAGGATGATCGATTGCCATGACCAATTTTGTAGGTGTATGTTAGGAATTTACATTTGTTTTTATTGTTGTTGGTTTTATTAATGGGCCTGGTTTATGGCCCAAATATGAATGCCATATGTAATAAAAGTGGGCTTGCTTTATGGCCCGTTCCCACCCCTTAAAAATGTATTCCCTACTTGTCATTGTTATTTATTGTAAATACATTAGATTTAGTGGGAGATCAAGATTTGAAGATGGAGGTGGGCCCAGCAGACAATAAAGACAGAAGAAATGTAAATTGGAAGCAAATGTAATAGGATTGCATTGCATACTGCATATTACCTAGGATTGGACTAAGACTCGTGATTGGCAACCACAGGTCGATTAGAAATGGAATCGATCATCCTATATAATATGTGATATTATAGTTGTATGCATGTTTTAGACATAATTGTGTGAATCCGGCAAGCATACAAAATTTTTAAAAATGATGAGACAAATATTTATAATTAAAAATTCCTCATTTTAAATATGATTTAAAATTGATATCAAGATAAATAAAGGAAATTTAAATTTTTTTAAATGTTCCTACCTTCCATCAACGATCAATGTATGAGATGCTACCCGCGGATACGGTCCGGCTCATATTATTGGGGGGGGCCCGTTCGTCGGAAAGCTGTACATTGGATCGACACATGTTGTAAGTTGGGTGGAACTCCCATGGGATCGGCTCATATTATTGGGGGATCCACATGGCGACCGTCCATCACAACGTAATATTGATGGGTCATCTTGACATGTCACAATAAACGGCGTCATATTATTGGGCCCTTATTGGACATGAGGTAAAAACATGGAGGTTGCTTTGGAAGCAATTGGGCTCTACCTTTTGAAAATTATGGTTGGCTGATATTATTCGGGACCATAAGTTTGTCAATTGGACTCCATGTTCTCACTAAGGAAAACAGTTTCCCGTTTTCACTAGAGGGTAGTGAAATCGTTAAAATAGTGGGAGTGAGATTCATAAAATAAATTTCGCCTATTTTATGTCTTAGTAAATTGCTTAAACAATCACTATATTTGTCTGTTTCTTTACAGTATTTCATAAGATGAATTCGCGTAATCCACTTTTCTCGATCCTCGAACAAAATAAGTTGACTGGCGCAAACTATACGGAATGGTTCCGTAAGTTGAAGATTGTCTTGACTTCGGAGAAGATGCTCTACGTGTTAGAAAAATCTCCTCCGAAGGAAGCACCAGCTGACGTAAGTCCGGAGGAGTTAGCCAAGCTTGATACATGGTGGGACCATGATATCAAGACCAAATGCTATATGCAAGCCTCGATGTCTGATGAACTCCAGAGGCGATTTGAGGACACCGTGAATGCTGCTGACATTCACGTTCAACTCAAGGAACTTTTTGGGGCTCAATCGAAGGCTGAAAGGTTCGCTACTGTAAAGGAGCTAATGACGTGTCGCATGCGTGAAGGGACTTCGGTCCGTGATCATGGGGTACGAGTGATTTGGCTCATACAGAAGTTGGAAACCCTTGATTTGGTGTTGGAGCATGAACTCAACGTGGACTTACTACTTCTGTCTCTTCCTTCTTCGTTTGACGGATTTGTGGTAAATTTCAATATGAACAAGATAGAGGCCTCCCTTGAAGAGATGGTCAATATGCTTGTGACATATGAATCCATATTAAAGAAGGATAAACCGGCTTTCTTGGTGGGCTCCTCTTCTTCTGCTAAGAAGGGGCCAAGTACAAAGGGTAAGAAACGTTCTGCCCCACCCAAGAAAATCGAACCCGAGAAGAAGTACAAGACAAAGGCTTCAAACATGGAAAAATCCAAGGATGTTTGCCATTACTGCAAGAAGCCCGGTCATTGGAAGCGTAACTGCAAGGAATATCTAGAGCAGTTGCGAACTGCGAAGGGTATGTTCTATATTGAAATAAATGTTTCACTTAATACTACTTCTTGGGTATTGGATACCGGATGTGGATCTCACATTTGCAATGATTTGCAGGTGATGACAAGAAGTCGCAGGCTTAGAATGGGTGAGACCCAGCTGAGGCTCGGAAATGGTTCCAGAGTTGAAGCAAAAGCCGTGGGAGATGTTTATTTAATTTTGCAGAACGGTTTTAAGTTACTTTTAAGAGATGTTTTATTTGTTCCGAATTTGATTAAAAACATTATTTCTGTTTCTATGCTTGATAGAGATGGTTATTCTTGCAATTTTGTGAATGGGATTTGCAATATTTACAAGAATGAATGTTTGATTGGAAATGGACAACTTGAAAACGATCTATACAACTTAAAACTAAAAGACGTTCCAATAAATTATGTTGATAAACCGGCAACAACAAACAAAAGGAAAAACGATAGCCAAAACCCGGCAAACCTTTGGCACGCTAGGCTAGGTCATATTTTCTCAAGGAGGATGAACAAGCTAGTGGGAGAGGGCATGTTTGATATGTCTGATATTAACTCTCTACCTACTTGTGAATCCTGCCTAAAAGGAAAAATGACTAAATCTCCTTTTAAGGGGAAACCTGAGCGTAGTCAAAATCTGTTGGATTTGATCCATACAGATGTTTGTGGTCCATTTAGAGTTGGGACTCAATATGGCCACACCTACTTCATTACCTTTACTGATGATTATTCAAGGTATGGGTATTTATATTTAATGAAATATAAGTCTGAAGCATTTGAAAAGTTTAAAGAATTCAAGGCTGAAGTAGAAAACAAGCTAGGTAAAAGTATTAAAGCACTTCGATCGGATCGAGGTGGAGAATACTTGAGTACCGAGTTTTTGGACTATCTAAAAGAGAATGTGATTCTCTCTCAGTGGACTCCTCCTATGACACCACAGCTTAATGGTGTATCGGAGCGTCGTAATCGAACTTTGTTGGACATGGTTCGGTCCATGATGAGCTTCACTGAGCTTCCACCTTCGTTTTGGGGCTATGCGCTTGAAACGGCGGTATTGTTGTTGAACAACGTCCACACTAAAGCAGTGGACAAAACACCATACGAGTTATGGAATGGCAAAGCTCCTAAGTATTCGTACTTGAGGATTTGGGGATGTCCTGCTTATGTGAAGCGGACAGTGGGAGATAAGTTGGATAGTCGATCCAGCTTATGTTATTTTGTAGGGTATCCGAAGAATTCAATCGGATATTATTTCTATTATCCTGCTGAAACAAAGGTGTTTGTTTCAAGGAATGCCACCTTCTTGGAGAAGGAGTTCTTATTGGATAAGAAAGGCGAGATGATGGAACTCGAAGAAATTCGAGAAGAACCCGAAATACAAAATAATGATCCTACACCTCAGGAACCATTGCTGGACACGCCTGTACCTAGAAGATCCGAGATGACTTCTAGACCTCCTATTCGATATGGTCTTCTTCTTGAAGGGGATCAAGATGAACCCGATGTTGGATGTGATCCAAGAAACTTCAAGGAAGCAATTTCTGATGCGGATTCAAATTTATGGCTTGAAGCTATGCAGTCGGAAATAGATTCGATGCATACAAACCAAGTTTGGTCTTTAGTAGATCCTCCCGATGGAATTGTTCCAATAGGGTGTAAATGGATCTACAAGAGAAAGCTTGGGCCTGATGGTAAGGTATTGACCTACAAGGCGCGATTGGTGGCAAAAGGTTATACTCAAAGACAAGGAGTTGACTATGATGAAACCTTTTCACCAGTTGCAATGTTCAAGTCCATAAGAATCCTTATTGCCATAGCTGCATGGTATGACTATGAGATATGGCAAATGGATGTGAAGACTGCTTTTCTTAATGGAGACATTAAGGAAGAAATCTATATCAAGCAGCCTGAGGGGTACCCATCCATGGGAAGCGAGCATAAGGTATGCAAGCTTCAGAGATCAATTTATGGTCTAAAACAAGCATCAAGAAGTTGGAACCAGAAATTTGATGAAACAATAAAGGATTTTGGTTTCATCAAGAACCCGGAGGAACCATGCGTGTACAAGAAAGTAGTTAAGGATGCTGTGACATTCTTAGTACTTTATGTTGATGACATCCTACTCATTGGGAATGACGTAGGGATGTTGCAGTCAACAAAGATATGGTTATCAGGCAGATTCTCGATGAAGGATTTGGGTGAGGCATCCTATATTTTAGGGATACAGATCTATAGAGATAGATCTAAGAGAATGATAGGACTCACTCAATCAACCTACATCGACACCATATTGAAACGGTTTTCAATGGATGGGTCCAAGAGAGGACATCTACCCATGTGTCATGGAGTTTCTCTATCCAAGTCTATGTGTCCCAAGACGGATGAAGAGATAGAGAAAATGACACATGTACCATATGCGTCAGCCATAGGTAGTATCATGTATGGGATGATATCTACCAGACCGGATGTAGCATTTGCTCTGAGTGTCACGAGCAGATATCAAGCTAATCCCGGTCAAATGCATTGGAAAGCCGTGAAGGACATTCTTAAGTACTTACGAAGGACTAAGAATATGTTCATGGTATATGGAGGAAGAGAACTAAAATTGGAAGGCTATACCGACTCTAGCTTCCAAAGTGACGTGGATGACTCGAAGTCAACCTCTGGATTTGTGTTCATGCTCAATGGCGGTGCTGTCTCTTGGAAGAGTTCCAAGCAGGACACCACAGCGGATTCCACCACTGAAGCAGAATACATTGCAGCATCAGCTGCTGCTAAAGAGGCCGTTTGGATGAGGAATTTCGTCCAAGAGTTGGGCGTCATTCCTGAAGTTGTTGGTCCAGTCCCGGTGTACTGTGACAACACGGGTGCCTTTGCTCAGGCAAAGGAACCAAGGTCTCATCAAAGATCCAAACACGTACTGAGGAAATACCACATCATCCGGGAGATTGTGGAAAGAGGAGACATCACTGTCGAAAGAGTGGCCTCTGCAGACAATATCGCTGATCCACTTACTAAGCCCTTGCCAGGACCATTATTTGACAAACATCACGAAGCAATGGGTCTACGTAGTATAACTAGTTGGCTTTAGGGCAAGTGGGAGATTGAAAGAGTGGGTGCCCGGTGAGCCAACTTGTGGCTAAGGGCTTTGATGACTCTTTGTATAAACAATCTTTTGTTTAATATTATTTACACTTTTATTAATGGCAATGACTTTATCTTTCTTCATATTGTTATATTGTGATATACTATTGTTGTTTTGATAAAGACCTTGAATATACTATAGTGTATGTAAGATGTGGTAGAACATGGAGATGTCTATCATGAAACACATCTTATGGTCACTGTATATTCTAAACTGTTCCTAGTCGATTGAGCCGTCCGATAATAAGGATAAGGATCGCTCGAGCTTGAGACTAGCATTTGCGATGCAGAGTACCACGTTTCATTGGTAGGGAACATAGAGATGTTCAAAGCATGCAAATGGATATTCATATGATGAATGATCGAACTACCCTATCCGGACTTTCCAAGTGGTTATCACTTATCGAGTGGATATAGTCCGCGGTTTTGGTTGTACACCATTAGTCCTTACTACTTGAGACATCATTGAGACTCTATATGCTAGTACTGTGCTTTGACTCGTTTACCGACTCTATTGGGGTCATCAGGTGTCGGGATTGGGTACAGTTACAACACATATAGGAGTCGATGCTTTGTTGTCAAGGATTCACCACATACTTGCGAGTGTGGATATCCTATGCGATCTAAGGAGATATTAGTGTGACGAATCTCTGGCCAGAGTACATGATGTGATTTAAGAAATGGTTTCTTAGTAGCACATGCGATGTCACTATTTGATCTTCAAGATGTATTGCATAGTTATCGAATCTCGAGCGACTCTCGATATACCAATGGTTGTTGATTCGATCGGGATATCTGGATGAAGGGACCGTACTGTACGCTAATCAAAATCTACTGGTTCTTGTAGGCACTATCAGTGATACCTAGGGAATCATGGGGCGATGTTGCTAGGCGCTCATACCATGATTCGATGGGCAAGTCGGAAATTGTTGTTCCGAGTCACAAGGAGTTGTGAGCCCACGGCTAGCTGTATCCCTGAACCATTGAGGGTCACACAGTGTAATGGATTTTTAATCCCCGTTGAGATAGTTAAATTTAAAGAGTTAAATTTAATGAACGAAGAAGTTGGACTTCTTATTTAAGAGTAGAGGAGTAAGATTTCCTAAAATGACATAGGGATGGCCATTTTTGGAAATCACTGAATTCGGATTCAGAAAAATTTATCTTGACTTTAAAAGGTGCAGAAATGGTTTCTGTGCACATTGGTGAAATCGGTTTATCAATCGGAGTCACGATGAATTTTATATTAATTTCTGAACATGCGGGCTTTGCTTGTCGGGCTTGAACTTATGACTAATGGGCCCTAAGCTGTTAGTGGCCTACATTATAAATAAGTTATTGCAGTACAGAAATTAGACACAACAGATCATAATTTTCGAAAACCTAAGTATTTTCTAACAAGAATGGCCGCCCCCCCTCCCTGTCTACTCGAGAAAAATCCAGCCTGTGATTTTGAATTACAGTCTGGTTTAACGGATCAAATTCGTTAATCTCTTCGTAGAAACTTCTGATAGATTTTCTAGTGCAATCTATCAGAGGGATTAAATATCTATTCGTGGACCTGATTGAAGAACAGTTCGTCCATCAGTTCCAGGGATATACAACAAGAGCAGAGAAATCTGTTGGTGTCCAAAATCTCGATTCGAGATTAAAGGTAAAAATTTATAATTGTTATTTAATTTTTACACATACAATTTAATCGTAAGGTTGATACCCATTATGGAATCGTTCCATACAAAAAATTTTAAACTTCCGCTGCACCGGGTATCAATCATAATTGATCTGATCGCCGCGTTCTACAACAGGAGAGCGTTACATGCACAACCTAGAGGAGAGGAAGAGAGCTAGAGGGAAAATCTTTTCCATACTCGTTGTTTTGTAAAGGGAAAGGTATGCAGTCTTATCATTGATGGGGGTAGTTGCACCAATGTAGCGAGTTGCGAACTTGTGGAAAAATTGGAGTTGTCTCTTTTGAAGCATCCTCAACCATATAGGTTGCAATGGTTCAATGACTGTGCGGAGGTGAGAGTTAATAGGCGAGTTGTGGTGCCATTTTCTATTGGCAAATATGTTGATGAGGTCTTGTGTGATGTGGTCCCTATGCAAGCGTGTCATATTTTATTGGGTAGACCATGGCAGTTTGATAGGAGAGTGGTTCATGATGGATTTAAAAATAAATATTCGTTTGTAATGAAAAAAAAGTCCATTGTATTGTTGCCTATGACTCCAAAGCAAGTGTTGGAGGATCAAATGAAAAAGAAAAAGAGAGATGAGGCCGAAAGAAAGAGTGATCAAAAAAGTGAGGTGGCCTTAAAAAAAAAGAATGATACAAGAAAAGATGAAAATAAAATTGAGCGAAAAGAGGCTGAAAAAAAAATATATATAGCCCAAAAGAGTGAGTTGAGAGATGTTATGAATTCTCAAATTTCACTTGTGTTGATTATTTATAAGCAGGTACTCCTTAACACAAGTGATATAGCCGGAGATCTTCCGAGCGTTGTTGTCTCTCTATTGCAGGAATTCGATGATTTATTTCCGGAGGAGCTACCTCAAGGATTACCACCGTTGAGAGGAATTGAGCACCAAATTGATTTGGTACCCGGGAGTGCATTGCCGAATCGTCCAACTTATAGGAGCAATCCGGAGGAAACTAAGGAGTTGCAACGACAGGTAAGTGAGCTTTTAGACAAAGGTTTTGTACGTGAGTCGATGTCACCGTGTGCTGTGCCTGTATTGTTAGTACCTAAAAAGGATGGATCTTGGCGTATGTGTGTTGATTGTAGAGCTATAAATAACATTACCATTAAATATAGGCATCCTATTCCTAGGCTTGATGATATGTTAGATGAATTGCATGGTGCTTGTGTGTTTAGCAAGATTGATCTTAAAAGTGGCTATCATCAAATTAGGATGAGAGAGGGAGATGAATGGAAAACTGCATTCAAAACAAAGTATGGGTTGTATGAATGGATGGTTATGCCTTTTGGTTTGACTAATGCACCTAGTACTTTCATGCGTTTAATGAATCATGTTTTGCGTGCATATCTTGGGAAGTTTGTGGTTGTCTATTTTGATGATATATTGGTATATAGCAAAAACTTAGATGATCATGTGGAACATTTGAGAGTTGTTTTAATCACATTGCGTGCTGAACATTTATATGCTAACCTTAAGAAATGTGTGTTTTGTACAAAAGAACTCGTGTTTCTTGGGTTTGTTGTGAGTTCACAAGGTGTGACAGTTGATGAAGAAAAGGTAAGTGCTATTCGAGATTGGCCAACACCCACTTCTATTGGTCAAGTTCGAAGTTTCCATGGCCTTGCGAGTTTTTACAGGAGGTTCATGAAGGATTTTAGCACATTGGCGGCGCCTATGACTGTTGTCATCAAGAAAAACATTCCATTCCATTGGGGCGAGGAGCAAGAGAAGTCTTTCAATATTATTAAGCAAAAGTTAATTAATGCTCCTTTACTTGTTTTACCTGATTTTACTAATATGTTTGAAATTGAATGTGATGCATCAGGTGTAGGGATTGGAGGCGTTTTGATGCAAGGGGGAAAGCCAGTGGCGTATTTCAGCGAGAAGTTAAGTGGAGCATCTTTGAATTATCCTACCTATGATAAGGAGTTCTATGCGTTGGTAAGGGTACTCGAGACATGGCAGCATTACTTGAGGCCAAAAGAGTTCGTGATTCATACGGATCATGAGTCCTTGAAGCTTCTCAAGGGACAACAAAAGTTGAATAAAAGACATGCCAAATGGGTAGCGTTCGTAGAAACTTTTCCTTATGTAATCAAGTACAAGCAAGGTAAGGAGAATGTAGTGGCGGATGCATTGTCGCGAAGGTACGTGCTCTTAACTACTCTAGATTCTAAGTTTTTGGGATTTGAGTATGTGAAGGAGTTGTATGCCAATGATCATGATTTTGGTGAGATTTATGTGTCATGTTTGCATGGTCCGAGGGATAAATTTTTCATGCATGATGGATATTTGTTTAAGAAAGATAAATTGTATGTGCCTAAATCGTCCATTTGTGAGTTACTTGTTAGGAAATCACATGGGGGTGGTTTGATGGGACATTTTGGTGTGGCTAAAACTTATGATACTTTGCATGAACATTTTTATTGGCCACATATGAAGCATGATGTTGAGAATATTTGTGAGAGATGTGTAACTTGTAGAAAAGCTAAGTCTAGGACACAACCACATGGATTGTATACTCCACTTCCTGTTTCTAGTGAACCGTGGGTAGATATTTTTATGGATTTTGTTTTAGGACTACCAAGGTCTAAGAAGGGGAGGGATTCTGTGTTTGTGGTGGTTGATAGATTTTTTAAGATGGCTCATTTCATTGCGTGTCATAAATCTGATGATGCATCTCATGTTGCGGACTTGTTCTTTAATGAAATTGTTAGATTGCATGGCATGCCTAGGAGTATTGTTTCTGATAGAGATACTCGTTTCTTGAGCTACTTTTGGAAAACATTATGGTGCAAGCTTGGTACTAAATTACTGTTTTCAACTACATGTCATCCTCAAACGGATGGTCAAACTGAGGTTGTTAATAGGACGTTAGGAACTTTGTTACGTGCTATAATTAAAAAGAATTTGAAAAATTGGGAGGAATATTTGCCATTTGTTGAGTTTGCATATAATCGTAGTGTGCATTCTACTACAAATTTTTCACCATTTGAAATTGTGTATGGTTTTAATCTTTTAACCCCGTTGGATTTGATTTCTTTGCCTATGAGTGAAAGGGTTAGTATGGATGGAAAGAAAAATGCTGAGTTTGTGAGAAATTTTCATGAGAAGGTGAAAGCAAACATTGAGAAAAAGAACTTGCAATACACAAAGAAAGCAAATAAAGGTAAAAAGAAGGTTGTATTTGAACCGGGTGATTGGGTTTGGTTGCACTTGAGGAAGGAGCAATTTTTGGAGAAGCGGCATTCTAAATTGTTACATAGAGGTGATGGACCTTTCCAAGTCTTGGAGCGGATCAATGACAATGCCTACAAATTAGATTTACCAGGTGAGTATAACGTCAGTGCTACTTTCAATGTTTCTGATTTGTCTCCATTTGATGTAGGAGATGATCAAGATTTGAGGACAAATCCTTTTCAAGAAGGGGAGGATGATGCGATCATGGATAGTTCGCATGTTGATCAAGTGGTTAAGGATCCGTTGGAGATGCCAAGAGGACCGATTACGAGAGGTCGAGCTAAGAAATTCAAAGATGCGCTTCAATCGTTGATAATGGACTTTGGAATGCTTGAAGATCATTTTGAGGGATGCTATAATCTTATTGAAGTCCAAGGAAGTAAAGAAAGTGGAGGAAATATCAAAGAAAACACCAAAACAAGTGTCTTGGACAGTCACGCATGCGCGTCCGCGCCATTTTACGAGCGCCCGCGCGTGGATGCAATTTTAAAGTTTGGTGGACAGACCCTTATGCGCGCCCGCGCCTCCTTGACACGCGCCCGCGCCTGATCTGGTGTTTTCAAGTTTTTCTGGACAGAGTCCTGTGCACGCCCACGCCTGCTTACGCGCGCCCGCGCATCGATTCAGAAAGCTATGTGTGCCCGCGCCTGCTTACGCGCATCCGCGCCTGCACTCGTTTTCACATAGTTTGGCATGTTTGTGTGTGTGCGAGACTTTTTGATATTTTGGCATTATTTTCTATATTTTGAGTCTTTTAATTATACTAGAAAACTTTATAGATGATATCTTTGATATCTTTAAGCTATATTTTGCGTTATCTTTTATTTTTGATTGTAAACTATAAATACTTTTGTTTTATTTCATTAATAAGGATTCAGATTCAGTTTATACAAAAATTATTGAAAATTCTCTCAAGAATTTTATTCAAAGCTTTGCTTTGTTCTTCAAATCAAACTTTCTCAGTTAATTACTTGGAAACGTTTGTCGATTGTTTCTCACTGAAGATTGTCAGATACAAGTTTTTCTGAAGGTTTTCTTTGGTTTCAATTGTTGTGGTTTCTGTTGTTAATCGTACCGTCGATTAAAGGTGGAAATCCAAAACCCTATCAATTTTACTTGTTTCAAAGATTGGGCAAAACTTTGAGTCTTTTGTTTATTGGTTAGAGGGTGCGATTCAAATTGTAATTGTGTTTGCTAATCTTACACAACAAGATTCATATCACTTTTCATTTGGGACAAGATCATGAAATACACGAACGTCCCTCCACTACTTCGTGACTTAGTCAGAACTATTCTTCAATTAATCCATATTAAGCTGAAAAACATTTTGCACAGAATCCTGAGTGAAAACCATTGGATGGTTACAAAGTATCAAACACATCATAAAACAGAGTGTATGCATGAATGCAATATACCTCAGATCCTAAAAATGCATATGCATGAAAAGTTTTTGTCACAGGGTGTTGGCAACACTCCTGACAACATCTCAGTTCTGTCTATAATACACACATACTGAGAGACTTCCTTAGACTAGAGAATATCTCGAAATCCAAAGCTTTTGTGAATATATCAGCTAATTGGTTATTTGTTCCAAAAAACTCAATTAAGATCATGCTTTCTCGACCAAATCTCGAATGAAGTGATGTCTAATGTCAATGTGTTTGGTTCGAGAGTGTTGTACTAGATTTTTTGATATATCAGTGACACTAGAATTATCACAGTACACAATAGGAGTATCACTCTTAACACCATAATCATTTAGCATTTGATTCATCCAAAGGAGTTGTGAGCAACAACTACCAACAGCAACATACTCAGACTCGGCAGTACAAAGTGAGACATAGTATTGTTTCTTACTATACCAAGACACTAAGTTATTCCCAAAGTAGAAATATCCTCCCGAAGTGCTCTTTCTCTCATCTAAATCCCCAGCCCAATCAGCATCACTAAACCCTACCAAATTCGAATTGGTTTCTTTAGTGTACCATAACCCTAAATTCACAGTTCTTGCCACATATTTCAGTATACGTTTCACAGCCTTTAAGTGGGTAATTTTTGGGTTAGACTGGTATCTAGCACACAAACAAACACTATACATGATATCAGGTCTAGTAGTACTTAAATACAAAAGACTACCAATCATGCTTCTGTAGAGGGTGTTGTCAACACCTTCGGCAACATCCTCCCTAGACAGTTTTTCATTAGACCCCATAGGTGTGCGCATGTGTTCAGTGTTGTCATTCAGAAACTTTTTCACCAAATTTTTATCATACTTGCTTTGACACAAAAATATACCATCATGCATTTGTTTCACTTGAAAACCAAAGAAATAAGTTAACTCACCAACCATGCTCATTTCAAATGTAAAAGACATGAACTTCACAAAATCATCAACAAGTTTGTCATTTGAAGCACAAAAGATTATATCATCTACATGAATTTGGAAAATTAAGATATTACCTTGAGACTTTTGCACAAACAAAGTCTTATCTACTTAACCTTTTTTGAAGCCAATATTGAGCAAGTACTCGGTTAATCTTCCATATCATCCACGTGGTGCTTGCTTCAATCCATACAATGCCTTTTTCAACTTATACACATAATCAAGATGATCATTTGGATCCTCAAACCCTTTAGGTTGTTTCACATAAACTTCTTCATTTAGGATCCCATTCAAAAAGGCACTTTTTACATACATTTGAAAAAGTTTCATTCCCTTGTTACATGAAATAGCAAGCAGAAGTTGGACTGACTCAATGCAGGCTACAGGAGCAAAGGTTTCATCAAAATCCACCCCTTCAACCTGTGTATACCTTTAGTTACCAACCTAACTTTATTTCTAATGATGTTTCCCGACTCATCAGTTTTATTTTTAAAAATCCATTTAGTTCATATGACATTACCATGAGTAGGACACGGTACCAAGTACCAAACATCATTCCTAACAAAATGTTCTAACGCTTCATGCGTAGCATTGACCCAAAATTCATCTTTTAAAGCTTCTTCAACCTTTTTGGGCTCAATGTTTGGCACGAAACAAGAAAGCTTACCTGAGAGTACGTAGAACTCATGCATATTAAACCTGCCATCTTTTGATAATCCACTTTCTCTTTCCTTTGAGTTTGCAAGTCTCCATGCACATCTCCAATGACATGTGAGGTTGGGTGATTCTTCTTAATTCTGCTTGGAACATTCTTTCCAGCTTCGTTTACCTCACTGTCCTCATCAACATTCTCATCAGTAGATTTTTCTATTTTTGTTTCTGGAATTTCTGTAGGGGGTGTTGTCGGAGGTGTTGGAAACACTCTTTGGACAACATCTGAATCTCCAGAATTATCCAGCAGATCATCAACTTCATCCTCAGCTGTTTTCTTCTTTAGATCCGCAAAATCATCAAATACAACATTAATAAACTCAAAAATAGTCCTTGTTCTCAAGTTATACATCCTGTAGGCTCGGCTATTTGATGAATATCCCAAGAACATACACTTATCACTTTTTGCATCAAACTTAGCAAGATGATCTCTATCATTCAAAACATGACATACACATCCAAAAACATGAAAATATTTAAGGTTTGGCCTCTTTCCCATGAGAATTTCATAGGATGTCATAGTAGTACCATTCCTCAAATAAACTCTATTTGAAATATGACATGCAGTATTCAAGGCTTCAGCCCAAAAATGTTTTGAAATATTTTTCGAACTCAACATCACTCTTGTCATTTCTTGCAAAGTCCTATTTTTCCTTTCAACAATTACATTCTGTTGTGGGGTTTTAGGAGCAGAAAATTCATGAGAAATACCTTTATTATCACACAAACTAGTAAAAGAAGAGTTTTCGAACTCCTTACCATGATCAGTACGGATCCGGATTACCTTCAGATTGTGTAGGTTCGAAATCTTAGTGAGCAGTTTCTTGAAGGCATCAAATGTGTCTGATTTTTCTCTCAAAAAATTTACCCACGTATATCGTGAAAAATCATCCACACAAACAAAAGAATATTTCTTACCACCAAAGCTTTCAACATCCATTGGACCCATCAAGTCCATATGTACAAGCTCTAGGTAGCGTGTTGTCATAGATGTTGAAAACACCTCGTGTGACACCCTAGTCTGCTTCCCTTTTTGACAAGCTTCACACACAAATGGAATACCGGATTTTAAGTTAGGCATACCTCTGACAGCATCTAACTTACTTATGTTCTTTAGTGTCTTGAAATTTTCATGACCCAATTTTTGATGCCATAGGTCAAATTCATTCACTTTTGTGTGCCTACAAACCATCTCTTCTCCGAGTTGATAGCAGTTGTCGGATGAACTAGTACCTATCATGACACACAAATTCGAAACATAAAAAACTTTGCATAATTTCTTATCAAATTGAACATGCAAATTATCATCACAAAGTTGGCTTATGCTTATTAGATTTGCGGTTAGTCCTTCAACATGAAGCACATTTTGAAGCTTAGGTAAACCAGCAACATTCAGAGTTCCTTTTCCAACAATGTTTCCCTTTGAACCTCCTCCATAGGTTACTTTTCCACTTTTCTGTTCAACATAATCATTGAGAAACTTCTTGGAACCTATCATATATCGTGAGCTGCCACTATCAAAGTACCAAGCACCTGAAACATTAGTTCTTAAAGCAGTATAAATTATATGACTTTAAACTTTTCTTACAGAAGATCTGTTTCTGTAGATGTTGTGGAAGGGTATTGACAACACCTTAGGCAACACCTTTGATGCATATCTCTGTCTGTAGTCTTCCTGCAGCTTAAAACAGTATGGTTTGATATGACCAAGTCTATGACAGTAGTGACAAATATACTTACGTTTCCTTCTAAACATTGAAGGAGCAGTAGGCTGTGACTTTGGTTTTGGAGGATCAATTGGTAAGGCCTTTTTGCTTGAGCTTTCATTACTGCTACTTTACTTGACAAACACAGGGCCTTTCGAACTTTCACCAACCTCAAATTTGTTGTTTTCAAAACCTAAACCAACCGTACCATCTCTTCCCATCATGAGTAAAGAATCAAGCTTAGAAGTGCTTGAATTAAACTTTTCCAATGTAGCTTTTGCCTTTTCGAGTTCTTCCTTCACCTGACTTAACTCCATGTCTTTATTACTCAGCATAACTTCAAGCCTTGACACATCAGCCTTCAGATCAGAATTTTCTTTTGAAAGAATGGTGTTTAACTTATTCCTTTCAATCCAATCAGTATGTAATTCTTCAAACATCATCCGAGCTTCTTCCATGGATATAATATCATCACCTGAATCATTATCACACACATTATCAGTAATGGAAGAATTTAAACAGACTGACCTTTGGGAGGTGTTACGGCCAGTTATGGCAACACCTGTGGCAACACCTGCGGCAACACCTAAAGGATTGACTTGAAACATATTTTTTCTTTCCAGTAGGGAAGATAAGGCAGTGTGGCTCTCTTCATCTTCCTATTCTTCGTCAGCAAACTCTTCATCACTTAAAGAATTATTCATTCCTTTCCTAAGCGCGTTAGCACACTCATTTTCATAATGCCCAAATCCTAGACTAGCATGACATTATACCGTGTCTAACTTCTTTGGTACTGGCTTCTTCTTCCCTTCCAACATCAGTCGAGGCTTAGAAGTATCAGTAGGTTCCCTTGCTGATTGTTCTGGTCCAGTAATTCACAAAGGCTTGAGAGGAAACATTGGAGCCTTGAGTTTTTGATCCGTCTTTCTTGTTTCTTTCATCTTCTTCAGATAATCATTGAATTTTCTTGTCATGAGAAAGATCGAATCATCTTCTAGATCAGATTGATGAACTTCTTGATAAAATTGAACATACTCCTCGTATGAGGGCTTTGAGGCTTGAAGAGCTATTGATTTCCCTTTATCCTTCTCTTGTGCTGAAAGATTCATCTCAAAAACTTGAAGGATACTAATCAGTTCAGTCATCTTCATCTTTGAGATGTCTTTTACTTCCTCAAGTGCCCAAATCTTCCCATTGACTATCTTTGGCAAAGATCGAAGAACCTTGTTCACCATATTTTCACTAGAAATAGGTCCTCCAAGAGCATGCGCTTCTATAGATATCTCCCTAATTCTCTTTTCATAATCAGCAATAGTCTCATTCTCATCCATCCTGATATTCTCAAATTTTGTGTTTAGTAATCTCAGCCTTGTTCTTCTCACACTATCAGTTCCTTCACAGTGTTCTTGAAGAGCTTCCCAAGCATCCTAATCAACAGTGCAGTCAGCTATGAGTCCAAACATTCTCATATCCACAGATGAAAAAATTGCATTGAATGCTTTAGCATTGTAGCTGAAACTTTGTGTTTCCTCGACAGTCCAAGTTTCTTCTTTCTTGATAATATATTCTCCTTCTGGATCTAACGTCTTTGGAGGAGTCCAATCAGTCAGAATGTTTTGCCAAGCACGAACATCCATCACTTTGATAGTATATCGCATCCTAGTCTTCCATAGTGCGTAATTCGTGCCATCAAGGACCGGAGGTTTCAAAAATGAGTTCACAACAGACGATGAGTCCATCTTATTCCCTGTAATAAAATAAATAAACCAAGATCAGTTCTTAGTGTATCAAAAATATTGCTTTGATGCCACTTGTAAGGAAATGGGGGTTGCACATAAACAGTTTGAGGTGTTGTCCAAAGGTGTTGACAACACCTACAATAACACCTTGAGTAATTTGCAGCGGAATATAATTTTAACGTGAATAAAATAAACAAGCAACCAAATAAATAGACTAAAATGATTTAAGCAAGAGTATAAAATACTCTTGTAGCGCCTCAGGGCAAAACTTCACTAGAAAACAATTCAAAGAGTTTTATAAACCCCAACACTAGTGATCATTGTAAAAATAAATTTCTCAAAACAAGTGAGAAAATAAACCATAAAAATAACTCCTAAAAATTCTATGCAAGATATAATAAATAAAATAGAGTAAGGAGTTGAAAATCTTGATGCCAAAACTTGTAGAGACGAAAACACTCTTCGATCTTTGATCTTCAAGTGTTCTTCAAAGCATCAAGCTAGAACACGACCTCAACTGAGCTTTATAAGATCTTCATAATACCTATGTTATATGCACAGAAGCTCTCTTAAAAGTATTGCTTTCAGTCTCTTTATATCTCTCGATCGGTGTACGTCCAACTCCTTAAATAACACAAGAATCCTTCTTCAATATGTTTCCTTGTAGGCGTAGGATTCTTTAGATTTGATCAATCTGCACAATTTAAAGAAAGATATATATTAGATATAATCTGATAAATATTATATAAAGCTTATCAATATCTCAAATCAACTTAATCAAGGAAATAAAACATTTATGTAAAAGTTACTTCATCTCCAAGAAAGGAAAAAAATATTAAATAAAATTTTTTTAGAAATAAGAGATTTTAAGAAATAAAATATTCCTTTCAATTTACATTACTGCATTACAATATTCCATTCCTATCATCTAGCATATTAAGAGTTGTTTCCGCAATATCATAAGTAGATCTTATACTTCTAGCAAGCTAACAGAAAATCGGTTGAGTAAACTAACATTTGCTCAATCACATTGCATTAGAGTTAAAGATTATCATAAGTGTGTATTCACCCCACCCCCCTACACACATATTCGATCCCCAACAAGTGGTATCAGAGAGGGTTTTTCTATTAGCTACTGATATTCATCATGAGTTCTCTAAATAAAATTCCTATGTTCTCTAAAGAAGATTATGATGACTGAAAAATTCGTATGCAGACACATCTTTATGCTCGAGATGATGACATGTGGTATGTCATCACTGATGGACCCATGAAGATTCTCAAAGTCAACACTGATGTATCCATTTCAGGTGACGAACCACGGATGGTTGAAAAGCCCAGAGCAGAATGGACTAATGAAGACAAGAAGAAATAAAATCTTGATAACGTGGCCAAGGACATACTGTACAAAACGCTGGATAAAAACATGTTCAGCAAGATCAATACATGCTCTACTGCCAAAGAGATTTGGGAAAAACTCACTCAACTATGTGAAAGAAACGATCAAACCAAGGAAAACAAACTCACTGTAGCCATTCAAATGTTTGACAATGCCAAAATGAAATCAGGAGAAACCATGGCTGAGTTTGATGAAATATTTAGCAATATTATTTGTGAATTGATTGCTCTCGGAAAAATATACACTAACCGTGAAATTTCTCTGAAGGTTATGCGAGCACTACCCAGAGAATGGGATGTCAAGACCATAGCCATTAGAGAATCAAAGGATCTAAACAAACTAGAGCTTCATGACTTATTTCAGATCTTAAAGCGTACGAGTTTGAACTCGGAATCAAAACAGAGGAAGAACCATTAGTCTCAAACCCCACCAAGGCATGAACGTCAACCGTCTCACCTCAACCGACCGAGGAAGCATCAGCAAAGAAGAAAGCTGAGCAGATGAGTGGCGAAGCAATGTCCCTCTTTATCAAAAGGTTTGGAAATTTTATGCGTAATAATAAAACAAAGTTTAAACCGTATTATAAACAAGACCATACAGAGGATGGTCCTGCGTGCTTTAACTGTGGCAAGCAAGACCACTTCATTGAAGATTTCACTAAGCCCAAGAACGAAGAAAGAAAGCATCATTATGAGAAAAAGAAAGGCAAAGAAGGAAGAAGAACGTTCCAAAAGAAGAAGGAACAAAGAATGTTAGTTGCAGATGAAGGTAAAAGCAAATGGGCAAAAACAGAGTCTAACTCATCCGATATAGATAGCTCATCCGAAGAAAGCGAGGAAGAGCAAGTTCAGCGTCTTATGGATAACTCTCAACATGAAGAAGACGACACTGAGGTATTTGACTTTAACTCGTCTGACTTTACACAAGAAGAACTCATTCAAGCACTTAATGAGATGGTCACCGAGTATAAGAAGCTTTCTACATCATTCGAGAAAGCAAAGACAGAAAAAGCATGTCTCATTGATAAGTCAATGGAATCTAGCTGTTTACAGCAAAAAGAACTTGATGGTCTAAGGACTAAGCTAAACCTGTTAGCAGATGAGAATGATGATATAAAACGAGTATTCCAAGCCACTTTGTATGAAAATCAAAAGTTGCTTAAAACAACCATCTCTTGGAATAATGCTTCTACCTCATTGTGTAAGATACATGAGAACCAAAAACAAGCAGGTGATATAACTGGTCTTGGATATGGCTCAAATGAATGTACTCTTCCGAAGGAAAATACTCAATCTTATGTAAGAGTGGGTGCCCAGTGAGCCAACTGTGTGGCTATGGGCTTTGATGACTCTTTGTATAAACAATCTCTTGTTTAATATTATTTACACTTTTATGGCAATGACTTTATATTACTTCATATTGTTATATTGTGATATACTATTGTTGTTTTGATAAAGACCTTGAATATACTATAGTGTATGTAAGATGTGGTAGAACATGGAGATGTCTATCATGAAATACATCTTATAGTCACTGTATGTTCTAAAACCGTTCCTAGTCGATTGAGCCGTCCGATAATAAGGATAAGGATCGCTCGAGTTTGAGACTAGCATTTGCGATGCGGAGTACCACGTTTCATTGGTAGGGAACATGGAGATGTTCGAAGCATGCAAATGGATATTCATAGGATGAATAATCGAACTACCCTATCCGGACTTTCCAAGTGGTTATCACTTATCGAGTGGATTAAGTCCGCGGTTTTGGTTGTACACCATTAGTCCTTACGACTTGAAACATCATGGAGACTCTATATGCTAGTGCTGTGCTTTGACTCGTTTACCGACTCTATGGGGGTCATCAGGTGTCGAGATTGGGTACAGTTACGACACATATAGGAGTCAATGCATTGTTGTCAAGGATTCACCACATACTTGCGAGTGTGGATATCCTATGCGATCTGAGGAGATATTAGTGTGATAAATCTCTGGCCAGAGTAATTGATATGATTTAAGAAATGGTTTCTTAGTAGCACATGCGATGTCACTAATTTGATCTTCAAGATGTATTGCATAGTTATCGAATCTTGAGCGACTCTCGATATACCAATGGTTGTTGATTCGATCGGGATATATGGATGAAGGGACCGTACTGTACGCTAACCAAAATCTACTGGTTCTTGTAGGCACTATCAGTGATACCTAGGGAATCATGGGGCGATGTTGCTAGGCGCTTTACCATGATTCGTTGGGCAAGTCGGAAAGTGTTGTTCCGAGTCACAAGGAGTTGTGAGCCCACGGCTAGCTGTATCCCTGAACCATTGAGGGTCACACAGTGTAATGGAGTTTTAATCCCCGTTGAGATAGTTAAATTTAAAGAGTTAAATTTAATGAACTAAGGAGTTGGACTTCTTAATTAAGAGTAAGGGAGTAGGGTTTCCTAAAATGACATAGGGATGGACATTTTTGGAAACCACTGAATTCGGATTCAGGAAAATTTATTTTGACTTTAAAACGTGCAGAAATGGTTTCTGTGCACATTGGTGAAATCGTTTCATCAATCGGAGTCACGATGAATTTTATATTAATTTCTGAACGAGCGGGCTTTGCTTGTCGGGCCCCAGCTTATGATTAATGGGCCCTAAGGTGTTAGTGGCCTGCATTATAAATAAGTTATTTCAGTACAGAAATTACACACAACAGGTCATAATTTTTGAGACAGGATTTTCGAAACCCTAGCCCCTCTCAAAACGTTTTCGGCCGCCTCTCCCTCCCTCTGCCCGAGAAAATTCCGGTCTGTGATTTTGAATCGCAGTAAGGAATAACGAATCAAATTCGTGTATTCTCTTCGCAGAAAACTTCTGATAGATTTTCTAGTGCAATCTATCAGAGGGATTAAACCTCTGTTCGTGGACCTGATTGAAGGCGTTCATCGGTTCCAGGGAGAGACAACAAGAGCAGAATTGTTCTGTTGGTGTCCATTAATCTCGTTGCGAGATTTGAGGTAAAATTTATTTAATTGTTATTTAAATTTTACACACACAATAATTTAATCGTTGAATGGTTGATACCCACACCATGGAATTGTTCCATGATAAAAATTTTTAAACTTCCGCTGCACCGGGTATCAATCGTGATTGATCAGAGAGCCGCGTTTTCCAACAGTGGTATCAGAGCCAGGTTGCTCAGATCAAACGATTAAATTAATCAATTGTACAAAATTTTTGAGTCTCGGTTTTTGAAACAAAATAAATATTTTTAAATAAAAAAAAAAAAAATTTTCGGGGCAAAACCCGGGCAGCGATTGGATCGCTGCCCGGTGGGGCAGCAATTGTTGCTGCCCCGGGCGGCGCACGGCGCCGCCCAAAGGGGGCGCACGGCGCCGCCCAGGGCAGCGCTGTGCGCTGCCCAGCGCCGCGCTGGGCGCTGCGCAGGGCAGAGCTCGGCGCTGCCCAGGGGCGGCGCTCGGCGCCGCCCAGCGCCGCGCTGGGCGCTGCGCAGGGCGGCGCTCGGCGCCGCCCAGGGCAGCGCCAGGCGCTGCCCTAAGGGGGCAGCCGGGCTGCCCCCGGCCCGCGCCCCGGGTGCGGGCCGGCCGGGAGTGTCCCGGGCGGCCCGCGGGAAAAATTATATTTTTATTAATTTTAATATTTAAAATTTTATTTTTGGTCCGGTCAAAAATTGTTTTTGATTGGTTCACGAGATTTCGGATCGAATTGTTCGAGTCCGTAAATTTTAAAATTGATTTTGGATAAATTTGAATTTTTGGAAAATTTTAATATTTTATCCGTAAATTGAATTTTGAAATCAATTATTTTGGTACAATTGATGATAAGATATGATCTTATGATATATTAAGTAAAATATGATTTTATTTGTAAAATTGGATTTTATAGATAAAATATGATTTTATTTGATATGGAGATAAAATATGATTTTATATGTGAAATGTGATTTTATATATAAAATATGATTTTATCTTGTTTAAATTTGAATTGCCACAGCATGTTATCCAATAAATTAATTTTGAATTAAATGTTATTGGATAAGGATGATCGATTGCCATGACCAATTTTGTAGGTGTATGTTAGGAATTTACATTTTGTCTTTATTGTTGTTGGTTTTATTAATGGGCCTGGTTTATGGCCCGATATGAATGTCATATGTAATAAAAGTGGGCTTGGTTTATAGCCCGTTCCCACCCCCTAAAAATGTATCCCCTACTTGTCATTGTTATTTATTGTAAATACATTAGATTTAGTGGGAGATCAAGATTTGAAGATGGTGGGCCCAGCAGACAATGAAGACTGAAGAAATGTAAATTGGAAGCATATGTAATAGGATTGCATTTGCATACTGCATATTACCTAGGATTGGACTAAGACCCGTGATTGGCAACCACGGGTCAATTAGAAATGGAATCGATCATCCTATATAATATGTGATATTATGATTGTATGCATGTTTAGACATAAATTGCGTGAATCCGGCAATGCATGCAATAAATTAAATATGATGAGACAAATATTTTTATAAATAAAATCCCTCATTTTAAATATGATTTAAAATTTATATCAAGATAAATAAAGGAAATTTAAATATTGTTTAAATGTTCCTACCTTCCATCAACGGTCAATGTATGTGATGCTACCCGCGGATACGGTCCGGCTCATATTATTGGGGGGGCCCGTCCGTCGGAAAGCTGTACATTGGATCGACAAATGTTGTAAGTTGGGTGGAACTCCCATGGGATCGGCTCATATTATTGGGGGATCCACATGGCGACCGTCCATCACAACTTAATATTGATGGGTCATCTTGACATGTCACTTTAAACGGCGTCATATTATTGGGCCCTTATTGGACATGAGGTAAATACATGGGGGTTGCTTTGGAAGCAATTGGGCTCTACCTTTTGAGAATTATGGTTGGCTGATATTATTCGGGACCATAAGTTTGTCAATTGGACTCCATGTTCTCACTAAGGAAAAAGTTTCCCGTTTTCACTAGAGGGTGGTGAAATCGTTAAAATAGTGGGAGTGAGATTCATAAAATTAAATTCTCCTATTTTATGTCTTAGTAAATTGTTAAACAATCATTGATATATGTCTGTTTTCCTTTTCAGTATTTCATACAATGAATTCGCGAAATCCTTTATTCTCGATCCTCGAACAAAACAAGCTGACTGGCGCCAACTATACGGAATGGTTCCGGAAGTTGAAGATTGTCTTAACTTCGGAGAAAATGCTCTATGTGTTAGAGAAAGCACCTCCGAAGGAAGCACCAGCTGATGTTAGTCCGGAGGAATTGGCCAAGCTTGATGCATGGTGGGACCATGACATCAAGACCAAATGCTATATGCAAGCCTCGATGTCTGATGAACTCCAGAGGCGATTTGAGGACACGGTGAATGCTGCTGACATTCACGCGCAACTCAAGGAACTTTTTGGGGCTCAGTCGAGGGCTGAAAGGTTCTCTACTGTTAAGGAGTTGATGACGTGCCGCATGCGTGAAGGGACTTCGGTCCGTGATCATGGGGTACGAGTGATTTGGCTCATACAGAAGTTAGCGACCCTTGATTTGGTGTTGGAGCATGAACTCAATGTGGACTTGCTGCTTCTATCTCTTCCTTCTTCATTTGATGGATTCGTGATAAATTTTAATATGAACAAGATAGAGGCCACCCTTGAAGAGATGGTCAATATGCTCGTTACATATGAATCCACACTTAAGAAGGATAAGCCAGCTTTCTTGGTGGGCTCCTCATCTTCTGCTAAGAAGGGGCCAAGTATGAAGGGCAAGAAACGTTCTGCCCCACCCAAGAAAGTGGAACCCGAGAAGAAGCAAAAGACAAAGGCTTCAAACAATGGAAAATCCAAGGATGTTTGCCATTACTGCAAGAAGCCGGGTCATTGGAAGCGCAACTGCAAGGAGTATCTTGAGCAGTTAGGAACTGCAAAGGGTATGTTCTATATCGAAATAAACATGTCACTTAATACAACTTCTTGGGTATTGGATACCGGATGTGGATCTCACATTTGCAATGATTTGCAGGTGATGACAAGAAGTCGCAGGCTTAGAATGGGTGAGACCCAGCTGAGGCTCGGGAATGGTTCCAGAGTTGAAGCTACGGCCATTGGAGATGTTTGTTTGATTTTGCAGAATGGTTTTAAATTATTGTTGAGAGATGTTTTATTTGTGCCAGATTTAATTAAAAACATTATTTCTATTTCTATGCTTGATAGAGATGGTTATTCTTGTAATTTTGTGAATGGGATTTGCAATATTTACAAGAATGAATGTTTAATTGGAAATGGACAACTTGAAAACGATCTATACAATTTAAAACTAAAAGACGTTCCAGTGAATTGTATTGACAAACCGGCGACAACAAACAAAAGGAAAATCGATAGTCAAAACCCGGCAAACCTTTGGCACGCTAGACTAGGTCATATTTCCTCAAGGAGGATGAACAAGCTAGTGGGAGAGGGCATGTTTGATATGTCTGATATTAACTCTCTACCTACTTGTGAATCCTGCCTAAAAGGAAAAATGACTAAATCTCCTTTTAAGGGGAAACCTGAGCGTAGTCAAAATCTGTTGGATTTGATCCATACAGATGTTTGTGGACCATTTAGAGTTGGGACTCAATATGGCCACACCTACTTCATTACCTTTACTGACGATTATTCAAGGTATGGGTATTTATATTTAATGAAATATAAGTCTGAAGCATTTGAAAAGTTCAAAGAATTCAAGGCTGAAGTAGAAAACAAGCTCGGTAAAAGTATTAAAGCACTTCGATCGGATCGAGGTGGAGAATACTTAAGTACCGAGTTTTTGGACTATCTGAAAGAGAATGGGATTCTCTCTCAGTGGACTCCTCCTATGACACCACAGCTTAATGGTGTATCGGAGCGTCGTAATCGAACTTTGTTGGACATGGTTCGATCTATGATGAGCTTCACTGAGCTTCCACCTTCGTTTTGGGGCTATGCGCTTGAAACGGCGGTATTGTTGTTGAACAACGTCCACACTAAAGCAGTGGACAAAACACCATACGAGTTATGGAATGGCAAAGCTCCTAAGTATTCATACTTGAGGATTTGGGGATGTCCTGCTTACGTGAAGCGGACAGTGGGAGATAAGTTGGATAGTCGATCCAGCTTATGTTATTTTGTAGGGTATCCAAAGAATTCAATCGGATATTATTTCTATTATCCTGCTGAAACAAAGGTGTTTGTTTCTAGGAATGCCACCTTCTTGGAGAAGGAATTCTTATTGGATAAGAAAGGCGAGATGATGGAACTCGAAGAAGTTCGAGAAGAACCCGAAATACAAAATAACGATCCTACACCTCAGGAACCATTGCTGGACACGCCTGCACCTAGAAGATCCGAAAGGACTTCTAGACCTCCAGTTCGATATGGTCTTCTTCTTGAAGGGGATCAAGATGAACCCGACATTGGATGTGATCCAAGAAACTTCAAGGAAGCAATTTCTGATGCGGATTCGAATTTATGGCTTGAAGCTATGCAGTCAGAATTGGATTCGATGCATACAAACCAAGTTTGGTCTTTGGTAGATCCTCCCGATGGAATTGTTCCAATAGGGTGTAAATGGATCTACAAAAGAAAGCTTGGGCCTGATGGTAAGGTATTGACCTACAAGGCGCGATTGGTGGCGAAAGGTTATACTCAAAGGCAAGGAGTTGACTATGATGAAACCTTTTCACCAGTTGCTATGTTCAAGTCCATAAGAATCCTTATTGCCATAGCTGCATGGTATGACTATGAGATATGGCAAATGGATGTGAAGACTGCTTTTCTTAATGGAGACATTAAGGAAGAAATCTATATGAAGCAGCCAGAGGGGTTCACATCCATGGGAAGCGAGCATAAGGTATGCAAGCTTCAGAGATCAATTTATGGTCTAAAACAAGCATCAAGAAGTTGGAACCAGAAATTTGATGAAACAATAAAAGATTTTGGTTTCATCAAGAACCCGGAGGAACCGTGCGTGTACAAGAAAGTAGTTAAGGATGCTGTGACATTCTTAGTACTTTATGTTGATGACATCCTACTCATTGGGAATGATGTAGGGATGTTGCAGTCAACAAAGATATGGTTATCAGGTAGATTTTCGATGAAGGATTTGGGAGAGGCATCCTACATTCTTGGGATACAGATCTATAGAGATAGGTCTAAGAGAATGATAGGACTCACTCAATCAACCTACATCGATACCATATTGAAACGGTTTTCAATGGATGGGTCCAAGAGAGGACATCTACCCATGTGTCATGGAGTTTCTCTATCCAAGTCTATGTGTCCCAAGACTGAAGCAGAGATAGAGAATATGACACATGTACCATATGCGTCAGCTATAGGTAGTATCATGTATGGGATGATATCTACCAGACCGGATGTAGCATTCGCTCTGAGTGTCACGAGCAGATATCAGTCTAATCCTGGTCAAATGCATTGGAAAGCCGTGAAGGACATTCTTAAGTACTTGCGAAGGACTAAGAATATGTTCATGGTTTATGGAGGACGAGAACTCAAACTGGAAGGCTATACCGACTCTAGCTTCCAAAGTGATGTGGATGACTCGAAGTCTACCTCTGGATTTGTGTTCATGCTCAATGGCGGTGCTGTCTCTTGGAAGAGTTCCAAGCAGGACACCACAGCGGATTCCACCACTGAGGCTGAATACATTGCAGCATCAGCTGCTGCTAAAGAGGCCGTTTGGATGAGGAATTTCGTCCAAGAGTTGGGCGTCATTCCTGAATTTGTTGGTCCAGTCCCGGTGTACTGCGACAACACGGGTGCCGTTGCTCAAGCAAAGGAACCAAGGTCTCATCAAAGGTCCAAACACGTACTGAGGAAATACCACATAATCCGGGAGATTGTGGAAAGAGGAGACATCATTGTCGAACGAGTGGCCTCTGCAGACAATATCGCTGATCCGCTTACTAAGCCCTTGCCAGGACCATTGTTTGACAAACATCGCGAAGCAATGGGTCTACGTAGTATGACTAGTTGGCTATAGGGCAAGTGGGAGATTGTAAGAGTGGGTGCCCAGTGAGCCAACTGTGTGGCTATGGGCTTTGATGACTCTTTGTATAAACAATCTCTTGTTTAATATTATTTACACTTTTATGGCAATGACTTTATATTACTTCATATTGTTATATTGTGATATACTATTGTTGTTTTGATAAAGACCTTGAATATACTATAGTGTATGTAAGATGTGGTAGAACATGGAGATGTCTATCATGAAATACATCTTATAGTCACTGTATGTTCTAAAACCGTTCCTAGTCGATTGAGCCGTCCGATAATAAGGATAAGGATCGCTCGAGTTTGAGACTAGCATTTGCGATGCGGAGTACCACGTTTCATTGGTAGGGAACATGGAGATGTTCGAAGCATGCAAATGGATATTCATAGGATGAATAATCGAACTACCCTATCCGGACTTTCCAAGTGGTTATCACTTATCGAGTGGATTAAGTCCGCGGTTTTGGTTGTACACCATTAGTCCTTACGACTTGAAACATCATGGAGACTCTATATGCTAGTGCTGTGCTTTGACTCGTTTACCGACTCTATGGGGGTCATCAGGTGTCGAGATTGGGTACAGTTACGACACATATAGGAGTCAATGCATTGTTGTCAAGGATTCACCACATACTTGCGAGTGTGGATATCCTATGCGATCTGAGGAGATATTAGTGTGATAAATCTCTGGCCAGAGTAATTGATGTGATTTAAGAAATGGTTTCTTAGTAGCACATGCGATGTCACTAATTTGATCTTCAAGATGTATTGCATAGTTATCGAATCTTGAGCGACTCTCGATATACCAATGGTTGTTGATTCGATCGGGATATATGGATGAAGGGACCGTACTGTACGCTAACCAAAATCTACTGGTTCTTGTAGGCACTATCAGTGATACCTAGGGAATCATGGGGCGATGTTGCTAGGCGCTTTACCATGATTCGTTGGGCAAGTCGGAAAGTGTTGTTCCGAGTCACAAGGAGTTGTGAGCCCACGGCTAGCTGTATCCCTGAACCATTGAGGGTCACACAGTGTAATGGAGTTTTAATCCCCGTTGAGATAGTTAAATTTAAAGAGTTAAATTTAATGAACTAAGGAGTTGGACTTCTTAATTAAGAGTAAGGGAGTAGGGTTTCCTAAAATGACATAGGGATGGACATTTTTGGAAACCACTGAATTCGGATTCAGGAAAATTTATTTTGACTTTAAAACGTGCAGAAATGGTTTCTGTGCACATTGGTGAAATCGTTTCATCAATCGGAGTCACGATGAATTTTATATTAATTTCTGAACGAGCGGGCTTTGCTTGTCGGGCCCCAGCTTATGATTAATGGGCCCTAAGGTGTTAGTGGCCTGCATTATAAATAAGTTATTTCAGTACAGAAATTACACACAACAGGTCATAATTTTTGAGACAGGATTTTCGAAACCCTAGCCCCTCTCAAAACGTTTTCGGCCGCCTCTCCCTCCCTCTGCCCGAGAAAATTCCGGTCTGTGATTTTGAATCGCAGTAAGGAATAACGAATCAAATTCGTGTATTCTCTTCGCAGAAAACTTCTGATAGATTTTCTAGTGCAATCTATCAGAGGGATTAAACCTCTGTTCGTGGACCTGATTGAAGGCGTTCATCGGTTCCAGGGAGAGACAACAAGAGCAGAATTGTTCTGTTGGTGTCCATTAATCTCGTTGCGAGATTTGAGGTAAAATTTATTTAATTGTTATTTAAATTTTACACACACAATAATTTAATCGTTGAATGGTTGATACCCACACCATGGAATTGTTCCATGATAAAAATTTTTAAACTTCCGCTGCACCGGGTATCAATCGTGATTGATCAGAGAGCCGCGTTTTCCAACATCTTATTCTAGTGGGAACGATCCTAATGTAATAAGATTTGTTCAATCTAGTACGATATATGAATATGCTGAACCAAAGATCTATGATGAACAGTCAAGTCGCTATGAGAGAAAAGGTAAGCATAAAGGACTGGGATATGTGGAGCCTAAGATTCCAAGGAAAGGAGAGACATGGAATAAAACTAGATTGAATGAGCAAAGAATGGGAAACCAATCTAAGTTCAAGCAGTCGAGGTTTGAACCAAGTCAACCTAAGTACAAGAATCATCGGGAGACCCAAAACCAGTACTTCAATTGCATGCCTGTTCAAAAACGATATAGACTGGATAAAAAAGATAAAAAAAAATTCAAACAGTACACTGTAAGATCCAGACCACACACAAGTACACATCGCACACCTCGACTGACTCACTTTATAGATGCACACATTGGTAAAACTATTAGAGTAATTCAGGTGTGGGTCCCGAAAGGTTTAATCCAGTTTGGACCCAAATAGATAAGGGTACCAAGGTTATATGTTCTTCTTGCAGGTACTATCGGTAAAATCAGTCGAGAAGAATAGTCCAATGGAAAAGACAACGTGGTATCTAGACAGCGGATGCTCTAAACACATGACTGAAAATGAAGATCTATTATCCGAAATCATACGATACAAAGGGCCTAAAATCATTTTTGGTTATAATTCAAAGGGTAGGACTGTGGGTAAGGGTAAGATTCCTCACGGTAGCATTATTATTAATGACGTATTGCATGTTGATAACCTATGTTATAATCTGATCAGCATTAGTCAACTATGTGATAATGGTTACACTGTTGAATTTCACAAGCACAAATGCATGATCAAATCTAGTAATGGTGATGTTATGTTAACCGAACTAAGAGAACAAAAAATTTATAGGCTAAATTGGCAAAGTGAACAACCGTCAGTTCTTACTTGTTTTGTTGCTCAAAATGATAAGCAGTGGTTATGGCATAAATGACTCAATCATTTAAATTTTAAGTCCATTAAACATCTGAGTAAACATGATTTGGTTTTTGGCCTGCCCAAAGGTGATTTTAAAAAGAATAGAGTTTGTTCGGCTTGTCAGCAGGGCAAACAAGTGAGAGCTACTTTTAAAACAAAAGGGTGTATATCTTCTTCTAAATGCTTAGACCTGTTACACATGGATCTATTTGGTCCTATACCGGTCAGGAGCTTAGGGGGAATGAGATATACCATAGTGATTGTGGATAATTACTCTTGTTTTACTTGGGTAATTTTCTTATCGTCCAAAGATCAAACAACTACTCACCTGATAAATATTTTTAAACGTTTGCAAAATGAGAAACGTACTGGGATAGATTGTATTAGGAGTGATAGAGGCACTGAATTTTTAAACAAAACCCTTGAATCCTATCTAGATGACCAGGGAATCAAGCATGAGTTATCTGCTGCTCGGACTCCACAGCAAAATGGTGTTGCTGAGAGAAGAAATCGAACCCTCAAAGAAGCAGCTAGAACTATGATTGCTGATTCTAACGTATCTCAAAGACTCTGGGCAGAGGCAATTAACATAGCGTGCTACAATCAAAACAGATCTATGATTAACAAGAAGCACAACAAAACACCATATGAGATCTGGAATGACACAAAACCTGATGTTTCTTATTTTAAAGTATTTGGTTGCACTTGTTTCATTCATGATAATGGAAAACACCGCTTAACGTCCTTTGATGCTAAAGCAGAAGAAGACATATTTGTTGGATATTCCTCTGTCGGTCGAGCTTATCGAGTATTCAACAAAAAGTCACTGACAGTAGAGGAATCCATTCATGTTATTTTTGATGAAACTACTACATGTGCAGATAAATCCCTAACCGATATCAAAGATCTAGCAAAAAGGCTGGAATCAACTGTTCTAGATGATGATAGTGACAGTGATGAATCTCCTGTCACAAGAGATGAACCAATAGAAGAGATCGTTCAACCCAATGAAGGAAGAATAGATCAAGATCATGATGAACAGAGAATCGGAGAAGAAGTTATTGAACCTGATAACCTAGTCAGGAATGAGGACGACACTCCAACAGGAACAAATCCCCTTGGACCAAATCTTCTATGGAGTAAAAATCATCCACCCGAGCTGGTCATCGGTAACCCCATTGCCCCTCTCCGTACACGTAATCAAATGATTAATGAACTATTTCATGCAACATTTATTTCAGAGATAGATCCTAAACACATAGATGAAGCATTATAAGATGCTAGCTGGATTGAAGCAATGCAGGAGGAACTAAATCAATTTACGAGAAATAAAGTTTGGAATCTAGTTTCTCGACCGGAAAATCAAAATATCATAGGCACCAGATGGGTGTTTCGTAACAAATTAAATGAAGATGGAACAGTGATTAGAAATAAATTCAGACTGGTTGCTCAAGGCTTTAGACAAGAGGATGGTATTGACTGTGAGACCTCGATTCTAAACCACTAATCTCGGATTAAACAACAAGAAAGCGAACAAGAATCCAAGACTAAAACAATTCAAAAGTTTTTTTTTTTTTTTTTAAAACGCCCGCGCCCGCGCGAGGAACCAAGCTCGCGCGCGCGCGGGCAAACGATCCCGAGGCCCAACGAAGGCCTCGCGCGCGCGCGAGGAACGCCTCGCCCGCGCGCGGAAGGCCTGGGCAGAAAAATGCTCAGGCTGCGGGAAGAAAAAAAAAAAAAGGATTCCGCGCTTGGTCCGACATGCCTTCAAATACAAATGCAATAACAGGGTGTAGGGAAACATGCCATAACAAGTCATGCTTTCAGAAGGCCTAAAACAACCAGAAGTCTAAATCGATAAAGCAACAACATACTTCGATTTCAGATTACAATCCGAATACAAACTAATTCGAATAACCAAACATATCAAGTTCGAGTTCTAACATGCTTCAATCTTAAACTAGATAAACATGCTAATTCGACTTCTAAACCGAGTCTCACTTCTACTACTTGCCCTCGAAGCTAACCATGCCTCTTCTGACTTGTTCTTGCCCCACCTGTTGCCAAGTACACATACAAAACAAAGCAACAGCCGGATAACCGGTGAGAATGATAATCCCAGTAAAAGCAACATATCAAGTAATGAATACACAACATGCTATCAAACCACATATTCAAGTCGAAGTTAATGATATGCATGTATTTAAAACCAGGATATCGATTCTGATAAACACGGGAGTATTGCTCTGCTTTTGGGATCCCGAGGATGAGATCACGTAACGACTCACCGACTTTCCCAATCGAGGTGGTGCCACGTATCCCACTCCTCTAGACTTTGAGCAACCATAATGAGTATGCTAGCACTAGGCGAAATACTATAACCTAGGCCACTCAATCATAGTTCCCAAACGTCTAACAAAAAGGGCGGTTCTGCCCGCTGAAATCAAAGTAGGCTCAAGATGAATGCATAACAGAAACATAAACATAAGCCACATAACAAAAACTCAATCAATCAACAATTACAAGTTCCACGTGCTAGAACAAGTATCAATGCAATATGTGATTTAAAAAGGGAAACTCGAGAACCAACAGTCCCGAGTATGCTATCCCGCTACGATGACTGCTTTTACCTTTCAATGCAGTAGTTCCAACTCCAGGAAAGCTACAACAAAAGATTGTATCAACAACTATACAATCTAAACAACAACTACGGATCAAGGTAAATCTCATTACCGATCTTCGTCCAACTCTGAAACGATCAATCAGCTGCTAACTCAGGGCTTGACAACTCCAAACGAATCTGTTCAGATAAAAGAGATTGATCAACAACAAAGACCAACTTACAAGCCAAGTTCAACAACTCAAAAACGGTTCGAAACCCTCAAAACTCAAACTGACGGCATAACGGCTATAAACTGAACAAACCGGCAATGCAGACAGCAGTTCAATACTGATATCAACTCAATTCAATGCTAAAACCACAACAACAAGACAAACCCAACAAATCTCAAAACCCACATTTTCGAATAATACTTCCAAAAATCATAACAATTCCGAACGTCACTCTAATTCAAAACCGACAGATAATAAACGATCAGAACTCTGTAGAGAACAACATACTAGAATCTAGAACGATTCTAACAACATCCAAAAACTAGAATGTATCCGATCGTAGAAGAACTTACAATATAACAGAGCTCTCACTGCAGTGATCGATAATCTGCCTTCAGAATTAATTTCTAACGGACGGATCGACCGGAAACCGAGATTGGAAGAGCTTGAAAACGTTTTCCCCAAGCTTCAATGGAGTTCACGGTTGAGAGGAAGAGGAGGAGCTCCTTTTGAGAGTCAAAATAAGTGTAGATAATATATAAAATTCCATATTTGCATTTTAGTCCCTGAAATTTCCAAAATTTGCAAAAAGGACCCTGATCAAAATCAAACCGGCTCGAGAACTCTGTAATCTCTGATTAACTCAAATAAACTCATTTAAGATAAAAACGGGGCGTTACATTGACTTTGACAAATCATTCGCTCCAGTAGCAAGGCTTAAATCCATCAGGATATTTCTTGCCTATGCTGCTTACAAAAACTTTAAAGTTTATCAAATGGATGTCAAGTCAGCTTTCCTAAATGGACTACTTCAAGAAGAAGTGTATGTTGAGCAACCACCAGGTTTTATCAACTCCTTGACTCCTAATCATGTTTTTAAACTTGATAAAGCTCTTTATGGTCTAAAACAAGCACCACGAGCTTGGTATGACCCATTATCACAGTTTTTATTGGATCACAATTTTGTCATAGGAATAGTAGATAAAACTCTCTTTAAATTTGTCAATGGAGATCATATTTTACTTGTTCAAATCTATGTAGATGATATCATATTTGGATCAACTAATCCTCGTTTATAAGAGAAATTCTCTAAGTTGATGCAGAAAAAATTTGAGATGAGCATGATGGGAGAATTAAATTTCTTTCTCGGATTACAAGTAAAGCAGCTGGACAATGATATCTTCATAAATCAGGCTAAGTATACCAAAGAAATCATCAAAAAATTTGGTATGGAGAACTTCTCTGCCATCTCCACTCCTATGAGTGCTTCCATCAAGCATGATAAGGACGAGGCAGGAGTACCAGTTGAGATAACAATGTATCGAGGTCTCATAGGTTCATTACTTTATCTCACTACTAGTAGACCTGATATTATGTTTGCCGTATGCCTATGTGCAAGATTTCAAGCAGCACCTAAACAATCTCATTATACTGCTGCCAAAAGGATTATTAAATACCTTAAGGGTACTACAAATGTGGGCCTTTGGTACTGCAAAGACTCAGAATTTAATCTTGTTGGCGATTCAGATGCATATTATGCAGGTTGCAAAATTGACAGAAAACGTACTAGTGGATCTTGTCAATTTCTGGGAGACAGACTTATTTCATGGTTTAGTAAGAAGCAAACATCAATTGCCACCTCTACCGCTGAAGCATAATACCTAGAAGCTGGCAATTGTTGTGCTCAAATACTTTGGATACAACAACAGCTTCGAGACTATGGAATACAGTCAAGTGAAACCCCTATATTTTGCGACAACACTAGTGCCATTTGCAATCACTCAGAATCCAGTGATGCATTCAAGGACAAAGCACATTGATGTGCGACATCATTTTATACGAGAACATGTGCTCAAGAAGGAGATTCAGATGATCTACGTGTATACTGACCAGCAAGCAGCAGACATCTTCACCAAGCCACTCCCGGACGCTAAGTTTTCTTATTTCCGTAATGTACTTGGCTTAATAGAGTTAAGTTAGGATAAGCATGAGTTTAGGGAGAATACTGCATTTCATTAGAATAATTTCATTACATTCGGCGTATACAGCATTTTACATTAACCCCTACTGCGTCTATACTCGTAATAAGCGGCAGAGATTGTGGTCCTCATCTCGTGACTCCACTCGATCATCCAGCGAGAAAGAACCTTGATCACTGTAGACATCATTCTCAAAACAGATGTTCTGCATCTCGTCTCTCTCTGCCAGAAGCATCAAGAGTCTCACAGCAGAAGGCCTTAGCACATCTCGAGTGCTCTGAGTATGCAAGGTAAGTTTTCGTTGCAGCAAGCCCTCAGCAACTCGTGGATCCAAAAAAGCTAAACCAGTCGACAGGTTGCGACGTATCCCCTCCAGAAGAAGCCAGATACGCATGCCTATTGCTATGACTATACTTCTGTACAAAGCTTTTCTTCTTTCAAAATCAGACTCATCCATCGCTATATACTTTATATTTTGAACTAAGTTATATTTTATTTCTTGCTCAAAGGCACAGTATTTATAAGCAAGGAAACCAAAAAGCCAAAGGTCAAGTAGGCCAACAGTTACCTACACTGAACCATCGAGAATATCTTTACAAGATATTGGCATAGACCTTGGATAAGCATACACTAGTAGAATTTCAATCTTTTACTTCGGCACTTTTTACTTCGAAAATTAGTAATTACGAAGTAAAATGTAACAATCAACTTCGGTAATAACATGGGCGAAGTAAAAGTGCACATTTTACTTCGGTACTTTAAAAACCCGGGCTTCACTAATAATTTTTTGTAGCCTTTTACTTCGGCATTTTATTTTTGCCGAAGTAAAAAGTAAACAAATAAAAATTTTAATTATAAGTGCTGAAGTAAAAAGTTGAATCGGATCCCTTTCTTGAACCAGGATTTTATAAGTACATTTGGTAAAAAAAGAAATCCAACACCTATCTGCTCGCGATCCCCTTTCTCCTACAACTAAGAGGCCGCCGATTTGCATCTCCAGCCATCCACCACCGTCGTGAACCGCTCGCCAATGCCGTAATTCGAAAGCCCAAGGTCTAAATCCTTCTGTTTTGGTATCAATTTGGGCTTTTCGACATTTTGGAAGATGTTTTCCTTTTTTTTTTACGTGAATTTGGGTTCCTTTTTTTTTACATGAATTCAGATTTTCCCTTTTTATTTGTGTTTTACGTGTTTCGAAAGATGTTTTGTTCTTGTTGTTCGATCCAAAAAACTACAAATATGTATGCTCTGCTACCAATCTACCGTTATGATTGCCTTTTTCATAATGGATTCACGCCTGCTTTTTCTTTATCCCAGAGTTCTTGCGCTCTTATCCAGTTTTTGTAATTCCCTTGCAAGTGTTTTGTTCCAATTATGCCTATTGGGCACTGCCATCAAGTTCATTATTTCCTTCCTGCAAATAAAGTTTCTGATTCGAGTTTTTGAATTTATCCCGTGTCTATTAAAAATGAATTCAGTAGTCTAATTTACTTGAATGCCTTATTTAAAAATGCCATAAAAGAACCTCCCAACTTTCACTCTTGAGAAAATAGATGGAAGCCTTCTCTTTTGCAAATAATTTTTGCTCTCTTCCACCAGAAATCCATGGCCTGCGCGCTCAACTTTCACTCTCGAGAAAACGGACGGAAGCCTTGTTTCTTGACAAAGTGTAGTGATTACTTTCGCTAGAAAAGAATTCATGCTGCATGATTTTTTTTGTGATTTTGTTTAATGATATGCATGCATATGATTGTAACTTTTTGTCACTATATTGATTATTGGATTGTTGTAGGTACAATCATTGAACGCGACTGAGGTATACTTGTTCTTGAAAGTTCCGATTGATTCTTTATGTATATACTTGTTTTAAGCTTGATTTAGTTTGAAGGACTTTGAAGCTCTATCACAGCCTAATTCGAAGCCTGAGATTACAGTAATGATCAAAGCCCCTAAGTCATGCATTTAAAATGTTTGTGTTCATATCGTCTATAACAAATAATTATTTTTAGTTTGACAATATATGATGACAACTATTTCCTCGTATGGACACCCACCACCATGCCCTCAGGATTCATCATACAAACTGCAGCAAAAACCGAGTTCGAAATGGAAATGAGAAACATCAAAATCTGTCATGAGGATGAATTTCTTCATATTTTTGGAACTATGAGTAATGACTTGTTATTTAACAAAAATTACAGTTTAATAGTCAAAAGTTTCACTCCAAACAATACGAAAACTCTATTAGAGTACTCGTGGCAGAAGAATGTTGAGACCTTTTGCTTTTGGAGTCCCAAGTCTGAGTTTTATTCAAAACGTTTCTTTTATTTGATAGAGAGAATTTTCACCCTTCATCCATAGAATTTTTCCTCTTTTGCCATATAGTTTTAAGCAATCATGTTTTGAAGTGTATACATCATAGTGTAAATAAATCGAATGTTGATTGTATTTCATTTTCTTTCAATAATCGATTTCAATTTTTTCATTCTAAAGTTTGAATTTGCCTTTTAAATACATTACTGAAGTAATTTTACAATAACGCCACCAAGTCTATTTTTGTCATGTCTACATCTGTTTGCTCTCATGCTTTGATAGTAGGTTTAGCGCGTGTATAGCTTAGAAATTGAGTTGAATGAACTTGAATAGTACAAATTTTGAATCTGCATTTTGAAGCAAACTTGTAGTGCTCTGTGTTGTCTTTGATTTGGCACTAGAAACAGGTCATTTGAATTAAAATTTAAAGGGATATGCCCATTTTTGTGAAACTGCACTATATGAAGAATAATTTCTTGCACCTACTGTCATTTCGAAATCAGGTATTGTTAAGGGCATATTTCGAGTTTCAAATTCACATGAAACTTGTAGATAATTGTGTTTTCTTTGATATGCCACCAGTTATAACTCATTCGGATGTAAAATAAATTTTATATGAATTTTCTACTGAACTTGCTCCAATCTGTGAAAAACAGAATATTCGAGTTTTAGGTGTGTACTTGTAGATAGATTCAAGCCTATTAGATGATTTTATTTGGAAAGTCTTTAAGAAGATGAAATGTAGCAAAATGAGTAGCTTTCATTTCCAATTTATAGAACTAGTTTTGAATGAGAAATGAATTAAATATGATTTTTACTCTATCGGCTGACGAATCTGGCATTCGGTTTTTGCCTTGTTGCATGTACTGTCTATATAACTCCAATTCAGCAGACTACACAGGCTTCTTTCTCAGCTTCTGCAGAAACTTAGATCAAACATTCAAGTAATGATTTTCATCAGGAGGATTATAAATCTTGTGATGGCTGTTGGTTATTTCCTTTTCTTTTATGTATATATTAAGTGTTTGTTTTTTATTCGACATTAGTATAGATTGCAGATTATGTTGTTGTTGATAATTATTCAAGTGTTAGATTTTGTACTGCAATGGATTATTGCCTAGAAGATTTGGCTAATAACTAATTTTGACTCTCGCAGTAAGATGGTTCTTTTTGTGTTTTTTGTGTTGGCATGCATGTTTCTTGCACACTGAAAGTATTAACTTTGTGCCTGTTTTCCTCAGGTGTGGAAACATTAATTGGGCAAAGCGCCAAAAATGTAACATCTGCGACACTAACAAACCTTGACATAGCGAGGGATGTGTGAGGTATATGTATTATGTTTTTAGCCTTTTGGTTGTCTGCTTTTTTTTCTTCTATAATTTTATACCACTACATGGGCTTTCTTATATTGAAGCAATATGTTTTTAACTGTAAACTCTGAAATTTCTTGTCGAATGATGTTGTTACAGAGATGAATATATAATTGATTGCTTGTATTGCTGTTTTTTCCTCCCTCAAATTATCATGTGTAAAAATCTTTTGAGTCATAGAGGACTGTATAGCTGGATGGGTTTGTACCTTCTTCCTGAATTGTATGGTTCACTGCATTGTTAACATCAACTGAGTGTCATTGTTTTCCCTTGGATTTAGCTAGCTATTGGACTTATTTGTGGAAAGGCAAATATATATGTATCCTTGATAGAGCGTGTTTTCAATTTGGTAATGTTTTAATTTAATCAGCTGTTGCAATGACATGTGATCAGTACCCGCATATGTCGTTGTTACCCTTATTTGTGAATCGACAAATATGTATCCTCGATCATGAATTTCAATTTGATCTATTTTATTTTTTACATTTCAGTTTCAGGATCCATTTGGAAGCAATATTACGACCAAGCTCAATTTGATGAAGTTAGAAGTGAATGGAGCGAATTCGTCTTCTCATATGTAGGTGCCTAAATTGGTCATGCATGTTGGGAAAAATCTGCGTTTTTTCTTAGTGAATTATTAGATATACTTGTTAGAACACTTTTAATTTTGTGGAAATACTCATGGATTTGTGGATGCATAATCGTGGATTGATGGATGTACTTTTGGATTTACGGATGTTCGTAGTTTTTGGATGGATAATTTATCAATGTAATCAGTATATTTTATGTTTCAGAAATATATATATTGTGGTGTTACTACTGTATCTAATTAAAATTGTTTCATTTTGATTTATTGAAACATATATTTTTACATCATATGTCAATGTAAAATTTGAAGCCATATATATATATATATATATATATATATATATATATATATATATTCGAGAGGAGCCATATATACTTTATTACTTCGACAGTTAATGAAACTGCTGAAGTAAAGGGCACGTTTATACTTCATCAAATTACATAACATGTGAAGTTAAATAGAACATTTACTTCGTCACATAATGAAAATGTCGAAGTAAAAGAAATTATTTTACTTCCTCAGTCAATGTAAATACCAAAGTCATAAATGTTCTATTACTTCGTCACTTAATGAAACGGTGGAAGTAAAAGACATGTATTTACTTCGTCAGTCAACGTAAATGTCAAAGTCATAGATATTATATTACTTCATCACATAATGAAAATGCCGAAGTAAAATTCATGCTTTTACTTCATAACCGGTCCAATCATGAACCGGTTTTGACTCCGTGAACCAACCAAAACATCGGTAATTTCATAGATAAGACTTCGGTTATTACGCGAAGTAAAATAGTATCCTATTACTTCACGTGCATCTATTTCGGTACTTATCTACCTACAACTTCAGTTAATATGCGAAGTAAAAGGCCGAAATTCTACTGGTGATACTTTATCGATATTTGTGTACCATGCATTTATTGAAAGATTAAAATAGTCACTATGTAGTAGCCCGTACCCAGAATTAGTGAGTAATTGTTAATTAATCCAACAAGTCATGTTAGTTTAGATTAAACATGATTAAGGAGACTTCTAATGGATTAGCGGAGTCCGGATATGGACCCAGAATGATCAAAAATGGTTTGGAGGGTCAGGTGGAATGGACGCAACGTCCTAGGATCGGACGCAACGTTCGTGCCAGCAAGAATGTGTCACTGCTTACGCACATGATGTGACGTTCGGATGCAACAATGGCGAAGGGACGCAACGAAGGTATAACGGACGCAACGATAGAGGAACGGACGTTTCGTTCGATGTCTATAAATAGAGGTGCCGAGATTCATTTCCAAGCACACCTTTCAACTCTCTTCTCTTGATTCCTTGGTCTTCCAGCTTATATTTAGGGCATTCTAGGCGTCGCATTGGGAATCCGGAAGTGGCGTAGCGATTCAGGCATCGTAGCGGAGCTGTGGTTTAGTTTTGAGGCAAGTGACAGCAACGGGCTAACGACGGACGCAGGTATAGCTCTTGCTTCCTAAAAATATTTAAGAGTATGCAATAGCTTAGTTAAGGCTTTTAGAGCACTTTAATGATATTAGTATCATTTCGCTTTGTAGTGCGGATTATAGGCGCGGACTTAGAGCTGGTAGAGCTTGCCTGGTATTTGAGGTACGAAAGTACTGTTTGAGATATTCATACTGAGTATGCATGTATTATGTGACTGCATGATTTATATGACATGATTTTATGCTGCATACATTTGTATCTTGAGCTATCTTTTTTGAGATGTCTGATAGTAGGGTTTTACCCTATCCTGTTAGTGGATGGACTTCCATCGAATTGGGTCCGGCATGTCCACTGGTATTTTCGGTATGTGAGCCACCTTTTGAAGCGACGGCACAATGTGCTACATACCAGGGCCCAGTCTGTCTCTGTTATCTGATTCTTGACATCTAGTCAGTAGGCGGTACACTTGAATTCATGTATACTCATACTCTCGTACTGAGCATTTTATTCTCACGTCTCGTACTCTGTGTTTTTGGACACCCTATTCCATGGGGCAGGTTTGAGATTGGATGAGGTGAGAGGATCCAAGAGGGGCTAGGCAGTGGTTGGCCAGCTGGAGCTTCGCCTACGGTTTTATCTTATTGTATTGGGTTGATACAGCTTTCTATTTGGTTGTAAAAATATTTGAGTATTTGCAGATTCCTTTCCTTGGGATTGTATAATTTTATTATTGTTTCCACAGCTTAATTCTGTTTCACTGTTTGATTAAGTTAATTGCATGCCTAAGTTTTATTTAGTAGGTGATCTCGGTAAGGGTCACTACATTTATGTTATCAAAGAATGCATAGTATTCTTGGGATTTAGATTCTGCATAAGATAACCATGAGGTAATTTTTGTAGATGGCAGAAAGGTGATCAGAGTAGCCATGGCAGTATAGGCGGATGTTGGGGCGATGAAGATCGGGAGCATCGTCGAGAACGCCATCATCGTCATCATGATGAGAACCATTTTAGTATACGCCAATTCTTGCATATGGGTCCTAAGCCCTCGGTTGGAGGCGAGACTCCGGAGGATGCAGAGAACTGGCTAGATCACATGGAGACAACTTTTCAGATATTTCACTGTATTGAGGAGCAGAAGATGGAGACTCTTGGTTATCTTCTGGATGGGCGAGCCCGTAAGTGGTCAAGGTTTACTTCTGCACCATTCATTGCGGCGAGAGGAGTTGCCACTTGGGCCGAGTTCCGCACAGCTTTTCAAAAGCTGTATTTTCCTCCTGCACTCCATCAGACGAAGGCAGGTGAGTTACTGAGTTTGCGCCAGTGATCTATGTCTATTGAGGAGTACCAGCAGATGTTCTTTGATCTGTTGTCCTATTGCCCCGAGATTGCTGATAGTTCCGAGATGAAGTACAATCTGTTCCTTCTGGGCCTTAACCCGAAGATTCATGATCGTGTGGCGGTCGGTGATGTTATGACCTACGAGGGTTTGGTGAACCGTTGTCACCAGCGGAGGATAGAATTCGGCGTAACAGGTCTTTCTCTCAGTCTAGACCTGCGAGTTCTTTGGGTCCCCATGCTTAGTATTTCAAGAAGTCCGGATCTACTTCTTCTTCCTCTTGTTTCGGTGGTGTAGTTCGTTTTGGGAAGAAGGAGAAGTGTGACCATTGCGGGAAGAACCATCCGACCGACAGATGTCGTAAAGCTTCTGGAGCATGTTTCCATTGTGGAGAGGTTGGTCATCTCCGGAGGGATTGTCCACTAGCCGAGGGAGGCGGTTCTGGTTCTGGTTCAGGATCTGGTTCTCAGGCTACCATTCATCAGAGGTCGCATGGACAGTCTGTTGGGAGTTCTTACTTGAAGCCGCGGGCTTCTGGCCAGGTGTTTACCTTGAGACACGATTAGGCAGTAGAGGAGAATTAGAAGGTCATCGCAGGTACATTTCTGTTATATGGTATGCCTGCTCTTGTACTTATTGACACTGGTGCATCTCATTCCTTCATTTCTGAACGTTTTGTTAAGAGGCATAAATTACCATTGTTGTGAAATTTCCTCGCAAGCGTACGAGTGTCAAGTTTTAATATAGTGATAAAATCAAGTATCGATCCCTCAGGGAGTAAAATGAAAATAATAGTGCTTGTAATTAGAATAGTCCAAACTTTATCTAGAAAATAAATAATCAAGAATTTTGCAATTAAAATAAATAATTAAGAGATTTAAAAGCACGCACACAACTTTCAGATTAAAAATCAAACAGAGAAAAATGGTCTAGAGGTATAGATTTCACCTGGTTTCAACAACAATCAATCCTAATTAATTAATCTTCATGAATTTCAAAGAATTAATAGCCAAGAACACTTACGTGTATTATTCCCTCTCCCGAGTGCCGAATAAAATATATCAACTACAATTTAATTCCAATATTCCTATTAAGAATTTACTGCAGTGATCAATTCAAAACAATGTTCTCTTTAAAAGCTCTGTTAAAATTATAAGCTCTCCCGAGTCAGATAAACAATTAACAGTGTATTTTCCAATGGTCCTATTCAAAATCTCCTCTCCCGAGTGCCAGATTTCAAATAAATATTACAAATCAATTATTGATCAGATAATTGAAAAGACAATCAATTCTAGAAAAAAAACAATTAATCTATAAGAAATTCAATCCAATAAAATCAAGAATTCAAGAGAGTGTCTACACCAGGTTCCATCCAACCTCTAGACTATAAAAATTAGTTCATAATAAAATTCTGAATAAAACAATAATCCATAAATTCAAACATATTCAGAATAAAATAAAATATAAAATAAACAAATCCGTCGTCGACGTCGTGTCCGGACTATCAAACTCCGTCTTCGTTCTTCAGTTAAACTCCAGAAAAATCCTCAGGAAAATCACACGATCAACTCTCTGATATTCTGTAGTGTACGTGTGTGGCGGCTCCCCATAATCAGATGAAAAATTCCCTTTTATAGTGTCTCACAAAGCCCACTCAAAAGCCCAAGAAATTATAAAAATTTCCTTCCGAATAAAAATTTCCAAGTTCAGAATTTAGCGACAAGCGCCCGCTCCAGAAATCACGCGCGCGCGTATAGGCCTTTGTTCTCAAGTTTCTCCTCTGAAGCGCGATAGCGCTGCTTTCTTTCCCATTAGCGCTTAAAGAAGCGCTAATCAATTAAGGCCCAATAGTTGAAGCCCATCACTATTCATCTTCTTTGTCTGTACGTGTGTTTTCTTTTCTTTTCTTCTTTCTCTTCTAGACTTCTTATTTTTCTCCTCAAAATTCCATAATTCACAAAATCTCCATAATTTCCTACAATCACAAAAACAACACAATACCCACATAAATCTGCTCGAAACAAATATTTAACAATTAAAATCATATATAAATTAAGTGTATAAAATACACTTATCAAATACCCCCAAACTTAGACTTTTGCTAGTCCCGAGCAAAACTATTAAATTCCAACAACTCATTCTATCAAACCCACAAAAATAGTCAAGAAATATTATGGAACAATGGCCTCAACAATGATTTCAAAAATATCAAATCCAAATTATATCCAACCTACTAACACTTGAAAGTTTTAGCCAATCACAAAATAATAACCGCATAAACTCACAATCTCCGCAACTCAAGTTCAAAACACCATTCTCCAAATTCAATTCAAACATTCATAGATCATGAGGACTTTTCAAGGATAGCATAGGATCAAATATAGGATATTAATCAAAAACACTCACAATTAGGTAAATGCAAAGAATAAACGTGTAAGTGTTTAGATCAAAATTCATAATCATTAAAAGCATCAATCAACAGTCCATATGCTAAATTCTCGCAACTCTTCTCCACTAGTATATTGGGCAACTGAGACTCGGTCAATAGGACTTATTCAGCTTATAATGTAAGGCCTGGCTCATGGCTACAAATAAAGGATAAGAATTCAAAATAAGGAGTAATTCATATTATCAAACTCAATTACGACTCCTTTTTCATTTACAATTTCACATTCTTTTAATTCACTTCATTTCTCAACTTTTTCACAACTCTTCTTTTCAGAACTTTTTCAACTCTCTACCACATTTTTCAACTCTTTTTTTCTACTACCTTTTTTTTCATCTTTTCAATTCATCCACCACACCAATCCTTTTTTCTTCAAATAAAGCTAGGAGCATACAACATTTTAGCATTCAAATTACTCCCTTAAAGGTAGGAAATAGTGTTTAGGCTAATTAGGTAGTCAATATAGGACCTTGAAATAATGACGAATGGGGGCTTAATCACACGTTTACACGCATGCCATTCGATTTTCAATAAAGCTCAAACAAGGTACTAAGGATAAAATAGATAATTAGGTAGCTTGAAAGGCTCAAACGAATTCAGAAAAATCGCCTAAATCATTCCTAATCTCAGTTTTGCCCGTATTTCGCCTCGAAGAGTGTTTGAACTAGTTCTAGACAAGTCTCAATCCACAATTAAATCATACAAATTCAATCAGTGCAGAAAAAGAATAATCATCAGCAGTTAAAGATGATTTTCACAACAAATTCAGAATTTTCGTACCTCAATTTACTAATATACAAGTGTAGCTCAAATGGGCAACTAAGGATAAAATTATTTCAATGAAAATTAGGCCCAAAAATTTCAAACAATGCCTCAATCATATCTATGTCTGTATGTCTCAAAAATCAGATTCAAGCATTAATCACAGAGTATATAGGAAATTGTTCATCTAATTGGTTCCATTTTTTCAAAAATATTTGTCAGATAGGTAGACAATCATGGATTTCAGTTATAGCACAAAAATATTTTTCATTGGCCATGCATCCATATATTTCTCAACTTCGTTTCAACTTCACTAACAACAACAACTAAACTCAACAAAAATTTTATCTATAAAGCACGCAATACAATTCAACAACTCAACTATCAACCAAACAACTAAATCACTAAAACAAAAACTAATTCTCCCCCCAAACTTAATGTAATCATTGTCCCTAATGATTAAAAACAATAAAAAGAACAAGGGACGCGTACCTTTGACACCGAGCATCAGTACTCGATGTCACCATCATCATCCCGGTGATGAGAAAAATAATTCACAACCACAACCATTGGAGAGATGGAGGATATACTCGACTTAACATCCAATTAATCCTGAAAAGAATACATGCACTCGATTAAAAAACAAAACTTGAAACCCAAAGAAATCAAGACAATATATCTCGCTCAATGTATGGAAAAAAAATGGAGTGCAAATCATAGTGAATATTTGATTGCGCATGGAAGATGCAGCTGGTGAGGGCATGTTTGTGCATTGTGGTTGCTGCTGAAGGGACTTCACGATTGCTCCGATCATGTGCGCATGGTAGTGAGGTTGGAGCTGTTGTGGCTCATGGATGGATCAAGGAAGGAAGCGCGGTTCGGACAGGAGATGCGCGATAGCACACAGATGTGCGCTAATGGTGGAATGGTAGGCGCGATAGCGCTTGGGAGAGGGCTGTTGGTTTGCGCAGATGGTGAGAATGGAGGCGCGATAGCGCTTGGTCTAGCGCTGTTGGTGGGTTGAGGGGCGCAAGGTGAAGGGCTGATGGATAGGGCGTTAGCGCAAGGTGATGCGCTGATGGAGTTGATTGTTGGCGCTTGAAAGTGATGCGCGATAGCGCATGTTTCTGCGCCAATGGTGAGCGCGATAGCGCATATGTTGGGCACTTAAGTATGTGTAGAGGTGAGGTGGCCGCGGCGGAGTCAAAGCAAGCGCGCACAACGTTCTGATTTCAACTCCCAATCTTGAGCGGGCGCTTAAAAGCTTGCGCGAGCGCGCATGAAACTCTGACAAGAGTTCTCAATTCCTGAAAAAAAATTGAAAATTGAAAATATCAAGCCTCCAAAATTATTAATAAAAATAAAAAAAAAATTAACGAAAAGACAAAAATAAAATTGAAGGAGAAAATAAATAAAATAAAAAAACTAAAAAAACTAAAAAAAATTTTGGGTTGCCTCCCAAAAAGCGCTTGGTTTAGAGTCGTCAGCCCGACTTTCACGGGTGTTAAGTCTTTCCCTTCTCTTTCACACGCCAAATAAATTTCACGAAGCGCCTTTTAAATTTCGCTCTCTTGTTCTTCGTGGCTTTTTTTGGTAGTAAATTCGGCGCTTTTTCCTTCGATGAATCGACCGCAAAATCAGATCTTTTACAGTTCTCCAACTTCATAACCGGTTCAATTGAGCAAAAGTCTTCGATGGATGGATTAGATGTCTTCATGAATAAGTTGAAAATCACTCTCTCGCCTTCCACACCCATCGACAACGCACCCTTCTTCACTTCTATCTTGGCATCAGCCGTGGCCAAGAATGGTCTCCCAAAAATGAGCGGAACACCATGATATGCTTCTATATCCAATATCACAAAATCCACTGGTAAGATGAATTTATCCACCTTGACTAGAACATCTTCAACAATTCCTAGTGGATATTTAATGCTCCGATCCGCCAATTGCAATGAAATCTTAGTCGATTTCATGTCTCCCAACTCCAAGGCCCTGTAAATAGATAATGGCATTAAGTTAATACTGGCCCCTAAATCACAAAGTGCATTATTAAAATAAGAAGAGCCAATAGAACAAGGAATAGTAAAACTCCCTGGATCCTTAAGCTTTTGTGGCATCTTCTTTTGCAGCACCGCACTGCACTCTTCAGTCAAATTGACCACCTCGTTCTCTAGCAGTCTCCTTTTCTTGGACATCATCTCCTTGATGAATTTTGCGTAGTTCGGCATTTGTTCCAAAGCATCAGAAAAGGGGATGTTGATGTGAATTTTCTTGAAAATCTCCAAGAATTTGGAGAACTGCTCGTCCAATGCTTTCTTTTTGAACCTCTGCGGGTAGGGAAGTGGAGGCTTATACATCGGTTTTGGCTCCTTCTCCTCAACTTTTTCCTCAAATTTCTTCTCTTCAACAGCAGGTTCTTGAATTCCAACTTCTTTTCCACTTCTCAACTCTATGGAATTGCACTGCTCCTTGGGATTTACCTTAGTATTGCTAGGGAACTGGCTGCGGTTGTTGTCCTTCAGTGCGTTCGCCAACTGCCCTATGCTGGTTTCCATGGATTGCAACACAGCACCCGTGTTGGTCATGTGCGTCTCCAAACTGTCAAGTCGAGACTCAGTTCTTTCCATCCTCTTACCTGATTCTTGCACAAAGGTACTAACCACATCCTCCAAAGACAACTTACCATCACCCTTATTAGTATTGTTAGCATAAGAAAAATCTTCATGATTTCGAAAATTATGGTGAAAGGTATTGGAAATAGGATTACCTCTGTACGCTCCATATCCTCTGTAGCCATTTGGATTTATATAATTGACTTGCTCTATAGCCGGTGATCCTTCAACTCCATTTGAATCTGCAACATTAATTTTATTCAAAGAAGCTACCTGTGTAGTCAGTGCAGATAATTGAGCAGTGATGGACGTGAGAGGATCCACTGCATACACTCCAGCCGGCTTCTTTACTCCTATACGCTCAGATGGCCATTGGAAACTATTGACCGTCATCTCCTCCAACATATCATACGCCTGAACATGATCCTTCGCAAATATAGTACCTCCAGCAGCTGAGTCTACATTCATTCTCGTAGGCGCATTCAGTCCGTTGTAAAACCACTCAATCTGTTCCCAATCTGCAAAATTGTGGTTAGGACAATGTCTTAATAATTCTTTATACCTTTCCCACGCCTCGTAAAGTTGTTCAGTGTCCATCTGCCGGAAGGTGCTGATCTCGATCTTCAGTTGGGTGGTTTTGGCAGGAGGAAAATATTTTGCAAGAAATTTTTCTGCAATCACCTCCCAAGTAGTGATGCTTCCAAGCGGCAGTGATTGCAACCAACTTCTGGCTTGATCCCTGAGAGAAAACGGAAACAAGCGTAAGCGTATAGTATCCTCAGACACACCATTAATTTTTACAGTATCGGTTATCTCCAAAAAGGTGCGTAGGTGTAGATAAGGATCGGCAGTGGCGCTCCCATTAAATTAGTTCTGTTGAACCATGTTGATCAATGCAGGCTTCAGCTCAAAATTGTTTGCATTGATAGTTTCTCGAGCGATTTCAGAATAGTGAGCCTGGATCGTCGGTCTGAAGTGATCTCTAATAGGCACTAGGGGAGCTTGGTTTTCTTCTTGTTCAGCCATTCTTTCAAGTTCTTCTCTTCTCTCTCTTCGCAAAGCACGTGCAGTGCGCTCGATCTCCGGATCAAAAAGTAGAGAATTAGAACTTTAAGATCGTCGCATAGACTGCAATTAAAAATAAGAAGAAATTAATTAGCAACTTAAAATTAAAATAAAAAACTCTAAATTAAAATCTAGACTAATTGGTAACAAGACTAAAAATTAATCAAATTTACTCCCCGGCAACGGCGCCAAAAACTTGTTGTGAAATTTCCTCGCAAGCGTACGAGTGTCAAGTTTTAATATAGTGATAAAATCAAGTATCGATCCCTCAGGGAGTAAAATGAAAATAATAGTGCTTGTAATTAGAATAGTCCAAACTTTATCTAGAAAATCAATAATCAAGAATTTTGCAATTAAAATAAATAATTAAAAGATTTAAAAGCACGCACACAACTTTCAGATTAAAAATCAAACAGAGAAAAATGGTCTAGAGGTATAGATTTCACCTGGTTTCAACAACAATCAATCCTAATTAATTAATCTTCATGAATTTCAAAGAATTAATAGCCAAGAACACTTACGTGTATTATTCCCTCTCCCGAGTGCCGAATAAAATATATCAACTACAATTTAATTCCAATATCCCTATTAAGAATTTACTGCAGTGATCAATTCAAAACAATGTTCTCTTTAAAAGCTCTGTTAAAATTATAAGCTCTCCCGAGTCAGATAAACAATTAACAGTGTATTTTCCAATGGTCCTATTCAAAATCTCCTCTCCCGAGTGCCAGATTTCAAATAAATATTACAAATCAATTATTGATCAGATAATTGAAAAGACAATCAATTCTAGAAAAAAAAACAATTAATCTATAAGAAATTCAATCCAATAAAATCAAGAATTCAAGAGAGTGTCTACACCAGGTTCCATCCAACCTCTAGACTATAAAAATTAGTTCATAATAAAATTCTGAATAAAACAATAATCCATAAATTCAAACATATTCAGAATAAAATAAAATATAAAATAAACAAATCCGTCTTCGACGCCGTGTTCGGACTATCAAACTCCGTCTTCGTTCTTCAGTTAAACTCCAGAAAAATCCTCAGGAAAATCACACGATCAACTCTCTGATATTCTGTAGTGTACGTGTGTGGCGGCTCCCCATAATCAGATGAAAAATTCCCTTTTATAGTGTCTCACAAAGCCCACTCAAAAACCCAAGAAATTATAAAAATTTCCTTCCGAATAAAAATTTCCTTCCGAATAAAAATTTCCAAGTTCAGAATTTAGCGACAAGCGCCCGCTCCAGAAATCACGCGCGCGCGTATAGGCCTTTGTTCTCAACTTTCTCCTCTGAAGCGCGATAGCGCTGCTTTCTTTCCCATTAGCGCTTAAAGAAGCGCTAATCAATTAAGGCCCAATAGTTGAAGCCCATCACTATTCATCTTCTTTGTCTGTACGTGTGTTTTCTTTTCTTTTCTTCTTTCTCTTCTAGACTTCTTATTTTTCTCCTCAAAATTCCATAATTCACAAAATCTCCATAATTTCCTACAATCACAAAAACAACACAATACCCACATAAATCTGCTCGAAACAAATATTTAACAATTAAAATCATATATAAATTAAGTGTATAAAATACACTTATCAACCATGCATTGCACTAGACGTAGTAGTATCTATTTCTACTCCGACGGGTCAATCTTCTTTGGCTAAGCGTCTAGTGATGGGTTGCCCTTTAGAGTTCGAAGGGAACATTATGATATCAAATCTCATGGTTCTGGCGATGGATGACTTCGATTGTATTCTGGGGATAGACATGCTGACTACCTATCGAGCTTCGGTGGACTGCTATCAGATATTAGTATGCTTTCATCCAAATGGGAGTGATAGCTGGTTTTTCTATGGTGAGGGAGCGCGACCCCCGATGCCATTGGTATCAGCTTTGAGAGCCTCTCGAGCTCTAGAGTCTGGCGGGGAAGGTTACCTTATCTATGCAGTTGATTTGTCCACTGAGAGCGTTGGGATAGAGAGTATTTCGGTTGTCGATGAATTCCCAGATGTATTTCCAGATGAGATTCCAGGTTTTCCTCCTATTAGGAAAGTCGAGTTTGGCATAGATTTGATGCCAGACACTTCTCCTATTTCTCGAGCACCGTATCTTCTGGCTCCGTCAGAGATGCGAGAGTTGAAGAATCAGTTATAGGATCTTTTGGACAAGGGGTACATTCTTCCTAGTGTATCTCCTTGGGGAGCTCCTGTTCTTTTTGTGAAGAAGAAGGATTGTAGTAACCCAAAATCTATTTTAAGATAATAATATGTTAAACATGATTAAGGGTTAGTAAATAACCAAATCCATAGTTCAATCGAACTTCAAAATTAAGAATTGGGCTTCCAAAGTTTTGGTCAGTTTGGACAGTCCGAAGAGGACTTCGGACGGTCCGAACTTAGCAGTCTGGGAGCTCCGATCGTGGTCTTGATGACTTTGGGGTTAAGGTAGCTTCGGACGATCCGAACCCTAGATCGGACGGTCCGAACTCCTTCAGCCAACAATTCACGATGACTAAGCCTTGAGTTTTTACAAGTGTCGGACGTAGAGCAGTTCGGACGGTCCGAACCTGAGTTCGGAGGCTCCGAACCCGACGTGTCTTACATGCATGCATTGAGCTGGAACGGACGATTCGAACCCGAGTTCGGAGGATCCGAACTCTGGCAGATTTTGCCTATAAATAGGGCTATTCGGACGAGAAATTAGATATAAATCAAGTATTCCGAGTGTTCAGTTTATAGAAAGCGTTATACAGAGGGCCCTATCGGTAATAGTGAGATTCTGGAATAACAAAGAAGTTGTTATAGTCATCCAGAGTCAGCGACATCAAAGGGATTACTACGGACGAAGGTATGGTCCGAGAATCTATTTAAGTTTTGGGAGTACTTATTAGCTTAGTTAAAGCTTATAGAACTTGTGTAGTGATACGGTGAACTTTTCAATATAGGCTTGGAACCTAGGATCCTACTAGACTTGAACTAGCTAGAGGTACGTACACATTGACTGAGATTGCCAGCGAGTATACATGTTTATATGTTGCATTTATTTTGCATTATTATATGGCATGATATATGATTTACCATTTTCCATATTCATATGTCTTGTGCATATACACGTTGAGCCTATACCTTGATATACCTGATTATAGAGCCGCTCAGCTCTATACTCGATAGTCTATTATTGAGAGTACCGCGACGGCGGGTACATGTATGTTTGACTACTCTGGTGTACTAGACGAGTGTGGTTGCACCCAGAGATTGATCCGCGCGGTGGCAGCACTCATGTGGCGCCGGTACTGAGCATGACTTTTCAGATGACCCTTTACCAGACATCATGTTGCATGCATTATATACATATGTTTACTCATGATTATGTACTGGGCGTTAGCACTCACGTCCTAGTTATTATCTTGGACACCCCATTCCACGGGGCAGGTCGCCTACAGGAGATATTTTATACAGCAGGATTTGATATAGCTGTATAATGTTTATTTTTAAGCTTTTCGATATGGTTGTATCACTACAGTATTAAGCCTAGGCTTGTTTTACTAAGCTGATATGTAAATTATGGATTATGTTTCCGCACGTTTTACTCTGTTAAGCATTTTGCTGTATTAAGTTTAATGCATGCTATTAGTTACAAGTTAGTAGGTGATTCCATGCAGGGTCACTACATTTTTGGTATCAGAGCATGCTTAGATTTTGGGATTAGTACTTGGGATTTAGTCTAGTCTTGAGTAATTATTGCGAATTTGGGATTTCAATGTGCAATTCTTTTTAGGATATGGCCGGGAGAGGTGATGAGAGTCACGGTAGTGTTGGCCAAGAAGGAGGTCATCATCGTCACCATCGTCATCATGATGATCGATATCATCCTCATGAGGGTAGACGTCGCTACTCTATCAATAAGTTCATGCAAGTAGGACCAAAACCCTTGGTGGAAGGCGAGAATCCTGAACAAGCAAGAGGTTGGATGTCCAAACTTGAGAGTGCTTTTCGAGCTTTAGATTGCACTGAAGAGCAGAAACTGAAAGTTTTAGAATTTGTTCTAGAGGATCGAGCACGCTTATGGTGGGATGTCAAGGCTACTCAGGCATGTACGGAGAGAGGACAGGTAACCTGGGGGGATTTCTGTCAGCAGTTTCAAAAACTGTATTTTCCTCCAGCAGTTCGACAGGCACGATCTATGGAGTTGCTTACTCTGAGGCAAGGATCAATGACTATTGATCAATATCAGCAATGATTTCTTGATCTTCTACCTTTCAGTCCTCATATCAATGACAGTGATGCGTCAAAGTATGATGTCTTTCTGCAAGGCTTGAATCAAGATATCTATTCACAAGTTATCGTCTGTGATGATCCGACATGTTATGAGACTTTGGTGAACCGTTGCCGTCAAGTGAAGAACAGCAATAGGCGGGCACTGTTGATGATGCCAGGACAGCCTAGTGGATCTCTTGGGCCTAGGGATTAATCTGTTGTGCAATCTGGACCTATGTCTTCTTCTACTACTTCTACTTCGTCTGTTTCTCATGGTTCACGAGGTACGTTCCATTTTGGGAAGAAGAAGAAGGAGGAGTTTTGCAGTCACTGTGGTGGGAAGCATCCTGCAGCTTCGTGTCGGAAGGCTACTGGTGCTTTTTATATTTGTGGTGAGCAGGGACATCTGAGGAGAGATTGTCCTCAGCGTATGGGTTCTGCTAGTGGATCGGTATCACAGGTGGGATCTCAAGCTTCGACTTTTCCACGTCAGCAACCAGCACCACAGAGTTCTTCTAGTTATCATCCACAGTCACAAGGGCAGGTGTTTTCTCTGTCTCAGGAGCAAGTTACTGAGGGAAGCGATCGCATGATTGCAGGTACCTTTTTGTTATGCGGTATTCCTGCACTTGTTTTAATTGATACTGGAGCATCGCATTCCTTTATTTCTAGTCATTTTTTTAAGAATCATAGATTGCCATACATATTATTAGACCTGGATTTAGTTGTATCTACTCCGCTAGAGCAGGAGGTAGTAACTAAGCGTCTAGTGATGGGTTGCCTTATAGAGTTTGAGGGTCACGTATTGTCTGCTAATCTGATTATTTTAGCGATGGCAGATTTTGATTGTATTTTGGGAATAGATATGCTGACTTTGTATCATGCTACTGTGGATTGTTATCACCGTTTGGTACAGTTTCATCCGGATGAGGGTGATAGCTGGTACTTTTATGGTGAGGGTGCGTGACCTCCGATGCCACTTGTTTTGGCTCTGAAGGCATGTCATGTCTTGGAGTCAGGTGGGGAGAGCTACCTCATTTATGCAGTTGATATGTCCATGAGTAGTATGGGTATTGATCAGCTATCGGTTGTCAGTGAGTTTCCTGATGTATTCCCTGATTAGATTCATGGATTTCCTCCGGTTCGAGAGGTTGAATTTGGCATTGATCTAGTACCAGGAACTACGCGTATATCCCGACCACCTTATCATCTGGCACCGTCAGATATGAGGGAATTGAAACAGCAGTTGCAGGATCTGCTTGATAAGGGATATATTCGTCCGAGTGTTTCTCCGTGGGGAGCACCTGTTTTGTTCGTCAAGAAGAATGATGGATCGATGCGATTATGTATTGATTACAGGCAGCTGAATCTTGTTACCCTCAAGAATAAGTATCCTTTGCCATGAATTGATGATCTGTTCGATCAACTACAGGGTACTTCTGTCTACTCCAAGATAGATCTGAGGTCTGGATACCACCAGATGCGGGTACGAGACTCAGATATTTCTACGACTGCTTTCAGGACCAGATACGGGCATTATGAATTTCTGTTTATGCCATTTGGTTTGACGAATGCACCGACAGTCTTTATGAATTTGATGAATAAGGTATTTCGAGAACTTGTCTATTCTCATGACAAGAATGAGCTTGCATAGCATCTGAGGATTGTGTTGCAGACGTTACGGGATAAGCAGGTGTATGCAAAATTGAGCAAGTATGATCTCAAGTTATGTTGAAGACACATGAGAATAATTATCTAGCTCTACCTTCTGGATCAGGAGGTTATGTTGTCTACACTGATGCCTCTGGTCAGGGACTAGGATGTGTTCTAACACAGCATGGACATGTTTTTGCCTATGCTTCTCGACAGTTGAAGACACATGAGAATAATTATACAGTGCATGATCTCAAGTTAGCCGCCATTGTATTTGCGCTCAAAATCTGGAGGCATTATCTGTTTGGCGATAAATTTGAGATATTCACGGATCATAAGAGTCTGAAGTATTTATTCACTCAGGCGGAGTTTAATATGCGACAGAAACGCTGGATGAATCTCCTAAAGGATTATGATTGTGAAATCAAATATCATCCGGGTTCTGCTAATCTTACTGTTGATGCCTTTAGTCGGCAAGTGAGACTTTCTGCACTTCAGACTAGTTATTTATCTCATATGATTCAAGAGTGCTGTTCATTGAGTTTTACGCTCAAGCACAAGAAAGGGAGAATTTAAATTCGTCTGTATACTATATTATCTGAGCCAGCTTTGTATTCTCGAATCAGAGAAGCTCAGATATCTGATGTTAAGACTCAGTGTTTGGCACATCTAGCCAATGGGTTTAATACATCTGGATTCCATTTTCAGGCAGATGGTTTATTGTGCTTATCAAATCGAGTGGTTGTACCTGATGTTGCGGAGCTCAGGAATGATATTCTTTTTCAAGCTCATAGGAGTCGATTGTCAGTTCATCCTAGAAGCATGAAAATGTATAAGGACTTGCGAACTAGATTCTGGTGGAAAGGGATGAAGCAAATTGTGTATCAATTTGTTTCTTGATGTTTGGTTTGTCAACAGGTCAAAGCTGAACATCGACGACCAGGTGGATTACTGAGGAGTCTTGAGATTCCCGAATGGAAGTGGGAGCACGTGACTGTGAATTTTGCACCCACTTAACTATGACTTCACGTCAATGTGATGCTATCTGGGTCGTTGTTGACCATTTGACAAAATCAGCACACTTTATTTCTTAAAATCGGGAGTATTCTTATGATCGCATGGCACGTTTATAAATCCAAGAGATAGTGCAATTACATGGGATTCCAGTGAGCATAGTTAGTGATAGAGACCCGCGATTTCCCTCACGTTTCTGGGGTAGTTTTCAGCAGGCGTTGGGTACCACTCTGAGTTTGAGCACTGCATATCATCCGGAGACTGATGGGCAGTTAGAGCGGAAGATTCGTACGTTGGAGGATATGATACATTCTTCTGTCATGGATTTTGGTTTGTCTTGGCAGGATCAGTTACCTTTGATTGAATTTTCCTACAATAATAGTTATCATCGTAGTATTGATATGACACCTTTCGAGGCATTGTATGGTCGACGATGTCGTACTCCGCTATTCTGGGATGAAATAGGAGAGCGACAAGTCGAGGGTCCTGAGTTGGTGCAACAGATTGTAGACAAGGTAGATTTGATCAAGCGGAGGATCAAAGTGTAAGAGTGGGTGCCCAGTGAGCCAACTGTGTGGCTATGGGCTTTGATGACTCTTTGTATAAACAATCTTTTGTTTAATATTATTTACACTTTTATGGCAATGACTTTATATTACTTCATATTGTTATATTGTGATATACTATTGTTGTTTTGATAAAGACCTTGAATATACTATAGTGTATGTAAGATGTGGTAGAACATGGAGATGTCTATCATGAAATACATCTTATAGTCACTGTATATTCTAAAAACCGTTCCTAGTCGATTGAGCCGTCCGATAATAAGGATAAGGATCGCTCGAGTTTGAGACTAGCATTTGCGATGCGGAGTACCACGTTTCATTGGTAGGGAACATGGAGATGTTCGAAGCATGCAAATGGATATTCATAGGATGAATAATCGAACTACCCTATCCGGACTTTCCAAGTGGTTATCACTTATCGAGTGGATAAAGTCCGCGGTTTTGGTTGTACACCATTAGTCCTTACGACTTGAAACATCATGGAGACTCTATATGCTAGTGCTGTGCTTTGACTCGTTTACCGACTCTATGGGGGTCATCAGGTGTCGAGATTGGGTACAGTTACGACACATATAGGAGTCAATGCATTGTTGTCAAGGATTCACCACATACTTGCGAGTGTGGATATCCTATGCGATCTGAGGAGATATTAGTGTGACAAATCTCTGGCCAGAGTACTTGATGTGATTTAAGAAATGGTTTCTTAGTAGCACATGCGATGTCACTAATTTGATCTTCAAGATGTATTGCATAGTTATCGAATCTTGAGCGACTCTCGATATACCAATGGTTGTTGATTCGATCGGGATATATGGATGAAGGGACCGTACTGTACGCTAACCAAAATCTACTGGTTCTTGTAGGCACTATCAGTGATACCTAGGGAATCATGGGGCGATGTTGCTAGGCGCTTTACCTTGATTCGTTGGGCAAGTCGGAAAGTGTTGTTCCGAGTCACAAGGAGTTGTGAGCCCACGGCTAGCTGTATCCCTGAACCATTGAGGGTCACACAGTGTAATGGAGTTTTAATCCCCGTTGAGATAGTTAAATTTAAAGAGTTAAATTTAATGAACTAAGGAGTTGGACTTCTTAAATAAGAGTTAGGGAGTAGGATTTCCTAAAATGACATAGGGATGGACATTTTTGGAAACCACTGAATTCGGATTCAGGAAAATTTATTTTGACTTTAAAATGTGCAGAAATGGTTTCTGTGCACATTGGTGAAATTGGTTCATCGATCGGAGTCACGATGAATTTTATATTAATTTCTGAACGTGCGGGCTTTGCTTGTCGGGCCCTAGCTTATGACTAATGGGCCCTAAGGTGTTAGTGGCCTGCATTATAAATAAGTTATTGCAGTACAGAAATTACACACAACAGGTCATTATTGAGAGACAGGATTTTCGAAAATAAACCCTAGCCTCCTCTCAAGTTTTCGGCCGCCCCCCTTTAACTCTGTCAGAGAAAATTCCGGTCTGTGATTTTTGAATTGCAGTCAGGAATAACGAATCAGATTCGTTTAATCTCTTCGCAGAAAAACTTCTGATAGATTTTCTAGTGCAATCTATCAGAGGGATTTAAACCCCATTCGTGGACCTGATTGAAGGAGTTCATCAGTTCCTGGGAGATACAAGAAGCGCAGAGAAATCTGTGTGGTGTCCATTAATCTCGATTCGAGATTGAAGGTAAAATTTAATTAATTGTTATTTGAATTTTACACACACAATAATTTAATCGTTGAATGATTGATACCCACACCATGGAATTGTTCCATGATAAAAATTTTAAACTTTCGCTGCACCGGGTATCAATTGTGATTGATCTGACCGCCAGTTATCCAACACAAAGCTGCTCAAGATCGGCAATCCAGTTATGCCAATATTCACCGCAGGCCACTTCAGTTTGAGCCTGGTGAATATGTTTTTCTGCGAGTATCACCTTTCAGGAAGGTGATGAGATTCGTTTTGAAAGGCAAGTTGTCACCTCGTTACATTGGACCTTTCAAGATACTGGAGAAGATCGGAGATGTTGATTATAGTTTGGCGTTACCGCCATATCTTTCCAGTATACATGATGTTTTCCATGTGTTGTTACTTCAACAGTACATAGCTGATGAATCACATGTGATTCAGCCTACTGATGTTCAGCTAGAGCCAGATCTGTCTTATGTTGAACGACCACTCTGTATCCTAGACAGGAAGGAGAAAGTTCTTCGGAACAAGACTATACCACTCGTGATGGTACAGTGGCAACGCCGAGGAGTTGAGGAAGCAACTTGGGAAACCGAGAGCCGTATGCGAGCAAAATATCCTGAGTTGTTTTCTTTGTACTTTTGATTACCATGTAAAGATGTAATTACAGTTGTTGTAATAAAACATGGTTTGATGTTTCATATTGTTATCTTGAATTGTCTTTAGATTTTATTTCGCGGACGAAATATCTAAAGGTGGGGAGAATGTAGTAACCCAGAATCCATTTTAAGTTAATTATATGTTAAACATGATTAAGGGTTAGTAAATAACCAAATCCAGAGTTCAATCGGACTTCAGAATTAAGAATTGGACTTTCAAAGTTTTGGTCAGTTCGGACGGTCCGAAGAGGACTTTGGACGGTCCGAACTAAGCAGTCCGGGAGCTCCGATCGTGGTCTTGATGACTTCGGGGTTAAGGCAGCTTCAGACGATCCGAACCCTAGATCGGACGGTCCAAAATCCTTCAGCCAACAATGCACGATGACTAAGCCTTGAGATTTGACAAGTGTCGGACGTAGAGCAGTTCGGACGGTCCGAACCCGAAGTGTCTTGCATGCATGCATTGAGCTGGAACGGACGATCCGAACCCGAGTTCGGAGGATCCGAACTCTGGCAGATTTTTCCTATAAATAGGGCCATTCGGACAAGAAATTAGATATAAATCAAGTATTCCGAGTGTTCAGTTTATAGTAAGAGTTATATAGAGGGCCCTATCGGTAATAGTGAGATTCTGGAATAACAAAGAAGTTGTTATAGTCATCCAGAGTCAGCGACATCAAAGGGCTTACTACGGATGAATGTATGGTCCGGGAATCTATTTAAGTTTTGGGAGTACTTATTAGCTTAGTTAAGGCTTATAGAACTTGTGTAGTGATACGGTGAACTTTTCAATATAGGCTTGGAACTTAGGATCCTACTGGACTTGAACTAGCTAGAGGTACGTACACATTGACTGAGATTGCCAGCGAGTATACATGTTTATATGTTGCATTTATTTGGCATTATTATATGGCATGATATATGATTTACCGTTTTCCATATTTATATGTCATGTGCATATACACGTTGAGCATATAACTTGATATACCTAATTATAGAGCCGCTCAGCTCTATACTCGATAGTTTGTCACTGAGAGTACCGCGACGGTAGGGACATGTATGTCTGACTACTCTGGTGTACTAGACGAGTGTGGTTGCACCCAGAGGTTAATCCGCGCGGTGGCAGCACTGATGTGGCACCGGTACTGAGCATGACTTTTCAGATTCCCCTTTACTAGTCATCATGTTTCATGCATTATATACATATGTTTACTCATGTTTATGTATTGAGCGTTAGAGCTCACGTCCTAGTTATTATCTTGGACACCCCATTCCACAGGGCAGGTCGCAGGATGGACGGAGCTGGTAGTTCGAGGCAGGACTAGGGAGCAGGAGCCTACAGGGGATATTTTATACAGCAGGATTTGATATAGCTGTATAATGTTTATTTTTAAGCTTTTCGATATGGTTGTATCACTAAAGTATTAAGCCTAGGCTTGTTTTACTAAGCTGATATGTAAATTATGGATTATGTTTCCGTACATTCTACTCTGTTAAGAATTTTGCTGTATTAAGTTTAATGCATGCTATTAGTTGCCAGTTAGTAGATGATTCCATACAGGGTCACTACAAGGATGGGTCTATGCGGTTGTGCATTGACTATCGATAGCTGAATCGGGTTACTGTGAAGAACAAGTATCCTTTGCCTCATATTGACGACTTGTTCGATCAGTTGCAGGGTACTTCAATTTACTCCAAGATTGACTTGAGATCTGGGTATCATCAGATGAGAGTTCGAGATCAGGACGTAGCCAAGACTGCATTCCGTACTCGCTATGGGTATTACGAGTTTCTAGTGATGCCGTTTGGTTTGAAAAATGCACCGGCTATATTTATGGATCTGATGAACTGTGTCTTCAGGGAGTATTTGGACAAGTTTTTCGTGGTATTTATTGACGACATTCTAGTTTATTTGCGTAATGCAGACGAGCATGTTTCTCACTTGCGGTTGGTACTGCAGACTCTTCGGAATGAGCAGTTGTACGCCAAACTGAGTAAGTGTGAGTTCTGGATGGATCGAGTGGTATTTCTTGGCCATATCATATCCAGGGAGGGGATTTCTGTTGATCCGAGCAAGATAGAGGTTGTGCTTAATTGGTCGCGTCCGAAGATAGTTGCTGAGATCCGTAGTTTTCTGTGTTTAGCATGATATTATCGTCGCTTCATTCTGAACTTTTCACAGCTAGCCCGACCGTTGACGCAGCTTACCCGCAAAGGTGTTGATTTTTAGTGGTCCTCAGAGTGTGAGGAGAATTTTTGTGAGCTTCGACGACGGTTGACTTCTGCGCCAGTGTTGGCATTACCGTCAGGATCTGGAGGGTATGTAGTGTACACAGATGCTTCTCTTCAGGGGTTAGGTTGTGTCCTGACTCAGAATGGGCATGTGATCACATACGCTTCTAGACAATTGAAGTTGCACGAAGACAATTATCCAGTTCATGATTTGGAGTTGGCAGCCATTGTATTCGCTTTGAAGATCTGGCGTCATTATCTGTATAGTAATAAATTTGAGATCTTCATCGACCACAAGTGTCTTAAGTATTTGTTCACTCAAGCGGAGTTGAACATGACGCAGAGGCGTTGAATGGACTTGCTTAAAGATTATGATTGCGAGATTAAGTACCATTCGGGAGCTACTAATCTCACTGCTGATGCTTTGAGTTGCAAGGTGCGACTATCCACACTTCAGACTTGTTCGATGTCTAGTGCGATCGGGGAGTGTTGTTCTTCAGGATATACCTTCGAGCACAAGAAAGGTATGCAGAGTATCCAGATGTTTGCGATATTATCTGAGCCAGCTTTGTATTCGCGGATTCGGGATGCTCAGATGTTTGACTCAAAGACCCAGCGTTTGGCTCGTCTAGCCAACGAGGGTAGCATGTCGGGATTTCACTATCAGCCAGATGATTTTCTGTGTTTGTATGGTAGGCTTGTGATTCCGGAGAATGAAGAGTTGAGAGAGGAGATCTTGTCTCAGGCACATCGCACTAAATTTAGTATTCATCCGGGGAGCAACAAGATGTACAAGGATCTGCGTACTCGGTTTTGGTGGAAAGGGATGAAACACAGTGTGTATCAGTATGTTTCGAGATGTTTGGTATGTCAGCAAGTCAAGGCAGAGCACCGGAGACCTGGAGGTTTGCTTCACAGTCTGCCTATTCCTGAGTGGAAATATAAGTTTATCACGATGGACTTTGTGACCCATTTGCCTGTATCTTCGAGGAATTGTTCCGCTATCTGGGTTGTGGTAGACCTACTCACCGAGTCAGCTCATTTCATTTCCTTTAGCCTAGAGTAAAATATGGATCGTATGGCTCGGTTGTACATTCAGGAGATCGTTCGACTTCATGGAGTGCCTGTGAGCATTGTCAGCGATCAAGACCCCAGGTTTACTTCTAGGTTCTAGGGGAGTGTTCAGCGTGCGATGGGCACTACTCTCAGTTTGAGTACTTTCTATCATCCGGAAACAGATGGTCAGTCAGAGCGCACTATCCATACTTTGGAGGATATGCTTTGAGCGTGCATTATGGATTTTGGTTCAGCCTGGCAAGATCATTTGCCATTGATTGAGTTTGCGTACAACAACAGCTATCAACGTAGCATTGGGGTGGCACCTTTTGAGGTGTTGTATGGACGGCATTGTTGTACTACACTATTTTGGGAAGAAGTAGGGGAGAGACAGGCTGAGGGACCGGAGTTAATCCAGCAGGCAGCAGATATTGTTTATCAGATCAAGAAACGGATTAATACTGCACAGGATCTTCAGGCCAGCTATGCTAATACCAAGCGTAGACCTCTGCAGTTTGATGTTGGGGAGAAAGTGTTTCTGAAAGTTTCACCTTTCTGCATGATTCTCATATTTGTCCTCAAGGGCAAATTGTCTCCCAGATTTATCGGTACGTTTGAGATCTTGGAGAGCATTGGCGATTTGGCTTATCGGCTAGCTTTTCCACCGTATTTGTCTACTATTCACGACGTGTTCCACGTATATCTGTTGCGACGGTATATGGCAGATCAGTCTCACATTCTACAACCGCCTGAGGTCCAGGTAGATACTGATTTGACCTATGTAGAGAGACCTATTCGTATCCTGGATCATAAGGATAAGATCTTGCGGAATAAAGTTATTCCTCTTGTTTTAGTTCAGTGGCAGTGCCGAGGCACTGAAGAAGCCACTTGGGAACTTGAGAGCAGGATGCGTTCAGACCATCTGAGTTATTTTGATTTTATTGTCGTGTTTTATTCAGTTGTGAACTCTGTAATCGTTTAAATTGAATAAATAATGTTTATGCATGTTGTTTTACATTCAGTACTTAAGATCTGAGTTCGAGAACAAAATATCTTAAGTGGGGGAGAATGTAGTAGCCCGTACCCAGAATTAGTGAGTAATTGTTAATTAATCCAACAAGTCATGTTAGTTTAGATTAAACATGATTAAGGAGACTTCTAATGGATTAGAGGAGTCCGGATATGGACCCAGAATGATCAGAAATGGTCCGGAGGGTCAGGTGGAACGGACGCAACGTCCTAAGATCGGACGCAACGTTCGTGCCAACAAGAATGCGTCACTGCTTACGCACATGATGTGACCTTCGGACGCAATGATGGCGAACTGTAGTGACCCAACCCGGATCCACTACCTAATCAGAGTTATAGTAAAAGCGCACGCAATAAAAGCTTAAAGCGTAAAGTACGGATAATTAAAATACAACAAATCCAATCGGTAGAATACAACCGACGCTACCACAAGTGTATAAATACTGTTATACAACCAAATCGAAGGTTCAGGGTAAGTAAATCCCTACCCTCTACAACCTCGCACTCCCCAAAGCTCAATCCTGCTGAGAGGCGCCTGGACCGTCCAGCCTCAAACCTGCCCTGCCAAAAGGTACACAATACCCAAACACAGGGGCGTGAGCTAGAACGCTCAATACGAAGCAATGATATAAATAAAAATATGTGCACACAGATGATTTAAAACTCAAGTGAAAATACTTGCTCATGGCGCCGAGAATATACAGTACCGGTAGAGAGCTACTCCGTGGGGTACTCGTATATTCCATATCAGGGCTGAGCCAACCCCATCCTGACCCGAATCCAAAACAGGATACAAGTCCCATATGGAAACTGTCATACCTAACTCGAGTCCAAAATGAGATCATCGTTCCCTATGGAGACTGTCAATGACTCACATCTCTCCGGATGCAGTCACACGTAAAATCATGTATGTGCTAAGACGGTAAAACATGCTAAAACATGATACAACATATAGCACATACTCATGCAACATATAAGCAAATATATCATATCGGCTATCTCGGTCAGTACTTACGTACCTCTAACACTGCTGGTCAAACCTAGCTCCACTGACCTAGACTTCAAGCCTACAAATCCAGTCTACTGCTACTACAATGCAAATATCCATGCATCAACAATAAAGCTCTAAAAGCCTTAATTAAGCTAAAGCATACTCCTAAATATTTTTAGGATGCCAAAGCTATACCTGCGTCCGTCGTTAGCCCTTTGCTGTCGATAGCCTCAAAACTAGGCCATAGCTCCGCGACGACGTCTAGATCACTAAGCCACATCCGGATTCCCGTAGGACGCCTAGATCTCCCTAGATCTGAGTTAGAAGGCTTAGGAATCAGAGAGAAGAGAGGAAATTGGTGCGAGAAAATGAATTCTCGGACCCTCTATTTATAGGCAACGTTCGGAGCCTCCGAACCTGGTTCGGATCGTCTGAACTCGATCGGAACCTCCGATCGCACCTTCGGAGCTTCCGATTGTTAGAAAACTGGCGTTCAGATCAATCACGATTGATACCCGATGCAGCGAAAGTTTAAAAATTTTATTATGGAACAATTCCATAGTGTGGGTATCAACCGTTCAACGATTAAATTATAAGTGTGTGTAAAATTTAAATAACAATTATTAAATTTTACCTTCAATCTCGAATCGAGATTATTGGACTCCAACAGATTTCTCTGCTCTTGTTGTCTCTCCCTGGAACCGATGAACTCCTTCAATCAGGTCCACGAATGGAGGTTTAATCCCTCTGATAGATTGCACTAGAAAATCTATCAGAAGTTTTCTGCGAAGAGAATAACGAATTTGATTCGCTTATTCCAGACTGCAATTCAAAATCACAGACCGGAATTTCTCTGACAGAGAGAGGGAGGGGTCGGCCACTTTGAGAGAGAGGAGGCTAGGGTTTCGAAATTTTGCTCTCAAAATTATGACCAGTTGTGTGTAATTTCTGTACTGCAATAACTTATTTATAATGCAGGCCACTAACAGCTTAGGGCCCATTAGTCATAAGTTGAGGCCCGACAAGCAAAGCCCGCACGTTCAGAAATTAATATAAAATTCATCGTGACTCCGATTGATGAACCGATTTCACCAATGTGCACAGAAACCATTTCTGCACATTTTAAAGTCAAGATAAATTTTCCTGAATCCGAATTCAGTGGTTTCCAAAAATGTCCATCCCTATGTCATTTTAGGAAATCCTACTCCCTTACTCTTATTTAAGAAGTCCAACTTCTTTATTCATTAAATTTAACTCTTTAAATTTAACTATCTCAACGGGGATTAAAACTCCATTACACTGTGTGACCCTCAATGGTTCAGGGATACAGCTAGCTGTGGGCTCACAACTCCTTGTGACTCGGAACAACACTTTCCGACTTGCCCAACGAATCATGGTAAAGCGCCTAGCAACATCGCCCCATGATTCCCTAGGTATCACTGATAGTGCCTACAAGAACCAGTAGATTTTGGTTAGCGTACAGTACGGTCCCTTCATCCATATATCCCGATCGAATCAACAACCATTGGTATATCGAGAGTCGCTCAAGATTCGATAACTATGCAATACATCTTGAAGATCAAATTAGTGACATCGCATGTGCTACTAAGAAACCATTTCTTAAATCACATCAAGTACTCTGGCCAGAGATTCGTCACACTAATATCTCCTCAGATCGCATAGGATATCCACACTCGCAAGTATGTGGTGAATCCTTGACAACAATGCATCGACTCCTATATGTGTTGTAACTGTACCCAATCCCGACACCTGATGACCCCCATAGAGTCGGTAAACGAGTCAAAGCACAGTACTAGCATATAGAGTCTCCATGATGTTTCAAGTAGTAAGGACTAATGGTGTACAACCAAAAACGCGGACTTTATCCACTCGATAAGTGATAACCACTTGGAAAGTCCGGATAGGGTAGTTCGATTATTCATCCTATGAATATCCATTTGCATGCTTCGAACATCTCCATGTTCCCTACCAATGAAACGTGGTACTCCGCATCGCAAATGCTAGTCTCAAACTCGAGCGATCCTTATCCTTATTCTCGGACGGCTCAATCGACTAGGAACAGTTTAGAATATACAGTGACTATAAGATGTATTTCATGATAGACATCCCCATGTTCTACCACATCTTACATACACTATAGTATATTCAAGGTCTTTATCAAAACAACAATAGTATATCATAATATAACAATATGAAGAAAGATACAGTCATTGCCATTAAAAAATGTAAATTATATTAAACAAAAGATTGTTTATACAAAGAGTCATCAAAGCCCATAGCCACAAGTTGGCTCACTGGGCACCCACTCTTTCAATCTCCCACTTGCCCTATAGCCAACTAGTCATACTACGTAGACCCATTGCTTCGCGATGTTTGTCAAACAATGGTCCTGGCAAGGGCTTAGTAAGCGGATCAGCGATATTGTCTGCAGAGGCCACTCGTTCGACAGTGATGTCTCCTCTTTCCACAATCTCCCGGATGATGTGGTATTTCCTCAGTACGTGTTTGGATCTTTGATGAGACCTTGGTTCCTTTGCTTGAGCAACGGCACCCGTGTTGTCACAGTACACCGGGACTGGACCAACAAATTCAGGAATGACGCCCAACTCTTGGACGAACTTCCTCATCCAAACGGCCTCTTTAGCAGCAGCTGATGCTGCAATGTATTCAGCCTCAGTGGTGGAATCCGCTGTGGTGTCCTGCTTGGAACTCTTCCAAGAGACAGCATCGCCATTGAGCATGAACACAAATCCAGAGGTTGACTTCGAGTCATCCACGTCACTTTGGAAGCTAGAGTCGGTATAGCCTTCCAATTTCAGATCTCGTCCTCCATATACCATGAACATATTCTTAGTCCTTCGCAAGTACTTAAGAATGTCCTTCACGGCTTTCCAATGCATTTGACCAGGATTAGCTTGATATCTGCTCGTGACACTCAGAGCAAATGCTACATCCGGTCTGGTAGATATCATCACATACATGATACTACCTATAGCTGACGCATATGGTACATGTGTCATATTCTCTATCTCTGCATCAGTCTTGGGACACATAGACTTGGATAAAGAAACTCCATGACACATGGGTAGATGTCCTCTCTTGGACCCATCCATTGAAAACCGTTTCAATATGGTGTCGATGTAGGTTGATTGAGTGAGTCCTATCATTCTCTTAGATCTATCTCTATAGATCTGTATCCCAAGAATGTAGGATGCCTCACCCAAATCCTTCATCGAGAATCTACCTGATAACCATATCTTTGTTGACTGCAACATCCCTACATCATTCCCAATGAGTAGGATGTCATCAACATAAAGTACTAAGAATGTCACAGCATCCTTAACTACTTTCTTGTACACGCACGGTTCCTCCGGGTTCTTGATGAAACCAAAATCTTTTATTGTTTCATCAAATTTCTGGTTCCAACTTCTTGATGCTTGTTTTAGACCATAAATTGATCTCTGAAGCTTGCATACCTTATGCTCGCTTCCCATGGATGTGAACCCCTCAGGCTGCTTCATATAGATTTCTTCCTTAATGTCTCCATTAAGAAAGGCAGTCTTCACATCCATTTGCCATATCTCATAGTCATACCATGCAGCTATGGCAATAAGGATTCTTATGGACTTGAACATTGCAACTGGTGAAAAGGTTTCATCATAGTCAACTCCTTGCCTTTGAGTATAACCTTTTGCCACCAATCGTGTCTTGTAGGTCAATACCTTACCATCAGGCCCAAGCTTTCTTTTGTAGATCCATTTACACCCTATTGGAACAATTCCATCAGGAGGATCTACTAAAGACCAAACTTGGTTTGTATGCATCGAATCCAATTCAGATTGCATAGCTTCAAGCCATAAATTTGAATCCGCATCAGAAATTGCTTCCTTGAAGTTTCTTGGATCACATCCAATGTCGGGTTCATCTTGATCCCCTTCAAGAAGAAGACCATATCGAACAGGAGGTCTAGAAGTCCTCTCGGATCTTCTAGGTTCAGGCGTGTCCGGTAATGGTTCCTGAGGCGTAGGATCGTTATTTTGTATTTCGGGTTCTTCTCGAACTTCTTCGAGTTCCATCATCTCGCCTTTCTTATCCAATAAGAACTCCTTCTCCAAGAAGGTGGCATTCCTAGAAACAAACACCTTTGTTTCAGCAGGATAATAGAAATAATATCCGATTGAATTCTTCGGATACCCTACAAAATAACATAAGCTGGATCGACTATCCAACTTATCTCCCACTGTCCGCTTCACGTAAGCAGGACATCCCCAAATCCTCAAGTACGAATACTTAGGAGCTTTGCCATTCCATAACTCGTATGGTGTTTTGTCCACTGCTTTAGTGTGGACGTTGTTCAACAACAATACCGCCGTTTCAAGCGCATAGCCCCAAAACGAAGGTGGAAGCTCAGTGAAGCTCATCATGGATCGAACCATGTCCAACAAAGTTCGATTACGACGCTCCGATACACCATTCAGCTGTGGTGTCATAGGAGGAGTCCACTGAGAGAGAATCCCATTCTCTTTCAGATAGTCCAAAAACTCGGTACTCAAGTATTCTCCACCTCGATCCGATCGAAGTGCTTTAATACTTTTACCTAGCTTGTTTTCTACTTCAGCCTTGAATTCTTTGAACTTTTCAAATGCTTCAGACTTATATTTCATCAAATATAAATACCCATACCTTGAATAATCATCAGTAAAGGTAATGAAGTAGGTGTGGCCATGTTGAGTCCCAACTCTAAATGGACCACAAACATCTGTATGGATCAAATCCAACAGATTTTGACTACGCTCAGGTTTCCCCTTAAAAGGAGATTTAGTCATTTTCCCTTTTAGGCAGGATTCACAAGTAGGTAGAGAGTTAATATCAGACATATCAAGCATGCCCTCTCCCACTAGCTTGTTCATCCTCCTTGAGGAAATATGACCTAGTCTAGCGTGTCAAAGGTTTGCCGGGTTTTGACTATCGATTTTCCTTTTGTTTGTTGTCGCCGGTTTATCAATATAATTTATTGGAACGTCTTTTAGTTTTAAGTTGTATAGATCGTTTTCAAGTTGTCCATTTCCAATCAAACATTCATTCTTGTAAATATTGCAAATCCCATTCACAAAATTGCAAGAATAACCATCTCTATCTAGCATAGAAACAGAAATAATGTTTTTAATTAAATCCGAAACAAATAAAACATCTCTTAAAAATAACTTAAAACCGTTCTGCAAAATTAAACAAACATCTCCAATGGCTGTAGCTTCAACTCTGGAACCATTCCCGAGCCTCAGCTGGGTCTCACCCATTCTAAGCCTGCGACTTCTTGTCATCACCTGCAAATCATTGCAAATGTGAGATCCACATCCGGTATCCAATACCCAAGAAGTAGTATTAAGTGAAATGTTTATTTCAATATAGAACATACCCTTTGCAGTTCCCAACTGCTCTAGATATTCCTTGCAGTTGCGCTTCCAATGACCGGGCTTCTTGCAGTAATGGCAAACATCCTTGGATTTTCCATTGTTTGAAGCCTTTGTCTTGTGCTTCTTCTCGGGTTCGACTTTCTTGGGTGGGGCAGAACGTTTCTTACCCTTCGTACTTGGCCCCTTCTTAGCAGAAGATGAGGAGCCCACCAAGAAAGCTGGTTTATCCTTCTTTAGTGTGGATTCATATGTCACAAGCATATTGACCATCTCTTCAAGGGTGGCCTCTATCTTGTTCATATTAAAATTTACCTCAAATCCGTCAAACGAAGAAGGAAGAGACAGAAGCAGTAAATCCACGTTGAGTTCATGCTCCAACACCAAATCAAGGGTCGCTAACTTTTGTATGAGCCAAATCACTCGTACCCCATGATCACGGACCGAAGTCCCTTCACGCATGCGACACGTCATCAGCTCCTTAACAGTAGCGAACCTTTCAGCCCTCGATTGAGCCCCAAAAAGTTCCTTGAGTTGAGCGTGAATGTCAGCAGCATTCACGGTGTCCTCAAATCGCCTCTGGAGTTCATCAGACATCGAGGCTTGCATATAGCATTTGGTCTTGATGTCATGGTCCCACCATGCATCAAGTTTGGCCAATTCCTCCGGACTTACGTCAGCTGGTGCTTCCTTCGGAGGTGATTTCTCTAACACGTAGAGCATCTTCTCCGAAGTCAAGACAATCTTCAACTTCCGGAACCATTCCGTATAGTTTGCGCCAGTCAACTTGTTTTGTTCGAGGATCGAGAATAATGGATTACGCGAATTCATTGTATGAAATACTGAAAAGAAAAACAGACATATATCAATGATTGTTTAAGCAATTTACTAAGACATAAAATAGGCGAATTTAATTTTATGAATCTCACTCCCACTATTTTAACGATTTCACTACCCTCTAGTGAAAACGGGAAACTTTTTCCTTAGTGAGAACATGGAGTCCAATTGACAAACTTATGGTCCCGAATAATATCAGCCAACCATAATTCTCAAAAGGTAGAGCCCAATTGCTTCCAAAGCAACCCCCATGTGTTTACCTCATGTCCAATAAGGGCCCAATAATATGACGCCGTTTAAAGTGACATGTCAAGATGACCCATCAATATTAAGTTGTGATGGACGGTCGCCATGTGGATCCCCCAATAATATGAGCCGATCCCATGGGAGTTCCACCCAACTTACAACATTTGTCGATCCAATGTACAGCTTTCCGACGAACGGGCCCCCCCAATAATATGAGCCGGACCGTATCCGCGGGTAGCATCTCATACATTAACCGTTGATGGAAGGTAGGAATATTTAAACAAATTTAAATTTCCTTTATTTATCTTGATATCAATTTTAAATCATATTTAAAATGAGGGATTTTTAATTATAAAAATTTGTCTCATCAATTTCAAATTATTGCATGCTTGCCGGATTCACGCAATTATGTCTAAAACATGCATACAATCATAATATCATATATTATATAGGATGATCGATTCCATTTCTAATTGACCCGTGATTGCCAATCACGAGTCTTAGTCCAATCCTAGGTAATATGCAGTATGCAATGCAATCCTATTACATGTGCTTCCAATTTACATTTCTTCTGTCTTTATTGTCTGCTGGGCCCACCATCTTCAAATCTTGATCTCCCACTAAATCTAATGTATTTACAATAAATAACAATGACAAGTAGGGGATATATTTTTATTTTTTTTTTTTTTTTAGGGGGTGGGAACGGGCCATAAACCAAGCCCACTTTTATTACATATGACATTCATACTGGGCCATAAACCAGGCTCATTAATAAAACCAACAACAATAAAAACAAATGTAAATTCCTAACATACACCTACAAAATTGGTCATGGCAATCGATCATCCTTATCCAATAACTTTTAATTCAAAATTAATTTATTGGATAACATGCAGTGGCAATTCAAATTTAAACAGGATAAAATCATATTTTATATATAAAATCTCATTTTACATATAAAATCATATTTTATCTCTTTATCAAATAAAATCATATTTTATCTACAAAATCCAATTTTATGGATAAAATCATATTTTACTCAATATATTCATAAGATCAAATCTTATCATCAATTGTACCAAAAATAATTGATTTCAAAATTCAATTTAAGGATAAAATATTAAAATTTTTCAAAAATTCAAATTTATCCAAAAATCAATTTTAAAGTTTACGGACTCGAACAATTCGATCCGAAATCTCGTGAACCAATCAAAAACAATTTTTGACCGGACCAAAAATAAAATTTTAACACATTAAAATTAATTTTAAATAAAAATTTAATTTTTTTTTCCCGCGGGCCGCCCGGGACACTCCCGGGCCGGCCCGCACCCATGGGCGCGGGCCGGGGCAGCCCGGCTGCCCCTTTAGGGCAGCAACAGTTGCTGCCCTGGCGGCGCCTGGCGCCGCTCCTGGGCGGCGCCGTGCGCCGCCCTGGGCGGTGCCGAGCGTCGCCCATGGGCGGCGCCGTGCGCCGCCCTGGGCAGCGCCCAGCGCTGCCCTGCGCTGGGCAGCGCCGAGCGCTGCCCTGGCGGCGCTGAGCGCCGCCCCTGGGCGACGCCGTGCGTCGCCGTGGGCGGCACCGTGCGCCCCCTTTGGGCGGCGCCGTGCGCCGCCCGGGGCAGCAACAATTGCTGCCCCACCGGGCAGTGATCCAATCGCTGCCCGGGTTTTGCCCCGAAAAAATTTTTTTTTTTTTTATTTAAAAATATTTATTTTGTTTCAAAAACCGAGACTCAAAAATTTTTGTACAATCGATTAATTTAATCGTTTGATCTGAGCAACCTGGCTCTGATACCACTGTTAGAAAACTGGCGTTCAGATCAATCACGATTGATACCCGGTGCAGCGGAAGTTTAAAAATTTTATTATGGAACAATTCCATAGTGTGGGTATCAACCGTTCAACGATTAAATTATAAGTGTGTGTAAAATTTAAATAACAATTATTAAATTTTACCTTCAATCTCGAATCGAGATTATTGGACTCCAACAGATTTCTCTGCTCTTGTTGTCTCTCCCTGGAACCGATGAACTCCTTCAATCAGGTCCACGAATGGAGGTTTAATCCCTCTGATAGATTGCACTAGAAAATCTATCATAAGTTTTCTGCGAAGAGAATAACGAATTTGATTCGCTTATTCCAGACTGCAATTCAAAATCACAGACCGGAATTTCTCTGACAGAGAGAGGGAGGGGTCGGCCACTTTGAGAGAGAGGAGGCTAGGGTTTCGAAATTTTGCTCTCAAAATTATGACCAGTTGTGTGTAATTTCTGTACTGCAATAACTTATTTATAATGCAGGCCACTAACAGCTTAGGGCCCATTAGTCATAAGTTGAGGCCCGACAAGAAAAGCCCGCACATTCAGAAATTAATATAAAATTCATCGTGACTCCGATTGATGAACCGATTTCACCAATGTGCACAGAAACCATTTCTGCACATTTTAAAGTCAAGATAAATTTTCCTGAATCCGAATTCAGTGGTTTCCAAAAATGTCCATCCCTATGTCATTTTAGGAAATCCTACTCCCTTACTCTTATTTAAGAAGTCCAACTTCTTTATTCATTAAATTTAACTCTTTAAATTTAACTATCTCAACGGGGATTAAAACTCCATTACACTGTGTGACCCTCAATGGTTCAGGGATACAGCTAGCTGTGGGCTCACAACTCCTTGTGACTCGGAACAACACTTTCCGACTTGCCAACGAATCATGGTAAAGCGCCTAGCAACATCGCCCCATGATTCCCTAGGTATCACTGATAGTGCCTACAAGAACCAGTAGATTTTGGTTAGCGTACAGTACGGTCCCTTCATCCATATATCCCGATCGAATCAACAACCATTGGTATATCGAGAGTCGCTCAAGATTCGATAACTATGCAATACATCTTGAAGATCAAATTAGTGACATCGCATGTGCTACTAAGAAACCATTTCTTAAATCACATCAAGTACTCTGGCCAGAGATTCGTCACACTAATATCTCCTCAGATCGCATAGGATATCCACACTCGCAAGTATGTGGTGAATCCTTGACAACAATGCATCGACTCCTATATGTGTTGTAACTGTACCCAATCCCGACACCTGATGACCCCCATAGAGTCGGTAAACGAGTCAAAGCACAGTACTAGCATATAGAGTCTCCATGATGTTTCAAGTAGTAAGGACTAATGGTGTACAACCAAAAACGCGGACTTTATCCACTCGATAAGTGATAACCACTTGGAAAGTCCGGATAGGGTAGTTCGATTATTCATCCTATGAATATCCATTTGCATGCTTCGAACATCTCCATGTTCCCTACCAATGAAACGTGGTACTCCGCATCGCAAATGCTAGTCTCAAACTCGAGCGATCCTTATCCTTATTCTCGGACGGCTCAATCGACTAGGAACAGTTTAGAATATACAGTGACTATAAGATGTATTTCATGATAGACATCCCCATGTTCTACCACATCTTACATACACTATAGTATATTCAAGGTCTTTATCAAAACAACAATAGTATATCATAATATAACAATATGAAGAAAGATAAAGTCATTGCCATTAAAAAATGTAAATTATATTAAACAAAAGATTGTTTATACAAAGAGTCATCAAAGCCCATAGCCACAAGTTGGCTCACTGGGCACCCACTCTTTCACCGATCGCTCAATATTACATCAGCCATGATGTCACCTTGTTGACGTAAGAGATGACGTGCACCCTGGTCCAGATCGGAGCTTCCGATCTCGCCGACGGAGCGTCCAATCTCGATCGGAGCCTCCGATCCTGGCACAGAGCTTCCGATCCACTTCGGATCGTCCGAACTCCTCATCGGACTGTCCGATCCTGCTGAACCAATTCAACTAATTCGAGTGCTCTGAATCCATTTCTGAAGTCCGTTATCCCAACAGGAACTTACCTAATCATGTTTTACTTAATCTAAACATGATCACATGATTAATTACTCATTAATCACTAATTAGAAATGTGGGTTACTACATTCTCCCCCACGTAAGAAATTTCGTCCTCGAAATTTAAGTCTTAGAGGAAAACATAAATAGCCAACCAAATGTTCTTTATTACAACTGAACAAGTATAAACTCGATACATAGAAGTACAAAATCTCAAAATAACTCGGGGTGCTCGGCTAACATCCGGCTCTCCAACTCGCAAGTAGCTTCCTCTGTACCTCTGCGCTGCCACTGTACCATAACCAATGGTATGCGCTTGTTACGAAGTACCTTGTCCTTCCTGTCAAGAATCCATAGGGGTTTCTCCACATACGATAGATCTCGATCTACCTTTACCTCGGTCAGATGCAAAATATGCGACTCGTCCCCCACATACTGTCTCAACAAGGACACGTGAAACACATCGTGGATCTCCGAAAGATAGGGTGGTAAGGCCAGACGATAAGCAACATCCCCAACCTTCTCGAGAATCTCAAAAGGACCAATAAATCTAGGTGTCAGTTTACCCTTGCGACCAAACCTCATCACCTTCCGGAAAGGTGACACACGCAAGAAAACATACTCCCCTACCTCAAAATGGAGTGGCCTGCGGTGGGTGTTCGCGTAGCTTGCCTGTCGATCCTGGGCTGCCTTAATCCTGTGTCAAATCAACTCTACTGCATCAATCATCTACTGAATCATCTGAGGACCCTCAACCTGACGCTCGCCAACCTCGTCCCAAAACAAAGGTGTACGACAACGGCGTCCATAAAGAGCCTCAAATGGTGCCATGCCAATGCTGCGATGAAAACTATTGTTGTAGGCGAACTCCACCAAGGGTAAATGATCATGCCACGCTGGACCAAAATCCATCAATGCCGCGCGAAGCATATCCTCTAAAGTGCGAATAGTACGCTCCGACTGTCCGTCTGTCTCTGGATGATAAGCCGTACTCAAGCTCAAAGTAGTACCAAGGGCTCGCTGGAAACTACCCCAAAACCTCGAAGTGAATCTTGGATCTCTATCGCTGACAATGCTCAACGGAATCCCATGCAATCGAACAATCTCCCGCACATACAATTGCGCCATCCTATCAAAGGTGTAATCGCGGTTATAGGGAAGAAAATGCGCTGACTTCGACAACCGATCCACGACAACCCAAATAGCATCACAATTCCTGGAAGACATAGGCAAGTGGGTGACAAAGTCCATCGTCACATGCTCCCACTTCCATTCAGGAATCTCTAAGCTGTGAAGTAACCCTCCGGGTCGTCTAAACTCTGCCTTGACTTGTTGACACACAAGGCATCGGGATACAAACTGATAGACACTGCGCTTCATCCCTTTCCACCAAAATCGAGAGCGAAGATCCTTATACATCTTCATGCTGCCTGGATATACAGAGAATCGACTGCGGTGAGCTTGCGATAAGATCTCATCCCTCAAAGTAGAATCCTCGGGTACCACAACTCGACCAGAAAGACACAACAGATCCTCTCCTTGCAGATGAAAACCAGAAGTATTATCACCCTCAGCCAAACGGGCTAACTTCTGAGTCTTTAGGTCAGAATTCTGAGCTTTCCGGATTCGTCTGTATAGCGCTGGCTCTGCAAGAGCAGAAGAGACACGAATCCCTTGTTGTTATTTCTTATGACGGAATGTGAATCCCAAAGAACAACACTCCTCCACTGCCTTCGAAACCAAACTGGTACGAAGGGAACTCACATAAACTTTGCGACTAAGCGCATCAGCAACATGATTTGAAGAACCTGGGTGGTAGTTGATCTCACAATCATAATATTTCAATAGATCCATCCAACGATGCTGCCGCATGTTCAACTCAGCCTGAGTGAACAGATACTTCAAACTCTTATGATCGGTGAAGATCTCAAATCTTTCTCCGTACAAATAATGACGCCATATCTTAAGAGCAAAGACAATGGCTGCAAGCTCTAAATCATGTACGGGATAGTTCTCCTCGTGAGTCTTCAACTGTCTGGAGGCATAAGCGATCACGTGGCTATTCTGAGTCAACACGCACCCCAAACCCTGGAGAGAAGCATCAGTGAAGACTACAAAACCACCTGATCCAGACGGTAAAGCAAGAACTGGAGCTGTCGTCAGACGACGTCTCAACTCACGAAAACTGTCTTCACAAGCATCAGACCAAACGAAAGAAACATCTTTCTTCGTCAACTGAGTCAAAGGCTTAGCTATCTGAGAGAAATTCTCCACAAAACGACGATAGTATCCTGCTAAACCAAGGAAACAACGAATCTCAGAAGCTGTAGTCGGTCGTGACAAATTCAAAATAGCCTCTGTCTTGCTAGGATCAACAGATACGCCCTCTTGAGAAATGACATGACCAAGGAACACAACTCGGTCAATCCAAAAGTCACACTTACTCAGCTTCGCGTACAACTGTCTATCCCTCAAGACTTGCAGTACAGTATAGAGATGGTAGGCATGCTCATCCATGCTGCGAGAATACACCAAATGTCATCGATTAACACCACCACGAACTTATCCAGAAAGTCGCGGAAAACTCTGTTCATCAGATCCATAAAAATAGCTGGAGCATTCGTCAAACCAAACGGCATCACTAGAAACTCATAGTGTCCATACCGCGTACGAAATGCTGTTTTAGGAACATCCTCCTGTCGAACTCGCAACTGATGATACCCATACCAAAGATCAATCTTTGAATAGACAGAAGTACCCTGCAACTGATCGAAGCGATTATCTATCCGCGGAAGAGGATACTTATTCTTCACTGTCACCTGATTCAACTGACGGTAGTCAATACACAACCGCATCGACCCATCCTTCTTCTTGACAAACAGTACTGGGGCTCCCCATGGCGAAACACTAGGTTGAATATAACCTTTATCAAGAAGATCTTGCAATTGCTTCTGCAACTCTTTCATTTCTGTCGGTGCCAATCGGTAAGGAGTTCTGGAAATCGGTGCAGTCCCTAGCACTAACTCAATGCCAAACTCAATCTCCCTTACTGGTGGCAAACCTGGAATCTCCTCCGGAAACACATCTGGAAAGTCACGAACCACTGGTATCTCTCGGATATCTGGCTCTCCTAAGGATGCGTCAATGGCGTAGATAAGGTAGTCTTCCCCGCCAGACTCTAAAGCACGCCGGGCCTTCAGAGCTGAAACCACTGGCATCGGGGGTCGCGCTCCCTCACCATAGAAATACCATGACTCGTCATCCTCTGGAAGAAACTGAACAAACCTCTGATAGAAACCCACTATTGCTCGGTAGGTAGTCAATAGATCTATCCCAATGATGCAATCGAAATCCTCCATCGCTAGAATCATTAGGTTAGCACTAAGCTGATGTCCCTCGAAATCCAAAACACAACCCACAACTAGACGCTTGGCTAAAACCTTGATCCCCATAGGAGTAGAAACCACTAGCAACACGTCTAAAGGAATAAACGGCAATCTATATTTCTTAGCAAAACGTGCTGAGACAAAAGAATGCGATACACCGGTATCAATTAAAACATATGCAGGAAAACCACATAAATTACAGATACCTGCAATCATCCGATCACTGTCAGCCTCTGCCTGCTCCTGGTTAAGCGCAAAGACCTGACCCTGGGTACGTGGACTCAAAGAAGAATGACACCGAGAAGGAGTCTGAGTAGGCTGTCTCTGAGACTGCTGCAGCTGCTGGCGCTGCTGCGAATACTGCTGCTGAAAAGGTGGCTGCTGGTACTGAGGTGGCTGAACAGATGCCTGAGAACCTCCGGAACCACTCGCTGTTCCAACCAGCATAGGACAATCTCTCTTCATGTGACCATCCTGGCCACACTGGAAACACGCATTGGTCGATCGACCACACTGCCCTGGCGGATATCTGCGTTGACACTGACTACATCGGTTCGGTCTCTATCCACCAAAACGATGTACTCCCCCAGATCCAGAGGAAGAAGAAGAAATACCTCCTGGCTTCTTGAAGGACTGCCCCCTAGGGCCCAAAGCACTGGCACTCGCTGGCCTGGAAGAAGAAGAGTAAAGTCCCCTGTTTCTCCGAATACTGTCCTCGGCCTGGCGACAACGGTCCACCAAATCCTCGTAAGTCCCATCGCCGCCCACAGCAACCATCCGATGAATATCAGGATTCAAACCCTGAAGGAAATGATCAAACTTCGCCATAGAACTATCAGAAATATGAGGATAAAAGGGTAGCAGATCAAAGAAATTCTGCTGGTACTCCTCGATCATCATCGTCCCCTATCGCAAACTCAACAACTCACTGGCTTTCGCCTGACGAAGAGCTGGAGGAAAATACAGTCTCTGATAAGCAGTACGAAACTCCACCCAAGTAGCTGCACCTCTAGCTGCTATGAATGGTGCGGAATTAGATCTCCACCACTTCCTCGCTCTGCCCTCAAGCATAAAGGCAAGAATTTCCATCCTATCCTCAGCCGTGCAACGGAACTCCTGGAAGCACTGCTCCATCCTCTTAAGCCAATCCTCCACCTCTTCAGCTGTCTCACCACCTGTCAAAGGCTTCGGGCTAACCTCTTTAAACCTACGCATGCTCACTCGCCTGCGCTCCTCGGGCTGTCCCCGATGTCTACGATCATCCGGATCGCCCCAAAGACCGCCGTCTACGCTACCGTGGCTCTCATCGTAATCTGCCATCTGTTGCACAAGAACAGATAATTACTTAATCCGCTTTACGATATTCCCAGTGCAATGCGTCGCTCTGATACCAAAAATGTAGTGACCCAACCCGGATCCACTACCTAATCAGAGTTATAGTAAAAGTGCACGCAATAAAAGCTTAAAGCGTAAAGTACGGATAATTAAAATACAACAAATCCAATCGGCAGAATACAACCGACGCTACCACAAGTGTATAAATACTGTTATACAATCAAATCGAAGGTTGAGGGTAAGTAAATCCCTACCCTCTACAACCTTGCACTCCCCAAAGCTCAATCTTGCTGAGAGCCACCTGGACCGTCCAGCCTCAAACCTGCCCCGCCAAAAGGTACACAATACCCAAACACAGGGGCGTGAGCTAGAACGCTCAATACGAAGCAATGATATAAATACAAATATGTGCACACAGATGATTTAAAACTCAAGTGAAATAACTTGCTCATGGCGCCGAGAATATACAGTACCCGAAGCTGAGTTCGGAGGCTCCGAACGTGTTCGAAAGGCCCGAAGTCGGGTTCGGACGGCCCGAACTTGTCCTATATATAGGGGATGCGTGGCTCACTTTTAGGCGCACCGAGTTCCTTTTCTCTCTGGTTTCTTAGCCTTCTAACTCAGATCTAGGGAATTCTAGGCATCCCGTGGGGAATCCGAAAGTGGCATAGCGATCCAGGTGTCGTAGCGGAGCTGTGGCCTAGTTTTGAGGCAATCGACAGCAAAGGGCTAACGACGGACGAAGGTATAGCTTTTGCTTCCTATAAATATTTAGGAGTATGCAATAGTTTAGTTAAGGCTTTTAGAGCTTATTGAATGATGCATGTGTATTTGCATTGTAGACTTGATGATAGGCTTGGAACCTAGAGTGGGACTACTAGGACTGCCTTAGAAAGGTACGTAAGTACTGACTGAGATTGCCAGTGGATATGCATGCTTATATGTTGCATTTATGTGTTTGTATGTTATTATTGTTATGCGGCATGTGCATATCATCTTGTGCCTGTACATCTGTATATCTTTCGAGATGAGCCAGTTAGGGTTGCTTAGCCCTGTTAGGACGTTTGATATCGAGTACCCTTAGGTATTGATACCTGAAGGACTCCGTGGTTCGCATCCGTGATTCGGGAATGAGTGGTCGCACACAGTGGTTAGCTACCCCGATGTGACGAGTTTATATCCCAGGCGCCAGTCTGAGTAGTTCGTATACAGTTATCCCAGATATGGATACCCGGTCATTTGCATGCATCATATTTGTATGTTTATCCGTGCTTTCGTATTGAGCTTAGAGCTCACGTCCAGTATTTTTTGTGTATCTGGATACCCTATTCGACGGGGCAGGTGTAGGTGCAGGATTGAGAACCAGGAGCCTGGAGTAGCCAGTGACCTTGAAGACAGCAGGATTAGCTGTAGGTTTTATTTAAAGTAATTCGATTGGGTTGTATAAATCGAGTTTGATTAGCCGGTTGTATTCTGCCGGTCTGCTTGTATTTAAGTCTTCCGCAGCGATTTTATTTAATGCATGCTTAATTATGCTCTTAACTCTGAGTAGGTAGTGGATCCGGGTCGGGTCGCTACATTTATGGTATCAGAGCTGCATGCAAGGGACTTAGGAAATTGATAATAAGACTTCTTGATTATCCTTGTAGGATTGATTGAGGTCTAGCGAAAGAAGATTTGGTTCTTCATTGCTGAGGTTTGCGGCATAAGTCTTTACTATAAGGAATGTAATAGTGATGAGAACACCAGTAGTAGCATATCGATATATAGACTGACTGTTGTGGACGGTTCATCATTCGATGCATTGGGATGCTGATCGAAGAATATATGGATTCCAGCCAGGGAGGACTGGAAGAGAAGATCAAGTATATCACGTCAGATACCTTTGAGGGCTTTTTGGAATGAATGGTGTTTAGTAATCCATGTGGTTCCAGTCCTTGAAGATTCTCCACTCGTAGCTAGAGAGTTTGTCAGATAGACCTTCACCGGAGATACCTTGAGTGCCTAAGGCATGACAGGTTTCGAGCGTAAGGTCTGTAAACTCATGCAGAACATGGTTTTGCCGGTATGCTTGTATCGATGCTTTTGGTAGGCATACGGGAAACTTCATGTTCAAAAGCATGATTTGGATACAAGAAGAACGCTGATGGTAGATCGCGAGCAAAAGAAGTTGACTGACGTGCACTGACGCAGAGCATAGCTGGTTAGCTATCACGTGCCATTTCTCCGGAGTTCTTCGCGGGAGGACATGTAGAGAGACTTGGACGGGAGTATGCTTGTATCGATGCGTGTGTCGATGGAAAGCTTCATACTCAAGGGACGAAGACAGGATTCGATGATTTTAAATACTGTATTGATGTATTTGTAAACAATATTTCAGTTGTAATATATCATCAGAATTTAGTTGTATCATTTCAAGTTATTGGATGTACATGTTGTTGTATTTTTCGGGATACTGTAATGATATTACATGGGATTGTAATAAAGAAATTGTACAAACTTGAAGTAATGATACATGTGTTACTTATTCAGTAATTTGTGATTGATTGCAAGTAATTTTATAAAGTTTGGCTTGGAATTAGTTGACTAATCAACTAGGATAGCTCATGGATTTTGAGTAAGCCAATGGTAACGGATTGACATGGGGTTAGTCTAGGTGTTTTCCTAGGATTGACCTAATTAGTCGTTTGACTGGGTTAGTGCCATTGATGAGGTAATTCATCTGGGGGCATGAAAATATTGATCTTGTTTGAAATTTTGAGTTTTTTGTTCTAAGTTGTTTCCTTAGGACAGTAGTCTGATTGACCTTCATAGGTTGAGACTTCGTGATGATGGGATTTCATCGGGATACCAAGTCGAGTATATGCCTAGAGTTGTGGACTATGACCATGACTAGACATGATGGAGCGCGACCCTATGCCAGTGTTACTCTGGGAGTCTTTCGTACTTCGGAGAATGCCTGGAAGCCTTCGTGCTTCAGGATTTGGCGGTGGGAAGGCTACTTAGTCTAGAGTTTTGGTAACAGTCACGACGGGGCATGACATTGGATTGGATGCCTGGTTAGGTATCGGCAGTTTAGATATCGGCTGACTATCGTCAGAGATATTGGTTTGCAGTGTTGTCATAAGGACCAGTCTTGGAGGGATTTTCCTTGACGAGTGCGTACTCTGAGCAGATAGTTTTAGTCTATTGGATACTGCTAAACTAGTGGATCTAGTCGGGGTTTGGATGCTCTTGTGATAGGGGCTATCCAGGAGATGGGTTTGTGAAATTTCTGAAACATTTGACTCGGGGATGAGTAGTTTTCAACTTTGATGGTTTTCTTCAGTGATAGATTATATCCGATGCTAAGGATTGTACATGACTATTTGAGGCGTGAGGATAGCGTGATTTATGCCAGTGTACATTTGGTGGTGATTTCAGGTGGGACACCGCGGCAAGTAACCTCAGTCTCGATTTGTTGCAGTCTTAGCAAGAGATATAGTTATCAGGAGCATGTTCAACGATAGTTGAAATATTTTGGACTTGTATTGCGGCTTGGGTTGAACAAGTCCTTATGATCATCTTGGATGAAGACAGACAGTGATAGTATGTCTAGACTGGTGCAGGTTTAGCACTAGTGACTACTTGTAACTGTTGTCTGACTCTGTCAAAGATGAGTGATTGAATCAGCTGTGATTCTTTTGCTTCCAAGTATTTGGGATATGCGGACGTGTGGCAGTGAGATCATGATTATTGATCGAGCCATGTGAGATTTCAAAATGACCCAGACTTGGCGGATAATTGCCATATTTTTGGTTGGTACTGACAGGTTGTGTGCTAGTCACAACTTATCGACGTGGTCGATTGGTTGAGCAGATCAGTGATTGAGATATCATGAATCGAGAGATACTTGGGACGATACTATAAGCCGTCGTGCTTATGAGTTTGGATCCTTTAAGTAAATGTCTCGGAACAGTAAGAGAATTATTTTCATTCAGGATTCTCGGGTGGTTGAAATTTTCGGAGTGCAGTTGTTTGGACTTTCAAGTTCGATAGATCACGGGAAGTGATGTTCGATAGATCACGGGAAGTGATTGCATGTTTTGGCTTTGGTAAGTCATGGCTAGTTCGATAACTTGGGTAAATTTATCAATGATAAGCAGAGACGTTTGGACTTAGTGACGTTTCAGGAAGAGTATCTTCTCGGTAAGAGGAGACATAATTGATCTGAACATTGCTTGGTATTAGCAATGGTTGACCCAGTTTTGGAAATAGGATTGTTCCGTGCTATTGGACTACAGTTTTGGGAACTGTTAGCCGAGTACTTGTTTAGGCGTTTCCAGCAGTTTTCTCGGAGGATTTTTGTTGAATTGTGATTCGACGAGTATTGCGGAATTCAGTTAGCATTAGCAGGCCGATATCAGTTGTTTGTTCGTGGGATGATACGACAGCTGAGACTTGTGTTCCGAGTCTAGCGAGATTGTTGTCGGTGATTTCCTAGTACGTTCTGATGTGCTATGCCATTGAGGTGTTGGGATCGACCGAGATCGATCAGGTAGATTCGTTGGTTTACCGCATGTGTCGTGGATTGTGCGAAGGGTTGAGGTGAATTAGTTTTGTTCATCTTGGTAGCAAGTCAAGTGTGACTTGGGATTGTTATCTATGGTTGGATAACCAGTGTTGCGAATTCAATTGATATCTCGAGTGACGAGATAGTGGTGATCTTTAATCTAGACTACTAATGATGTAGATGTTGCAGTCCCATCTATGTGTTCAGCATTATAGCAGTGATATTCTTTGAGAATATTAGTCAACATCGAAGAAAATAAGTACGGAATGTAAGTCTGTCGATGCTAGGAACTTTCGGGATTGGTTGTTATCTGTGGCAGGACTTCAAGTGGGAATCGATTGGTTAACACTTGCGGTTACCTCTGGGATTCGATGTCAGTGGTAGACCAGTGGAGATACAGGTTGGTTGTATCTGGTCTTCTCGTTAGTACGAACTGATTCTAGCAAGAGGGATAGTCGGTATCAAGTGGTATACTTGACGAGGAACTATCACTGCTAAGGTTCGCAGGAACAGTGGGTATTCGAAGAGCAGTCGAGAGTACTCTATTGATCGTAGGGCTCGGTTGTACATCCAGAAGATCGTTCTACTTCATGGATTCTGGTGGGCATTGTCAGCGATCGAGACCCAGGTTTACTTCCATATTCTGGGGGAGTGTCCAGCGTGCTACGAGCACTGCTTTCAGTTTAAATACTGAATATCATCCAGAGACATATGGTCAGATGGAGAGCGCTATCCATACCTTGGAGGACATGCTTTGGGCGTGTACTATGGATTTTGGTTCAGTTTAGCCAGATCAGTTGTCATTGATTAAGTTCACGTACAACAATAGGTACCATCATAGCATTGGGAGGGCACCTGTTGAGGTGTTGTACGGGCGACTTGTCATACTCCATTCTTCTAGAAAGAAGTGGGGGAGACAGTATTTCTGAGAGTTTCACCTTTTCGCAGGGTTCTCATGTTTGGTCTCAAGGGTATGCTGTCTCCCAGATTTATCGATCAGTTTGAGATCTTAGAGAACATTGGTGATTTGGCTTATCAGTTAGCCTTGCCACCGTATTTGTCCAGTATCCGAGACGTGTTTCACGTATCTTTGTTGCGACGATATGTGACGATCAGTCTGAAGTTCATGTGGATACTGACTTGATTTATGCAAAGAGTGTTTCTGCATATTGGTTGTATTTTCGGTACTTAAGATCTTATTTCGAGGACGAAATATCTTAAGTGGGGGAGAATGTAGTAACCCGTATCCAAATTAAGCAAATCAAGTGTCTAATTATTATTAGGCGGGTTAAACTTGATTAAGATGATTTCCGATGGGTTAACGGAGTCCGGAAATGGATTTAGAATGCCCGAAAATGGTCCGGAAGGCTCCGAGGGTTTGGATGGTTCGGAGGGCCCGAACAAGGTAAGTGGGCTCCGAACTGGTTCGAGGGATCCGAACTTGGGTTCGGACGGCCCGAACTATTTCGTCATTGCTGACGTCCATGATGTGACTTCGGATGACTCAAAGCTGAGTTCGGAGGCTCCAAACGTGTTCGGACGGCCCGAAGTCGGGTTCGAACGGCCCGAACTCGTCCTATATATAGGGGATGCGTGGCTCACTTTTAGTTGCACCGAGTTCCTTTTCTCTCTGGTTTCTTAGCCTTCTAACTCAGATCTAGGGAATTCTAGGCGTCCCGTGGGGAATCCGGAAGTGGCATAGTGATCCAGGTGTCGTAGCGGAGCTGTGGCCTAGTTTTGAGGCAATCGACAGCAAAGGGCTAACGATGGACGAAGGTATAGCTTTTGCTTCCTATAAATATTTAGGAGTATGCAATAGTTTAGTTAAGGCATTTAGAGCTTATTGAATGATGCATGTGTATTTGCATTGTAGACTTGATGATAGGCTTGGAACCTAGAGTGGGACTACTAGGACTGCCTTAGAAAAGTACGTAAGTACTAACTGAGATTGCCAGCAGATATGCATGCTTATATGTTGCATTTATGTGTTTGCATGTTATTATTTTTATGCGGCATGTGCATATCATCTTGTGCATGTACATCTGTATATCTTTCGAGATGAGCCAGTTAGGGTTGCTTAGCCCTGTTAGGACGTTTGATATCGAGTACCCTTAGGTACTGATACCTAAAGGACTCCGTGGTCCGCGTCCGTGATTCGGGAATGAGTGGTCGCACACAGTGGTTAGATACCCCGATGTGTCGAGCTTATATCCCAGGCGCCAGTCTGAGTAGTTCGTATACAGTTATCCCAGATATGGATACCCGGTCATTTGCATGCATCATATTTGTATGTTTATCCGTGCTTTCGTATTGAGCTTAGAGCTCACGTCCAGTATTTTTTGTGTAACTGGATACCCTATTCGACGGGGCAGGTGTAGGTGCAGGATTGAGCACCAGGAGCCTGGAGTAGCCAGTGACCTTGAAGACAGCAGGATTAGCTGTAGGTTTTATTTAAAGTAATTCGATTGGGTTGTATAAATCGAGTTTGATTAGCCGGTTGTATTCTGCCGGTCTGCTTATATTTAAGTCTTTCGCAGCGATTTTATTTAATGCATTCTTAATTATGCTCTTAACTCTGAGTAGGTAGTGGATCCGGATCGGGTCGCTACAGAAACTGTCATACCTGACTCGAGTCCAAAATGAGATCATCGTTCCCTATGGAGACTGTCAATGACTCACATCTCTTCGGATGTAGTCACACGTAAAATCATGTATGTGCTAAGACGGTAAAACATGCTAAAACATGATAAAACATATAGCACATACTCATGTAACATATAAGCAAATATATCATGCCGGCTATCTCGGTCAGTACTTACGTACCTCTAACACTGCTGGTCAAACCTAGCTCCACTGACCTAGACTTCAAGCCTACAAATCCAGTCTACTGCTACTACAATGCAAATATCCATGCATCAACAATAAAGCTCTAAAAGCCTTAACTAAGCTAAAGCATACTCCTAAATATTTTTAGGATGCCAAAGCTATACCTGCGTCCGTCGTTAGCCCTTTGCTGTCGATAGCCTCAAAACTAAGCCATAGCTCCGCGACGACGTCTAGATCACAAAGCCACTTCCGGATTCCCCATAGGACACCTAGATCTCCCTAGATCTGAGTTAGAAGGCTTAGGAATCAGAGAGAAGAGAGGAAATTGGTGCGAGAAAATGAATTCTCGGACCCTCTATTTATAGGCAACGTTCGGAGCCTCCGAACCTGGTTCGGATCGTCCGAACTCCATCGGAACCTCCGATCACACCTTCGGAGCTTCCGATCGCTCAATATTACGTCAGCCATGATGTCACCTTGCTGACGTAAGCAATGACGTGCACCCTGGTCCAGATCGGAGCTTCCGATCTCGCCGACGGAGCGTCCGATCTCGATCGGAGCCTCCGATCCTAGCACGGAGCTTTCGATCCACTTTGGATCGTTCGAACTCCTCATCGGACCGTCCGATCCTGCTGAACCAATTCAACTAATTCGAGTGCTCTGAATCCATTTCTGAAGTCCGTTATCCCAACAGAAACTTACCTAATCATGTTTTACTTAATCTAAACATGATCACGTGATTAATTACTCATTAATCACTAATTAGAAATGCGGATTACTACACGAACGGGCGCAACGAAGGTAGAACGGATGCAACGATGGAGGAACGGACGTTCCGTTCGATGTCTATAAATAGAGGTGCCGAGATTCATTTCCAAGCACACCTTTCAACTCTCTTCTCTCGATTCCTTGGTCTTCCAGCTTAGATTTAGGGCATTCTAGGCGTCCCATTGGGAATCTGGAAGTGGCGTAGTGATCCAGGCATCGTAGCGGAGCTGTGGCCTAGTTTTGAGGCAAGTGACAGCAACGGGCTAACGACGGACGCAGGTATAGCTTTTGCTTCCTAAAAATATTTAGGAGTATGCAATAGCTTAGTTAAGGCTTTTAGAGCACTTTAATGATATTAGTATCATTTCGCTGTGTAGTGCGGATTATAGGCGCGGACTTAGAGCTGGTAGAGCTTTCCTGGTATTTGAGGTACGAAAGTACTGTTCGAGATATCCTGACTGAGTATGCATGTATTATGTGACTGCATGATTTATATGACATGATTTTATGCTGCATACATTTGCATCTTGAGCTATCTCTTTTGAGATGTCTGTTAGTAGGGCTTTACCCTATCCTGTTAGTGGATGGACTTCCATCGAATTGGGTCCGGCGTGTCCACTGGAATTTTTGGTATGTGAGCCACCTCCTGAAGCGACGGCACAGCGTGCTACATACCAGGGCCCGGTCTGTCTCTATTATCTGATTCTTGACCTCTAGTCAGTAGGCGGTACACTTGCATTCATGTATACTCATACTCTCGTGTTGAGCGTTTTATGCTCACGTCTCGTACTCTATGTTTCTGGACACCCTATTCCATGGGGCAGGTTTGCGATTGGATGAGGCGGGTGGATCCAAGAGGGGCTAGGCAGTGGTTGGCCAGCTGGAGCTTCGCCTAGGGTTTTATCTTATTGTATTGGGTTGATACAACTTTCGAATTGGTTGTAAAACTATTTGAGTATTTGCAGATTCCTTTCCTTGGGATTGTATAATTTTATTATTGTTTCCGCAGCTTAATTCTGTTTTACTGTTTGATTAAGTTAATTGCATGCCTAAGTTCTGTTTAGTAGGTGATCTCGGTAAGGGTCCCTACACACTATTTGCATCGTACTTCTTCTGATTATTATTATATTTTCTCGACTTTCCCGACTATAATTCATAATCATCTATATCCGCATTTTTATCTTAGTCACATCGTTTTTAATGCTAAATACATCTACTACGTGAATCGACGTGATAATAATATCTTCTACGTTACTTATACGTATAATCAGCAGATAATGCACAAAATATTTTTTAATTCACTATAATTTGGAGCTTTTACTGGAGGAATCGATTACATTAAAGCTTTGAAGGATACTACTGGGTTAGCTATCTCCATCTTCACTGCATTCTTCCATGAGAGCATGAAGAACGTAAGCTCTCAGGTAGGAGAGCGAACGGAGACAATGTCCTCCGACCGGATGCGCTCCAGTCCATTCAGCTCCTTATAGAGCAAGAGCAAGAACACGCCCTCAGGACTGAAGATCTTCACCGGATCAGTCGACCCAAGATTTTCTTCATACTTCCACATCTGGGCAGCATAGTCTTTCTCTGGATCATCAAATCTTGTGAATGAACAGAAGAGAGATAGAGACGCAACTCCTCAATCGCCTCCCATTCCTCAACGACTTGACCAAACACCATATCTTCATATTCACGAGATCTCACCCTGGTCAAAGCAGCGTTGAACTCTTCAGCAAAATTTCCTCCAGGGCCCGGCATCTTATCGCTTGACATGAGTGATTTTTACGTGTTTTATAGCATCATTTTGCATTTGTTTTGCATTTGTTTTGCATGATTTCATGTTGTTAAGTAAATTCATATTTATTATTGCATATTTGTTTCATTTGGATCACTCCTCATAATTTTTGGTTGGTTGTAGGCAAAATATGAAGAAAAAGAAGAGTTTGAGCATGGAACAAGTAGGAATCACGAAGCATTAATGGTCCAAAATTTATTTTTGATACTAGAATGATCTAAATCCAATCTTCACCGTCCATATTTTATTTTAGGATGTTTTAAAACTGCTGTCAAAATTTCAGCTCAATCCGACGATTAGAACTAAAGTTATGAATTTTACAAAATTGTTGCGCGCTGCGAAAAAATAGGGGCGTGCCCGAGCGACCATTTCTTACCGCTCGGGCGCACCTTTACTGAAAATTCACCTCGAGGCAGTGCACTCCAGCGCCCGAGCTGCTCTTTTCTACCGCTCGGGCGCTCTCGCAATTTGAAAATTTTTATTTTTTGGGTGTTTGACATGGAAAGGACTCTTGGGCACTATAAATAGATAAAAATCTGACGTTTTAAGGGTTCCAAACATTAGATTGAAGAGAAGTGGCGGTCATCCAAGGAGAAGAACGAAAAGAGGGAGAAAACTTGAAGAACTCAAGAACCGCAAACACTAGTTTTCTCTTTTCCTTTTATTGGGATTCTATATTTAGAAATGTTGTGATTTAAGATTATTGGGACAATTCGTTCTGTTATGTGAAAAAATGTAACTATTAGGGCATGATTGATATGAAGGAATGAGATGGAAACGAGCATTCCCATCTCATTCATCATACCTATGTTTGGTATGATCCTTGGAATGGGCATTCACATCTCATTCTCATTTTTTATTTTTGTAAAATATTTTCTTCTATATTTAGTTTATTTCTAACAATCTAACCATATATAATAATAATAATAATAATAATAATAATAATAATAATAATAATAATAATAATAATTAATATTATATATAAAACAACAAATTATTATATAATTATTTTACTATTATGTATAATAATTATTTACACGTATAAATCCTGATTAGTATTATGATTTATTTATTTATCTATTATTATTATTTATAAAATATTAATTAAAAAATATTTATTTATATATTATTATTATAAAAAATATATATTATATTATTTGTTATTATTTTTATAACTAATATTAATAAAATAATAATAATTATATTATTATAATAATTAATTATTTTTATTATTTTAAAAATATTATTGTATTAAAAAATATTTTAAAAATTATTCATATTAATATATAAGTTAAATTAAATTAAATAGAATAATTTTATCATATTATTAATTTATTATTTAATAATAATAATAATAACAACAACAACACATATGAATAGTCATTATTTTATTTTAATTTTTTCTTAAAAATATTTGATTATTAAAATAATTTCATTCCATTTCTTTTCATTTTTTTCGATACCAATCATTGGAATGAAATAAAAATATCATTTCATTCCTATTGTCATTCCATTCCAAAGTTGATTTCATTCTTTCCTTATTCTATTCTAACATATCAATCATGCACTTAATGACATATATAGAGTCAAATACAATACATGTTTTTAAATAAGGGGCATGCATGTCTCTTGCTTTTATTATGCATGAACGATCGAGTTGTGGAGATCGGATTAGGGAAACAAGGCGTGTGATAGAGTCGAAACTAATCCGTGAAATGAGTGTCGTTGAAAATTAAAAATTATCTGCAAATGTACTTGATCGTGTATTTTGATATGTATATATGTATATATATATATAGAAATTTTCAGCTGCCCAACCAATGATGCCCAACTCGTCCCCAACAACTAAAATCCGGTAGTGGGTTTTAGTGATACGAATTTTTTTAAAAAAAAACAACTAAAACCCGGTAGTGGGTTTTAGTGGTCAGGAACGAGTTGGGCAGGAATGGTTGGGCAGTTGAAAATTACTATATATATATATATATATATGAAATGTTATTTGAAGTTTGAGAAATAAATCTAATTTGCTATAATTAAGAATCATGCATGAGATTCTAGATTGAGTAATGTTGCGAGTTAAGATTATTGGGACAATTCGTTTTGTTATGTGAAAAAATGTAACTAACTACATGATATATATAGAGTCAAATACAATATATTATTTTAATAATTTGTGTATTTCTGGTGTATCTGATTCTTGGCACATATAAGGATTTTAGACGGGTGAATTGGTTTTCAGTCCCTAAATCCAAAAGCAAATTAAGAATCAGTCCCTTGTCAGAAAAAATTTGTTTGCACTCCCTGGGCCCACATTATTTTACTCGGATAAAATTAAGTACAAAACATTGAAAATATGGTACAAATACAAGATATTTGAGCACTAATTGTTCAAGATCGAGTACAAAAAATACAATTTTGATTATAAAATCTAAACATATTTATTAACGTGAACTTGCAACATGTGTTTGAGTACTCAAAAATCATATATTTGTACCAGATCTAACACATTGGGTACTCAAAAATCACATATGCGTACCATATTTTCAATGTTTTGTACCGATTTTCATCCAAATAAGATAAATGTGTTATTAATATCAATATTTTTTAGTACTCGAAAATCATATATTTATACTAGATCTAACACATTTGATACTCAAATATCATGTATTTGTACCATATTTTTCATGTTTTGTACCGAATTTTATCCGAAACAAAACATGTGGGCCCAGGGAGTTTAAACAAAAATTTTTTCTGACAGGGATTGATCATTAATTTTTGTTTAGATTTGGGGACTGAATTATAATTAACTGGATACTTGGTTTTTGGTTGGTTCTAAGTCTTTTTGGTACATAGTTTGATATTTGGCTTTATGCATGGTGGGTTCACTTTTTTGGTATATATATCAAGATATTTGGTATGCATGTATTTTGTCAAACAAATTGATGATTTCAATTGTGATGGCTGAAATATTATCTACAATGATATTTTTGTTATATATATTGGAGATCAATTGATAGTTTTGATTTTATTTCTCGTCGGTGTTTGTGAATGATGGATTATAATAGGGGGTAGTGCTTACTGGGAGAAGGGGGTTGGGTGGGTTAAGTAAGTAAGTAACGACGGAAAACGTTCCGTCCTTACAACTTAATGACAATAATAGTAACTTTGCCGTTATATTTAATAACAAAAATCTTAGATTCATCAGTAATTTTAGCGACAAACACAAAAAATCTGTCATTACGTTTAACGACAGAGTTTAATCTGTAATAAAATCTATCGTTAAAAATTAATGACAAAAAATTAGTTGTCGCTATTTAGTGACAGAAATCCATTTTTTGTCATAATATTGGTTGTGAACAAAGATTTTGACGACAACTATATTTCTGTCGCTATTCCGTCGTTATATCAATTTAACGACCGAATAACGACAGGATAAGCTGTCTTTATTTTCATTTTTTTTTTAGTGTTCAATATATTAATATATATATATTTTTAATTATAATTAAATATGAAGCAAACACCAAATTGTATAATAAAAAAGTGCAGATAATTAATGCATAATTTTAATTTAATCAAAAGATATCATCGTTCCTCTCTCCAATTTTGAAAAATTAACATTCATTTAATTTAACCTTTCATTTATGAAAAGTTAAAATTCAATTAATTTAATTTATTTTAAACAAACATCTAAAAATATGTAAATTCAAATAATTATTTGATAATATTTTCACAATATTAGTAACATTATCAAAATAGAATCAAACAATGATATCAATTTTAAAATTTTCCATTAAATAAAAAATTGACACCTTAAATAATAATAATAATAATAATAATAATAATAATAATAATAATAATAATAATAATAATAATAATAATAATAATAATAATAATAATAATAATAATAATAATAATAATAATAATAATAATAATAATAATAATAATAATAATAATAATAATGGGTACACATTAAATTGTAATGTTTTTTAAAATAAATTAAATTAATTGAATTTTATCTTTTCAAAAAATATCTTTTGATTAAATTAAAATTATGTGTTAACTATCTGCATTATTTTTTATTATAATATAAATTTTGTCCTTTACACATCATATTTTATTATAATTAAAAAATTTACATTAATTATTTGCATCTTGTTTCATTATAATAAATTTGAAAGGTGAGAGCAATCTTCTAGTTTTCAAAAGAAAAAAATTTAATGTTAAAAAAAGAAAAAATTAATATTAATATATTTGCGAGTTGGAAGGGAAACTATGGAATATTGTATAAAAATATTAAAATAACATGATCAATTGCAGTTACAGTGTCCGTAAAAAAAAATTTGCAGTTACAGTGTATGCGGTACCAACATAGCATCAAAGTGAGTTATGCGCAAATATTTTAAAAAGTACTTGAGGACCATTAAACTCATCTCCAACTCATTCGCTATAAACTCTATACAAAAAAAAAAATATTCTCGAAATATTCTGTATTATTTTATTCACAACAACTAATTTATTCCACCAAATATTTTTAACACAATAATTAAATGTCTAAAATAATAATTTCTATATAAATATTCATTAAAAATATTAACGAATTAAAAAAATTTAACTAATTATATTTTAAGAATTATTTTAAAATATTTAATTTTATTTATTTTAATATTTAAAAACGTATATCATAATATTAAAAAAAAATTGTTTTCATATATGTGCGTCCTACTACGTTTAGTAGGACGCCTTTATAATTTTCTCATTTTTAAAATATTTTTTGAATTTTTAAAAATGTATATCATAATTTAAAAGTTATTATTTTAAATATATATGTATTTAGTTAAATATGTAGGTGAAAATTTTTTAAATAATAGTAAATTAAAATATATTTCATTTGATAGAAATCATAGGATCTTTAATTCTTTATCTTATATTTAGAAAATCTGATCCGATTTATACACCGTCTGATTATATATATTACGTTCAATCACAACTATCAAATTCATATCATCTAGCATTACTCATTCTATAAATTGATACAATAATTTATATATTTATTAATTAATATTGTATTATAAAAAGAATAATTAAGTGATGTGATTATATATAAACAAATTTTTAAAAAAATTTATACATTTATTAAAAATATAATCATATTATTCAAATTTTAAATCAAAATATCATATAATTAATAATTACTATAAATAGATTGTAATTTAAAGGTATAGAAATTAAAAAGAAAAAGAAAACAAACTAGATTAAATTTTAAAAAAAAAAGCAAAAAAAAAAAAACAAACCTACGTTATTGCTACAATGTTGCACCAAATTTAATGCAACACGGTGGCCAAGATTCCTCTGCTCCATCTTGATGCATCACTCTATGATTCACGTGCTAAATGGTTGACATATGTACTTTGATTGATTTCATACAATTTTATTAGGAATATTTGTACTTCCTATTTTCTAGCAAACAAAATCTTAATAAATTTTTCACCCATTTATTCTCTCCCATATTTACCAAATCAATCAAAACAAATTCATCTTTTGCCATCTTTGAAATATTTCTACAACTGAACAAGTATAAAACATAATAATTAGATTTTTTTTTTTTTGAGGAAATAATAATTAGAAATTTAAAGTATGAATATATATATACACACACACATTGATTTATGAATTGTGCTAATTGCTAATTATCATGTATTTTTTAATATTGTGGCGGTTGTACGGAAATATTTCAAAGAGAAGGATGAACATTTTTTTAAAAAAAATGATTTGGTAAATAGAGGGAAGTGTCTTTCATATATAGAATAAAAAATAAAATTAATATTTAAATTTGTAAACAATTGTACTATCTTTTTGAAAGATTTATAGGCATAATTCATAAATCAATGTATATATATACTTTAAATTTTTAATTATTATGTTTTAAACAGCTTGTTCAGTTTTGGTACAGAAATATTTCAAAGATTGAAGGCTTCCTAATAACAAAGAGATTATGAGCAAGTGTCTAGACCAATTAGAATGGAAAAATTTGGAAATCCCCACATCAAAAGGATTATATTAATAACATTAATCACAAATTAAATGAATGAGCAATGATACATATACAATCCATTTTGTACAACAAATCTTACATTACAATACAAAAACAAAATATATAAAAAATCTCATGATACATGCATTTAATAGCAAATCTCGTGATAAAATAGCAAAAAAAAAACTGACGATATAATTATTGTAAATTGGTTAATTAATCACAAAGAATTATATTCCTAGCTAGCTAGCCAATATAAATGAATCTAAAAATTCCGTAATTAATAGTTTTTTTAAATAAAAAAAAAAACGAAACGAGGAACTATTTAATGAAATGAAATCTTAATACAGAAGGAAATTAATATTTCATTTCTTCGAGACCAGCACTTCACAAAGAAACTTATATTTCAGTTCGTAGCTTCAGCAACTTGTTGTATTTATTGGTATTCAGAAAAGTTAAAAAATATTGTTTCGATTTTAGCAAGTGCCGCCACACAGAGTTTAGTTGTTTGGCTATTGGCTCCTGCATCATACCATTTCTCACCAAATTCTGGACCCAATAACGTTTTTGAGGCAAATAAATATGAATTCAAAAAATTTGGTGTCGCCTCGCTGTGGCACAAATCTGTTTATGTTAGGGACTTTGGTAAAAGCAGTTGAGGCAGTGGTTAGTAAAAATGCATGGTGCTACAATATCAATGGACATTATCTTAGGAAACGGGATGTTTTTTGGTCTCGACTGTAATTTTAGGTACCAGATACTGTACGTGTGGGTTGGATAGGATGATGCTGGACTACGTACTTCGGTGATACCAAATTTACTCTGGCTTTGTGTGCTATATTGGATTGGAGCCAAGATAAGTTTGAAATATATATGCACTCACTTAGCTTCTCAACCACAAGTCAACAGCAGCAGGTGCATGGTCGTATGACTAATTACTAGTACAACTCATAATTATATTATATATGGTTTTTTTTTTTATCTTAAATATGCATTGCTTGTTTTTATATATTTTATGTTTATACATGGATAAATTTTATTTGTATAGTTGTTTAATTTGTTTGTTCAGTTGTTTCACTTTCACTTTCACTTACACACACATATACTGGCAAAAACTTCTATGAGAGGTCTCAAGGGTCATTTTTATGAGACGGATCTTTTGTATGGGTTATTCATTAAAAAGTATTACAATTTATGTCAAAAGTATTACTTATTATTATAAATATGAGTAGGGTTGACCCGTCTTACGGATGAAACCGTCTCACATAAGTGTTACTCATATTATATATATATACTAGCTAGGGATGGGCCACCTCACTAAAGTGAGGTGATTACCCAGACTTCTCGTACATAGTAAATTAATTTTTTTTAAAAAAACAAAATAATGATGCGTTATATTTGTGTTGGTGTGATTTTAAACTGTAGTTTTTATTAATACATAACAAATAGTTGAGTTCATTCTGTAATAAAGCATGTTGATCCACCGACATTAAAGTATTAATCATAACTAATTTGTTTGAACATAAATATTAAACTATCATTTACCTAAAATATATTTATATCCAACAGATTTTGAAGTTTTTATAACACGAAAAATATAAGGAAAAATTGGTTTTTTAGTCATGTATATATGTTTGTCACTTTGGATCCTCTATGTTTTCAAATATCAGTTTTAGTTCGCTATCTTTATTTTTTTGGCAATTTTAGTTTTTTTCTGATCTATTTAATTACATATGAAGTTAGACTTTTGTTCTCTTCAAAATCTCGTGATAAAAAAACTATAAAATTTCGGCTTGAGATTTTAAGATTACAATAAACAAAGATGGTGGTAAATAATCGTCGTAAAGTAACAAACATTAAATAATCAATAGTCTCTTCACTACATATTTCAGCAAAACTATCATCTTCCAATAATCCTAATGTTTGTGTAACATCTCTAAATTTAGTGGAATATTTCACTTTGATTGTTCGCAAATCCCTAAAGGAAGTTGGTTTTCTAATATACAGTATTAATAACTTTAGATAAAAGTTTTCGACGTTTGATGGACGACAACTAAAAATTCAACCTATTATCTCATTTTTTCCGTGGGTATCATTCCTCATTTTTCCAAGTAAAAATGTTAAATATTCAGGGAACTCGATAATAAAAAAGATCCGTGAAATGCTTCGAGACATTGGCATTGCCATACTTTCTCAAGCATACATCGTAGAACCCATATTTAGCAAGCAAACGAAGTGAATTAGTACACCTGGAAATTATCAAATTAAGATGAATATAGTCTTCAAAATTTGGAAATACTCAAGAACATAGATAACTTCAATTTTCCCTCTAGAAACATCTGGTGAATAAAGCAGATATCAAGGAAAAAGTTGTTCGACTGAGACCTTTAGAATGATACCCATTTTATCATCAATTTTCAGTTGCAGTGTGAATCGTGCAGCTTTTCATTAGGTTTTGATGCGTGTGTGTGAGATATATATATATTATATCTTATTTTGCTAATGACATAGATAGTATTTGGAAATATCTTTAAAATACAAAAAGGATGAACATTGTGCTTCATACAGCACTACTGTGTTAGTAATATATTTTATCAAGTTTATGCAAAAGCCAATGTAACAAACTGGTTTGTCTGTGCGGAAAATTTATGCTACTTCAAGGGATGTCTATCAGTAAGAGCATATTAAAGAAAGTAGAGGTCTTACACTTGAGTGATTTGCCGAATTTAATTATTCCCTCTAAGAATAGTAATTCTATCGCTTAAAATACATTATCGAAGCATGATTCAATAATTGCGACAAAATTCAAACACATAACAAATTAAAAGCTTCGGTCGATATTAAAGAAAATACAGTGCAAAAACTCCAAATTGCATGTTTATAGTCTCATTACTATAGTAAACCCAGCTGAAATTCCAAAAACATGTGCCAAGGAATCAGCTCTCATTAACACCTCATCGGTTTTTATTCTAGAATATATATCTCCAAGACAATCCGAGCATCGATCACAATTTAATGCTCATAATTCAATTCACTTCGCACATGCAAATACATCAATTATCCAATTTCATTTTCTGGCATAGAATAGAGACATCAAGTATATATAAAGTAAACAAACAATTGATTTTTCCAAAGCACCAACGATGGACACTTGCAAACAAGAAGAAAACCCAATTAAAATTTATCCAAGTTACAAAAACCAGCTAAAACTCTCGATAGATCCAGTTCATATGCATCGAACGAATAACAAAAATCAAGATACGCTTGTCTTCCGTAACATGCCCAAAATCGATGTAAAACTCACCAACATAGTCTCCCATGAAGAGGTAATTAGTATCGGGAGTGTTTCCACCAATTCGAAAGAGCTGAATCAGATCGTTAAAACTACCCGTGAATATCGCCGCAGACTGTCAAGGGGCATTTCACCGGCTGCACGTTCCATTCCTCCACTAAATTGCACGTGCTTGCTCGCACAGACATTTTACATCCACATCCACCTCCGCTAGCGGCTTGCACCGATCAAATGCTCTATTTGTCTATCCAAATCCCCATGACCTGGCATTTTCTGTATAGTTATTATCGAAATTAAAGAGATATGATGTCATACACCAACTTGGGAACAATAAAGAGAAATATACTAATGCTAGCACAACAGCTACATGCATGGGTACAACACGTACTCTTGAATGCTAGTGGTACAACACGTACTCTTGAATGCACGGTACATGTTATCAAGATGTATCACACAATAGATAGGAGCTTATCCTAATCTGTCAAATATTGAGTGTTAAACACCAAGTGCAACGAATGTAGCATTCAAAGTAATCAATATACCACACAATAGATAGGAGCTTATCCTAATCTGTCAAATATTGAGTGTTAAACACCAAGTGCAACGAAGGTAGCATTCAAAATAATCAAGCCTAATTGGCATAAATCATTAGATAATTATATATATGATCCATTTTCTAGCGAAGAAAACTACACTACCAAGTACACGAATAAAAACATGAATGAATCCCAAAACAAGCGAAGTCTAAAGATTCAGTCAAGATAAACTCCAAGAGGTATCAAATGATAAACAGCAATTCACACCCAATTCAGATGACAAATTTGGCATGAATAAATATACATAAAAAAAAATTTCCTTTTTAATTTTTGAGCTACATACTAAAAGTGTCTTCACAGTTTTCAGGAACGATCAATCATTTCCACAAAAAATAAATAAATACCCAGGAAAATTAGAATCATAAAGTTCATGGGATCATAAATGTTCCAGTGCAAAGTAAAAAGCCACTTAAATGAAACACGGGTACCAACCATAGCATTTAAATACTAAACTGCTGGCACCGTTTGGTTCATAGATTGGACGATGATGGATTAATAATATAAGGATTTTAAATCAATATAACTTGGATTAGATAATGGTGCATGACACTAATCCTTGGAAGAACTTGAGCCAAGCATTGGACAAAGCAAGAATGATTAATAAACCAATGTGCTATCCTTTGCACCAAACGGTGCCTTATTGTATTGATAATCATACATTTCTGAGATCCATAAGGTACAGCAGATCCCAGTAATTTTAATCCAATATGAAATAGAGAAAATACCCTATACAAGGATAATGAACCGGGACGATTCAACTTTTACCTAAAAAAAGCATTGCATAGATGATAAAATCTGAGAGAATCAGCCAAAGTAAAATTAAAATGAAAGTGAAAAGTGTATATCATAGATCGATCAGAACTTATAATACAGGAATAAGATGGTGCTTTGATTTTTATTATGATTTGATTGAATATTTGCCTCCACTAACAAGATACATGTTGCAACTGTTTTATGGCGATTATCAGGTTAACGACCTTACATAAATTTGAATTTCAAAAAACGACCTACATCTATTTATAAAGCATTGTGAAATGTGTGGCATCATGTGTTAGTCAACAAAGTTCAACCTACATCTATTTAAAAAGCATTGTGCAATGTGTGGCATCATGTGTTAGTCAACAAAGTTCATTGCTTAATGTGGAGAGAATGCCATAAGTTTATAAAGGACAGTTTCCAATGTTCTTACACTTATATACGTGCCAATTCTATCCCAATATCAAGATAGAACATTAAGAGACTGAAGAGACTGAGCTTTAGCCTTTCTACAGAAGTAAAATAATAATAGTTGAGTTGGGAGTTCATTTGTATGGAGAAAAAAGAGAAAAATGGTAAACTTATACTGATACAAAGAATTGAAGCAAATATGTTGGCTTCAGGTTATATTCTTTTGCCCCATTATCACTCATATCCTCTTTTGTGCAAAAGATACATTACTTGTAGTATTTTGAAACCGCTTGACTCCTTTCTAATTTACCAACTTAGCACTACATTTACCCATATAACGGAATGCCTCAGCTCAATAATAAATTAGTAAAAACTGTACATATGTTTATGTGTACCAAATTAGAAGGGGGAAAAATCTGCATTAAGCAAAGCAAAATGCGGTGAACGATACACTTAATAGTATAAGAAGCAATTCTGGAGATGAAAAAACGCAGGAACAATGAATATCTAGATAGTGGAAACTGACTTATTCCAAATAGAAATTTTTTGGAACAAGCAAATAATTCTGACAGATTCAAATTTCTAATTTTAAGCATAACTACATAAGTTCATTCAAGATGTCTGGGGGAATTTTTAATTCTATGGCTCATAGAATGGAAGGACTCCATGTTAACGAATTAGCAATGCTTACAAAGTGTGATTACAAAGCACAGTGTATAACTTTAGAGCCACGGTCAGCAAGAGAGGTGTATAATACTAGGTATATCAAGATCAGTGTTCAAGTCACTTTGTTAGAATATAGTTGCATCAGTTCAGTCACTATTTGAGCATATTGATTCTCATGAAAAGAGAAGAATACAGGGACAAACATCACAATTTAGTGATTATTTCCGTATTCACGTTCATTATAATGGGACATCGCAGGATTTATCAAGCTACAGATAATAAAATCAGCATAACAAAGTGAGAGAGAATGAGAGAACTCACAATAAATCACACAAAACAAACAACCAACAGCCATTAACAAATAGCACACAACTCAAACCAATCTTTAAAATCCCATTTTACAAAATGAAGCAATCTGATATCAAATCATTATGGATCAGCCAATTAAAAGAAAAGGACTACCAAAAAGTGAGCATAAAGCTAAAAAAAACTCAAGTATACAATAATACCTGGTGCTTGCTGCGACGGCGGCGTGGACTTTGGTGCGAGAGATAAGTTATCTACAATTTCAGTAGTTGGCTAGTTGCACTCCAAATTCCATTAAAATCGGTAAAACTTACTCATTGGGAGGCCAAAGCAAAAAATCTTGAATGCCCAGGAAAATAGCAAGATCGAGTTTTAGCATTCAGCAGCAAGATAGTTTAACAAAGAACCATACATATGCATAAAAATTAATAGTAAAAAAACAAAGACAAAGGAACGTGACAAACCTGGCCAAAATGAAGGAGGCACACCACACAACAAAATATCACGAATCACGCCAGCACTCCAAACATCAACTTCAGATCCATCATTTCTCTTCAAAACCTCCGGGGCCATATCATACGGACTTTCCAAAATTCGGAGAAGCTTTCACTTGGATTTATAACATTTTAGTTGTTTTTTCCATAGATTCATCATATATACACACTACCCTTGAGAACAAAGTTTTCTAGTCCAACGGAGCAGATACTTAAGATTTTCTCAAGAAAAAAGTTGATACAAGAAACACCCATCACAAATAAGTTATGAACCTCAAACCAGTATGAGTATATTTAGTTTTGTCTAAAAAGTCCATACTAGTATAGGTAAAAATGACATCCCAATGTCGTATCCTCATTCCGCAAAAGGCAAGTAAGGAGCTTAAAGCAGCATAACAAATTAAATCTAACATCAAGGGTTTAAGGTGGTAACGAGCAGAGGAAGTATGTAAGTGCATAGCACGTCAAGTTCCTTCATAGAAATTGTTATCGGGTAGTTTGGTAAAGTAAACCAGATCTTGTAGTGCAACATAAGGATAATGAACATTTTAATACATTAAACAATGCCTTAGACTCAACGTGTTTCCACTTTACGAATAGTGAATGTTTTCTCCCCAAACTCACGGTAATTGAACACCTAAAATTATAATTTCAATTGAACACCTAAAATTGCCAAACTCACTATCAAGTGGAATAAAAAATATTAATTTAGAAACCCAAAAAACGGAAAAGAAGATCAAAGTGGAGAACGAGAATGTCCAATACCAAAACCAAAACCAAAACCAAACCAAAAGCAAAAAGAAAAGTATAGAACAAGCACAAGCACAAGAGGAAAAACACTAACCCAGACAAAGCTTTCCAATTCCAAGAAGAGGGAACACCGCGCAGAAGGATCGAAGCAGTTGAAGAAGGTGCAAGACACGAGAAGAAGCGAAGAAGAATGGAAGAGAAGGTAACGACTGATACCTTTTTGACACATTTTTTCCTTTGCAGCAGTGGGTAGAGAGGCACAGGACGCATGGAATTCTTTTGACAAAGTTGGATTTCTCGATTGCTATGTTTGTGCACAAACAGCAGCACCCCACCAACTTTTGATGAGACAAACGCCGCAGGCATGATACAGCTGACATCAGTTTTGACCCTATCCTGTTCTTCTTCTATCTGCATAAGGTGATACTTAGACTATCAAAGAAAGTTTTAGCAAATCAATTTTCCATATGGAAATAAAAGACAAATGTGCATTCTCACAGAAGAAAATACAAAGTTATCCCATCAATTTTTGTAAAGAAAAATGTCATAAAATGAATAGTACCTATCCCCAAACTCCCGAAGTTTTTGTATTGGTGCTGATTTTGAAGGGAATAATTTAGTGTTAAAAGCACATTCGATATAATCTAATAATGATAAATTTGTGACTTGATAAAACACTAAAACATGACAGCAGCCCTAATCTTTTCTACACGCTCTGCTATAGCCTCCACCACTTTTCTTAAGGTATAGAAGTCTACAAATAATACAACAACCATGACGAGATCCAGGTCCAGAAATATTAGACTCATGGAGTGAAATCAGGCAGCAACACATGTCAATTGTTGGTAAAGTAGCACAGTCTGAATTAGCTCATGAGAATGAATTGATTACTCCAATTGAGATTTTCCTCCCACTCTTAAGTAGAATTTGTGTCTTAGCTTGTAATATCTACTCATTCGATCAAGAATGACTTTTAATCATAAATAAATTTAAAATCCAACCATACATTGGCTTAAAATCCCATCAAGTCAAAAATCTCGTAAGAGCCACAATATTATGATAACCAGCAACTTAACAATCATACATCACAATAGAAGTCAACAGTTTTTTTGCATATTCAAAACTCAAACTGGACAAAGAAAAGGCTAAACAAACAGTAACACAAATCCACAAGCATTACCTTGCACAACCCATTCACTTGTTTCCATACTAACTTCCGTTTCAGGTGTTGCAAATAATAGACTCGCACTTGTTAGCAATGTGCAAGCACAGAAACTAAGAAAAATCTGATATTATGTTTACATAACCAACACTTGAATCTGCACGGGGAAAATTTTAAACTTAAATTTAAATGTAACAAGTCAGCAATAAAATTTTAAAACCAAGATTGGCAATGGGAAAAACTAAAATACATTCCAGGAGACAGAGTTGAACAAAGAAATGAAATCGCTGCACACAACTCACTTCCACAGAAAATTTATGATAAACAAAGATAATCACCGTCATCGTTAAGAAGGTCGAAGAAGCCACATAAAGCACACCGGAAAAGGGCCGCGAATTAGGATTGAAATATTTCGAAATTATTTCTATTTACAGTTCAACGAAAGTGAGGGATCTCAAGAAATTAGAAAACCCAAACGAAACCCAGAGATTTCGGAGAACAAAAAAAAAAAGCGAAATAAAAACCAAGACAAGAGAAGAGAAGAAAAACGATGGAAGTCAGAGTCCCAATACTTACTGGAGGTGAAGCTCGAAGAAAAACGAAGGATGAGAAAGAAGTCGGAGAACCAAAAACCAAGAGAAAAGAAGAAAGCTTAACCCGAAATCGAAGCTTTCCAATCCACGAAGGAGCTGTAATCAAGCGCAGAACAGTGAAGAACGAAAAAGGTAATGACTGGTATCGCTTACACCGGTTTCGTCTTGGTGCGCTCTGCGTTGGAGAAAGAAGCACGAGACGCGTGTATTTGGGGTGAATGGCAACCGGGAACAAATTGGCCAATTTTCACATTCTTAGCGCTCTTTCAAGTATGTAGATGTGCCAACAAGGTCTTGGCCTAGTGGTCAAGATGAAGGCCTTCGATTTTTATTGGCTGCGCGATAATTTTTTATGTTGATTTAATTATTTTTTTTGTTCGAGATAAGCACGTCTCGAATTTATGTTCAAGTCTCGTTAATTGTGTGCGGACAATTTTATTTTTTAATGTTACAATAAATAGTTTCGACACAAGAAATCGTTGTGGTTCCATGCGTCAACCGCGGTACTTTTTTGGGTATCAGAATCGCCTTCAACAACGACGGGGATCCTCCTTCAGAAATCTTGATAGATTGAGTGTGGTAAGATAAAACAACATCTTCTGCTTTCAAATTTTGAAATCGGCACCGAAAAAAAGTTTGGAGGCTTTTCTCCATGAGGGGGGGTCGAGGCGAGCAGAGTGAATAAAACAGAAGACATGTTCAGAATCCGATAAATAACGATTTCGTCTTGCGATTTTTAGTATGATTTACTCCGAATTCTGAATCAACAAGAACAATAGCAACTCAGCACAATCGTCTCTAAGATACAACAACTCACGAACGAGATATAGCAGCACAACAAATATCTCGAACTTCAACGAACAAAAATATGCAGCAACTTTCTTTTACAAAGAGTGGGGCAAACTTGCAGAAATCAGAAATCTCACGTTATATGTTATCAAATATCAATGTACTACTTTCTGCATATATTATCAGTCATATATATAGACTGAAGTCCAGGGAACATGTGTTTTGATCCAAAGATGAAACCCATGACAAAAAAGGCCCAAAAATGTTAACCTTTCCGGGATGACAGGCGGTGCCCTCGAGCGACAAGTTTGCGCGCTCGAGCGCTAGGCTTTTTGCCTAGATGATATTTTAGGCTCGTTTGAGCGGCATGTTTGCGCGCTCGAGCGTCAAGCTTTCTGTTTTGTTATTTTCTAGATGCTCGCTCGAGCGACATGTTTGTGCGCTCGAGCAGTAGGACTTTTGCCTCCCACTCTTGGTAGGCTCGCGCGCGCTCGAGCGCCGAAGTTTCTGTCTCGCCTCTTAGGTGGTGTACACAAATAAAATAATAATAAATATTATTTCAATTAAATTTTATCCCAAAAAATTAACGCATCGAGCGATGGGCTGCGCACGCGCGTGTTTGTTGCATCGATTAGGGTATTGCCCCTTTACAAAACATCTGGTGCCCTAAGGGCCCAATCTCTTTTTTTTGAACGTTCAAAAATCGAATTTTATAGGACAAATTACTGCATGGTCATATTTTCAATTTTATTTAAATTTTTTGATTTTTTTATATAAAAAAATGGTCTTCCTTCTATTCATTTCTTTACAGAGACCACAATGAAAATAATTTGTACAAGGCAATTAACAGTTTATTTTTATATTTAATTTTTGTGTCGATGGCCAAATGTTTAAAATTAAAATTTGTGGTGTTAGTTTTGGAAATGGTGGAGAATTATTGGAGCAACAAATATAATTCAATTGATATCTGCACGTACGAATCAAAATAAAATTGAATTAATTGGATATTTAAATGGAAATTTTTCTCAAATATAATTTAGCTTGGATACTAACGAGGGCCCCTTATATATATTTGTTGAATTTTCATCCTTGATGAGTTATTTCCAGTGAGTTAAACTAAATTATACTCATCCGATTACTTGTGGTGAAAAAAATATCAGTCATTTAAAATTTGGGTTTTTAACCAAGGTTCGATTTTGTGTTAGGCGAGATGAACATCATTAATTTGTAATATGTGTTATCATTCTAATATTTATAATTTGTAAAATGATGATTATTGCATCTCATAATCCATATACATACATATATATATGTATATACATATGGGTATTTAAATAATTCATGTGACATGTTGTCCAATATATATATATATATATATATATATAAGTCGGTTCAATATGGGGAAATAACAATCAACCGATCCAAATCAAAAGATGTAGTACTATTCGAATATGGGATCAACTTTAATATCATTTTTTTGCCTAGCTGAATGGCCAAATGATGTTATAGCTATTCACCACAAAACCTTTATATTTTTAGACAAAAATAGAATAATATATAATTTGCTTTAACATAATTGATTTCAATAATGATTTAGGTTTGAAATATAATATTATGTCACGGGAATTATAACTAAATGTATTATATATAATTCAATGATAATTTAACCTTAACATTAAGAAAAATTATATATATTAACAAATAATGAAGAAGCAGAACGTATATACAATTATATCTTTGGCTTCTTCATTGGATCGCATATCAATAGTGAAATTAACAATTAAATACACAAGCGTTTTACACCCATACATAAAAAAGAGAAATTTACGTCATTAATTATAATTAAATATTTTGTGTTAGTTCAATGTTAGGGTGTAATAATTATCTTTGTTGGGTAGATTGGTTGAACCGTGATATTTGGTCAGCTGCACATTTTAAAATATTTGAATTGCATCATTTCTACCCACATAATTTTTGATAAAGCGGTAAACGTTAATTCGATCTTACAGTTACAATCAATAATCAAAATAATATATATATATATATATATATATATATATATATATATATATATATATATATATAGAGTTCTTTTATGGTGCCCAACTCATATGCCCAACTCCATGCCCACCATGTACAATATGTGAGTTGACCAACACAATTGATGAGTTGACTTATCACATATTGTACATGGTGGGCATAGAGTTGGGCATATAGAGTTGGGCACCATAAAAGAACTCTATATATATATATATATATATATATATATATGTTAAGTGCGTCCTTCTCCACAACACAATATTATAAGAGGATGCTTTCGTTAAAAAATCAATTTATATATAAAGTGTAATTAAAATCAGAAAAAAGAATTAACGTATTGGCCTGTATATAGTTAAACCAATATATGTATGTATATATATAGTAATATATTTTTGGGGCCTAATTTAATTTAATATGTATAGTACATTATTTTTGGGGCCTAAGTGAATTTAAAGTATATTGTTTATTTAAGGGTTTTTATAATAATAATAAAATTATAAACATCCATGTCATATATGAAATAATTAATTACTGAATTTTAATTTGCTTTTGCAGTTAGCACAGCTGCATGGATCGGAGTATCAGAAAGCTCCCCCTATATATCAAGGTGGTCTAGAAGGAGTTGTTTAGCTAATAAGAGTAAAATTTTCGTAAACTTGCAGGCATGCATTAGATATATACATGATTTTCATTTCTCTTTTTTTGAACGTTCAAAAATCGAATTTTATATGACAAATTACTGCATGGTCATATTTTCAATTTTATTTAAATTGTTTGATTTTTTTATATAAAAAATGGTCTCCCTTCTATTCATTTCTTTACAGAGACCACAATGAAAATAATTTGTACGTGACAATTAAACGTTTATTTTTATATTTAATTTTCGTGTCGATGGCCAAATGTTTAAAATTGAAATTTGTGGTGTTATTTTTGGAAATGGTGAAGAATTATTTGAACAACAAATATAATTCAATTGATATCTGCACGTACGAATCAAAATAAAATTGAATTAATTGGATATTTATTTGGAAATCCTTCTCAAATATAATTTAGCTTGAAAACTAACGAATGAGGCCCCTTATATATATTTGTTGAATTTTCATCCTTGATGACTCTATTATGCTCATCCGATTACTTGTGGTGAAAAAAATATCAGTCATTTAAAATTTGGATTTTTAAGCAAGGTTCGATTTTGGGTTAGGTGAGATGAATATCATTAATTTGTAATATGTGTTATCATTCTAATATTTATAATTTATAAAATGATGATTATTGCATGTCATAATCCATATACATACACACACACATATATATATATAAATATATATATGTACATATGTGTATTTAAATAATTCATGTGACATGTGGTCCAAAATATATATATATATATATATATATATATATATATATATATATATATATATATATAAGTCGGTTCAATATGGGGAAACAACAATCAACTGATCCAATCAAAAGGTGTAGTACTATTCGAATATGGAATCACCTTTAATATCATTTTTTTGCCTAGCTGAATGGCCAAATGGGGTTATAGCTATTCACCACAAAACCCTTATATTTTTAGCCAAAAATAGAATAATATATAATTTGCTTTAACATAATTGATTTCAATAATGATTTAGGTTTGAAATATAATATTATGTCACGGGAATTATAACTAAATGTATTATATATAATTCAATGGTAATATAACCTTAACATTAAGAGAAATTATATATATTAACAAATAATGAAGAAGCAGAACGTATATACAATTTTATCTTTGTCTTCTTCATTGGATCACATATCAATAGTGAAATTAACAATTAAATACACAAGCGTTTTACACCGGTACGTAAAAAAGAAAAATTTACGTCATTAATTATAATTAATTATTTTGTTTTAGTTCAATGTTAGGGTGTAATAATTATCTTTGTTGGGTAGATTGGTTGAACCGTGATATTTGGTCAACTGGACATTTTAAAATATTTGAATTGCATCATTTCTATACCCACATAATTTTTAATAAAGCGGTAAACCTTAATTCGATCTTAAAGTTACAATCAATAATCAAAATAATAAATTATATATATATATATATATGTTAAGTGCGTCCTTCTCCAAAACACAATATTATAAGAGGATGCTTTCGTTAAAAAATCAATTTATATATAAAGTATAATTAAAATCAGGAAAAAAAATTAACGTATTGGTCTGTATATAGTTAAACCAATATATGTATGTATATATATATAGTACTATTTTTGGGGCCTAATTTAATTTAATATATATAGTATTTTATTTTTGGGGCCTAAGTGAATTTAAAGTATATTGTTTATTTAAGGGTTTTTATAATAATAATTAACATTATAAACATCCATGTCATATATATGAAATAACTAATTACTGAATTTTAATTTGCTTTTGTAGTTAGCACAGCTGCATGGATCGGAGTCTCAAAAAGCTCCCCCTATATATCAAGGTGGTTTAGAAGGAGTTGTTTAGCTAATAAGAGTAAAATTCTCGTAAACTTGCAGGCATGCATTAGATATATACATGATTTTCATTTCTCCTTTTTTGAACGTTCAAAAATCGAATTTTATATGACAAATTACTGCATGGTCATGTTTTCAATTTTATTTAAATTGTTTGATTTTTTTATATAAAAAAAATGGTCTCCCTTCTATTCATTTATTTACAGAGACCACAATGAAAATAATTTGTACGTGGCAATTAACAGTTTATTTTTATATTTAATTTTCGTGTCGATGGCCAAATGTTTAAAATTTAAATTTGTGGTGTTATTTTTGAAAATGGTGGAGAATTATTGGAGCAACAAATATAATTCAATTGATATCTGCACGTACGAATCAAAATAAAATTGAATTAATTGGATATTTATTTGGAAATCCTCCTCAAATATAATTTAGCTTGGAAACTAACGAATGAGGCCCCTTATATATATTTGTTGAATTTTCATCCACTAGTAGAATTTATGCCTTTTACTTCGCATATTAACTGAAGTCGTAGATAGATAAGTACCGAAGTAGATGCACGTGAAGTAATAGGTACCATTTTACTTCGCTTAATAACCGAAGTATTAGGCATGAAATTACCGAAGTAATAGGGTACCATTTTACTTCGCTTAATATTGGACCGGTTCTGAAGTAAAAGCATGCCTTTTACTTCAGCATTTACATTATGTGACGAAGTAATATAACATCTATAACTTCGCCATTTACGTTGACTGACGAATTAAATGCGCGTATTTTACTTCGGCAGTTTTCTTAAGTGACGAAGTAATAGAACATATATGACTTCCGTTTATTCATTAAACGACGAAGTAATAGAACATATATGACTTCGGTATTTACATTGAGTGATGAAGTAAATGCTCTATTTAACTTCAAATGTTATGTAACTTGGCGAAGTAAAAACATGTCCTTACTGCAGCAGTTTCATTAATTGACGAAGTAATAAAGTACATATGGCTTCGGCTTTTACATTGATTGATGAAGTAAAAATATATGTATCACTAAATCAACATTAAACAATTTTAATTAGATACAATAACACCATTAATATATATATATATATATATATATATATATATATATATATATATATATCTGAAACGTAAAATACACTAATTAGATTGATAAATTATCCATCCAAAAGTACATCCATCAATAAAAAATTATGCATCCACGAGTATTTCTACAAAAGATTGATAAATTATCCATCCAAAAGTATATCCATCAATAAAAGTATTATGCATCCCAACGTGCATATGACCAATTTATGAACCTACATAGGAGTAGACGAATTCGCTCCATTCACTTCTAATTTCGTCAAATTGAGCTTGGTCGTAATTTTGGTTCCTGATGGATCCTGAATACTGAAATGTAAAAAAAATAAAATACATTAGAATAAAATTTAAGATCGAGGATTCATATTTGCCAGTTCACAAATAAGGGTAACGACATATGCAGGTACTGATCACAGGTTTTCATTGCAACAGATGATTAAATTAAAACATTACTAAATTGAAAACACAGTACTCTATCAAGGATACATATATATTTGTCATTTCACAAATAATTCCAACAGCTAGCTAAAGAAAACAATCACACTCAATTGATGTTAACAATGTAGTGAACCATAGCTTGTCCACCAAAATCAAATCTTAGTTCACTAGGAACGTCCATTACCGCAATAAGCTAAAGAGACTAGGGGTGGGCGCCGGGTCGGGTATGCTTAATTGGCAAGCATATTTTGAAAGGAATCATAGCATAAAATAAAATTTGAAACTCACCATCCTTTCGACATGTAGATCTTCACATTCAACTTTCTCTTTCATATACCTCATCACATAATATCCACATTCAACAGAACCATTTTGTTTCAGATTTCCCTATAATGAAATTGAAACTCAATTGTAGCAATCACAATCCAAATAATATGAACTATCAATTCATGTCATTCATACGTAAGCACAACACATACCGTCAGTTGTTTAAAACCTGGCCATTTAGTAATACCCTTCTCATACTGTTTAGATCTTCTATCCGAGCGAATCCAAGATTTATCCATAATTCACAACTTATCTTCAATAAACAATTAAGTAATTAAAATTTATATATAATAACAAATACTAAAAGTTTATTATACAAGAATCATGAATGATTTCCAAAATCAATGTGACTCGAGCAATCAATGCTAATTTTTAGGAATAGTTCAACAAAACAATTTTAAACTCAAATATGACTAAGCCAAACTCAAATCAGAAAACTGTTTCTAAAATCAAGAATGGATACTTTTGGATACTTCATCACAATTTACAGAGAAGAGAGAATGAGACATGGCTATATTTACCCCAAGGTTGACCATAATCACGCCTATATATCTCAACTTCTGAGTACTCCACTCCATACCTTTCTCAAATCTCCCTATAAATCTAGATCGCAACAATAGATTTTAGTAAAATATGGAACTTAAATCCAGAACAGAGCAAGGAGTCACAAAGTCTACTCAAATATATAAATATAAATTTGTACACAATGCTAAAAGGAATTAAGGAAAGCAGATTGAGTATGAAAAATTTATTCATACAACACAACGCAAGCATGCATTGGACTAAATTTTGGCTATATTAGTCCTCATATTGCATTTACTTGAGAAACTATGTTTAAGTATTTGGCAAATATGACCCCACAACAAACAAAACACGATAAATCCATGTCACCATATTCGAAAATAAAACAAGTAAAAAATAAAAAAATAAAATGAAAACTAGCAACACTCTTTCGTGGGACAATTTCCAGCTCAATAAAATGAATATTTTAGCAACAGCGTCGACATCACAAATCTTTGAAGATAGAAAAAATAATAAGAAGAAGAAATAAAGATACCCACTTCGATATGCAACTGTATTTAGTCCTCATGCTTTACTAAAAAAAGGCAAAGAATTAGGTAAGAAGTTGCATACCCTCATTCTCTGTTGATTCAGTTCTCCGTCGAGAAACAACTGAATATAACCCCAGGATCTTTTCGGCAAATCTTAGGAATGTCGGAAGGATTTCAAAACACGAAAGTTAGATATCTAAACCATCAGCGTGAAATTTTAAACTCGTGCTGGAATTTCAAAGCACAGAACTGGAATTACAGGATTAGATCTACAAGTGCACTTTCATCCAATTACATGTGATGGAATCATATGGCATATTAAAAAAAACACATAAAAAACACAATTCAAATCAAACTACAAGCTTCAACAGAAGCTTAGCAATGAATCTTGAATTTTTTTCAAATCATAACGAAAATTTTTCATTTTTTCATTCGATCACACCTAACTCCTTAATAACCTGCATAGATCTAATCACTCAACTATCACTAGGATGAAAAATAGGCACTAAATTAAATATAGCTTAAATCACATTAGACCGTATTTTCAAATCACACCCAAAAATAAAAAAAATGGCATACTTTAAAATTGCATCTCCGAGTGTTTCCAACCTCTCCAAGGAGAAATGTTCTTTACATCCTACTGTGGTGAGAGGTTCCAAAATCTGATCATGAATGAAATTATTAGATTAAGTCATTAAATACCAAAAGAATTACAATTAAAGTTAATCGTTAACAGCTATAAAGGCACATACCACCGAGCTTGGAATATTTAAATCCCAGTATGATGTGCTATTTCTTGCCTAAGTTGGCTAGCCAACATCAAAGACTCCATTCGGTGCATTAGTGAAGGTAACAAGTCGAGTGATTTCTTTTACCATTAGTGCCAAAACAAATCCCATCAAACCCAAAAAATCCACAACCCAAACGTTAAGAACACAACATAAAAAGAAAAATAAATATTTACGAGGAAAAAAAAATTCAAATAAATAAAATATAAAAATAAAATAGTACACCAAAATAAAAGCAAGTGACCATCTCAACTTCAAGGCTGCATCCTTCAAATACGTAAATTAGATGAAAAAATAAATTTGTAACTTCCAAGCATTAAATATATATATATATATATATATATATATATATATATATATATATATATATATATATATATATATATATATATACCGTTTAATTTCGTTGTGCCCTATGGCTATATATATATATTGTATATAATTGGAAAAATGGTCATTGGAAAGCCGAATTATACGAGAGCTGGTAATATATAACAGTTCCCTCACCCCACTGCTCCCACACTAGCTTTTTATCACCAAAATACTCCCCAGAATATCTATCTCTATTCTTGTAATATCATAGAATTTTACCAATATAAGTTGAGTTCCATTTATACACAGTAACTGATGCATCCAAATCTTCTATCTATTTATTTGATCGAGGTGATGAAGGATCACCGACCATCCCGACACGGGAGGTCGATACTGTAATCTATATGGCATAATCAGCAAGTTTGATTCCAAGTTTCAACTTTTCAACATGGCCACACAAAGCTTACACTAACCTTTACTCTGTACAACTTTCTTTTTATAAAATTCTTCAGGCTCAAGTTTAAGACCTCATCACAACAAATGATTAAAATCACCATCTTTTAAGTGGAACAATAAAGAGTTCACATATAACAAGAACCAAATGAGATGCAAAAAACTTAGCTTACCACAATGGTTTCGAGAAAATAATGTGTGTGTGAGCGTGCATGTGGTTTCGAACAACAAAAATCACATCAAATTCAAATGATTTAGCAAAAAAATAAACGCGAAATTAAATATTAGAACATGGAAACCAAAGTGAAATCAAATTTACAATAACCTGAAATGATAGCACCCAAGACCATGTTTAACTCCACCCTTGAACACTCCACTGTAAGAGCTTCCATCAATTCTGAGATATGTTGAAATCAAGAAGGAAATAATCCCACCATCCTCAGCCCCTCGCACTTCAAAACATTTTGACCAGAGTATAACTCAGAAGTTTCAAGTACAAAGTCACTCAAATATTATTTATATATAATTCAATTTTATATTATAATATGAGACACTGTAAAACTGAAGTACTCCTTCAATGCGCCCTCTAATTAAATAGTAAATTCAAATGCGATCATGTTGAGCAGATTATACCTCTGAGGTTTGAGGTTGCTTCTGGTTGTCCATTGTGGGTCTTTTCTCTCTCGTCACGTATGCCTGAATTTGTAACTTTAAGGTGGAGATATTGGAAAAAGTTCCAGAATTCGGAAGGAGAAACTCTAGCAATGCGAGATCTTCGGCTTTCTGGAAAGCTGATACAAGGAGGATTCTTGGAATGTTTCTTTCCGATGTGCTCGAAAGGAAAATGAGTTCTCTAATGATGAAAATGAAAGGGGTGATTCCACTGCCTCCACTCACCATCACTAGCATGTCGTGCCTGCATATGTAATGCATTAGTCCACATGATACGTCGCTTGATGACAAAAAAAAAGGAAAAGATGAGGCCGACTTGAAATCAATGGAATGTTGTTTTTTTGGTAAAATTTAACCTTAAAATAAGGTTGATGCAGGACCATAAGGTCGTTCAACAGATACTTCAAGACGATTTATTTGAGACAAAAATTTTTGATAAAGCTTCTGAGACCATCCCCCTTCACATTTGATGACAACACTGAGTCGATCAGGATCTGTGTTAGTATTCGAGATTACAGTGAATGGATGCCACTGGAGCTTAGATACACTCTTAAATTGATGAACATAATGCTGATGAAGATAATGCTTGATGTCTTATAACTCAATCCTGGTATTGAATGGAAAATTAGAAAATGGACAATAAAGTTTCGCTGTTAGGTAATCAAAAAGCATTATATGTGCATACTGAATTATACGTCACTTGGATCCTTGGAAAAGTTCAGTTCCATGGCTTGTCAAGGTAATACACGAGCAGAAACCAGACGAACTCTTTGTTGAGATTGTAAGAATCTCAGATACCAATCAATCAAGAAGAGGTAGAAACCGGGTAACATTATGCAAGAATAAAGAAATCCAACATGTAAAACGAAGAAAACAATAAAAGAAATGTACATATGATGTGTATAGAAGAAGAGTTCAAATATTTTCCTCCTAACAAGAGTTAGGCTTGTAATCGATATTATTAATCCAGAGACCAAAGCTACTTCACCAGCCAGGTTTGAAATCCCCAATTTTATTCCATTTGATCATCTGAAAAAAGATCAAGAATCTGTTTTTTTTAGAAAATTCAACAAAAAATTAGATCAAGACTCGATCATTAATATATACCTCCGAGATCTGATGTGTTTTAGCCCAAAATATAACAAAGCAAAGACCGTGTGTAGTGAAAAGGGTTAGTGCAGTATGGACAAGCCAAATATGATACTTGATCGCAGATTCTGAAGTAAGGCCAAGCAAGCGTAAGATTGATGATCCTCGAGTCACTGGAAAAAAGAGGAAAGCCAAGCATACATTCCCTACAAGGCCTAACATTGTTTAATTTCACTTTAATCGGAAATAACTGTTCAAAAAACATGCCGTCGTATTCTAAAACACTTTAAATTTCCAGCCAACTCTCCCAAGAACAATGAATATACCAAGAATCTCATGTGGCCCGAACTAAAAGTGCTGAGGATCACATTCTTACACAACAGATACATGTGCGCCAGAATGCAGGGGGTAAGGGGCAACTAAATAAAACTAGGGACTAATTTCCAGCTAATAAGTAACGACGTAAAAAAAATATTGCTTCAGGGAAGATAACCATGGCGCAAAAACGAGGAGCGATCTCACAAACGAGGCCTGTATTGGCGGTGAACCACTCAATGTCACCTTCTTTCCCGCAATACAGGAAGATCGGTCCCATTCTGTCAAGGCCCGCCCAGTGCTCGATGCTGATGAGATACGGAAATTTGGAACTCGGAAAAGCCGAAATGATAAAAAAAACAGAAGGCTTCAGATCTCTTGTGCTTTCAAATCCAAGTGTTGACGAGCAGTTTCCGGCGCGGTGGAATGCCGGAGATTCAAAATCAGCGGCTAGGGTTTTAAAGAAAATGGGGATCGTAAAAACGATGAAGTGACTAGGATGGTTCTTTCATCTGGTTTTCCTTTTTCTACTTCAGCACTAATATAAATTATATATTATTTAAATTTATTACTTCACCAAATTGGCTATGCCGAAGTAAAAAGTTGCCACAAATTAATTGTGAAGCCCGTGTTTTTTAACAACTGAAGTATAAATTCATTTTTTACTTCGCCATTTTTATTATTGAAGTCTATTGTTATATATTACTTCACAGTTTCTAATCTCCGAAGTAAAAAATAGCGAAGTAAAAATCGAAAATTCTACTAGTGATCCTTGATGACTCTATTATGCTCATCCGATTACTTGTGGTGAAAAAAATATCAGTCATTTAAAATTTTGATTTTTAACCAAGGTTCGATTTTGGGTTAGGTGAGATGAACATCATTAATTTGTAATATGTGTTATCATTCTAATATTTATAATTTATAAAATGATGATTATTGCATGTCATAATCCATACACACACACACACACATATATATATATATATACGTACATATGTGTATTTAAATATGTGACATGTGGTCCAAAATATATATATATATAAGTCGGTTCAATATGGGGAAACAACAATCAACTGATTCAATCAAAAGGTGTAGTACTATTCGAATATGAGATCACCTTTAATATCATTTTTTTTGCCTAGCTGAATGACCAAATGGGGTTATAGCTATTCACCACAAAACCCTTATATTTTTAGCCAAAAATAGAATAATATATAATTTGATTTAACATAATTGATTTCAATAATTATTTAGGTTTGAAATATAATATTATGTCACGGTAATTATAACTAAATGTATTATATATAATTCAATGGTAATTTAACCTTAACATTAAGAGAAATTATATATATTAACAAATAATGAAGAAGCAGAATGTATATACAATTATATCTTTGTCTTCTTCATTGGATCACATGCATATCAATAGTGAAATTAACAATTAAATACACAAGTGTTTTACACCCGTACGTAAAAAAGAGAAATTTACGTCATTAATTATAATTAAATATTTTGTTTTAGTTCAATGTTAGGGTGTAATAATTATCTTTGTTGGGTAGATTGGTTGAACCGTGATATTTGGTCAACTGTACATTTTAAAATATTTTAATTGCATCATTTCTATATCCACATAATTTTTAATAAAGCGGTAAACGTTAATTCGATCTTACAGTTACAATCAATAAACAAAATAATAAATGATATATATATATATATATATATATAAATGATATATATATATATATATATATATATAAGTGCGTCCTTCTCCACAACACAATATTATAAGAGAATGCTTTCGTTAAAAAATCAATTTATATATAAAGTGTAATTAAAATCGGGAAAAAAAATTAACGTATTGGCCTGTATATAGTTAAACCAATATATGTATGTATATATATAGTACTATATTTTTTGGGCCTAATTTAATTTAATATATATAGTACTTTATTTTTGGGGCCTAATTGAATTTAAAGTATATTGTTTATTTAAGGGTTTTTATAATAATAATAAACTTTTCATATATGAAATAATTAATTACTGAATTTTAATTTGCTTTTGCAGTTAGCACAGCTGCATGGATCAGAGTCTCAGAAAGCTCCCCCTATATATCAAGGTGGTTTAGAAAGAGTTTTTTAGCTAATAAGAGTAAAATTCTCGTAAACTTGCAGGCATGCATTAAATATATACATGATTTTCATTTCTCTTTTTTTGAACGTTCAAAAATCGAATTTTATATGACAAATTACTGCATGTTTATATTTTCAATTTTATTTAAATTTTTTGATTTTTTTTATATAAAAAAATGGTCTCCCTTCTATTCATTTCTTTACAAAGACCACAATGAAAATAATTTGTACGTGACAATTAACAGTTTATTTTTATATTTAATTTTTGTGTCGATGGCCAAATGTTTAAAATTGAAATTTGTGGTGTTATTTTTGAAAATGGTGGATAATTATTGGAGTAACAAATATAATTCAATTGATATCTGCACGTAAGAATCAAAATAAAATTGAATTAATTGGATATTTAATTGGAAATCCTTCTCAAATATAATTTAGTTTGGATACTAACGAATGGGGCCCCTTATATATATTTGTTGAATTTTCATCCTTGATGAGTTATTTCCAGTGAGTTAAACTCTATTATGCTCATTCGATTACTTGTGGTGAAAAAATATCAGTCATTTAAATTTGGGTTTTTAACCAAGGTTCGATTTTGGGTTAGGCTAGATGAACATCATTAATTTGTAATATGTGTTATAATTCTAATATTTATAATTTGTAAAATGATGATTATTGCATGTCATAATCCATATACATACACACACATATATATATATATATAGATATATATATATATATATATAAAAGTCGATTCAATAGGGGGAAACAACAATCAACTGATCCAAATCAAAAGGTGTAGTACTATTCGAATATGAGATCAGCTTTAATATCATTTTTTTTGCCTAGCTGAATGGCCAAATGGTGTTATAGCTATTCCCCACAAAACCCTAATATTTTTAGCCAAAAATAGAATAATATTTAATTTGCTTTAACAGAATTGATTTCAATAATGATTTAAGTTTGAAATATAATATTATGTCACGAGAATTATAACTAACTGTATTATATAGATAACATATCCATAATTAAATAAATATATAACATATACAATTATATATAATATAACTCAGAATAAATATATTTAATGAATAATAAGCATAAAAATTGGAAATGTTAGAACGAAGAAGCAAGTTATCATTAAACATTAACGAAGGAGACACCACTCAAATGATCATAATTAATAAGAGAAGACACCCGGCCCATTAAAAAAATAAAAGACCCACATTTAACTCGATCGCCAAGAAAACACCAAGCTTAGATTATCAATCCTTCGGTAGACCCTTTTGTTCATCATCGGAAGTTGGTGTCATCATCCATTCAGTTAAAAAGTAATTTGCGTTACTGCAGTAGAGGAAAGCTTGAGCTATTTCAGCGTTATATTTTTCATAGAGAAATTGACGGTGTTCTTGTGCCTCTGTGTAAATCTTTTTTTTTTTAAAAAGGGTTGACCCCGAAGGAGACCCATCCCACATGAGTCAGAGGCTCATTGGCTCATGCGGGGTTAAATCGAGGGATGTGCACGAGTAGGCAGGGACCTAAGGGAGGGAACAACATAGTCCAACCCCCAGAGCATACCCCCAAATATTTCAATAAAGAATATGCTCCACACGAGGATCGAACCCGCAACGCTAGGAATTTCTTTCCACATCACCTCAGGCCTTACCAACTAGCCTATGCCCCTGTGGGCCTCCGTGTAAATCTTGATTATAAGCTTGGCAGAGCAGCTAGCTTTTGCTTTTCTCAATTTTTTGTATGCCTCCATCACCTCGACCAGATGGATGATATACTGGTCCTGCGACACAATCTCTTTCAACTCATCACCACCAACGTCGTATATTATTTCACCTATGTTCTTTTCAAACAACCAAGGCGCAACTTGGTCGATATAATCGTCGAAAAGAAGCTTGAACTCTTCACCCTCTTCTTCAATAACTATTTCATTCTGCAAGAGATAAACGGCAGCGCCTCTTCCATATCTCATCTTGGTAAGGATTGTAGCCAGTAAACACTTTTTGCATTTTTTGTGATGAGCCGTGGAAAGGTCGGCACTTGAGATTTACCCACTTGAGCGAAATGGGAGAGATGGAACCACCATAGCTAGCAACCATTCTCATTCTCTGTTTTTTTCGTGGGAGCTGAGAGAGGATATAAATATATAGGAGGAGGAGTGTGCGTGCCCTAAATGTCTAACCTAGCTACTCTTTATATAAGATCAATTTTTTTTTTGGTATGTATTGTTAATTTGTTTTTGTGATATCTCATCTTGGTATATATTGTTTGTTTTATATATTGTTTGTTTTTTCTCCCTTATTTCATTCCTCTTTTGATTTCGGTTTATTTGTAACAGATCGCTGAGCAAAAAGAATTTGGAAAGATGGATCTCATCCAATTTTATTTATTTAAAATAATATTATATATCTTTGATATTTTAAAAGAAGATCGTATGCATGCATATGCATGTGAATAAATTAAAGTTTTAAATAATTTAAACTTAATTATATTATAAAGAAATACAATGGTAATTTAACCTTAACATTAAGAGAAATTATATATTAACAAATAATGAAGAAGCAGAACGTATATACAATTATATTTTTGGCTTCTTCATTGGATCACATATCAATAGTGAAATTAACAATTAAATACACAAGCGTTTTACATCCGTACGTAAAAAAAAGAAATTTACGTCATTAATAATAATTAAATATTTTGTGTTAGTTCAATGTTATGGTGTAATAATTATCTTTGTTGGGTAGATCGGTTGAACCATGATATTGGGTCAGCTGTACATTTTAAAATATTGCAAGAGCTTGTTTTCGAAACAAGAATGGGCTATGGGAGAGGCGGAGACATGGTTTGGAAGTTGGGAAATAAGAAAGAGGAAAAAAACAAAGAACTGATCATTTTGTGGTGCTTAATTAGAATTGATGTGCTCTCCACGAGTACTCCATGGTCAGTCATATATATATATATATATATATATATATATATAAAAGGAATACCTGCTTAGCTTAAATTAACTCTTAATCCTAGATATTTTTTAAGGATTAATTAACTAGATAGGTAATTGTATTTAATTTAAATAGAATTTATTCATATATATATATATATGACATGTGGTCCAAATATATATATATATATATATATATATATATATATATATATATATAAAAGTTGGTTTAAAACAGGGAAAAGGAAATGAACTGCATGATCCAAACCAAAAGTACAATTCGAATGAGAGACACTGAGCTGAATTTTTTATGCCTAGCTGAATGAGAGTTATACCTAGTTGAGCAAAGATCCTCATGTTTTAGCCATTAATAGAATATATAAAACCTCCAATCTTTTAATTTTCTTTAAACAGAATTTATTTCAATTGATTTCATTTGTATCCGAAAATGCTGATAATTATCGAAAATGCTAATTACTTTTGTAAATATATATATTCTTGTATATAATATGTTGAAGTATGCTTCTATCAGATTGAATGGGAATAGAGAAGAGATCGGATCGGATAATATAGATCAGATGGGCTCGGTGATCAGATGAGTTCATGGCCAGATCGTATACTGGGATCAGATCGATGTGATGGTCAGACGAGTCTTCGGATGAGTTCATGAAGATAGATTGCTCGAGTATTGTGACTTGGTTAGAGGTTAGATGAAGTGTCCAAGAAGCTATACGCTTGCAGGCAGATCGATGCAGATCGAAATACAAGGGCAGATCAAACTGATGAATGAAGACTTATCGGGCTGGACCATGTTGACTTTATAATTGGGTCATAAGTTACTGTTGACCTAAAGCCCAAGATGAAAGTCGGTCTAAATTCTCTATATAAGCAGATGGAAGCTGGCCGCAACGAGAAAAAAACAGAAAATCAAAATTCTTCAGAATATATTGAAAGAGAAGAAGGAGAGATTTCGGAGGAGAAAACTAAGCGTAGATTGTGACGGGAAGATTCAAGTATCAATAGCTTGAATCGTGTCTGTATCTAGCTTGATAGTTTGTCTGAGTCCATCTCTGTAATAAGCTCTGTTCTTGAGTTTGGGTTGTTCTGTTGGGTAATTAATAAAAGTGTTGTGTTTCTCTCCCGTGGACGTAGGCAAATCTTTGCCGAACCACGTAAATACTTGTGTTGTTTAATCGCTTTCGCGTGAGTTGATTGATTGGTTTGTGTGCATTGGTTTCATCTGCTTTCTGAGATTATTGTTCTTATCTGTGTTTCGTTTTGCTTGGTGAATTCTTGATCTTCAAATTTCGGATTGATTCCTAACAAGTGGCGCCGTCTGTGGGAAACCAAGCAAAGATGGTGGGATCAATGAAGTTTGATATTGAGAAGTTTACGGGCAAGAACGATTTCTCACTCTGGAGGATTTAGATGCGTGCAATCCTGATACAACAAGGATTGGTGGAGGCTCTTAAGAAGAAGGAGGAGATGTCCGATGAGATAAAGAACAAGGATGAATTGCTCGAGAAAGCACACAGTGTAATTATTCTCTGTCTGGGAGATAGACCTCTTCGGGAGGTGGCCAGAGAAGAATCTGCAGCGGCAGTGTGGCTTAAACTCGAAAATTTATACATGACGAAATCCCTGGCTAATCATCTGTACATGAAACAGAGATTGTATTCCTTTGTGATTAAGGATGAGAAGAACCTTGAAGACCAGATCGAAGAATTCACCAAGATATTGGATGACTTGGAGAATATTGAAGTAAAGCTTGAGGATGAAGATCGAGCTTTGATACTTCTGAATGCTCTTCCTAAAGCATATGAAAATTTCAGGGATGCTTTGCTATATGGAAGAGAACAGACGATAACATTGGAAGAAGTTATGTCTGCTATTCAATCCAAGGAACTTCAGAGAAAATCAAACACAAACACTGAATCATATGGAAAAGGTCTTACGGCGAGGGGCAGAAGTGATAAGAGAACATCCAGTGAAAAATACAGGCCAAAGTCCAGATCGAAGAGTCAAGGAAGATACCAGAACAGAAACTTGGGTAATATGAAGTGCTATGCCTGTCAGAAGGTTGGACATTTGCGAAGAGATTGTCCTGAAAGGAAAGGGAAGCAACAGGAAAAACCCAAGGATGATGGTACTCTGGCCATAGCTACAGATGGATATGACTCAGTAGAAGTATTGGTGATTTTTAAAGGTGATCAAAACCACGAGTGGATACTGGATTCAGGATGCTCCTTTCACATGTGTCCTATGAGATCCTGGTTTGAAAAATTGGAGAAATCGGATCAGGGCATGGTATTGTTAGGGAATAATCAATCATGCAGGATAAAGGGCTCTGGAAATATCAGAATAAGGATGCATGATGGGATCGACAGAGTACTCACCAAGGTGAGGTATGTGCCCGAGTTGAAGAGAAACTTGATATAATTGGGAACGCTTGATGCTCAGGGATATTCATTCAAATTAGGAGCAGGCAGTATCTCAGTGTCTAAAGGATCTCTGATTGTGATGAAGGCTGTCAAGAGGAACCTCCTGTATGTACTACAAGGTGAAACAATTATTGGAAGTACAACAAGTATTCAGGAATAGCAAGATAGAACCAAGCTATGGCATCTGAGGCTTGGACATGTAAGTGAGAAGGGATTACATGAGCTGTATAAACAGGGTCTGTTAGGTGGAGATAAGATTGAATCACTGGAGTTATGTGATAGTTGTGGTCTTGAGAAATCAAAAAGAGTATCGTTTGGTCAAGGAAGTCACACAACTGAGCAACCATTGGCCTACATTCATTCAGATCTATGGGGTCCTTCTCGGACAAAAACTCATGGTGGAGGCAGATACTTCATGTCTTTGATAGATGATTACTCAAGGAGAGTATGTATATTCATCTTAAAGACTAAGGATGAAGCATATGACAAGTTCAGAGAATGGCTGCTGGCAGTTGAGAACAAGAGTGATCGAAGAGTTAAACACCTGAGAACAGATAACGGGCTGGAATACTTATCAGATAAGTTTTTCAAGCTATGCAAGGAGAAAGGAATTACCAGACACAGAACAGTGGCAGGAACGCCACAGCAAAATGGCCTGGCAGAGAGAATGAACAGAACTCTTCTGGAAAGGGTCAGATGTATGTTGATCAATGCTTCTCTACCTAAGTCCTTCTGGGGAGAAGCGTTATCTACTGCGTGCTACTTGGTTAATAGGTGTCCATCCAGTGCGATTGGTTTCAAGACACCAATGGAAAAGTGGAGTGGAACACCAACAGACTACGCAAACTTGAGGGTATTCGGATGTCTAGCATATGCTCATCTGAAATAGGACAAGTTGGAAGCAAGGGCAGTCAGATGTATATTCATTGGGTATCCGGATGGTGTGAAGGTCCAAAGTGCTTCAACACCAGGGATGTGAAGTTTGATGAATCCAAACTGGGATATAAAATGAATACATATGGAAAGGACAGTCAGATCAGTATGAATGATAAACTACCGATTGAGGTGAAGTCTTCTATGCCAGATGAAGAGGCAGATGAGATGCAAGATGATGATATGACAGCGAGTGATCCAAAAGAGGACTTAAGAACTTATAATCTTGCAAGGGACAGAACCAGAAGGGAGATCAGAGCTCCTAAGAGGTTTGGTGAAGCTGATCTGGCTTGGTATGCACTGACAGTAGCTGAGGAGGTGGAGTATTCAGAGCCAAATACTTATGATGAAGCTATGGCAAGTAAACAGAAAAACAAGTGGATTGAAGCTATGAATAAAGAGATGAACTCATTTGAGAAGAATCAAACCTGGAAGCTAGTAGACAGACCGAAGCATCAAAAAACATTGGGATACAAGTGGATCTATAAACAGAAGGAAGAAACTCTTGGTACAGATCAGATCAAGTATTAAGCAAGATTGGTTGCAAATGGTTTTGGTCAAGTGGAAGGGATAGATTTTAATGAGGTCTATTCTCCAGTGGTCAAACATTGTTCCATCCGGATTATGTTAGCACTGGTGAACCAGCTCAACTTGGAGCTTGAGCAGATAGATGTGAAAACTGCGTTTCTACACGGTGACCTGGAAAAAACCATTTATATGGAACAACCAAAGGGCTTCATACATCAGAAAACCCAGAACAAAGTCTACTTACTGAGAAAATCATTGTATGGGCTAAAGCAGAGTCCTAGGCAGTGGAACAAGAGGTTTGATGAGTTCATGATTGATATTGGTTTTGTGAGAAGCCAATATGACAGATGTGTCTATCTGAAGAAGGATGATGGGCAGGTTATCTTGTACCTACTGATTTACGTTGATGATATCTTGATCGCAAGTAAAAGTAGGACAGAGATATCATCCTTGAAACAACAGCTCAACACAAAGTTTGAGATGAAAGATCTGGGTGAAGCGAAGAGAATTCTGGGCATGGACATAGTGAGAAACAGGAAAAGACAGGAGATTCATCTGAGTCAGAAGAACTATTTGAAGAAGGTTGTTCTGCGGTATAATATGAATCATGCAAAATCTGTCTTGACCCCTCTGGAACAGCATTTGAAGCTATCTGCGAATCAGTCACTTGAATGTGAGGAAGACAAGATGAAGATGGCTGGTATTCCATATGCTAGTGGAGTGGGGAGTCTCATTTATGGAATGGTGTGTAGTAGGCCTGATCTGGCATACGCAATCAGTGTAGTGTCAAGATTTATGGCTAATCCGGGAATACATCATTGGGAAGCTTTGAAGTAGATTCTCCGATATCTCATAAACACAACTGGGCTGGGATTGAAGTTTGAGAAACAGCAAGATGAGATTGATCCGGTAGTTGGATATGTGGATTTAGATTTTGCTGGGAACTTAGACACGAGAAAGTCGTTGACTGGTTATGTGTTCACCTTTTATGGCACAACGATCACCTGAAAGTCTAATTTACAATCAGTGGTTACTCTTTCTACCACTGAGGCAGAATTCATAGCTGTGACTGAGGCCATAAAGGAAGGATTGTGGTTAAAAGGGATGATAGCGGAGTTGGGTGTAAAACAAGATCAAGTTGTAGTACACTGTGACAATCAAAGTAAAATACACTTGATGAAACACCAAGTCTATCATGAACGATCGAAACACATAGACGTGAAAATGCATTTCGTGAGAGATGTAATTGAAAAAGGAGATGTGATCCTTGTGAAGATAGCATCAGAAGAAAACCCTGTAGATGCTATGACTAAGTCACTGCCGTATGCTAAGTTCAAGAAATGTTTGGACTTAGTTAATGCAGTGATTGGAAATTAGCCAAGGCGGCTAGGATGGAGAGCAGCATTCCTTCTGAAAGAATCAAGGTGGAGATTGTTGAAGTATACTTCTATCAGATTAAATAGGAATAGAGAAGAGATCGGATCGGATAGTACAGATCAGAAGAGCTCGGTGATCAGATGAGTTCATGGCCAGATCGTATACTGGGATCAGATCGATGTGATGGTCAGACGAGTCTTCGGATGAGTTCATGCAGATAGATTGCTCGAGTATTGTGACTTGGTTAGAAGTCAGATGAAGTGTCCAAGAAGCTATACGCTTGCAGGCAGATCGATGCAGATCGAAATACAAGGGCAGATCAAACTGATGAATGAAGACTTATCGGGCTGGACCATGTTGACTTTATAATTGGGTCATAAGTTACTGTTGACCTAAAGCCCAAGATGAAAGTCGGTCTAAATTCTCTATATAAGCAGATGGAAGCTGGCCGCAACGAGAAAAAAACAAAAAATCAAAATTCTTCATAATATATTGAGAGAGAAGAAGGAGAGATTTCGGAGAAAAAAACTAAGCGTAGATTGTGACGGGAAGATTCAAGTATCAATAGCTTGAATCGTATCTGTATCTAGCTTGATAGTTTGTCTGAGTCCATCTCTATAATAAGCTCTGTTCTTGAGTTTGGGTTGTTCTGTTGGGTGATTAATAAAAGTGTTGTGTTGCTCTCCCGTAGACGTAGGCAAATTTTTGCCGAACCACGTAAATACTTGTGTTGTTTAATCGTTTTCGCGTGAGTTGGTTGATTGATTTGTGTGCGTTGGTTTCATCTGCTTTCTGGGATTATTGTTCTTATCTGTGTTTCGTTTTGCTTGGTGAATTCTCGATCTTCAAATTTCGGATTGATTCCTAACATAATAATTAATAATATAAATTTTACGGCAATGGGTAGATGTCGTAATATTCTTCATACAAACATCGATCATTTACTTTAATTTGTTACGATAGCGCTCGATCGGAAGAGACATGAATTGTAGTTTAAGCACGACTAATTTGGAAATGGAATCGAATCCACACACGTACGTGATATTACAAATGAATTAAAATTTCATGTAATTGATCAAACATGCATCTTATAATTTTTACATTCCTTCCATGCATCTTTTTATCGAAACAAACGTAACACACATACGAATTATCACACTTATAATTTTTACACTCCTTCCATGCATCTTTTTAGTTATCATGGCTTTGATGAAGATTACATTATTCTTATTTTATGATCGATGCATGGAAAATTGGAGGACTAGAAAAGTTGTGATGTTGATGGGTTGTTTCGATTTGTAGTCGATGGAGAGATCGATGGAAGCAATTAATATAAAATTTAAATTAAATTATCGCACTTATATTAATAATCTATTTAAATAATTAACATTTCCGCTTACAAATGTCGATCATTTCCGGTGATATTTAATTATTGTGTGTATTTTTATCTTTAATTGTAAGATATTTATTCACATGATGATATTATATATATATATATGTATATATATAAAACTAAATCGTTTAATATGTTAATCAGGAGAAGCTTAGCTTAATTAACCTTCCTCCGCCCTTGCATGTATATATAGGCAACTTAATTCAACCATCTCAAATAATATATTAATATGTTAATCAGGAGAAGCTTAGCTTAATTAACCTCCCTTTTTAAAACTTAATTTTAATCCTAGATATCTTTTAAGGATTAATTAACCAAATATATAGGTAATTGTATTAATTTTAAATAGATCCTTTTATTTTAATTTATTCATAATACATGTGGTCCAAAAGTATATCCAAAACCAAAAGTACTATACTAGAATGGGAGACGACCGCTAGAATATTTTTTTATGCCTAGCTGAATGGGGGTTAGAGCCAGTTAAGAAGATCAAGACCCCATGTTTTTTAGCTAATAATAGCATATATAAAACCTCGAATCTTCTAATTTTCTTTAATAGAATTGATTTCAGTGATTGTGTTTTAATTAAAATATAACATCATGTCACGTGAATTATAAGTATATTATAGACAACTGAAGATATAAAATATTCATAATTAAATAAATATATATTTATATAAAATTTAACTTTATGATTTTATTATCAACGGATATATTTTCATTTGTATCCCGAGAATTCTGATAATTATCGGAAATTCTTGTGTAAATTAATATATTCTTGTATACAATAAATAAAATTTATAATTTTTTTTTTTAAAAATAAATATATAGGAAAAACACCATCATTGCTAGCAAGCATTCTCATTCTCTTTATATAAGATCAATTTTTTTGGGCCTAATCGCGAATGTATTGTTTATTTAAGGGTTCTGAAATAATAAGTATTTTTAATTTGCTTTTGCAGAGTAACCAGTAAGATCAACTGCTAGTGCCGTTGTATTCTCTGACACTGACACGACATTAATTTAATGTCTTTCTCCTACAGAATCAATCCACATGAGGTAAGCAGGATACATATGTCTATTTTTCAATTAGCATATCAATTCTTTTAGCGGCATAACATAATAAGATTATAAATTGTTTTGATCAAACGAACCCAAACATCCCCGAAAGAAGATGTAAAAATATCGATCGGAACAATTAAGACAACCAATTTATATATATATATATATATATTGACTTCAATTAAATTTTATTAATTGGTGTGAATTAATCGAAATTAATTTTGTAAATATAATTGACAACATAAATAAATCGAAATTATATATCTATGCAGCGGGCCGGGATTAAAAAATAATATGTAAATATGCATCGGAATTATTTTTAACCTTTTTTTTTTCCATTTTTCTGGGAGGGCATGTGGATCGAAAGAGTCGAACCTAAACTAATCCGTAAAATGAGTGTCGCTGAAAATTAAAAATTATGTGCAAATGTAATTGATATCACTTGTATGTTGATATGTATATATGAATTAATGTTATTTGAAGTTTGAGAAATAAATCTAATTTCCTATCTATAAGTAAGAATCATGCATGGGATTCTAGATTGAGTTATGTTGCGAATTAAGATTATTGGGACAATTCGTTCTGTTATAATTGGGACATTCATGTGCCTCTTGTTTTAATTATGCATGTACGATATCGAGTTGTGGAGATGGCTGAATCCGAGATGAATATTATTACATAATTTTTTTTTTAACAAAAATAAAATAAAATTAGGGTACATATTCGTCATACAAGAAACACTCATTTTACTTTAAAATGTCACTTAGAACTTAGAAGAGACATATATATATATATGACGAAAACAGTTTTAGAATACGTACGTGTAGAATTGGTATTTGGCTTTGTGCTCGATCTAAAGAAAATGCATGAATTTAATATGCAATTAATTAATTCTGGTCGAACCTAATTATGTTGATTCACCACACACAACATGAGCATTTAATGTATATATGGACGTGTGACGGTGTGACGGGTAATTATATATATTATGGTTTTTTTATATCTGTCATTTTATTTTAACATCTATATATCAATAAGTGATCATATCTTATATTTTATGTTAATTATTGATCAAGAATTATTATTTTGACTCAAGCTTAATTATGTCGTGTATCATATGTACGTAATTAAGCAAATAGAATTATTGTATACATGGTTTTTAATTTAAATTAATTAGTTAGAAATTTTTTATTTGAAATAAACTATGTGCGTACCCTTCTCTCTCACACTTGCTTTTTTCTTTTTCTTTTTTTAATATCATATTCCTACAAACATCCTCTCCAAAATTATCTTCCTTCTCTCTTATTTCTTTCCTCTTTTGATTTCTGTTTATTTATAACAGCCCGCTGAGCAAAAAGAATTTGGAAAGATGGATCTCATCACATTGTATTTATTTAAAATAATATTATATATCTTTGATATTTTAAAAGAAGATCGTATGCATGTGAATAAATTAAAGTTTTAAACAAGTTAAACTTAATTATATATATTATAAGGAAATGCAACTATAATTTAAACTTAACATGATTAAGAGAAATTATATATATTAACAAATAATTGAGAAGCAAAACGTATATATAATAATATCTTTGGCTTGTTCATTGGATCATATATCATTAGTGAAATTAATAATTAAATACACAAGCATTTTAAAACCTTACGTAGAAAGAGAAATTACTTCATTAATTATAATTAAAATATTTTGTGTTAGTTCAATGTATTTAAGGTGCAATAATTATCTCTGTTGAGTAGATCATGAACTGTGATGTTTGGTCTACTGTATATTTTAAAATATTTGAATTGCATAATTATCAGTACCAATCATAAGTTTTGATAAATCAGTAAAAGTTCGATGTTACAAAAAATAATAAAAATAAAAAATGAGATATGGGATCGGAGTCCTTCTCCAGGTACAATATATATAAGAGTATTTTTTCGTTAAATATATATATATATATATATATATATATATAAATATGTATGTATGTATATGTATATGTACTGCAGCTGCATGATTAGCTGAGAAGAGTAAAATTCTCGTAAATTTACAGACATGTCGCAAACATTGTGTCATTTGCTTCGTTTTACAGGTGTGCTCAAATAAAATACATATATTTTCAAAATAAATATATAATTAAAATAATTAAGTACGTAGCTATTTTTTTTTTCTTTTTATTTTTGATAAAAATAATTAAGAAGCTAACTAGGACGAGAGGAAGCGGTGGAGATAATTTTATATTCTTTGAATTCAATTAATTTTCTTTTTGACAGCTCAAAATTAATTTTAATTATTTTTAAAATAAATTTTTTTTATATTTCATTAATGATACAGTGATGCATGATTATACTGTCATTATAATTAATTATTTCTAATGTATTAGCACCCTTGCACGTAGGCTATTTCGTGTTTAATTAGAGATTTTTCAATTTATTTATTAATACTTTTCTTTGATTATTTGAAATCCCATAAATTCATTTGTTGATTATCCAAAGTACATCTAAATTTATAATTTTAATTAGGAGTATATATGTATGGAATTATCTTATATTTTTTACTTGAGAAATGAAAATTGATTCTTTAAAGTTTCCTTTCTCTTTGTCATTATTTACGCAACATCAAGTGAGTAGAGATGAATATAGAAAACTAAAACATCACAAAACATATCATTTCTGCATTTCATCTATGGTGTAGTTATTTCAATTTCAGCAAAATTATTAAACCACGATAATATTTTTGTGGGATAATTCCTAAAAATATCTCTATAGTTTTGTTAACGAGCCAATTATATCCCTTTTGTTTTTCGAATCCTGAAAATATTCCTTACTAATTAAAAAGTATCTCGAACATGTCCTTAAAACTAAATAATACATACTATGCCCTTTATTTCCCAAATTTATTAATAATAAGTTTTAACCCATCATGCTTCCGTAAGTAAATTAAAGCAAATTACCTCTTTGACCACACTGTTGCCGGGTTATGTCTACCGGGTTTTACAGGTTGTTCCTCACAACCGAACCATGCGATCGCAACTGATGGTTCCTAACACAGACTCCTTCAGCAGCAGCTAGCACAACCTTATTCGTTTCCTACCTTAAGGCGTATGGTAAAAACTTAATTTTTAAATGAAAATAACATGATAGGGAAGAGCTTCAGAAATGTATTCAGAAAACATATTAATACATAAATCAACATCCTTTGAAGAGGAGGAGATAACTAGTTTAGCTACTCATAGTAGCCTTGTTCTTGAAATACATGAAATTACAGAAAATTAATACAAACGTAGAAAGAGAAATATTACAATGATTTTATTTTTAAGAAAATTGAAGGGAATGATCGATGTCTTCAGCTTCCTCAAAAGCATGTATTTATAGCTGAAGTTCCACTCGTTTCACCGAAAAACTTCAGGGAATCTTACAGCTGTCTTGAATTCTTTATGCCACTATTGATGACATCCTTTGCTATTGGGAGAGTCACATGCCTGATGACATCTTTTACTAGTGGAGGAGTCACATGCTTGACTTTTTCTTTTGGATTTATTCTCCTCCCATGCCTTCTTTATTGTTGTCGGGGCATCTTTTGCTTTTGCACTGGGCCCCTGGGAAAACGCGGTTTTGATGGTCCTTGTCCAACTTTGCTTGTCTCGGAAAAATCTTTTTGATCTGTTCGGGGTTTGAAGGTTTTTTCGAATTCTGTCTCCTTCTGGTTTGGACATTTTGGGCAGATATTCTCTGACCATCTTCCGATATGAGCCATGTTACAAATTTTCGGCGAGTTTCTTTACTCCCTGGTAGCTTGTTGTTCCACAAAAAGTTCCTCTTCTTTTCGAAGAGTTCTTCCGCAAAAGCCGTAGTTTTTTCTGTCATTATGTTTAACAGGAATGATCCATTCACAGAATTCTGATAAAATTTGAACGAAAACTTGACTTTTTCCATCTCGGTGAGACAAACTCAAATACCCCATGCCCTTCTGGTTGAGATTTCATTTTCTCTAAAAGTGGACACCAATGGTATTTCTTCAGATATAGGATCCTTGATAAATCTTTGATTATTCATGTCAGGTCTCCTTAGCTTGATGAAATGAAAGGGCTCGTGTAATCCTTTTCCTGTTGGTTCTGGAGCTGCACTAAAGAAGTATAACTCGAGAACATCTTCTCTGGACAAATGATCATTATTTGCCCATGTTTCTTGGACTGCTTCCTGAATCCATTTTGATAGTTGTGATATTTCCTGGAAGCCTGGTAAAGTTGTATAAACTGAGGTTAAAGCCCCAAATTCATACCATAGCTTTACATCCTTAGGATTGACATTGTTTTTTAGCCAAACCCTTGGATATATTCCTGCAACATCAACCCTGCAAGTGATCGGGTTGATTTAACTTCTTGTACTTAATTTCTCCCATCTTTGTTGATAAACCTGAAATGGAGAAATGACAGCTGGGTTAGTATCAATCTTAGATTTTTCCTTGTCAGTGTTGGGCCTAAGATTGATCTCTTCCTCTTTTATCCCAGAGGCGGAGGGTTGTCTTGATGATTTATCCTCATCAATTATTGCTTTATCTAGATCATCAAAAGATGATGATAGATTAGCACTTGTTTCTTGAGTATTAGAATCCTCAACATATTGTTTTACAACCGGTGGCTGTATTTCTTGTTATTGTAAAACCAATGGTTTTAACATTTCTTGTTTCTGATAAACCAGTGGTTTTTCTATGGCACGCATAATTGGCCCTTGAATAGCAGCCCATAGTTGAGTTTGAGCTTGCATACATCCTGTTATTCGATTGGATACTTTGATCCGATCAGCTTGTTGTAACCTGCCCGCCATATAGGCACTTATGACAAGCTGGTTGAAATCGGTTTGAAGCAACCCAAGGTGTTCCCTGAGATGCCTCTGCATTTTCATGATGGAATCCACGTCACTGCCTTCCATCTCTTGTTAAGAAAACTGCAAGAATATTTTTATGAGATTTAATAATAACAATATCAAAAATATAATTTTGACATAAAGCTTGCCATCTTAATAACCTAGCTTTCTCAGGTTTAGATTCAATCTTATTTCTTAGGAAAGCTTTTACCTGAGTGTTATCAACCTTCAAAGTGAATTTTTTAGCAAGTAAAAATAATGGCCATTTTTCGAAAGCCCTTTTAACTACATAAAATTCCTTCTCGTTGATATGCCATCTGATAGCCTCAGATTATGAAAAAAGATCGCTACAGTATCTGCATGGTATTTCTCCATCCGGAGTGATCTTAGTAAGGACTGCTGCCCACCATTCGTCACCGGCATCCGTAAATAACACCAGATCATCTTCATCCACGGGTATAGCCATTTTTGGGAGATTCTTACATATCTCCTTTAATTGGTTTACCCCTTTAGTATGGTCATTGGTCCATATAAACAATTTCATCCTTTTTTAACAAAGGATTGAACACCTTTCTGTAAATTGTCAGATTGTTTATGAACATCCCTGCAAAATTAACTACTCCTAGAAAACTTTGGAATTGTTTTACATCTTTCAGTTTATCTGAAAAATTCTTTACCTTTTCTATAATATGGGGTTGTAGAATTATTCCAGTTTTATCAATCTCAATTCCAAGGAATTAAATTTTCCTTGTTGCTATGACTGATTTCTTTTCAGATAAAACTAGTCTTTTTTGTTTACAAATTTTAGAGAAAATCTCTAAATGTTTAAAATGTTCATCTATGTTTTTTGATGATATAAGAATATCATCAATATAAACAAACATGAAGTTGAAATAATCTTTAAAAAGATTATCCATCTTTCTTTGAAATATTTGGGGTGCATTAGCCAATCTCATAGGCATAACTTCCCAAATATAATGTCTTTGTGGTGTAGAGAAGGCCGTGAATTTCTTACTACCTTCTTCCATCCGAATCTGGTAAAACCCAGACTTACAATCAAATTTTGAGAACACTCTAGCATTCCGTACACAGCTAATTAGATGTTTTCTACTGGGTATGAAGTACCCATCAAACTCAGGATTTTATTAATACCTTGGTAGTTAATAACTAACTTGAGTTTTTCTATTTTTATTTTACCATGATTTCTGACCAGAAAGCCTGGGCTGCTATATGGTGAAACTCTTTTTTTTGATTAAACCAAGGTCCAAATGTTCCTTGATAATCATTCTCATATCTCTTTGATCTGTTATGTTCATTGGGATAGGTTTATACCTAACGAATTCATACTCTTTGCCTTCTTTTAGAGTAAGACTGACTTTGAGTTGATTTCTATCCCACCATGCCAAAGGATGCTCGTTATAACTTTCTTTTAGCCTCTTTTTGACATCTTCAAGGGATATCTTGTTTTCTAACTCTATATCTCTGTGATTTAGAGTTACCTTGAGAAGTTCCATATCCTCTATTTGGAGTTCTTGTTCTGTTGTTATTTCAACATGGTTTCTCCAAACCTTCTTGGATCTTTCATTTTTGGGTGAAAAAGTTGTCCTTTATCGCCACGCTGGCTGCGGAACATTATCGGCATTTGTCGATAAAAGGCCATCTTGAGTCGTTGAACGATAATCTTATGTTCACAAATGGTAGTAAACATAAGTCATCTTAACTCGTTATCTTGTGTGTACTTTTTAAACATTTGTAAAAAGTTATTTCCCAATAAGATATCGGCTCCTGTATCATGAAAATATATTGGCGTTGTCTTTAACTTGTACCAAGGATTCTGACCTGCGCCTCCCATAAGGATTTCTGCTTGTTTTATTCCTCTGCAAAGAATAAGCATTCTTTTCGAGAAATCTCATCCAGCAATTTTTGGCAATTCTTCTTCACAGTCTGTAGGGAAGACTCCTCTTTTTGCTGTACAATTCCTGCTCCTGAATCAATATAGGATGCAAAGTATCCAGCCTTATATTGTTCGTACAACATCCCTATGGGAATGTATATGGAAAAAGGACTTGTTGCCATTTTTTAAAGGGATTACTAAATGGCCCCGCCATCTTTAACAAACTATGTTGTAACTCACTAATCCGATTAAGACTATTCACCTTTAATTTTTCTAACGCCTCAGAAGGTAGAGTATGGTTATTCCTTTCTAATTCTTCAATGCGTTCTAGTAAATCATGCTCATGACTTACTAATTTCAGAAGTTGCTTCTTCCTCTGTTTGTGAACAGAGTTTTTGAATCTGATTAAGGGATTGTCCCTTATCCAATTCTCTTGTTTTTCCATCTCGCAAGATTCTTAATGAATTCTCTAAGTTTTTTCTTTTTCCATGAACTCTATTCCTTTTTCAAGACGTTTCCATGGTTTATGATCTTTCAGGAATTCTAAGCCAAGAATTAGTTGATCTATTTCTTTTCTTGGGATCCCCGAAATTTGAACTTCCAATTCACCGACATTTATTAATCCTTGGTAAGTTCCTTTTACTTGCTGCTCTAAATAGTAAATCGAGTTACAAGGAAATTGGTTCATGTGACTTGTAATTTCGAATACTATTTTGACTTCTTTCCATCTTTCTATTTTAAGATCTCTGTATAGAACCGGCTTATCTTGTATTTGAATGTCTGTTTCCTGAATTAAAGAAAACTCGATTCTTTCCGGATATATTGCTTGAGCCACTTTTCCAAAGATTTTGGGAATTTCAATAAACTCGTTTCTAATAAATAATTCAGAATGGTGAGTATTAGAAAGAGCATATGAAATTTGATAAGTAATAGAATATGTTCTATTACCTTCCTTCATTAATATTTTTTCCTTGAAATTTTGATGCAACGTCAAGGCTCGACTAAAGTCTCTGTCAGCTAAATTGTAGGCTATTCTAGGATAAATAACTCCTACAATTTTTCCTGCACAAAGATTTCCTGAGATCGTTCCCAGAACAGCATCTTGGATATTCCCTATTCTTTTATCACATACTACGATATCTATGGGTGAATCTATTTCTTCTTTAAAAGTTTCCTTGATCATTATTTGGATTGCTCCAATATGAATCCAAGACATCGATCTAGCTACCTTATTTTTCAGCTTTTGCATTTCCTCTCTTACTTCTTCAAAAGAAATTAACTGCATCTCTATTTGATTACTTGTTAACTCCATAGGGATTGCCATTTCCCTTCTAGATACTTTGTTATCAAATGATGTCTTCTTTGTCTAAGCCCTAGATTGCCTAAGACTCTTTCTACTTGTCCTGCCAAAAATCCTTGGTACTTCTGTAATGTTGGATTTTCTCTCATAATCCTTTGGACCATATTATGAGATATCGTGGTTTGACTAAAAAACCCAGCCAAAATCTCATGTGTTCGTGTCAAAACACTTATTCTTTATTCTGATTCTGATTCTGATTTATCTTCAGATTCTTCTTGGCTAAACAATATCTCTTCTTCGTATATACTTTCATCTGAGGGGATATCCTCAAATTGATATACTTGGACTAGATCTTGAAAGAAGACCGCATCATCCATATCTGGTGTTGCTTCAAAGAGTTTAACTCCTTTTTTCTCGTTCTCTGGACAGTTTGTAGATATATGTCCTCTAGCTCCACATGTCCAGCAGTTGCAATTTTTTAAAATTTCACTTGCTCTTGTATGAGTTCTTCTGAAAGTTCTTCTAGATGGTGTTCTTCCCCTGCTTTTTGATGAGCTTGTTGCTGTGAATGTTCTTGTAGGTCCACTTCTTCTACCCGGTCTATAAGATCTGGCCTTTTGTTTGGACCAAAATGTTCTTGGTTTCCAAGAACTTTTCATTCTTTTATTGTAGGGATTATTTCTGAATTTCTTCCTCTTAAATCCCTGCGATCTATTTCCAATAACCGTAGGGAGATCATTTTCTCTACAACATAGAGGAGTATGCTTATTAATACCCCTTATATTTTTGTAATTCTTTTGCAATGCTGTCATATGGCACCATTCTGCCAATTTTCCTTTAAGAAAAGAGGCTCGTCTTGCCAATGTGTCTGGATTTCTTGGAACGTATTCTTTTATCAACATTTCTCTCCAGGGACTTGGCATCTTTGCAAAAAATAGCTGAATAGCTATATTTTCCTCGACTCCCGAATTCTATCTGTATTTAGTGAAGAACATAATGTATTCATCAACTAAACATATATCATGTAATTCGAGACTATACAGAGCTTGAGTATATCTTCTTTTCTTCTCTGTATCTTGATTATTAAAATAATCCACTCCTATAAATTGTGCCTTAAATAGGGTGGTCATTCTTCCTCCGATTTTGCTTAGAGATTCTCCTGCTAAGACTGATTCTTTAGTCTCTGGCATAGTCATTTCCCAAGCTATCTTAACAGATCCCATTAGACTCATTTCCAGAAGCTTGATAAATCCTTCTTTATTGAGATCTAAAGTACCTGCTGCTATTCTCATAGCTGACGTCCAATCACCTATGAGATCTTATCTATTTTTGAAGTCCAGAACATCAAGGTTTAAAATAACCCCATAAGGATGTATCGAATCTAAAACACTTTTTTCATAAGGAGTTTGATGTAGTGGTATCTTACTCTTTCTTGACCTAGTTCCTGCTGGATGTGAATTTTTTCAACATGGAACTCACTATGTGGTTCTTCTGTTTTAACCACATATCTTGGGGGATTTCCAATGGGTTGTTCACCCTCAGTGGAATTCATTTTTAGATCTACTACTTTGAGATTCGAAAAAGAATCTGCAAGATCTTGTAGATCCTCGAGATTTAATCTTTTTAAAGTAGTCATCAGATAGTTTTTTTCTCTGATACTGCTTTTATAAGATTAATCATCATTTCATCATCAGTTAAAGGTTTTTGAACCATTTTTGTATTACCTTTCTGATGTAACAAAGGTTCGGTACCAAACGAGAGTGGTAACCTTCCTCATGTATTTCCTTTTCTAGAACCAGAAGTGTGTTCTAGATTTATGATTTTAGTTTGAAGATCTTTTAGAGTTCCAAGAATTTCTTCTTGTTTCTTAAGAATTTCTTCAATCTGCCGAGGTATTTCATACAGCTGATTGCTGTAATATTGTACCGTCTTTTGAATTTATCTAAGATTTCCGGAGAGTTTAGAGAAATCTGGTGTAATTGGGGACGAAAAAAGTGTTAGTATATATTTGGAAAAGTTAGAAAACTTTGGGGACATATTCATTAATTATCCCTATTTTTGTTGTTTCTAAGTTACATTTTTCAACAATATTAGAACTAGCAAGAGTTTAATTAATGTGATTATGACCCCGTTTGGTTTCAGAAGCTAGAATAGAAAAGAATTTTTTTTAAAAAGTGCTTTTTTAGTTAATAAGGTGTTTGGATGATAAAATAAATGCTTAAAAAAGCACTTTTTATGTCAAAATTAGAGATTTTTCAAAAGCCAAAAATTATAGCTTAAAAATCACTTTTTTAAAAAAATGTCTACCAAATCCAAACGGGGCCTATATATATATATATCGATAATCAAAACACAAACTCTATGCTTAACTTCACGGCAAGGAAGACTTTACCAAACATTAGGAAACTAGATTTATGTTAGGATTCATGAAATCTGATAATTAATTAAGGACACCTACGTACCTAGCTAGAGACGTTTTAATAAGGAGAAAAAGTCGCGTATTTTGTTCTGCCTCAACCAAAATTTAGTAATAAAGGTGTTTCTTTCATGAATAATGAAAGAAACAGTGTACGTGATTGGTTATGTAAAATAGGCAGTGTTGTACTTCGTGTTATAACACCACAGATAACACAGTGCAGCGGAAATTTAAAACATAAATAAAACAAAAGTGATTAATTTTGCACGAGTATAAAAACTCGTGAGGGTGCCTTGTGGCTAAATATCACTAGTAAACGTAAGATCAGTCTTACAAAGATAATCCTAGTGATTTTATGAAAAGTCAGTAAATCCTAAATTTCTCAACAAGTTGAGAAATCAAACTTGCATCCTAAATAATCAGAGTATAAAAGAAATCAGATGCAACTCCCATAGCCTAAATTGAAGAGACAATAAAGATCTTCAATAACACAGTTCCCACAGTGTTGTCTCTGATGTCTTCAACACGAACGGCAACATGGGGACATGCAACAACGAATGTTGCAAACCTTGCTTCAGAATTTTTAAAATTCTTCAATATAATTCTTCAATGGTTACACAACGGTTTGTACGTCTGAAGCCTTGTTAATCTTGTGCGTGAAAACCCTCTTTTATATATTAGCATCCAAGTCTTGAATGTTTTCTTAGATAGAGTCCTACATGAATAAAAAAACATGTTTAAGTAGGAATAAAACTCTATCAAATCTATCAAATCAAATCTTGATAATATCGAATAATATTATATCAAATAATCATCTTATCAAGACAAGATTTTAACATGGCAAATATATATCTTAACATATCCGAGATATACACAAGATATTTACCAAATATTTGTTATTGTCTAGAAAGTAAAATCTTATAATATTCAATTTATAAAGGGCCGAAATATTCAAGGAATAATATTCCTTTCAACCTCCCCCTTTTTGCTTTCTGGACAAAACATAGCACAAGAAAACAAAATCAAAAACTCCCCCTAAGTTTAAAAAATTCTTCTCCCCCTGAATTTTAATTCTCCCCCTGAAGTGTTGTCCCTCGTGTTGTAACACCAAGGATAACACAAACCAAGACTTAGAGAACATAAGAAGATTAAAATATGTTAGTGTAGTTAAGATATTTTAGATCAATAAAGCACATAACTAGAGCAAACAAAAACAGTTATATTAACCAAAAGATGAAACTAAACAACGAAGCAAAAAATAAGGGAAAGAATCAAAATCTAAAACTGATCACTAGCACTATGTGAACCCTCTTGATCAGTAGCTTCCTTCTCATCATCTTGAGTCCCAGATGGACCATCTTTAGTAGCTTGTGCTTGTGCACTATCTCCCCCTGTTTGGCCAGAAATGCCAAGTTGTCTCCGACAGCCAAGACCGTGCTGTAGAAGGCAATATCGTCCTGTTCTTGAGCAATCTTTTCCTCAGCACGAGTCATCAACAGCTGAATAGTGGAAGTGGTAAATTCAAGAGGTGTAGGATTAGGCACTGTTTCTTCAGTGTTGTCACCCGTGTTGGAAACACCGGGTGCAACATCAGCAACATCACCAGCAGGAGTAGGAGTGTCAGTCCAGGGAAAATCCAGAATCCGATTTCCCTTAAGGAGTCCAGCTGCTAATTTCAAAATCTCAGTTTGATCAGTGAGATCTTCTGTAATATTGCGGATGAATGCCTGAGATTCCAAAATGTCATATATCAAATATGGGAAAGGGAGCTTAGTAGACTTGAGTCCTCCATCAGCAAATTGGAGCACTGTCTTGAATACCAGCTTCCCGAAATTAAAAGGACTCCCAGTCCCTATGGCATAAAGAATGAACGTCTGTGGCCGTGTGATTACTGTAGAGTTTGAGGAGGGCGTCCAATTCCTCACAGAAATCTTGTGAAGGACAAAATAAAAAGAAGTCAACTTGGCTGCAGAAAAGTGGTCAGAAAATTTTTTGACCAAGCCACCAGTTAGGACAGAGATCACTTCATTGACATCCGGATGGGGTCCTTCATCTACATCGGGTGTTGAGTAGAGAGAATTGATGACAACTGGAGTAAACTCAAACAGCCTACCCCGAAGATACACCAATCCATACTTTGCAGACTCTGGATCTTCAATGCTTGAGGTCAGGTTGGCGTAGAACTCCAGAATCACCCTCTTACAATAGGGTATAACAGCAACCACAGTAGAATAAAGCTTCCTAAGCTTCAGAAAATCAACAAGATTGTAGCTATCATAAGAGCGTACATCTATGTTCCTCTCATCCAGCAGTCCTCTATGAGTGAAGAGAGGCCAAATAGCAGCAGCATTGCCATAATAAAACATGAGGGAATGAGCAGCATCAGTGTCATATTCCTCATCAATATTGTTGTCGGTGGTGTTGACAACATCAACAGCAACACTGGAATCAGCACTAGAAACATCCTCTTGGTCCAGAGGTTCTTCATCAGCATCCATGTTGGAGATATCTTCAGAGTTTTCTTCATCACCTATATTGGCACTCTTATCAGAAGAGTCAGCATAAGAATCGGAAGAAGAGGAAAAGGAAGAAGGATCATTATCTTGATGTGCTTTGCTCGCAGCAAACTCCTTTATCATCTCAGCATCAGGCTCATCATTGGAGAGATGAGCAGAGGGAGGAACGGACAAAGTAGCCTTTCCTTGCTTAAGGCTTTCCAAAATTTGTGCCAACGTGGCATCTTCATCAGAAATAGTAGGTTCTTGAGGGACAGTGTCTGCAGGATTATCCTTAGGAGGAACATCACCAGATATGCTTGAATCATTGCTCTCAGAAGCAGATTCATCAATAGGAGTGGAGGCAGATGCAGCAGTGGAGCCGGAGGGTTTCGTTTGAGCAACGAACTCGAAGTTGGAATCATCAGAATCATCGCCGGAGCTGCGATCTTCTTCGGCCATGGAGATCCGATGACCTTTATAAAACCTCTTGGACTGAGTAAAATCAGGGTCATACCCTGCTTGCCTTTTTGATCTGCGGACAATCGGTGGAGGAGGATGTACACGGTTCAGGACATCAAAATTGGGCAAATTCTCCACGTCGCTCTCGTTTCCTCATTCACCAGGCATGATAGTGACGAGTGGTATGGGTTCCATGAGAACTGGAACTATCGGCAGAGAAGGGTCAGAAGATGGGTTTTTCGGTGTTGTAACACCGGCAACAACATCGGGTTCTTTATGGCCCATCTCGCTTCGTATGTATTGAGGATCAAAGTCTGTCATTGAAAATGAATTTGAGAGTGATAGAGAGAGGTAGGGTTTGCAGAAAACTCAATCGGGTAATCAAAAAATCAGGAAGATGATAAAGCCCGATAATTACGAAAACACATATATATAGCTCTTATCACAAACGGTAATATTTTCCCTCTAAAAAACTCATAATTATCCTGATCCCTTATCTCTCCAAGTTACTAACGGTAACTTTCCTAACGGCCAAAAATTAAAAACCAAGATTTAGAGATAAAATCTCATTAATAAGGAAATAATCCAAGATACATATTTCAGCCCAAATCTTCCAGAATTAACTCCACATCAGCCTAACTCCACAGAAACAAAAATCAATCACAAAAATTCAATTTTCAGTAAATAACGTAAATCATCAAAATTCGTCTATTAGAACCTTACCCAAAAACAGAACCCTATTAGCAAAAATGCATATGCATGGCCTATTTTATGCCTAAACAGAATGTAACATTAAATAAAAATGCAATCACAAGCATACGATATGTTGACAAGTGTAGTGTTGCCTCTCGTGTTGACAACATCATCAACAACACCAAAGATTTTCAAAAGTATTTGACACCTGCACACTTAATTACCTTTGATAAAAAAAGGTTCCAGAAGTGGTAGCATGCACACTAAAAGAACAGTCTTCATTGGACTCAATTAGGTAGCTTTTTCCATTTTCTTTCGATTTTTGATAAAGTTTGTATTTATGACATTGGTCAACAAACTTGATAAAAAAAACTGAACACTGAATTTGCGAAACCACCTTTAACATGGAACAAGAACATGGAATACACGTACATTCCTCAACTACTCGGTGGTTTAGTCAGAGTTCAAAAAACAAAAGGGTCAGTGTGCTTAAAACTTTTGCAGAAAAACTTGGCATCAATTGAATCACTGTAACAGAGATTTAAACACTACACATAACAGAGTGAGTGCAGAATGCCTACATTCCTAAAAATGCATGACAAGAAAAACAACAGTGTTGTCGATGGTGTTGTAACACCACAGTCAACACATGCAAAGGATTATAATGCACACATCCTAAGAGACCTCCGAAGGGTAGAGAATCTCTCATGATCTAATGTTTTAGTAAAAATATCTGCCAATTGGTTATTGGTTCCAACAAACTCCATTCGAATTATACCTTTTTCTACAAAATCTCGAATGAAGTGATGACGAATGTCAATGTGTTTTGTGCTGAGTGTTGAACTGGATTCTTTGATATATCAATAGCACTCGAATAATCACAATAAACAATGGGGGGTTCACTCTTAAAATCATAATCTTCAACCATTTGGTTCATCCAAATAAGTTGTGAACAACAACTTCCGCCTGCCATATATTCTGATTCAGCAGTCGAAAGTGACACACAATTTTGATTACGACTATACCATGAAACCAAATTATTGCCTTTCTATCATTCACATCACTAGCCCAATCAGCATCACTAAAACCTACAAGGTTAGTGTTGGTTTCCCTCATATACCATAATCCCAAATCCAATGTACCCAAAACATATTTCAAAATTCTCATAACAGCTTTTAAATGGGTTACCTTTGGATCAGATTGGTACCTAGCATATAAATACATACTGAACATGATATCAGGACGACTAGCAGTCAAATATAAAAGACTCCCTATCATGCTGCGATACATGGTGTTGTCAACACTAGCCGCAACACTGTCTTTTCCCAATTTTTCACTCGAGCCCATTGGAGTTTTCATGTTCTTAACATTCTCTTTGCAAAACTTTTACACCAAATTCTTTGCATACTTACTTTGACACAGAAAATACCATCATTTGATTGCTTAACTTGCAATCCAAGAAAGTAAGTTAACTATCCTACCATACTCATTTCAAAAGTAAAAGACATGCATTCAACAAAACTATGAACATACTTTTGAGAAGAAGCACCAAAAATAATGTCATCCACATAAACTTGACAAATAAGAATTTTACCTTTGGCCTTTTGAATAAAAAGGGTTTTGTCAACCTCACCTCGTTTGAAGCCAATTTCAAGAAAATACTCGGTCAACATACCATACCAAGCTCGTGGAGATTGCTTCAATCCATAGAGAGCCTTCTTCAACTTGTAAACATGATCCAAGTGGTGTGGATCCTCAAAGCCTTTTGGTTGCTTCATGTAGTAACCCAGATTCCATTTTAAGATAATAATATGTTAAACATGATTAAGGGTTAGTAATTTCGGAGTGTTATTGGACTTCGGAAGAGAAGTTGGGCTTTTGACTTTGGGCCGGATCGGAAGCTCCGAACCCAGATCGGAAGTTCCGATCCTAGCCACTTCGAAAGCTCATCGGAAGCACAGAGATCGGAAGCTCCGATCCTGGAACGGAAGTTCCGATCTCCGACTGCCAGCTTTGCCCGATGACTCAGCCGCGAGTTTTGACAAGTGTTGGACGTAGAGCAGATCGGAAGCTCCGATCGGGCGATCGGAAGTTCCGATCCTGGCGTGTCCTGCATGCACGCAATGAGCTGGATCGGAAGCTCCGATCCCGAAATCGGAAGTTCCGATCCTGGCCGGGAATTTTGCCTATAAATAGGGCTCGTTCGATTTCATTTTGAAATACGAATTCCCGAGTTTCTTTCTTCAGTTATATAGTGTGAGATATACACTTGAGGGCCCTATCGGTTATAATAGAGGTTCTGGAATAATCAAGGTGTGGTTATAGTCATCCGGGACTAGCGACTCCAAAGGGCTAACTACGGATGAAGGTATGGTCCGGGAATATATTTAAGTTTTGGGAGTACTTATTAGCTTAGTTAAGGCTTATAGAATTTATGTAGTGATACGGTGAACTTTTGAATATAGGCTTGGAACCTAGGATCCTACTTTACTTGAACTAGCCTAGAGGTACGTACACATTGACTGAGATTGCCAGCGAGTATACATGTTTATATGTTGCATTTATTTGGCATTATTATATGGCATGATGTATGCTTTACCGTCTTCTATACTCATATGTCATGTGCATATACACGTTGAGCCTATACCTTATTATACCTGAATATAGAGCCGCTCAGCTCTATACTCGATAGTCTGTCACTGAGAGTACCGCGACGGCGGGGGCATTTATGTCTGTATACTCTGGTGTACTGGACGAGTGTGGTTGCACCCAGAGGTTGATCCGTGCGGTGGCAGCACTCATGTGGCGCCGGTTCTGAGCATGACTTTTCAGATGACCCTGTACCAGTCATCATGTTGCATGCATTATATACATATGTTTACTCATGTCTATGTACTGGGCGTTAGCGCTCACGTCCTAGTTGTTATCTTGGACACCCTATTTCATGGGGCAGGTCGCAGGATGGACGGAGCTGGTAGTTCAAGGCAGGACTAGGGAGCAGGAGCCTTGAAGATTTTATTATACAGGATTCGATATAGCTGTATAATGTTTAAGTTTTAGATTTGGTTGTATCACTACAGTATTTAAGCCTGGATTTTATTACTAAGCTGATATGTAAATTATGGTTTTATTTCCACATGTTTTACTCTGTTAAGTTATTTTGCTGTATTAAGTTTAATGCATGCTATTAGTTGCCATTTAGTAGGTGATACCATGCAGGGTCACTATATTTTTGGTATCAGAGCATGCTTAGATTTTGGGATTAGTACTTGGGATTTAGTTTAGTCTTGAGTAATTCTTGCGCATTTGGGATTTTAATGTGCAATTCTTTTCAGGATATGGCTGACGAGAGTCATGGTAGTGTTGGCCAGGGAGGTGGTCATCATCATCATCATCATCGCCATCATGGTGATCAACATCGTCATCATGAGGGTAGACGTCGCTATTCTATTAATAAGTTCATGCAAGTAGGACCGAAACCCTTGGTGGGAGGAGAGAATCCTGAACAGGCGAGGGGTTGGATGTCTAAACTCGAGAGTACTTTTCGTGCTTTCGATTGTACTGAGGATCATAAATTGGAAGTTCTAGAATTCGTTCTAGAGGATCGAGCACGTTTTTGGTGGGATGCCAAAGCTGCTCAGGCACGTACTGAGAGAGGACAGGTGACTTGGGGGGATTTCTGTCGGGAGTTTCAAAAATTGTTTTTTCCTCCGGCTGTTTGCCAAGCACGATCTATGGAGTTGCTTACTCTGAGGCAAGGATCAATGACTATTGATCAATATCAGCAACGATTTCTTGATCTGCTACCTTTCAGTCCCCATATTAATGAGAGTGATGCGTCGAAGTATGATATCTTTCTACAAGGTTTGAACCAAGATATCTACTCTCAGGTTGTCGTCTGTGATGACCCGGTATCTTTTGAGACTTTGGTGAACCGTTGCCGTCTTGTGGAGACCAGCAACAGATGAGCACAGTTGATGATGCCAGCACAGCATAGTGGATCTTTTGAGCCTCGAGCTCAATCTGTTGTGCAATCTGGACCTATGTATTCTTCTACTCCTACTACTTCATCTGGATCTCGTGGTTCACGAGGTATGTTCCGTTTCGAAAAGAAGAAGAAGAAGGAGGAGTTTTGTAGCCATTGTGGAGGGAAGCATCCTGCAGCTTCATGTCGGAGAGCTACTGGTGCTTGTTATATTTACGGTCAGCAGGGACATCTGCGGAGAGATTGTCCTCAGCGCATGGGTTCTGCTAGTGGATCGGGATCACAGGTTGGATCTCAGGCTTCTATTGTTCCACGTCAGCAGCCAGCACCACAGAGTTCTTCTGGTTATCGCCCCCAGACTCAAGGGCAGGTGTTTGCTCTGTCTCAGGAACAGGCTACTGAGGGAAGCGATCGCATGTTGGCAGATACCTTTCTGTTATGTGGTATTCCTGCACTTGTATTAATTGATACTGGAGCATCGCATTCCTTTATTTCTAGTCGCTTTGTTAAGAGACATAGATTACCTTATGTATCATTAGATATGGATTTAGTTGTATCTACTCCGTTGGAGCAAGAGATAGTAACTAAGCGTCTAGTGATGGGTTGCCTTCTGGAGTTTGAGGGTAATGTGTTAATAGCTAATTTGATGATATTAGCGATGGAAGATTTTGACTGTATCTTGGGAATAGATATGCTGACTTTGTATCACGCTACTGTGGATTGTTATCAGCGTCTGGTACAGTTTCATCCGGTTGAGGGTGATAGCTGGTATTTTTATGGTGAGGGTGCGCGACCTCCAATGCCACTTGTTTCGGCTCTGAAGGCATGTCATGTCTTAGAGTCAGGTGGGGAGGGCTACCTTATCTATGCAGTTGATATGTCCACGAGTAGTACGGGTATTGATCAGTTACCGGTTGTCAGCGAGTTTCCTGATGTATTCCCTGATGAGATTCCTGGTTTTCCTCCGGTTCGAGAGGTTGAATTTGGTATTGACTTAGTACCAGGAACTACGCCTATATCCCGAGCACCTTATCGTCTGGCACCGTCCGAGATGAGGGAATTGAAACAGCAGTTACAGGATCTGCTTGATAAGGGATATATTCTTCCGAGTGTTTCTCCGTGGGGAGCACCTGTTTTGTTTGTCAAGAAAAAAGATGGATCAATGCGATTATGTATTGATTACAGGAAGTTGAATCGTGTTACCATCAAGAATAAGTATCCTTTGCCGCGGATTGATGATCTGTTCGATCAATTACAGGGTACTTCTGTTTACGCGAAGATAGATCTGAGATCTGGATACCATCAGATGCGGGTACGAGACTCAGATATATCTATGACTGCTTTCAAAACCAGATATGGACATTATGAATTTCTGGTGATGCCATTCGGTTTGACGAATGCACCGGCAGTCTTTATGAATCTGATGAATCAGATATTTCGAGAGTATCTGGATAGATTTGTCATCGTCTTCATTGATGATATTCTTGTCTATTCTCATGACAAGGATGAGCATGCACATCATCTAAGGATTGTTTTACAGACGTTACGAGATAAGCAGCTGTATGCGAAATTAAGCAAGTGTGAATTCTGGCTTGATCGAGTAGTGTTTCTCGGTCATGTGGTTTCTAATGAAGGGATATCTGTTGATCCTAGTAAGATAGAGGCAGTGCTGAACTGGTCTCGTCCGACGACGGTTGCTGAGATTCGTAGTTTCTTGGGTCTAGCTGGATATTACCGTCGGTTCATCGAGAATTTTTCACAGTTGGCCAGGCCTTTGACTCAGCTTACTCGAAAAGATGTTGCCTTCACATGGACCTCGGATTGTGAGGAGTCATTTCACGAGCTGCGTGGATGTCTTACTACTGCACCTGTGCTAGCTCTACCTTCTGGATCAGGAGGTTATGTTGTTTATACTGATGCCTCTGGTCAGGGGTTAGAATGTGTTCTGACACAGCATGGACATGTTATTGCCTATGCTTCCCGACAGTTGAAGACGCATGAGACTAACTATCCAGTGCATGATCTCGAGTTAGCCGCCATTGTATTTGCGCTCAAGATTTGGAGACATTATCTTTATGGCGAGAAATTTGAGATATTCACGAATCATAAGAGTTTGAAGTATTTATTCACTCAGGCGGAGTTGAATATGCGACAGAGACGCTGGATGGATCTTCTGAAAGATTATGATTGTGAAATCAAATATCATCCAGGTTCTGCCAATCTTACTGCTGATGCCTTGAGTCAGCAGGTGAGACTTTCTGCACTTCAGACTAGTGAAATATCTCATATGATTCAAGAGTGCTGTTCATTGAGTTTTACGCTCAAGCACAAGAAAGGGAGAAATGGGATTAGATTGTATACTATTTTGTCTGAGCCAGCATTGTATTCTCGGATTAGAGATGCTCAGATATCTGATGTTAAGACTCAGCGATTGGCACGCTTAGCCAATGGAGTTAATACATCTGGATTCCATTTTCAGGCAGATGGTTTATTGTGCCTATCTAATCGAGTGGTTGTAACTAATGATGCGGAGCTCAGGAACGATATTCTTTCTCAAGCTCACAGGAGTCGATTATCAGTCCATCCTGGAAGCATGAAAATGTATAAGGATTTGCGAACTAGATTCTGGTGGAAAGGGATGAAGAGGAGTGTGTATCAATTTGTTTCGAGATGTTTGGTTTGTCAACAGGTCAAGGCTGAACATCGACGACCAGGTGAGTTACTACAGAATCTTGAGATTCCCGAATGGAAGTGGGAGCATGTGACTATGGACTTTGTTACCCACTTGCCTATGACGTCATGTCAGTGTGATGCTATCTGGGTTGTCGTTGACCGTTTGACGAAATCAGCACACTTTATTCCTTATAACCGGGAATATTCTTATGATCGCATGGCACATTTATATATCCAGGAAATAGTGCGATTACATGGGATTCCAGTGAGCATAGTCAGTGATAGAGACCCGCGATTTACCTCCCGATTTTGGGGTAGTTTTCAGGAGGCGTTGGGTACCACTCTGAGTTTGAGCACTGCATATCATCCGGAGACTGATGGGCAGTCAGAGCGGACGATTCGTACGCTGGAGGATATGCTACATTCTTCTGTCATGGATTTTGGCTTATCTTGGCAGGATCAGTTACCCTTGATCGAATTTGCCTACAATAACAGTTATCATCGTAGTATTGATATGGCACCTTTCGAGGCATTGTACGGTCGACGGTGTCGTACTCCGTTATTCTGGGATAAAGTCGGGGAACGACAAGTCGAGGGTCCTGGATTGGTGCAGCAGATTGTAGACAAGGTAGATTTGATCAAGCATAGGATCAAAGTTGCTCAAGATAGACAAGCCAGTTATGCTAATATTCGCCGTAGGCCACTTCAGTTTGAGCCTGGTGAATATGTGTTTCTTCGAGTATCACCTTTCAGGAAGGTGATGAGATTCGGCGTGAAAGGCAAGTTGTCTCCTCGTTTCATTGTACCTTTCCAGATACTGGAGAAGATCGGAGATGTTGCATATCGTTTGGCTTTACCGCCAAATCTTTCCAGTATACATAATGTTTTTCATGTGTCGTTACTTAGACAGTACATAGCTGATGAATCTCATGTGATTCAGTCTACTGATATTCAATTAGAGCCAGATCTGTCTTTTGTTGAACGACCAATCCGTATCCTAGACAGGAAGGAGAAAGTTCTTAGGAACAAGACTATACCACTTGTGATGGTACAGTGGCAGCGCCGAGGCGTTGAAGAAGCAACTTGGGAAACTGAAAGTCGTATACAAGAGGAATATCCTGAGTTATTTGCTTTGTACTTTTGATTTACCATGTAAGATGTAATTACAGTTGTTGTAATAAAACATGGTTTAAGGTTTCATATTGTTATCTTGATTTTGTCTTTAGATGTTATTTTGCGGACGAAATATCTAAAGGTGGGGAGAATGTAGTAACCCAGATTCCATTTTAAGATAATAATATGTTAAACATGATTAAGGGTTAGTAATTTCGGAGTGTTATTGGACTTCGGAAGAGAAGTTGGGCTTTTGACTTTGGGCCGGATCGGAAGCTCCGAACCCAGATCGGAATTTCCGATCCTTGCCACTTCGAAAGCTCATCGGAAGCACAGAGATCGGAAGCTTCGATCCTGGAACGGAAGTTCCGATCTCCGGCTGCCAGCTTTGCCCGATGACTCAGCTGCGAGTTTTGACAAGTGTTGGACGTAGAGCAGATCGGAAGCTCCGATCGGGCGATCGGAAGTTCCGATCCTGGCGTGTCCTGCATGCACGCAATGAGCTGGATCGGAAGCTCCGATCCCGAAATCGGAAGTTCCGATCCTGGCCGGGAATTTTGCCTATAAATAGGGCTCGTTCGATTTCATTTTGAAATACGAATTCCCGAGTTTCTTTCTTCAGTTATATAGTGTGAGATATACACTTGAGGGCCCTATCGGTTATAATAGAGGTTCTGAAATAACCAAGGTGTGGTTATAGTCATCCGGGACTAGCGATTCCAAAGGGCTAACTACGGACGAAGGTATGGTCCGAGAATCTATTTAAGTTTTGGGAGTACTTATTAGCTTAGTTAAGGCTTATAGAATTTATGTAGTGATACGGTGAACTTTTGAATATAGACTTGGAACCTAGGATCCTACTTTACTTGAACTAGCCTAGAGGTACGTACACATTGACTGAGATTGCCAGCGAGTATACATGTTTATATGTTGCATTTATTTGGCATTATTATATGGCATGATGTATGCTTTACCGTCTTCTATACTCATATGTCATGTGCATATACACGTTGAGCCTATACCTTATTATACCTGAATATAGAGCCGCTCAGCTCTATACTCGATAGTCTGTCACTGAGAGTACCGCGACGGCGGGGGCATTTATGTCTGTCTACTCTGGTGTACTGGACGAGTGTGGTTGCACCCAGAGGTTGATCCGTGCGGTGGCAGCACTCATGTGGCGCCGGTTCTGAGCATGACTTTTCAGATGACCCTGTACCAGTCATCATGTTGCATGCATTATATACATATGTTTACTCATGTCTCTGTACTGGGCGTTAGCGCTCACGTCCTAGTTGTTATCTTGGACATCCTATTTCATGGGGCAGGTCGCAGGATGGACGGAGCTGGTAGTTCAAGGCAAGACTAGGGAGTAGGAGCCTTGAGGATTTTATTATACAGGATTCGATATAGCTGTATAATGTTTAAGTTTTCGATTTGGTTGTATCACTACAGTATTTAAGCCTGGATTTTATTACTAAGCTGATATGTAAATTATGGTTTTATTTCCGCATGTTTTACTCTGTTAAGTTATTTTGCTGTATTAAGTTTAATGCATGCTATTAGTTGCCAGTTAGTAGGTGATACCATGCAGGGTCACTACACTTCACATACACTTCCTCATTTAAAACACCATTTAGAAACGCACTCTTCACATCCATTTTGTAAAGTTTATACCCATGTGACATGCAATTTCTAGCAATAGTCGGACTGACTCAATGCGGGCAACAGGAGCGAAGGTCTCATCAAAATCAACCCCCTCAACCTGCGCATACCCTTGAGCAACCAACCTTGCTTTGTTCCTAATAATGTTTCCTGATGCATCGGTTTTATTTTTGAAAATCCATTTTGTACCAATGACATTACCATGATCAGGAGGTCGAAATAAAAACCAAACATCATTTCGGACAAATTGTTTGTAGTAACCCGTATCCAAAATTAACGATTTACAAGTAATTAATAATATGATCATGTTTAGATGTAATAAAACATGATTAAGGGAGTCCCAGATGGATTAACAAAGTTCGGAAATGGATTCAGAATGCTCGATAATGGTTAGAGGGTCGTCGGGTTCGGAGGCTCCGTTGGTGAGTTCGGACGGTCCGAAGTCAGGGTTCGGACGATCCGAAGTGTGGTTCGGACGCTAATCGAGCAAATACTACCACGAAAAATCAACGTAAATATATCTATCAATTAAGCTCGAATAAATCGCAAGTGCACGAGTCAAGTAATAATATAGTGTACAAAGTACGAGTATCGTCCCACAGAGATTGATTTATGACAAGATTACCTCAAATATGATTCTTTAATTAATTAAAATGAGAGAGAGAATAAATTAATAAACTAAAATAAAAAGATAAATTAAAAGCAAAACAATAAATTAAGTTCAGAAAATAAATAAACGATTGTTAGGATCTCGGTTCACCTACCCCTTTTCTCCTCTAATGATTGAATTTTAATTCTCAAGTCATGCTTTTGACGGAATTCCCTAATCTATCAATATACTCTCTCGAGCTATATTAATCTAATTAACGAATTGTAATAACCAAGTCTCCTTGTGTTATTTAACAACTGCAATTGCATTAACGATTTTTGGAATCCTCTAGCTTTCACCCTGGTGGACTATGACTATCAACATGTATCCAACCTCATATCTCTATGTAAGTTGTAGATCCATGGATTATATTACCCTATCATGTCATAAAATCTCCTCTCGGTATCAATTATAACACATAAAATCAATAATAAGTTGATCAATCTCCAAAATTGCAATAAACACAATAATATAATCAAGAATCCTTAAAAACTAATTTCAATCTTCAAGAAGAAATCAAAACATAAGTTTTGGGGGTAGGATCCCCTAAATCCCAACAAATAAAAGAAAAGGAAAAGAGAAAACTAGTTTGTGGTTCTTGAGTTCTTCACGTGCTTCTCCCTCTTTTCGTTCTTCTCCTTGGATGGCCGCCTTTCTCCTACGTTTCTGATGTGTGGAACCCTTAAAACGTCAGATTTTTATCTATTTATAGTGCCCAAGAGTTCTTCACTGGTTGTTCAGCTGGAGCTTCGTTTATGTTTTTATTCTGTTGTTTTGGGGTTTATACAGCTATTCGATTTGGTTGTATATTTTAAATATTTACAGATTCTTTTTCTTGGGATTGTATAAATGTTATGGTTTCTGCAGGTTTATTCTGATTTCTGTCTAATTAAGTTAATTGTATGTCTAAGTTCTGTTTAGTATGTGATCCGGGTAAGGGTCACTACATTTATGGTATCAGAGCATGCATAGTATTCTTGGGAAATTAGATTCTGCATAAGATAATCGTGAGGTACTTTTGTAGATGGCGAACTATGATGACCAGAGTAGCCATGGTAGTGGAGGTGGACGCTGGGGAGATGACGATCGTGAGCGTCGTCGGGACCGTCATCATCATCGTCGTGATGAGGACCGTTTTAGCGTGCGCCGATTCTTGCAGATGGGTCCTAAGCCCTTGGTTGGAGGTGAGTCTCCGGAGGATGCGGAGAACTGGTTAGACCGTATGGAGACGGCTTTTCAGACTTTCCATTGCACCGAGGAGTAGAAGATGGATACCCTTGGCTATCTTCTGGATGGGCGAGCCCGTAGGTGGTGGAGGTTTACTTCTGCACCCTTTGTTACGGCGAGAGGAGTGTCCACCTAGGCAGAGTTCCGCACAGCTTTTCAAAAGCTGTATTTTCCTTCTGCACTCCGTCAGTCGAAGGCGGGTGAGCTACTGAGTCTGCGACAGGGAGCCATGTCTATTGACGAGTATCAGCAGAAGTTCTTTGATCTGCTATCCTATTGCCCCGAGATTGTTGACAGATCTGGGATGAAGTATAATCTGTTTCTTCAGGGCCTTAACCCTGAGATCCACGAGTGTGTGGCGGTCGGCGATGACATGTCCTACGACGGTTTGGTGAGCCGTTGTCACCAGGCAGAGGACAGCATTCGGCGGAACAGGTCTTTCTCTCAGTCGAGGCCTGCTAGTTCTTTGGGTCCCCATGCCCAATCATTCAAGAAGTCTGGATCTACTTCTTCCTCTGGTTCTGGAGGTGTTGTTTGCTTTGGGAAGAAGGACAAGTCCGACCATTGCGGGAAGAACCATCCGTCATACAAGTTCCGTAGAGCTTCTGGAGCTTGTTTTCGATGTGGAGAGGTTGGTCATATCCGGAGGAATTGTCCACTATCTGGGAGAGGCGGTCCTGGTTCAGGATCAGGTTCTCAGGCCACCGTTCAGCAGAGGTCGCAGGGACAGTCTGCTGGGAGTTCTCATTTGAGGCCGCGGGCTTTTGGTCAGGTGTTTGTCTTGAGGCATGATCAGGCTGTGGAGGAGAATGAGAAGGTCATCGCAGATACATTTCCACTTTATGGTATACCTGCTATCGTACTTATTGACACTGGTGCATCTCATTCCTTCATTTCTGCACGTTTTGTTAAGAGGCATAAGTTACCATGCATTGTACTAGACGTAGTAGTTTCTGTTTCTACTCCGACGGGTCAATCTGCTTTGGCCAAGCGTCTAGTGATGGGTTGCCCTTTAGAGTTCGAAGGGAACATTCTGTTGGCGAATCTCATGGTCCTTGCGATGGACGATTTCGATTGTATTATGGGGATAGACATGCTGACTACCTATCGAGCTTCAGTGGACTGCTATCAGAGATTAGTACGCTTTCATCCGGATGGGAGTGATAGCTGGTTTTTCTATGGTGAGGGAGCGCGACCCCCAATGCCTTTGGTATTAGCTTTGAGAGCCTGTCGAGCTCTAGAGTCTGGCGGGAAAGGCTACCTTATCTATGCAGTTGATTTGTCCGCTGAGAGTATTGGGATAGAGAGTATTCCTGTTGTGGATGAATTCCCAGATGTATTTCCAGATGAGATTCCGGATTTTCCTCCTGCTAGGGAAGTTGAGTTTGGCATAGAGTTGATGCCGGATACTTCGCCTATTTCTCGAGCACCATATCGTCTGGCTCCGTCAGAGATGCGAGAGTTGAAGAATCAGTTACAGGATATTTTGGACAAGGGGTACATCCGTCCTAGTGTATCTCCTTGGGGAGCTCCTGTTCTTTTTGTGAAGAAGAAGGATGGGTCAATGCGGTTGTGCATTGACTATCGGCAGCTGAATCGAGTTACTGTGAAGAACAAGTATCCGTTGCCTCGTATTGATGAATTATTTGATCAGCTGCAGGGTACTTCGGTTTACTCCAAGATTGACTTGAGATCTGGGTATCATCAGTTGAGAGTCCAAGATCAGGACGTAGCCAAAACTGCATTCCGTACTCGCTATGGGCATTACGAGTTTCTATTGATGCCATTTGGTTTGACTAACGCGCCGGCTATATTTATGGATCTGATGAACCGTGTCTTCAGGGAGTATTTAGACAAGTTTGTCGTGGTCTTCATTGATGACATCTTGGTATATTCGCGTAATGCGGAGGAGCATATTTCTCACTTGCGAGTGGTACTGCAGACTCTTCGGGACGAGCAGTTGTACGCCAAACTGAGAAAGTGTGAGTTCTGGATGGATCGAATGGTCTTTCTTGGCCATATCATATCCAGGGAAGGGATTTATGTTGATCCGAGCAAGATTGAGGCTGTGCTGAATTGGTCGCGTCCAACGACGGTTGCTGAGATTCATAGTTTTCTGGGTCTAGCAGGATATTATCGACGCTTCCTTCTGAACTTCTCTCAGCTAGCTTGACCATTGACGCAGCTTACCCGCAAGGGTCTTGATTTTGAGTGGTCCTCCGAGTGCGAGGAGAATTTCTGTGAGCTTCGACGTCAGTTGACTTCTGCGCCGGTGTTGGCATTACTGTCAGGATCTGGAGGGTATGTGGTATACACTGATGCTTCTCTTCAAGGGTTAGGTTGTGTCCTGACTCAGAATGTGCATGTGATTGCATACGCTTCTAGACAGCTGAAGCTTCATGAGGACAACTATCCAGTCCATGATTTGGAATTGGCAGCCATTGTGTTCGCTTTAAAGATCTGGCATCATTATCTGTATGGCGAGAAATTTGAGATCTTCACCAACCACAAGAGTCTCAAGTATTTGTTCACTCAGGCGGAGTTGAACATGAGGCAGAGACGTTGGATGGACTTGCTTAAGGACTATGATTGCAAGATTAAGTACCATCCGGGAGCTGCTAATCTCACCGCTGATGCTTTGAGTCGCAAGGTACGACTATCCGCGTTGCAGACTTGTTCGATGTCTAGTGCGATCAGTGACTGTTGTACTTCAGGGTATACCTTCAAGCATAAGAAGGGTATGCAGAGTATCCAGATGTTTGCGATACTATCTGAGCCAGCTTTGTATTCGAGGATTCGGGATGATCAGATGTCTGATTCGAAGACCCAGCGTTTAGCTCGCCTAGCTAACGAGGGTAGCTCGTCTGGATTTCACTATCAGTCAGATGGTTTTCTGTGTTTGTCTGGTAGACTTGTGATTCCGCAGGATGAAGAGTTGCGAGAGGAGATCTTGTCTCAGGCACATCGCACCAAGTTGAGTATTCATCCGGGAAGTAACAAGATGTACAAAGATCTACGTACTCGGTTTTGGTGGAAGGGAATGAAACGCAGCGTGTATCAGTATGTCTCGAGATGTTTGGTGTGTCAGCAGGTCTAGGCAGAACACCGACGACCCGGAGGTTTGCTTCACAGTTTGCCTATTCCTGAGTGGAAATGGGAGTTTATCATGATGGATTTTGTGACCCATTTGCCGATGTGCTCGAGGAATTGTGATGCTATCTGGGTTGTGGTGGACCGACTCACCAAGTCAGCGCATTTCATCGCCTATAGTCGAGAGTACTCTGTGGATCGCATGGCACGTTTGTATGTTCAGGAGATCGTTCGACTTCATGGAGTGCCTGTGAGCATTGTCAGCGATCGAGACCCCAGGTTCACTTCTAGGTTCTGAGGGAGTGTTCAGCGTGCGATGGGTGCTACTCTCAGTTTGAGTACTGCCTATCATCCGGAGACAGATGGTCAGTCAGAGCGCACTATCCGTACTTTGGAGGATATGTTTCGAGCTTGCACTATGGATTTTGGTTCAGCCTGGCAGGATCATTTGCCATTGATCGAGTTCGCGTACAACAACAGCTATCATACTAGCATTGGGATGGCACCTTTTGAGGCGTTGTACGGGCGACGTTGTCATACTCCACTCTTCTGGAAGAAGTGGGGGAGAGACAGGCTGAGGGACCGGAGTTTATCCAGCAGGCAGTAGATATTGTTGATCAGATCAAGAAGCGGATTAAGACTGCACAGGATCGTCAGGCCAGCTATGCTAACACTAAGCGTAGGCCTTTGCAGTTTGATGTCAGGGAGAAAGTGTTTCTGAGAGTATCATCTTTCCGCAAGATTCTAAGATTTGGCCTTAAGGGCAAGTTGTCTCCCAGGTTTATCGGTCCGTTTGAGATCTTGGAGAATATTGGCAATTTGGCTTATCGTTTGGCTTTGCCACCATATCTATCCAGTATTCACAACGTATTCCACGTATCTCTGTTGCGACAGTATGTGGCAGATCCGTCTCATATTCTACAGCGGTCTGAAGTTCAAGTGGATAAGGATTTGACCTATGTTGAAAGACCTATTCGTATCCTGGATCATAAGGATAAGGTCTTGCGGAACAAGGCCATTCCTTTGGTTTTAGTACAGTGGCAGCGCCGAGGCGCTGAGGAAGCTACTTGGGAGCTCGAAAGCAGGATGCGTAAAGAACATCCTGAGTTGTTTTGATTTCATTTTGAGTTGTAATCAGTTGTGAACTCTGTAATCGTTTAGTTGAATGAAGAATGTTTTGGATTGTTGTTTTACATTCAGTACTTAAGATCGGATTTCGAGGACGAAATATCTTAAGTGGGGGAGAATGTAGTAACCCGTATCCAGAATTAACGATTTACAAGTAATTAATAATACGATCATGTTTAGATGTAATAAAACATGGTTAAGGGAGTCCCAGATGGATTAACAGAGTTCGGAAATGGATTCAGAACGGTCGATAATGGTTAGAGGGTCGTCGGGTTCGGAGGCTCCGTTGGTGAGTTCGGACGGTCCGAAGTCAGAGTTCGAATGATCCGAGGAGTGGTTCGGACGCTCCGAACGTGCTGCCGACAATCGTCATGGATGATGTCATTATGATGACATAAGCAATGACGTAATATTGGGTTCGAACGATCCGAACGTGTTCGGAGGCTCCGAAGTCCAGTTCGGACGATCCGAACTCCGTCTATAAATAGGGGGTGCCGAGCTCACATTTGAGTGCACCAATTTCTCTTCTCTCTCGATTTCTTAGCCTTCCAGCTCAGATCTAGGGAATTCTAGGCGTCCCGTTGGGAATCCGGAAGTGGAATAGCAGTCCAGGCATTGTAGCGAAGCTGTGGCCTAGTTTTGAGGCATTCGACAGCAAAGGGCTAACGACGGATGAAGGTGTAGCTTTTGCTTCCTAAAAATATTTAGGACTATGCTTTAGCTTAGTTAAGGCTTTTAGAGCGCTATAATGATAGTAGTATCATTTGACAGTGTAGCGCAGATTATAGGCATGGACCTAGGGCTGATAGCACTTGCCTAGTATTTGAGGTACGAAAGTACTGTTCGAGATATCCTGACTGAGTATGCATGTATTATGTGACTGCATGATTTATATGTCATTGATTTATGCTGCATTCATTTGCATATTGAGCTATCTCGTTTGAGATGTCTGTTAGTAGGGTTTTTCCCTATCCTGTTAGTGGTTGGACTTCCATCGATTTGGGTCCGGCATATCCACTGGTATTTTGGTATGGGAGCCACCTCCTGCAGCGATGACACAGCATGCTACATACCAGGGCCCGGTCTATCTCTGTTATCTGATCCTTGACCTCGAGTTTATAGGGAGTTCACTTTACATGCATGTATACTCATACTATCGTGCTGAGCGTTTTATGCTCACGTCTCGTACTCTGTGTTTCTGGACACCCTATTCCATGGGGCAGGTTTGCGATTAGACGAGGCGGGTGGATCCAAGAGGGGCTAGGCAGTGGTTGTTCAACTAGAGCTTAGTTTAGGTTTTATTCTATTGTTTTGGGGTTTACACAACTATTCGATTTGGTTGTATATTTTGGATATTTACAGATTCCTTTTCTTGGGATTGTATAAATGTTATGGTTTCCGCAGTTGTATTCTGATTTCTGTTTAATTGAGTTAATTGCATGCCTAAGTTCTGTTTAGTAGGTGATCCGGATAAGGGTCACTACATTGTTCAAGTTCTTCATGCATGATATTTACCCAAAATTCATCATTCAAATCATTATTGACATTCTTAGGTTCAATATTGGAGACAAAACAGGAATGCATTACCTGTGAGTACACAGAGCTCATGCATACTAACCCAACCATCTTGCGGTAGTCAACTTTGTCCTTACCTCGGGTTTGCCTTGTTCCATGAACATCTGCAATAATATGTGATGATGGATGATTCTTTTGTATCTTGCTTGAAATGTCCTTTTCAGTAGATACCTCAGTTTCCTCATTATTTTGAGATATTTTTTGAGCTCATCATCATCCTAGCCATCTCCTGCAACGTCCTATTCTTCCTTTTGGAAATTCCATTCTGTTTAGGAGTTTTTGGAGCCGAGAACTCTTGTGAGATGCCCTTCTTATCACACAAAGAAGAAAAAGATGAGTTCTCAAATTCCTTTTCATGATCAGTTCTGATCCTTGCTACTGTCAAAGTATGTAGGTTAGTAATCTTGGTAAACAACTTCTTAAAAACATCAAAAGTGTCTGATTTTTCTCTAAGAAATCTCACCCATGTAAAACGAGAAAAATCATCAACACAAACCAAAGAGTATTTTTTACCTCCATAACTTTCGACTTCCATAGGACCCATCAAATCCATATGTAAAAGTTCAAGACACCGTGTTGTCCCACAGTATTGAAACACGGGGTGCAAAACACGGGTTTGCTTACCTTTTTGGCATGCACCACAAACATATGGAACACCAGACTTTAGATTTGGAAGACCTCTGATAGCTTCAAACTTACTCAAATTATTTAAAGTCTTGAAATTCACATGTCCAAGCTTTTGGTGCCATAGACTAAACTCATAAACCTTTGAGTGTCTACATGCCAATTTCTCACCAAGTTGGTAGCAATTATCAACTGATCTTGTCCCTGTCATAACACAATGATTAGTATTATCAAAAACTTCACAAGTATTTTTATCAAACTTCACATGTAAGTCATCATCACACAGTTGACTAATTGAAATTAAATTTGCATTAAGTCCTTCAACGCGTAAGACGTTATGAAGTTTTGGAAACCCTTCCACATTGAGTGTTCCTTTGCCAACGATTTTTCCTTTTGCACCACTTCCATAAGTCACTCTACCACCATTTTGTTCAATGTAGTCCGTGAGGTGATCTTTCAAACCAGTCATGTGCCGAGAGCTTCCACTATGAAAGTACCAATTACCTGCAGCGTTAGCTTTCAAGGAAGTATAAATAACAAAACTTTTAACATCAGATTTTTGTGTCCATACTTTCTTCACAGTGGGTCCTTTTCTGCCAGTGTTGCGCTTGGTGTTGGGCAACACGGGAGGCAACACATGCTTAGATTTCCACAAAATATATTCATTTTTAAGCTTATGACAAAAAGTCCTGATTTGATCAGGTTTGAGACAATAATGACATACAAAAGGACGCTTTCATTGTTTTGCCTTTGGGACAGAAACATTCTTCTCAACAATGAGTTTCTTACCTTTATAAGCGGTTGAAGGATGGTTCAAGGAATCACTACCTTCCTTACAAACACTGGTGTTTTGGAAGATTCACAAGTTTCAAAAACGCTTTCTTTAAAACCAAGACCAAACTTATCATTCTTACCCATAGTCAAAAGAGAATCAAGTTTGCTTGAACTGGAATTAAATTTAGCAAGTGTTGTTTTTGCTCTTTCAAGTTCCGAATTCAGCAATCCTAATTCCAGATCTTTCTTACTCATGAGAACTTTCAGCCTAGCCACAATAGCTTTTAATTCAGTATTCTCTTTGGTGAGAGTTGTGTTCAACTGATTTCTCTTGATCCAATCACAGTACAACTCCTCATAGAGTTTCTGTATTCCTTCCAGAGTGTAAGCATCAGCTACATGTTCTTCATGATCATTTCCATCAAGGTAGTAAAGGATATAAGATCTGCCTGCTCAGCCTTTTCCTGTTCTCCTTCAGAATCATCATCGCTCAGAAAAACATTCATACCTTTTCGAAGGCGATTGGCACACTCATATGCATAGTGTCCATATCCCTTACATTCCCTGCATTGAACATTATCAAAAATTTTACTTGAGAACTGACTCTTACCTTCATACCTTTGACGAGGTCCTCGAGTATTAGCAGGCTTTTGAGGTATCTCTGAGGTATGCAATTTAGGAAAATTCGAAGGTTGTGAACCTTTCACATCCTTATTTTCTTTCATTACCTTGAGATAATCAGTGAATTTCTTCGAAATCAGGGCAATAGAATTTTCTTCAAGATCAGAATCCTTCACTTCCTGTTGAACTTCAAAAAAATCATTGTAAACATCATTATATACTTGAAAGGCAATAGACTTACCTTTAGTGTCATCTTAGGCTTCCATCTCTATCTCATATGTTTGAAGAGAACTTATCAACTCATCCAAACCCATTATAGATGTATCTTTAGATTCATCTATAACACAAACCTTGGTGTGAAATTTTTTAGGAACATAACGAAGAACTTTGGATACAAGTCTCTCGTTCGAAATAGGATCACCAAGAATATATGCTTTATTTGCAAGACTCTTAAATCTTCCATTATATTTCATGATGGTCTCTGATTCCTCCATTCTCAATTTCTCAAATTTTGAAGTTATGAGACGCATCCTTGTCTTCTTGACACTTGCCGAGCCTTCACAGTGGGTTTGTAGTTTCTCCCAAGCATCTCTTGCATAAGTACATGTACCAATTAGATTAAACATATTCATATAAACAGAAACAAACATAGCATTAAGAGCTTTTGCATTATAAATAGCCGCAGTATTTTCATCGGCTGTCCATTGTGCTCTTGGCTTTGGTCCAAGCACATCATCATCTCTCATAGGTGGTGTCCAACCATCAAGAAGACGTTGCCAAGCCCTGGATTCAATGGATTGAATGTACATGCTCATCTTCAATTTCCAAGGGCCGTAATTTGTTCCATCCAAAATAGGTGGACGAATTGCACTTGTGTACGGAGTATCCATAACTAACCTGTAACACAAACCAGGAACTCACTTAGTAAAGTCAAGTGGTGGCTCTGATGCTACGTGAAAGAAACAGTGTACGTGGTTGGTTAAATAAAATAGGCCGTGTTATACTTCGTGTTATAATACCACATACAACACAGTACAGTGGAAATTTAAAGCGTAAATAAAACATAAGTGATTAATTTTGCACGAGTATAAAAACTCGTGCGGGTGCCTTAGGACTAAATATCACTAGTAAACGTAAGATCAGTCTTACAAAGATAATCCTAGTGATTTTACGAAAAGTCAGTAAATCCTAAATTTCTCAACAAGTTGAGAAATCAAACTTGCATCCTAAATAATCAGGGTATAAAAGAAATCAGATGCAACTCCCGTAGCCTAAATTGAAGAAGTAAAGATCTTCAACAACACAGTTCCCATAGTGTTGTCTCTGATATCTTCAATACGAACGGCAACACGGGGACATGCAACAACGAAGGTTGCAAACCTTGCTTCAGAATTCTTCAAATTCTTCAACAGAATTCTTCAATGGTTACGCAGCGGTTTGTACGTCTGAAGCCTTGTTAATCTTGTGCGTGAAAACCCCCTTTTATAGATTAGCATCCAAGTCTTGAAGGTTTCCTTAGATAGAGTTCTACATGAATAAGAAAACATGTTTAAGTAGGAATAAAACTCTATCAAATCTATTAAATCAAATCTTGATAATATCGAATAATATTATATCAAATAATCATCTTATCAAGACAAGATTTTAACATGACAAATATATATCTTAACATATTCGAGATATACACAAGATATTTATCAAATATTTGTTCTTGTCTAGAAAGCATAATCTTATAATATTCAATTTATAAAGGGCCGAAATATTCAAGGAATAATATTCCTTTCAAATAATATAACATGCATTCTCCAATTATATTGTCGAAAATCTCTTGCATTACATATAGTCATTAAAACGCAATAGGATCTAAACATATGTATATAATGGATTAGAGGCATTCAGAAATAATCCAAAATGAGTAGGATTGTTTTGTTCTTATATTACGTGCCTTTAATATATATATATATATATATATATATATATATATATATATATATATATATATAGAGGAATGTTCCCCTGCACCCTAGGGGTACAGGAAAACTGGGCTGGCAGCCCAACTGGCGCCCACATAATTTTTTTTTTGATTTATTTTAAATTTTTTATTAAAAAAAACTGGGCCCCATTTTTTAATATTCAATCGTCTTCTTCCCTTCTTATTCCCTTTTTCAAATCCCCCACCGCCATCACCTCAACCCACGGTCACCCCGGGCACCACCACGACCACCACCTCCACCTCCACCCAATCTTCCACCAGCACCACCGTCCACCTCCACCAGCACCACCAACACCACAACTGAGACCAGCACCTCCAACAGCACCACCTCACCCCCACCCGGCCAACCCTAACCACCATCATCTCTGCCCACCCGTCACTCCTGGCCAACCCTCACCACCACCGCGGCGCTGATATCACCGCCACCAAGTCCACTACCGTGACCAATTCCACCACCTCTTAATACACCGCCAGCACCACCACCGAGACCTCCACCTCAGCTGTTGCCCAAGCCCGACCACCCACGCTAGTCCGACCACCATCACCACCACAAATCATCCCGGGCAGCCACCCCTATCCCCTATCACCACAAATCTCCCGATCTCAGATCGCGCCTTGACAAAAGAGAGAAATGGATTTTCTGAAAATGAAAAATGGCCATATGAAAAGAAGAAAAAGGATTCTTCATAAATTGGGCCCAAAATTTGGGCTCAATTTTAGTTTTAAAAAAAATTAAAAAAAAATATAATACACAAAGTGCGCCGGCTAAGTTGGTGCATAAATTCCCCTGCACACTGGTGTGTAGGCAGGGGCGGATGGAGGGGGTGGCAGTCTTGGGCTGTAGCGCAGGCCTGCTTTGGCCCATGTAGATATATATCTTATTTTTTCAACCAAATTTTTTTATGTCTTTAGCCCAAATTGATTATAGTCCAACCCATATTAATTTATTATTTTTGATATATTATATAAATTTTATAAATACATTGATATTTCAAAAAATTTAGTCACCCCTTACTTTATTTCTGGCTTTGTCCCTGTGTGCAGGGGAAATATATATATATATATATATATATATATATATAGATAGATAGATTATTTCATGTGCCCAACTATTCATTCAAAGTAGCACGACTGCACGAGGTGCATGATCAACAGAGAAAGATATATACAAAAACGATATGTAAAATTTAAAAATCATGCATAAAATTCAAGTTAAAATTAATTCGTAGTTAAAAAGATATGTAATTACCGTTTTGAAGAAAAATACAAACTACATTGCAAGTTAAGAGCCTTATGAGATTCTTCTTGTCTCAAGTATTTCCAAACATGGAAAATATTGTGTAGGAAATGATACAATATATAAAAATGAGAAATATTTTGACCTCATATCCTACTCTTTCATCTAGTTTCACAAAATTAAACTCATGCAAGTATTTCAAATTAAAATTGTAACTTTTTAATGTATATATAATATTATTAAAATATATATACATTTGAATTTGATAAGAAATGGAAACTTGTCGCTGTTCTGTTATTTATAAACGATGATTGGGCTATTTGAGGAGTTATATTGTCTCATTAATCAAGTATTCAAGTCGTCTATGTCTTCCCATCAACAATTAAACACAACTTTTCTATAAACTCACTATTTCAGATTATATAAATAATTTAATTTCTGGAATATGAGAGTAAAAAAGGGCTCTTGCGGCCAAAAAATTTAGTCCAAGACTTCTAACGTGATAAAAAAAAAGAGATTTGTAGTGACCCTTACCGAGATCACCTACTAAACAGAACTTATGCATGCAATTAACTTAATCAAATAGTAAATCAGAATTGAGCTGCGGAAACAATAAACAATATACAATCCCAAGAAAAGGAATCTGTAAATACCCAAATATTTATACAACCAAATCGAACAGCTGTATCAACCCAAATACAACAGAATAAAAACCTAGACGAAGCTCCAGCTGGCCAACCACTGCCTAGCCCCTCTTGGATCCACTCGCCTCATCCAATCGCAAACCTGCCCCATGAAATAGGGTGTCCAGAAATACAGAGTACAAGACGTGAGCATAAAATGCTCAGCACGAGAGTATGAGTATACATGAATGCAAGTGAACCGCCTACTGACTAGAGATCAAGAATCAGATAACAAAGACAGATCGGGCCCTGGTATGTAGCACGTTGTCCCGTCGCTTCAAGAGGTGGCTCACATACCGAAATACCAGTGGATACGCCGGACCAAATTCGATGGAAGTCCACCCACTAACAGGATAGGGTAAAACCCTACTAACAGACTGATGTGATGGTATTTTCCTATGTTTTATTGAGTTAATTTGTGATGATTAGGTGATTTTGATTGATTAAATTCATGTTATAGTTCCTAATAATGGTATGTGATTTGATATAGGAAAAAAGAAGAAATGGAGCTAAAGATGGAGGAAAGAGCCGAGATAAGAGAAGAATTTCAAAGCAGCAATGATCAGAAAATCATATTTAATTTTAGAAAAGTTAGAATCCGATCCTTACTATCCAGAATGAAGTTCAAGATGTTTTGAAGTATCTGTCCAAATTTCAGCTAAATCCGACGGCTAGATATCCGGATATGAATTTTTCTGAATCGCTGCTTGCTGGAAAAAAGTCGTGCTCAATCCTGTGAACTCGTGCGCCCTAGCGCGCCTATTGAAAAATCGGGATAGTAAGTTAGAGTTTTTTTGTGCACTTGATCCGCCCAACTCGTCAGATCGATCATGCGAGACAAAAAGTCGGGAATTTATATTTTAAATCGAAAAATGTCTTGGGAATGACTCTATACTTTAAATATCATCTAGATATCAAAAATATGAGAGATTTGACGGCTTGGAACGCGAAGAACGCTCTGGCGGCTAGGTTTTATCTTTCCAATTCTTAGATTTAGTTTCTTTATCAACTCTTTCTTAGTTTTTGTACTTGGTTAAGGAAGACGAAACTCTTGATTTTATTATATTTGTGAGATTCAGGTTTTTAGTGTTTAATTCAATTTGAGTATCAAGAGTTGTTCTGATTTATTTCATTCTTGTGTGTTTGATTATTAGATTGATCACCTGATAATTCTTTCGTACAATCTACCACTAAATTATAATTCAAATTCGTAATTGTTTGAATCAACAAAAAATATTAAACGCAGTTGCTTCACAAATTATAATTCAAATTCGTAATTGTTTGAATCATCTAATTTGTGAAGCAACTGCGTTTAATATTTTTTGTTGTTGAATTTGTTAAATCGTAGGAACAACAATTGACTAGGCTAAATACAATCGCTGGTATTGTGTTGTCTAGATTCATCAGTTTTACTCATATGAATGCTACCATAGATTTAAATCTAGATCGCTGGTATCTGGGTTGATTTATTGGTAAAGGGTTAATCTAGAACGCTGGTGTCTAATTAACTAGGATTAAGGTAAAATATGAATTAAATTTCCAATGGTGAATATTCAATGAGAATTAATTATTTTTAGGAAATCGATGATCGAATGAATAATTTAAAGGGTGTAGTCGACCGATACCAAGTCTCGTTAATTTATTTGATCTTTCTTATTTTAATTCTTATATAGTAGTTTTTGAAATCCCAAAATTCCCTTTTAATTATTTTCAGTATTTTTAAGAACACAAATAAATTTTATTTTCTTCGTGGAAACGATCCCTACTCTCGCTACTACATGTTTATTTAGTTAATCTGAGTTGGGTTAATTTGGGCGCGACACGACTAAGCGTTAACAAATTTTGGCGCCGTTGCTGGGGGAAGACGTTTAATTTATTTGTGTTTTTGTTTTTATTTATTTTATTTTATTATTCCTCCTAGTGCTACTTTGGTTTGTTCGTGCGTGCAGGTGAATCTTTGGAAGAATAAGAATTTCCATACGACCCAGAGATAGAAAGAATTTGGCATATGCGAAGGGGGATTCTTGCGGTGTGATACTTCGAGATGTCAAATCGACAAGTATTAGTAAGTTTTATCCAGCAACACGGAGAGCCATTCTACGCAGCATGGAAGAGATTCAAAGATTTGGAAACCATCTTCCGGTATCATTATTTTTCTAATTATTATCTCCTTACATATTTTCTTAATGGTTTGGATGCAGTGACAAGAAGATGGGTAATTGATGGAGCTTTCACAACCGGTATTTCAATATTTTTCCGAGATGATGATACCATGAGACATCTGTTGGATGATATGGCAGAGTTTGACTATTACCGGTATTCGCAATCTCAATACCCGAATTTTACAGACCAACCATTTGAGCTTCAAAAGGAGGAGGGAAGTTGTTCGCAATTGATCTTACATCCGCTGGAGGATATCATGAGCAAGCTTGTGGCATCGATTGTGGAAACTGTAGAAGATCTAAAAAATTCTAGATGTCACCTTGTGGAGCACATGGAGAATATCAAGAGATCAATTCCCCAGGAACACCAAGAACAAGAAGTGAAGCAAGATACTCAAGCAGTGACCAACCCGATTTGGTTCGATGATGATGACTCAGAGAACCAGGATTGGGAGTGTAAATCAAATCATGATTAATATTTAGAGTTGCTTGAGTCTTCTCTTCTTATTGAACCTCAGTCGAAAGATGTTATGGAAGAAATAAGGTATGATGGAAATATTTTGCCACTCAAGTTTGAGGATGACGGAGTTCAAGAGTCTATCGATATGAGCTCATCGATAGTATTATCATACAAACATCCCCAAGATCCTTCTTTTCCATTAGTACCAGTTTCAAAAGATGTTAGCTTCCGAGAGCCCGCAGAGATGTTCTTTTCCCATGTTTATCAGCTACTTTGGAGTGTTGTTGAGGTGACGAGCTTAAACTGTTTACATCTAGCCAAGCTTGAGGGCACATGGAACAAAGACCCATTTGTGGTGTCATATGACACTTATTTTGGGCGTCAGCCGTTCTTTGAGGAGTGCTTTTGAGGGTCAAGCTGAAGACTGAAAATCAAGCGCTTCTTGGGAGGCAACCCAAGGGGAGTATTTTCTTCCATATATTTTATTTGTTTTTCTTTAGTTTTTGTTTTTATTTTGCATTTTTACTTACATTTGGGACAATGTAAGATTTTAAGTATGGGGGAGAGGACTTAGCCAGTCAGTTAGAGTCTTTAGCCGTATTTTTGAAAATTTTTAGAGCTTATAGTTAGGAATGAATATAACTGTTGAAATTCACTAGCCTATGATGATGAAGTTTTGTAAAATTATTTTTGATGAAAATTTGCTCTTGATTGGATATGAGAAACTTGAGGTTGAGTAGTGAATAATTTTAAGCACACATGTTTGACCAGTGAACTGAAGCGATGTATTAGATGATATTTGTGTCTGTTGGACCATTGCACGACAATAGGTATTTGTGGAGCCTGATAGTGTGTTTTGAACCCTGATGATTTTTTTTGACTTGACATAAAAGATCTTGGGCGCACCTAGAAAAAAAAATTTACAACTCCATCCGGGCCTAGAAAGGATTGAAATCCTAATCCTCAAAGATTAAATTCAAGGCTAAGTATGCGGATTAAATGGGGTTGATGCTCCATCTGGGCTATAGACGAGGGGATTGAAATTCTAATCCTTTCTTAGTTATAGCTAAGTTAGCGGGTAATTATTGGGGCTAAAGCAATATCGGGTGCAAAATCCGAAGGTGCGTAATTTTATCTCAAGAGAGTTGTGTTTTTGTTTGAAGATTGTTGGGAGGAAAGAGCTCTTGATGGGGATACTGACACTGATTTGTCATAGGTCGGCGAACAGTCTTAAAACTGACTCTTTTGAAGTTACATGTAGCTGGAATAACATGACACACACACACGTTTACGCTTGACTGATAGTGTATTATGGAAAATCGAAAGTATTCATAATTTTGTTTTGTATGTGAAAACTTCTTTGAGGCTGTGATTTCATTATTTTGTGTTTATGTTTTGTGTTGCTCGAGGGCGAGCAAGGTTTAAGTAGGGGGGAGTTTAATGTGATGGTATTTTCCTATGTTTTATTGAGTTAATTTGTGATGATTAGGTGTATTTTGATTGATTAAATTCATGTTATAGTTCCTAATCATGGTATGTGATTTGATATATGAAAAGAAAATAAATGGAGCTAAAGATGGAGGAAAGATACGAGATAAGAGAAGAATTTTGAAGCAGCAATGATCAGAAAATCATATTTAATTTTATAGAAGTTAAAATCCGATCTCACTGTCCAGAATGAAGTTCAAGATATTTTGAAGCAGCTGTCCAAATTTCAGCTCAATCCGACGGTTAGATCTTCGGATATGAATTTTTCAAAAATTTCTGCTCGCTGGAAAAAAGTCGTGCTCGATCCTACGAACTCGTGCGCCCTAGCGCGCCTATTGAAAAATCGGGACAGTAAGTTGGAGTTTTTTTGTGTGCTCGATCCGCCCAACTCGTCAGATCGAGCGCGCGAGACGAAAAGTCGGGAATTTATATTTTAAATAGGAAACTTTCTTGGGAAGGACTCTATACTTTAAATATCATCTAGAAATAAAAAATATGAGAGATTTGACGGATTGGAACGCGAAGAACGCTCTGGCGGCTAGGTTTTATCTTTCCAATTCTTAGATTTAGTTTCTTCTTCAACTCTTTCTTAGTTTTAGTACTTGGTTAAGGAAGACGAAACCCTTGATTTTATTATATTTGTGAGATTCAGTTTTTTAGTGTTTAATTCAATTTGAGTATCAAGAGTTGTTCTGATTTATTTCATGCTTGTGTGTTTGATTATTAGATTGATCACCTGATAATTCTTTCGTACAATCTACCGCTAAATTAGAATTCAAATCCGTAATTGTTTGAATCATCTAATTTTTGAAGTAACTGCGTTTAATATTTTCTGCTGTTGAATTTGTTAAATCGTTGTAACAACAATTAACTAGGCTAAATACAATCGCTGGTATTGTGTTGTCTAGATTCATCAGTTTTACTCATATGAATGCTACCATAGATTTAAATCTAGATCGCTGGTATCTGGGTTGATTTATTGGTAAGGGTTAATCTAGAACGCTGGTGTCTAATTAACTAGGATTAAGGTGAAAAAGGAATTAAATTTCCAATGGTGAATATTCAATGAGAATTAATTATTTTTTGGGAATCGATGATCGAATGAATAATTTCAAGGGTGTAGTCGACCGATACCAAGTCTCGTTAATTTATTTGATCTTTCTTATGTTAATTCTTGCATAGTAGTTTTTGAAATCCCAAAATTCCCTTTTAATTATTTTTAGTATTTTTAGAACACAAATAAATTTCACTTTCCTCATGGGAACGATTCCTACTCTCGCTACTACATGTTTATTTAGTTAATCTGAGTTGGGTTAATTTGGGCGCGACACGACTATTACCACAGACATCTTAAAAGAGATAGCTCAATATGCAAATGTATGCAACATATAATCATGTCATATAAATCATGCAGTCACATAATACATGCATACTCAGTCAGGATATCTCGAACAGTACTTTCGTACCTCAAATACTAGGCAAGCTCTACCAGCTCTAGGTCCATGCCTATAGTCCGCACTACACTGCGAAATGATACTATTATCATTAAAGTGCTCTAAAAGCCTTAACTAAGCTATTGCATACTCCTAAATATTTTTAGGAAGCAAAATCTATACATTCGTCCGTCGTTAGCCCTTTGTTGTCGATTGCCTCAAAAATAGGCCACAGCTCCGCTACGACGCCTGGATCGCTACGCCACTTCCGGATTCCCAATGGGACGCCTAGAATTCCCTAGATCTAAGCTAGAAGACTAAGGAATCGAGAGAGAAGAGGTGATTGGTGCATCTGAAACTGAGGCTCGGCACCTCTATTTATAGACAACGAATGGAACGTCTGTTCCTCATCGTCCATTTGTCCGACGAACGTTGCGTCCGTTCCCCTTCGTTGCTTCTGATGTCACATCAAGTGCGTAAGCAATGACGCATTCTGATGGCACGAACGTTGCGTCCGATCCCCGAACGTTGAGTCTGTTCCGCCTGACCCTCTGGACCATTTCTGATCATTCTAGGTCTATTCCCGGACCCCGTTAATCCATTAGAAGTCTCTAAATCACGTTTAATCTAAAATAACATGATTTGTTGGATTAATAACAATTACTCACTAATTCTGGGTACGGGCTACTACATTCTCCCCCACTTAAGATATTTCGTCCTCAAAATCAGATCTTAAGTACTAAATGTAAAACAACATGCAGAAACATTCTTTATTCAAATTAAACGTTTACAAGGTACAGCTGTACAATACTGAAATAACAATTAGAATAACTCGGGATGTTCTGAACACATCCTGCTCTCAAGCTCCCAAGTGGCTTCTTCAGTGCCTCGACGCTGCCACTGAACTAAAACCAGAGGAATGACTTCATTCCGCAAGACCTTATCCTTATGATCCAGGATACGAATAGGTCTCTCAACATAGGTCAAACCCGAATCCACCTGAACTTCAGACGGCTGCAGAATATGATACTGATCTACCACATATCATCGCAATAGAGATACGTGGAACACGTCATGAATACTGGATAGATACGGTGGCAAAGCTAGCCGATAAGCCAAATCGCCGATGCTCTCCAAGATCTCAAACGGACCGATAAATCTGGGAGACAACTTGCCCTTAAGGCCAAATCTGAGAATCCTGCGGAAAGGTGAAACTCTCAGAAACACTTTCTCCCCAACATCAAACTGCAAAGGTCTACGCTTGGTATTAGAATAGATGGTCTGACGATACTGTGCAGTCTTAATCCATTTTTTGATCTGATCAACAACATCTGCTGCCTGCTGGATTAACTCCGGTCCCTCAGCCTGTCTCTCCCCCACTTCTTTCCAAAAGAGTGGAGTGCGACAAAGTCGTCCGTACAACGCCTCAAAAGGTTCCATACCAATGCTACAATGATAGCTGTTGTTGTACGCGAACTCAATCAATGACAAATGATCCTGCTAGGCTGAACCAAAATCCATAATGCGCGCTCGAAGCACATCCTCCAAAGTACGGATAGTGCGCTCTGACTGACCATCTGTCTCCGGATGATAGACAGTACTCAAACTGAGAGTAGTTCCCATCGCATGCTGAACACTCCCCCAGAACCTAGAAGTAAACCTGGGATCTCGATCACTGACAATGCTCATAGGCACTCCATGAAATCGAACGATCTCCTGAATGTACAACCGAGCCATACGATCCACATTGTATGCTTGGCTGTAGGAAATGAAATGAGCTGACTTGGTGAGTCGGTCCACCACAACCCAAATTGCATCACAGTTCCTCGAGGATACCGGCAATTGGGTCACAAAATCCATCGTGATAAACTCCCATTTCCACTCAGGAATAGGCAGACTGTGAAGCAATCCTCCAGGTCGTCGATGCTCTGACTTGACCTGCTGACACACCAAACATCTCGAAACAAACTGATAAACATTGCGTTTCATTCCCTTCCACCAAAACCGATTACGTAGATCCTTGTATATCTTGTTGCTCCCCGGATGAATACTCAACTTAGTGTGATGTGCCTGAGACAAGATCTCCTCTCGCAACTCTTCATCCTCCGGAATCACAAGCCTACCAGACAAACACAGAAATCCATCTGACTGATAGTGAAATCCAGACGTGCTACCCTCGTTATCTAGACGAGCCAAACGTTGGGTCTTCGATTCAGACATCTGAGCATTCCGAATTCGCGAATACAAAGCTGGCTCAAATAATATCGCAAACATCTGGATACTTTGCATACCTTTCTTGTGATTGAAGGTATACCCTGATGAACAACAGTCACCGATCGCACTAGACATCGAACAAATCTGAAGTGCGGATAGTCGCACCTTGCGACTCAATGCATCAGCAGTGAGATTAGCAGCTCCCGAATGGTACTTTATCTCGCAATCATAGTTCTTAAGCAAATCCAACCAACGTATCTGCCTCATGTTCAACTCCGCCTGAGTGAACAAATACTTGAGACTCTTGTGGTCGGTAAAGATCTCAAATTTCTCGCCATACAGATAATGACGCCAGATCTTCAAAGCAAACACAATGGCTGCCAACTCCAAGTCATTAACTGGATAATTGTCTTCATGCAACTTCAACTGTCTAGAAGCGTATGCGATCACATGCCCATTCTGAGTCAGGACACAACCTAAACCCTGAAGAGAAGCATCTGTGTAAACCACATACCCTCCAGATCCTGACGGTAATGCCAACACCGACGCAGAAGTCAACCACCGTCGAAGTTCACAAAAATTCTCCTCACACTCGGAGGACCACTCGAAATCAACACCCTTGCGGGTAAGCTGCGTCAACGGTCGAGCTAACTGAGAGAAGTTCAAAATGAAGCGACTATAATATCCTTCTAGACCCAGAAAACTACGGATCTCAGCAACCGTTGTCGGGCGCGACCAATTAAGCACAACCTCAATCTTGCTTGGATCAACATAAATTCCCTCCCTGGATATGATATGGCCAAGAAAGACCACTCGATCCATCCAGAACTCACACTTACTCAGTTTGGCGTACAACTGCTCATCCCGAAGAGTCTGCAGTACCAACCGCAAGTGAGAAACATGCTTGTACGCATCACGCGAATACACCAGAATATCGTCAATGAAGACCATGACAAACTTGTGCAAATACTCCCTGAAGACACGGTTCATCAGATTCATAAATATAGCCGGCGCATTAGTCAATCCAAATGGCATCACTAGAAACTCGTAATGCCCATAGAGAGTACGGAATGTAGTCTTGGCTATGTCCTGATCTCGGACTCACATCTGATGATACCCAGATCTCAAGTCGATCTTGAAGGAAACCGAAGTACCCTGCAGATGATCAAACAAGTCATTAATCCGAGGTAAAGGATACTTGTTCTTCACAGTAACTCGGTTCAGCTGTCGGTAGTCAATGCACAGCCGCATAGACCCATCCTTCTTCTGTACAAAAAGAACAGGAGCTCCCCAAGGAGATACACTAGGACGAATGTACCCCTTGTCCAAAAGATCCTGTAACTAATTCTTCAACTCTCGCATCTCTGATGGAGCCAGACGATACGGTGCTCGAGAAATAGGAGAAGTACCTGGCATCAACTCTATGTCAAACTCAACTTCTCTAACAGGAGGAAAACCAGGAATCTCATCTGAAAATACATCTGGGAATTCATCCACAACCGGAATGCTCTCTATCCCAACGCTCTCAGCGGTCAGATCAACTGTATAGATAAGGTAGCCTTCCCCGCCAGACTCTAGAGCTCGATAGGCTCTCAAAGCTGATACCAAAGGCATCGGGGGTCGCGCTCCCTCACCATAGAAAAACCAGCTCTCACTCCCATCCGGATGACAGCGTACTAATCTCTGATAGCAGTCCACTAAAGCTCGATAGGTAGTCAGCATGTCTATCCCCAGAATGCAATCAAAATTGTAGCGACCCTACCCGGATCCACTACCTAATCAGAGTTAAGAGCATAATTAAACATGCATTAAATAAATCGCTGCGGAAGACTTTAAATAAAAACAGACCGGCAGAATACAACCGGTTAAATAAATTCGATTTATACAACCAAATCGAATAAATAGCCTAAAGGCAAAACCTACAGCTAACCCTGCTGTCTTCACTGATCACTGGCTACTCTAAGCTCCGAGTGCTCAATCCTGCACCTACACCTGCCCCGTCGAATGGGGTGTCCAGATACACAGAAAAGACTGAACGTGAGCTCTAAGCTCAATACGAAAGCACTGGGTAAAACATACAAATATGATGCATGCAAATGATAGGGTATCCATATCTGGGATAACTGTATATAACTGCTCAGTAATGGCGCCTAGGACATGAGTGGTACAACCCGGGGAGCAAACCCTACGTACACTGCTCATTCCTATAAGACGTGGACCGTGTCCCTCGATGCTAGCCACCCATGACCCGTCAGTCAATAGGCCCTAGACATCAACCGTCCAGACAGGGCTGAGCGGCCCTACGTGGCTCATCTCACAAGATGGATAGGCACAATATGATATTCACATGCTGCATAATAAATGACATACAAAATGCAACATATAAGCATGCAAAACCCGCTGGCAATCTCAGTCTGTACTTGCGTACCTTACTACAGGCAGTTCCTAGCAGTCTCACTCTAGGTTCCAAGCCTACATCAGCTCTACAATGCAAATATCCATGCATCATTCATTAAGCTCTCACTACAAGAAAAATGCTCATCAACAACAGCTAAAAACCGTTGTCGTAGGCCCCTAAAAACTGTTGTTAAAAGCAGTGTTAAATGTGGCGCTCATAGACAACGGTGAAAAACTGTTGTCTTTTGGTCTATGACAAGGGTTTTGCAACATTTTTTCACCGTTGTGTTTTGCGCATTCGACAACAGTTTGACAACAAATAAAAACCGTTGTCTTTTTTTAGATAAAAAACAAAAAAAAATAAAATTAAATACAAAATTTTTCTGTAATATAGATCATTTAAAATATAAAAATTCAAAAATAAAATTTAATACACAATTATCCAACATTTGGAAATAATATTTACAACATTCTAAAGTTGAATCATTTAAATTTGTTGGAACATTTTTCAAATCTTCCTGAACTTGGAACTTATCCTCTATGGATTCTATGTTCTCTGGCAGCCACCTCCTCTTCAAGATCCCCCCTCATGTGGCCGCATCATTTGGGGACTTTTCTTCCTTATTTTGATGTGTTTCAGCAATTGCTTCATGCTTCTCTGGAAACCTTCGTTGGCAAATCCGAATCAATATTCCTGAATCTGTAAAATAGTAAAATAATCAAAGGAAAGAGAGGAAAAAAATTTTACGAGCATTAGCAGCATAGAGTCTGCCCATTAAGATCTGCCACCCAATGACAACAATACTTAAATCAAAATGCGATTGTTACTTTACAGAAAATATTGCCAAACAATATACATGTAACAAATCACTCATAAACAAAGCCAACCACATCATAAACACCAAGGAACTACATAATAAATTAAAGTTACAAGGAACCTTCACTCTTACCTTTAGTTACAAGGGACTAATAGAAAAACTCCCAGAAATCTGAGCTTATAAGTTCCCAAGATATCCATTAGCTATTAATTAACTGCATTCCCCTCAAAGAATGCAAATTACCATGTTCAAGACCTATTCAATACCAGATACGTAAGATCAGCAGGTCAACAAAGATGGGGCCAAAAAACTCATCCAGCAAGACTAAATCAACATTCCCAATAGCTAAGACTAGACATTCAGGTTTTCCTACTATTATTTTCCATGTGCTAGACACAATGAAAAGTAGAAAGGAAATATATGAGATTAATTCTCCCAAGACATGTAAATTTAACTTTTCTGTCGCATGTCCAATGACTCATCAACTCCCAAAATTAAAAAAAGAAAACATGGAACAGAGAAAGAAGTCCATCAACGTGGCCATAAATTTATGGGAAAAGACTGCTCCAAATTGAGTAAACTTAAACCTAGTACAAATATTTATCATCTATCTTGACATTATCTCTCCCCCAACGGTTGTTCAGAATATGTTCGCAGTTCAAAAATATGTTCGCATAAACACCAAAACGTAATATCAAAATTAGAGCTTAAGATAAGATTTTGTCCATATACCTTCATAGATTTCACGACATGATGTTGAAACAACAAGAATTGCTCGACACTAGTAAACTTCTGCACCAAACTTGGTTGTCTTGCCGAAAAGCTTCAATATCCGACCGTCTAACACAAATAACATAATTAAGACGATTAACTTTAAACGCAAATAAGTAACAAATTGTAGTGAATCACACAAGAACTTCTCTCAACTCGCATTTGGAACATATTATCTGAATTTGAAACAAGAACATTGAATTCCTAATTTTAACTGAAGAATGAATTAAATGGCTTTATATATACTGACCATCATATGATGAAAAAGAAACCAATTTCAAAGAATACTAGCATGATATTTCCCTTCAACAAAACAAGAGCTATACATGGTAAACAATTAATTAATGGAAATTAAAGTCGTGATGATGAGTTTGAAAAGGATTATCTGTTTTAAAAAACAATAATAAATATAATAAAACAATAATAAATATAATGGTCTTACTGTATGTTTGTCAGCAATCATGGTCAGAATTCCAGTCCCATCTATATATATATACATGTATGGTTGAAAAATTTCGAAGAGAACAAATTTGAAAGCTAAAGATTGAACTTCGTAGAAAAATTGCATACTGTATTCTCTATATACACCTATGGTAACTTAGAATATTCAAAGTTTCATTTGACAAATATATTCATGTGCCTCCTATCTACCATGCCAAATGCAACAACTTAGATGCACATTTTCATATAGGTTGGTTAGCCTCCTTTAAAATGACATGCTTTATTGTTATTTTAAAAAATGCATCAGAAGCACAAAATCAATCAAGAAGTAGAATCTACAAAAGTAGGCAGCTAGCTTATCATCAAGGAACAAGTTCGTTACATAAATCATAGTAGAAAATAAAAGAAACTGCTTTAGTTTATAACCTCTATGTGTTTGGCTAACTTGGCCACGTACACATTTTTCTCATGTGCTGAATAAGCTGGAGACATGTTTTGTGAGATAAATTGAATTCAAACCTGCGCAAATTCCAGGAATTCTTACATTATTACAAATAAAAAAGAAAATTTTCAAGGTTGTCTTATGTTATAAAATACAAGTAAAAAATTAAACCATTTGCAAATTCAAGGTTCAACCCACATCTCAAAACCCATAACAGTGCATATCACATTTTTAAAATACAAACAGTAATCCAAACTTCTATATATTTCTCAAATTCCAAATGCATGGACAAAAACCCCATGGAGGCACAAACAGAACCATGATTTAAAAGGCCTCAATTGACACAAATATTTAACGATGTAGTGATATATAACCCAAAAACACTCTTTACCCTCATACTTCCGTCAGCGATCCATTTATTAAAAAAAGCCTTAAAATCCGACTACATCATCACCCTTTTCCAGATTATCACCCAACAAAAATAAAGTCAAAACATTCTTAGAAAGTTACAACAAAATGATAACAAATCCAAATCACCGCCTAATTCCTCTAAACCAATAATAATAATAATAATAACAATAACATTAATATGAATACGACAAAAGGAAAACAAAAAATTTAGAGAAAGTTCAGATCCGAAACCGAGAATCGACGAGAAACCCATAATATAAACACAAAATCCAGTGTAATGAAAGAAAAAAAAGGAACGTACCTCTTTGGATCTAGCTTGGCTCGAGAAAAGGGAGTTCCTTGCAGATTCAAAGGTAGAATTTACGCAGTTCTGATTCAGGCCATATTTGAAATATTTTGTGGTTGTATTACAAGCCAAGGTGGCTGTCGGCCCTTCTCCGGCGAAGTACGATGGATGCGATGCTGACAACACAAAATCTGGAGGAAACGGGTTGGGGCTAGTTTTTGGAAGGGATGTGTCTTGGGGTTTCTCCATCGATCGATCTAAAAAAAATCAGGTTAGTTTTTGGCTCGATTCTGACAGTAGAGAGATTTGGGAGGAGACGGCAGCGAAGAATGGAGGAGGAGGAAGAGAGGAGAAAGGCTAGGGCTCGGGCTTAATTCTCTCTCTCTCTCTCTATATAAATATAAATATAAATATAAATATAAATATAAATATAAATATAAATATAAATATAAATATAAATATAAATATAAATAAAAATAAATACATAAAAAAATAAAAAATAAAATAATCTAAAAAAACGCACATAGACAACAGTCTATAAAAACCGTTGTCGTAAGCCCAAAATAAACGCTCATAGACAACGATTTTAAAAAATTGTTGTCTTATACCCCCAAAAGACAACGGTTTTTTAAAAATTGTTGTCTTTTTTTATTGAGAAAACGCCCAAAGACAACAGTTTTAATTAAAACCGTTGTTATTGGGTGAAATACAACGGTTTTGGCATAAAACCGTTGTCGATTGAGTGTTGTTGATTAGCATTTTTCTTGTAGTGTCTAAAAGCCTTAACTAAGCTATTGCATACTCCTAAATAATTTAAGGAGACCATAGCTATACCTGCGTCTGTCGTCAGTCCGCTGATGGCGACTATCTCGCAACTAGAGGTACACCCCTGCTGCAGCTCCACAGCCTCGAGCACTGCTCCGCTACACGAGCACTGCTCCGCTACTATGTCAGACACTGTCTGACTATCCTAAAATATGTTCCTTACTCCAACTCTAAAATAAGAGTACCCAAAGCCCAAAATAGAGCTACTAAGGCGAAGGAGAGGAATTCGGAATTGGCAAGAAATGAGGAGCTCGGACCCTATATTTATAGACGTCGATCGGAAGTTCCGTTCCTCGATCGGACGTTCCGTTCCGGCAGATCGGAAGCTCCGTTCCTACGATCGGAAGCTCCAATGCCACGTGTCAATCTCAACCACATGCAACCACACACTTGTCACCGACAGTCGATCGGAAGCTCCGATTGCTTATCGGAAGTTCCGATCTCCATGCTTCCGATATGCTTCCGATTTGGTTCCGATGTCACCAAGATCGGAAGCTCCAATCCTGGATCGGTGGTTCCGATCCCACTCGAGTCTTGGGGTCTTCCAAGCCATTTTCGAGTATCCTGGATCCATTTTTGAACTCCGTTAACCCATTTGGAATTTCTTTAATCATTTTTTACTTAATCTAAACATGATTACATGATTAATATACTCATTAATCGCTAATTCTGGATACGGGTTACTACATTCTCCCCTCCTTAAAAGATTTCGTCCTCGAAATCTAGGGTAAAACCTCGAGAACGTACAAGAAACCCTTGCTCGATTGTCTGGTCGAAATATCCTCCGACACACTCAGACTCCCGTCGAATTCTCTGCAAGCTTCATTAATGTTGAACTGCATTAACATTTTCCCAGCTGAAAATTACTGCGCTACTGGTCGACAATTGAACCTCCCTTGTGCTAGCGTATCGTAACACTGATACATCTTTCACTCAGACCATGATCTTCCTGACCACGAAGGATACAATACCCGCTTGATCAATATCATCGTCCCAAAGTAATTTTAGACTAACGAAGACCAAGTCATAACTTGACTTGCTTACGACAATCGCCGAATCACTAATCAAATTAACCATCTAATGGTTCCAAAAGTTCTCGGTGCTCAACACCTCTAGTCAGAAAACACTAATCCCAACAATGTGTTCACACATTCTAACATGAATCTCACTTTAAGATAATCCAGTGGATTCAAGTCTATACTTCAACGTAACTGCTCACAATGTTCCCTAGACTGGTTACCCTCCCCACTCTCCCAGAAGCACAACCGGCTTTCCAAGAAATACTGGGAACTTAAACCATCATGTCTAGTACATTCTGCTGACCACGTTTCTCAGTATAGCCTCAACACTGTGCCCTGATGATAACTATCATCACTTGCAATTCATGACGCTACGTCATCTCCTAGCCATTGGCCTACGAAATCACGCATACATTGTAATGGAAGTCATTACACCTCTGATGATCTGCATCATCTCAACCATAGTTTATTCACCCATGAATCTCAATCGTTAGACATCCTCCTGATAGTTATACATACTCTCAATCACTGTACACACATCAAGACTAAGGCAAGCTCCCACCAATATGCTCGACTGGGACATTCCACAGTGCACAGACATATGGAAATGCTTCCTATTCCGTCTCTAAAATCGACAGTCATTGCACCTGGTATAACTCAACTCAGAGTCTCTGATAATACCATCAGCTCAAACCAATCTCCCAAGGTTGAACATACTGATCCTGGAACTAAATCCCAATGGATTCTCAATAGTCAAATCGCTCCCTTGCCGAATGCATCAGTCTCAGCACTGAACGATCTAATTCGTCGATTCCCTAGTCAATCTTGGGAAACACTTGTGCTCGAAGTAACTTGCCACACAATGCGTCTCTGATTGTCGTTCATTGCTAACGTGCAATATCTTTGACAAATAGTCCGCACGGATGTGACTCACGGCTTGAAAGAAATAACTTGATTCGTCACGATCTTGTGAAATCTTCTATCCCAAAGGCAAACCTCGTTGGCTACTAAGTCGATCCTTGACTATTTCAATCACATATCGCACATCACTCGCTGGAAGATTAGTGACACAACCTGCTGGATCTCGAGAATTAGATCCCAACTAATGTCACACAGATCAGACAACTGATGTCTCCTTGCTAATGTCCATTAACATTCCCAACTACTCGTCGGATCCAAATACAAGGGTAAACATAGATGCCCTCACTTAACCGAAATGTCCGGTCAACAATCTCCACTATTGTTGTTCAATGGAACACTCTCACATGAAACAATAACATGATCCTTTCCTGACCTATTGCTATCACTAAGCAATTGATTGGATCAATATCAGCTTCCTTCTTAACAAGAATGCACTATACTGAAAACTACCAACTCACTTGCTTGTCTCCACTGTCAAGTTAGCACCTAACTTGATTATACAAGTCTACTTGCAATCGTTCCCGATTACAACAATCCCAGAAGATTCATCTCTGACGATCATTGAGACCAAATAACTCAAATCTCCGATTTCTCTGAGATGATATTCAGTACTCATCCTATAAGAATTTACTCGACAAAATACTATCCCAAGTATTTCTTAATTGCTACATCCTGATCATCCCTGATTGGCTCAACCAATCGAATTCGTCGATCTACTTAAGCTCGCACACATCTGGTCAGACGACCATTGATCATTCAACCTGTATGGCTCGATCAATAACTATGACTCGGCTGCCACAAAGAACCATTTCCAAACGGTATCAGATCACAGTACATAAGTAGTTTACTTGGCACAAGTCCTGCGCCTTTTTAGCACTACTAACCGCTGCTTCGTATTCTGAACTTAATCATCCTAACTCTGTCAGAGTTAGCCAATAACCACTAGTAGTCACTAGCACAGATCCCGTGCTATCTTAGCACTACTAATCGTTGTCTTGTTCACCCAAGGCAAACATCAAGATAGACTAAGCCCATTTCCATCCCATGGAAAATCTTATGCTCAACCTCTGAATATCAGACAGTACTTAGCGCAACCACTGGACTCACTATCCTTGCCTCGTTCATGCAGGATGAACATTGCGATTCGTCAAGTCCAAATTTATACCTAAGGAATTCCAAAGATTCGCAACATTCCCGGTCATGCTCCTGATTATATCCCACACAAAGATTGTGCAACAAATTAAGACTAAGGTAGCTTACCTCAATAACCCACCTGGACAATCACCAAGTTTTCACGGGTATAGGCCACGCTTCCCTCTCATCTCAATTAATGCTTATACAATCCTTAGCATACGGTATAAACCATCACAGATGAAGTCCATCATCATGAAGTAATTCTCCTACTCGAGTTGAAGTGTTAGAACAACATCCTATCCAAGTTCTTGGATAATTCCTATCACATGGAAATTCTAACCACAATTCTGGTGACAACCCCTAGTCATTGCTGGTAGAAATCCGTCCACTTACTAGATCCACACGTCTAGCAGTAACCCAAAGGTTAAATCCTATTTGCTCAGAGTACACACTCGTCAAGGAATTCCCTCCAAGACTGGTTCCTACAATAGAATACTCAAACTATATCTCTGACACACCAGACGATATCGAACCATCGATATCAAACCTGATATCTAATCCAAGGTCATACCCTGTCATGACTGTCACCAAATCCCTAGACTGAGTAGCCTTCCCACCGCCAATCCTGAAGTACCAAGGCTCCCAGATAACCTCTGAAGTACAAGGACTCCCAGAGTAACACTGGCATAGGGTCGCGCCTCATCACGTCTAGTCATGGTCATAGTCCACAACTCTTGGCATATACTGGACCTGGTATCCCGATGAAAACCCATCATCACAAGTCTCAACCTAACAAAGGTCAGACAGCCTACTATTCTCAAGGAAACAACCTAGAACAAAGCCCAAATGTTCTAAACCGAACAATACCCTTAATGCCTCTAGATGAGTCCACTCATTGCTGGCACTAACATAGTCCACTGGCCAACTAGGTCAATCCTAGGAAAACGCCCAGACTAACCGCAAGTCAAACAGTCACAGTCGGCCCACTCAAATCCCATGAGCTACTATAGTTGAACACTAATCAACTAAAACCAAGCCAACCTTAGCAAAAACATGCAATCATCCACGAATTGCAAAATAAATAATACACGCATCATTGTTTCAAGTTATGTACAATTTCTCTTTTTTAGAATCTCAGGTAGTACATACAGTATTCAAAATACAATGAAATGTACAATCGAACTCGAAATGATACAACTAAAGTATGATGATTCATTACAACTGAAATACTGTTTACAACTACAACGATACAATATTTAAAATCATCGTACAAGTCTTCGTTTCTTGAGCATGAAGCTTCTAATCGACACACGCATCGATACAAGCATACTCCCGACCAAGTCTCTCTACATGTCCTCCTACGAAGAATTCCGGAGAAATGGCTCGTGATAGCTAATCAGCTATACTCTGCGTCAGTGCATGTCAGTCGACCCCTCTTGCTCACGATCTACCATCAGCGTTCTTCTTGTATTCATACCATGCTTTTGAACATTAAGTTTCCCGTGTGCCTACCGAACGTATCGATATCAGCATACCGGCAAAACCATGTTCTGCATGAGGTTAAAGACCTCACTCTCGAAACCTATCATGCTTTAGGCACTCGAGACATTCTTTGGTGAAGGTCTATCTGACAATCTCTCCAACTACTAGTGGAGAATCTTCAGAGTAGTGTCTTCATGGTATGGACTGTACAGATGCAAGCATCAAGTGCGTCCCATCCAATGCTCAGCCACTGCCTCTGGCATCCGGTACTTGATCCAAAACTAGGATCCACATGAGTAGAAATCTTGAAAACTCGGACACGATACATCACTCTTGTCCGCACTTGCTGGAATCCCATAAGCCAAATCTTCAGAAATCCTGCCGATGATGATAGTCTCTGGGCAAACTAATTGCCGCATCATCACTTCTTCCAAGGTTTTATCCATCCTATAAGGATAACCCAAAGTCTTATTACTATATCCCAAGTCTCTTGCATGCATATGCTCTGATACCAATAAATGTAGCGACCCTACCCGGATCCACTACCTAATCAGAGTTAAGGGCATAATTAAACATGCATTAAATAAATTGCTGCAGAAGACTTTAAATAAAAACAGACCGGCAGAATACAACCGGTTAAATAAATTCGATTTATACAACCAAATCGAATAAATAGCCTAAAGGCAAAACCTACAGCTAACCCTGCTGTCTTCACTGATCACTGGCTACTCCAAGCTCTGGGTGCTCAATCCTGCACCTACACCTGCCCCGTCGAATGGGGTGTCCAGATACACAGAAAAGACTGAACGTGAGCTCTAAGCTCAATACGAAAGCACTGGGTAAAACATACAAATATGATGCATGCAAATGATAGGGTATCCATATCTGGGATAACTGTATATAACTGCTCAGTAATGGCGCCTAGGACATGAGTGTTACAACCCGGGAAGCAAACCCTACGTACACTGCTCATTCCTACAGGACGTGGACCGTGTCCCCCGATGCTAGCCACCCATGACCCATCAATCAATAGGCCCTAGACATCAACCGTCCAGACAGGGCTGAACGGCCCTACGTGGCTCATCTTATAAGATGAATAGGCACAATATGATATGCACATGCTGCATAATAAATGACATACAAAATGCAACATATAAGCATGCAAAACCCGCTGGCAATCTCAGTCTGTACTTGCGTACCTTACTACAGGCAGTTCCTAGCAGTCCCACTCTAGGTTCCAAGCCTACATCAGCTCTACAATGCAAATATCCATGCATCATTCATTAAGCTCTAAAAGCCTTAACTAAGCTATTGCATACTCCTAAATAATTTAAGGAGACCATAGCTATACCTGTGTCCGTCGTCAGTCCGCTGATGGCGACTATCTCGCAACTAGGGGTACACCCCTGCTGCAGCTCCACAGCCTCGAGCACTGCTCCGCTACATGAGCACTGCTCCGCTACTATGTCAGACACTGTCTGACTATCCTAAAATATGTTCCTTACTCCAACTCTAAAATAAGAGTACCCAAAGCCCAAAATAGAGCTACTAGGGAGAAGGAGAGGAATTCGGAATTGGCAAGAAATGAGGAGCTCGGACCCTATATTTATAGACGTCGATCGGAAGTTCCGTTCCTCGATCGGACGTTCCGTTCCGGCAGATCGAAAGCTCCGTTCCTCCGATCGAAAGCTCCGATGCCACGTGTCAATCTCAACCACATGCAACCACACAGCTGTCACCGACAGTCGATCGGAAGCTCCGATTGCTTATCGGAAGTTCCGATATCCATGCTTTCGATATGCTTCCGATTTGGTTCCGATGTCACCAAGATCGGAAGCTCCGATCCTGGATCGGTGGTTCCGATCCCACTCGAGTCTTGGGGTCTTCCAAGCCATTTTCGAGTGTCCTGGATCCATTTCTGAACTCCGTTAACCCATTTGGAATTTCCTTAATCATGTTTTACTTAATATAAACATGATTACATGATTAATATACTCATTAATCGCTAATTCTGGATATGGGTTACTACAGAAATCGTCCATCGCAAGAACCATGAGATTCGATATCAAAATGTTCCTTTCGAACTCTGAAGGACAACCCATAACTAGACGCTTAGCCAAAGCAGATTGACCTGTCGGAGTAGAAATAGAAACTACTACGTCTAGTGCAATGCATGGTAACTTATACCTCTTAACAAAACGTGCAGAAATGAAGGAATGAGATGCACCAGTATCAATAAGTACAAGAGCAGGTATACCATATAACAGAAATGTACCTGCGATGACCTTCTCATTCTCCTACACAACCTGATTGTTCTCAAGGCAAACACCTGGCCAGAAGACCACGGCCTCAAATGAGAACTCCCAGCACACTGTCCCTGCGACCTCTGCTAAACGGTGGCCTGAGAACCCGAGCCTGAACCAGAATTAGAACCGCCTCCCCCAGATAATGGACAATCCCTCCAAAGATGACCAACCTCTCCACATTGGAAACATGCTCCAGAAGCCTTAAGGCATCGGTCGGTCGGATGATTCTTCCCGGAATGGTCGCACTTCTCCTTCTTCCCAAAACGAACAACACCACCAGAACCAAAGGAAGAAGAAGTAGATCCGGACTTCTTGAAGGACTGAGCACGGGGACCCAAAGAACTTGCAGGCCTAGACTGAGAGAAAGACCTGTTTCGCCGAATGCTATCCTCCGCCTGGTGACAACGGCTCACCAAACCCTCGTAGGACATGTCATCACCGACCGCCACATGCTCATGGATCTCAGGGTTAATGTAGTGACCCGCATCATGATCACCTACTAATCAGAAGTTTAAGCATGCATTTAACTTAATCAAACATAATCAGAGAAATAACAGCGAAAAATCTTAAAAATAAACAATTCCAAGATAAATAAATCTTGATACAACCAAATCGAATATATACCGAATAAAATCTTAATCTAGAAATCCTCTGATGACCCTTGCTACCAAGCCCTAGTCACCGATCAACTACTGATCTCGCTCCTGGTCCACCTGCAAAACCTGCCCCGTCGAATGGGGTGTTCGAGATAAAAGCAGGGACGTGAGCGCTAACGCCCAGTACGTAAAGTATTGAATATACAGGTCTATATGATGCATGCAACATGAAATATGAATGATCTGGGTAACTGGGATCATATCTGGAAAATCATGCTCAGTTCATAGGCACCTCCAGTATGCGCACGCTGCTCCGAGGATCCAGTGGGTGCCACACATACTGAACCCGATCTTGGACTATCACCGTCCTGGGTAAAAACCGTACACGCTGCCCCGTCGGTCCAGTGGGTGTCACACGGTACCCGATCGTATAATAACAACAACCCTATGGCTGAGCGACCCTAGAACAAATGGTTATCTCAAAAGGATAACAGGCTCAACATGGTATGCAAATGCCGCATACAAATCATGAACAGTAAATCATGCATATTATGACAGATAATAATGCAACACATAATTATGCAACACATAAACATGTATATTCAGCTGGCTATCTCAGTCTGTACTTACGTACCTTAGTTCTACTAGGCAAGCTATACCAGCTCTAAAGTCCAAGCCTATAATCCGCACTACAATGCAAAATACTCATGCATTATAACAATATTCTAAAAGCCTTAACTGCGCTATAGCATACTCCCTATTTACTATAAGGAGCTAGAGCTATACATGCGTCCGTCGTCAGCCCACTGATGATGATTGCCCCAGAACTTGGGCACCACTCCACCGTAACCCTGGAGTGCCTCACCAACCTCCGGACCAAGCCTAGGAAGGCTAGAATCATTCCTAAACTCCTAAAACTAGGCTGAAACCGAGAGAGAAAGATAGGAATTGGTGTGAAATTGTGGCCCTCGGAACCCATATTTATAGGCCACGATCGGAAGCTCCGATCGTAGGATCGGAAGCTCCGATCTCCACCTGCAGCTACGTGTTCAATCCTCGAAGACACTTGGCACTGGACAGGGATCGGAAGCTCCGAACGGGGATCGGAAGCTCCGAACTGGTTCGGAAGCTCCGATCGAACAGCTTCTTCCAAACTGCTTCCAGGTGCTTCCGAACTGGTTTTGGACTCCCGGGACCTACCTTACCATTTTCGGACGTTTCGGATCTGATTTGCCACTTATTTTAACCAAATAAGGACTCCTTAAACATGTTTTGACACTTTTAAAATTATATGTCATTTTCTAACATGTTTAAAATCACCTAATCTTGTAAAAATGGAACCGGACTACTACAGTTAAGGCCCTGAAGGAACATATTGTACTTCATCTCGGAACTATCAGCAATCTCGGGGCAATAAGACAACAGATCAAAGAACTTCTGCTGATACTCCTCAATAGACATAGGTCCCTGACGTAAGCTCAGTAACTCACCCGCCTTCGTCTGACGGAGTGCAGGAGAAAAATACAGCTTCTGAAAAGTTGTGCGGAACTCGGCCCAGGTGGCCACTCTTCTCGCCACAATAAAGGGTGCAGAAGTAAACCTCCACCACCTACGGGCTCGCCCATCCAGAAGATAACCAAGTGTCTCCATTTTCTGCTCCTTAGTACAGTGGAACGTCTGAAAAGTCTTCTCCATGCGATCTAGCCAGTTCTCCGCATCCTCCGGAGTCTCGCCTCCAACCAAGGGCTTATGACCCATAGATAAGAATCGGCGCACACTGAAACGCTGATCATCATGACGACGTTGATGACGTTCTCGACGACGCTCCCGGTCAACATCTCCCCAACGTCCACCTATACTGCCATGGCTACTCTGATCATCACGATCCACCATCTACAAAATTAACCTCGCGGTTATCTTTATGCGGAATCTAAATCCCAAGAATACTATGCATCTCTGATACCATAAATTTAGTGACCCTTATCGAGATCACCTACTAAATAGAACTTAGGCATGCAATTAACTTAATCAAATAGTAAACCAGAATTAAGCTGCGGAAACAATAAACAATATACAATCCCAAGGAAAGGAATATGTAAATACCCAAATAGTTATAAAACCAAATCGAACAGCTGTATCAACCCAAATACAATAGAATAAAAACCTAGACGAAGCTCCAACTGGCCAACCACTGCCTAGCCCTCTTGTATCCACCCGCTTCATCCAATCGCAAACCTGCCCCATGGAATAGGGTGTCCAGAAATATAGAGTACGAGACGTGAGCATAAAACGCTCAGCACGAGAGTATGAGTATACATGAATGCAAGTGAACCGCCTACTGACTAGAGATCAAGAATCAGATAACAAAGACAGACCGGGCCATGGTATGTAGCACGCTGTGCCGTCGCTTCAGGAGGTGGCTCACATACCGAAATACCAATGGATACGCCAGATCCAATTCGATGGAAGTCCATCCACTAACAGGATAGGGTAAAACCCTACTAACAGACATCTCAAAAGAGATAGCTCAATATGCAAATGTATGCAGCATATAATCATGTCATATAAATCATACAGTCACATAATACATGCATACTCAGTCAGGATATCTCGAACAGTAATTTCGTACCTCAAATACTAGGCAAGATCTACCAGCTCTAGGTCCACGCCTATAGTCCGCACTACACTGCAAAATGATACTATTATCATTAAAGTGCTCTAAAAGCCTTAACTAAGCTATTGCATACTCCTAAATATTTTTAGGAAGCAAAAGCTATATCGTCCTTCGTTAGCTCTTTGCTGTCGGTTGCCTCAAAACTAGGCCACAGCTCCGCTACGACGCCTGGATCGCTACGCCACTTTCGGATTCCCAATGGAATGCCTAGAATTCCCTAGATCTAAGCTAGAAGACTAAGGAATAGAGAGAGAAGAGGTGATTGGTGCATCTGAAACTGAAGCTCGGCACCTCTATTTATAGACAACGAACGGAACGTCCATTCCGCATCGTTGCATCTGTTCGTCCGACGAACGTTGCGTCTGTTCCCCTTCGTTGCTTCCGATGTCACATCAAGTGCGTAAGAAATGATGCATTCTGATGGCACGAACGTTGCGTCCAATACCCGGACGTTGCGTCCTTTCCGCCTGACCCTCCGGACCATTCTGATCATTTTGGGTCTATTCCCGGACCCCGTTAATCCATTAGAAGTCTCTAAATCACGTTTAATCTAAACTAACATGATTAGTTGGATTAATAACAATTACTCACTAATTCTGGGTACGGACTACTACAAGATTGGACAAAGCTTTATATATATCTTAGTTCTTACATATCAACTTTTTTCCTTAAAAAATTAATAGAAAAATATAAATTAAATTATTATTTTCTTGAGGTCCATCTGTTTTAATTTGTTCCCACATTTTGTGTTAATAATTCTTTTTTTTTCATTTCTCTCTTGCACATGTGATATAGTGCAGATAAATACAGGTTGGTGCCCATTTTTTTCTTCCAATTTAATTATTTAGAAACATTTTATATTACCCATTCAAGTTAGCTCTAGTCTTGAATGGATTTTTATGAATAAGCATGCTTGAAATAACTAGTTTTGCTTTCTAGTTACACATATTCATAAACCAATTATCGAGAAACTATTCGTGTTAATTATAAGAAAAGATAACATTTCTCCGTAAATTTTAATTTATATAATTCAAAGGGGTTTCTGATTTTGGGCCTTGATTTTACTATTTTTAGCTCGTTGTTGGACCATTGAGGATAATACAAATGATAATAAAAATTGTGTAATAACAATTGAAAGCCCGATTACCTATTTAGTAGTTGGATTGATGGCAAGCCTTTAAAGTTAAGGCCATGGCCAATTTATGCATGTATTCGAACACGAACTTCCTTCCACATATTCTGGCTAAAATAATTTATTCATTTATATTATACATAAATCTCAATATACAAAACATTGACACCTGGAATCTATTCCCTTATTCTGTTATAACAAATTTGATAAGAATTTATATATGATTTTTACTTGGCTTTTGTCATGTATCGAGTGGATTTTATGCATATTTGTTGTTGTTTTTGTGAGATGCAAGGATTAGAATAAAAGTAGCGAGAAGAAGGGGAATGATGAATTATGAAGCAGCAACTTCAGAAACTTACTAGGCTTTTTTGAGACATCTAAATTCGATCTTCACCGTTCATAATAATTTTAGGATGTTTTGAAGGTGCTGTAAAAATTTCAGCTTGATCCGACGGCTAGAACTCCGGATATGAGTTTTTCAAGAATGCTGCGTGCTGGACACAAGCTGCACCGCCCCCGCGCCAAAAAACTGGCGCTCCAGTTCCTGACGTTTCATTTCCGAGATTTTTGATGCCAAGCAGTGCCCTAGCGCCAGAAATAGGCGCTCCAGGGGAAAAAGCGGCACCCAAACAAGAGAACCACACACAACTACACATTCAAGTAGGTTTGGGACACGGATTTGAGACGTGGGAGCGAACGACAAAGGATAATCGAATCACACGACAGAGGAAATTCATCTGGGACGGACTGTGATTTTTATTATCTTCCTTGATTTATTATGAGATTTTTGAATATGTCTATGTGTTTAATTATTTCATTTTAAACTTATTAGTTGTTTCTAGAGATTGACGGATCTTGATTGGAGTTTCATGTTTTGACTATTATTTTGCTTACTATTATTTATTCTTAACAATTTATTTGTGTATTCCTATTTTGATTGTCTTTCAATTACTTGATCAACAATTAAATTGTTATATTTATTTGAAATCTAGCACTCGAGAGAGGCAATTTTGATTAGGATCATAGGAAAACACAACCTAGGATTTTTGTAGAGTTCGAGAAGCTTACAAGTTCCTTTGAGGTCACTGAAAGAGAACCATAGAACTTGATTAAATTAATTTTTTATTTGATTTCTAATAGGGATATCGAAATTAGCATTAGAATAATAATATTTACTCGGCTCTCGAGAGAGGCAGTAAATAACAATTAAGGGTTATTGGCCTATAAATTGGAATAAATGATATAATAAATTAATATGACTTGCATGAATGAAAATCGAGTGATATCTTGTATCTAGAACCCGTCTCAGATCGTGTACCCAAAGCCATCCTTCAAATTCTAGATTCTTTATTTTATTTAGTTTATTGAAATTTAAAACTTTGATTCTAAACAAAGTTGAGATTATTTTAATTACAGTACTTGTTGTGAATATAAATTTTCAATCCTCGTGGGAACGATACTCTACTCATCATATATTAAAACTTGACACTGTGCACTTGCGGGCACAAAATTACGCAACAAGTTTTTGGCTCCGTTGCCGGGGATTGATTCAATTTATTGTTCACTAATACTGTTACCAAGTGATCTTAATTTTGATTTAGAATTATTATTTTTATTGTCTATTTATTATTATCATTATTTTTTGGATTAATTTTTTTTTGTCTATGTCTGCAGTTTATTCACAGATCTTAAAATATTGAAAGTGCAGACACAGTCGGGCCGAGGACTATAAACTATGCGCTTCTTGGGAGGCAACCCAAGAGTTTTTAGTATTATTTATTTATTTATTTATTTATTTATTTATTTTTATGTATTTACTTCTTAAATTTTTGTCCCTTGAATTTTTTTTATTGGATGTGTGGAGATGAAGTTTGGTGGTGTCACCCCTATTATATCCCAATGCGCTGCAAATGATGATGAAAAGGATGACGACTACTGATGGTCGTTGTCAAAGGTACGTGTCCTTGTTTTAATTTAATCTTGTACATTGATGACAATGCACATTTTAAGTTTGGGGGGGTGTTTAAAATTTTTGAAAATTGTGAAATTTTTGATGAGTTAGTTTGTGTTAGCATGTTGTGTAATTATGTTGGTTTATGATAAAAATAATTTTTGGTGTTAAAAGTGTTAATGTTAAATATATTTTATCTTGAGTTCTCACTCATATTCACTATGTCTTGATTGTTGACACTCTAGTGATTAGAGAAGCTTTGTGATTTTGTGAGTGAATTTGATGATTTGATTCTTAAATTTGGTGATTTATACTTGAAACCGAGGTAGACTTCTATAAGTTTAGAAATGATTTAGGCAAAATTTTTATTGAATGATGAAAAGTTGCCAAAGCAGCAAATAAATTTTTTTTACAGCTCCATCCGGGTCTGGAAAGGCATTGAAATCCTAATTACCAATCCATGGCTTAGTTTGCGGATAAAATGGGGTTGATTCTCCATCCGGGCTATAGACGAGGGGATTGAAATCCGAATCCTATCTTTAGTTATAGCTAAGTCTGCAGGTAATTATTGGGGCTAAATAAAAATTGGGTGTAAAATCCGGTGATTTTATGAAAAAGCTGTGATATAAATTGAAAATTCCTTTTGATCTTTGTGAGTAGAAGTTGAACTTGGTGGAGAGTGTTTTGAAACTAGAGAGCGCATTTGATGATTCTATGAAACAAACTTGTTGCATTAGTGTATCGCGAGAAGGGTAGACAAGATTGGTAAATCACACACACACGAGAACTCTTGAGAAAATTAGCGAACATGTGTATTGAATCTTGAAATGTAAAAATTCGGAGGCCGACTATATTGCTTATTATTGTTTTGCTCGGGACTAGCAAAAGTCTAAGTTTGGGGGAATTTAATAAGTGAAATTTATGCACTTAATTTATATATGATTTACTTGGATTTTTTCATGTATCAAGTGGATTTTATGCATATTTGTTCTTGTTTTTGTGAGATGCAAGGATTAGAAGAAAAGTAGTGAGAAGAAGGGGAATGATGAACTATGGAGCAGCAACATCATAAACTTACAAGGCATTTTTTAAACAATTAAATCTGATCTCCACCGTTCATAATAAATTGAGGATGTTTTCAAGGTGCTGTAAAAATTTCAGCTCGATCCGATGGCTATAACTTTGGAAATGAGTTTTTCAAGAATGCTGCGCGCTGGACACAAGCTACAGCGCCCCAGCGCCCGACGTTTCATTTCCGAGAATTTATTATGCCGAGCAGCGCCCCATCGCCATAAATAGGCGCTCCAGCACTGCTGCTGCATGATAGAAAGTGCAGAATTTTGGAAATTCAAAAGACTCGATTGTCGGGCTTTATTTGACGGGCTTCGAGGAGCAATAAAAGGGGAGAACATACGCACACAACGAGAGGGAGCCGCACAAATCAGCCGCACGTTTTGAAGAGAATCGAGAGGGGAAAAAGCGGCACCCAAACAAGAGAACCACACACAACTACACATTCAAGTAGGCTTGAGACACGGATTTGAGACGTGGGAGCGAACGACAAGGGATAATCAAATCACACGACAGAAGAAATTCATCTGGGGACGGACTGTGATTTTTATTATCTGCCTTGATTTATTACGAGATTTTTGAATATGTCTATGTGTTTAATTATTTCATTATAAACTTATTAGTTGTTTCTAGATATTGACGGATTTTGATTGGAGTTTCATGTTTTGACTATTATTTTGCCTACTATTATTTATTCTTAACAATTTGTTTGTGTAGTAGCCCGTACCCAATTAAGGTGATTAAAAGATTAATTAAGCAAATTGGGAATCAACCAGAACGAAAGCTCCGTTGGCAGGAACGGAAGCTCCGATGGAGATCGGAAGCTCCGGTGTGCAACGGAAGCTCCGGTAGTATTACATCATGCATGACGTGTGAGACATCGGAAACTCCGGTTCATAACGGAGGTTCCGATCGCCCCTATCCTTTTGCAACCAATCAGATTTTGACACGTGGCAGATAAGTGAGAACGGAAGCTCCGATGGCAAATCGGAGGTTTCGTTTGTATCCTATAAATATAGGGCCGAGGATTCAGATTTCTTCACCAATTCCGCGAGTTCTCTCTCTATTCTAGGCTTATTTTAGTAGTTCTAGCCTTCCTAGGCTTGACCTCGAGGTCGACAAGGCGCTCGGAGACGCAACAGAGTTGTGCCCAAGTTCTGGAGGCATCGATATCAAAGGGCTAATGACGGACGAATGTATAGCTTTTACTTTCTAAAAATATTTAGGAGTATGCAATAGCTTAGTTAAGGCTTTTAGAGCACTATAATGATATTAGTATCATTTGGTAGTGTAGTGCGGATTATAGGTGTGGACCTAGAGCTGTTAGAGCTTGCCTAGTAATTGAGGTACGAAAGTACTGTTCGAGATATCCTGACTGAGTATTCATGTATTATGTGACTGCATGATTTATATGACATAATTTTATGCTGCATACATTTGCATCTTGAGCTATCTCTTTCGAGATGTCTGTTAGTAGGGTTCTACCCTATCCTGTTAATGGATGGACTTCCATCAATTTGGGTCCGGAGTATCCGCTGGTTTTCGGTATGTGACCCACCTCCTGAAGTGACGGCACTGCGTGCTACCTACCAGGGACCGGTCTGTCTCTATTATATGTTCCTTGGACTCTAGTCAGTAGGCGGTACACTTGCATTCATGTATACTCATACTCTCGTGTTGAGCGTTTCATGCTCACGTCTCGTACTCTGTGTTTCTGGAGACCCTATTCCATTGGGCAGGTTTGCGATTGGATGAGGCGGGTGGATCCAAGAGGGGCTAGACAGTGGTTGGCCAGCTGAAGCTTCGCCTAGGGTTTATTTCTGTTGTACTTGGGTTGATACAACTTTCGATTTGGTTGTATAACTATTTGGGTATTTGCAGATTCCTTTCCTTGGGATTTTATTTTTTTTATTGTTTTCGCAGCTTGTTTCTGATATCTATTCAATAAAGTTAATTGCATGCCTAAGTTTTGTTTAGTAGGTGATCTCAGTAAGGGTCACTACATTTATGGTATCAGAGCATGCATAGTATTCTTGGGATTTAGATTCTGCATAAGGTAACCGTGAAGTAATTTTATAGATGACAGATTGCGATGATCAGAGTAGCCATGGCAGTATTGGTGGTCATTGGGGCGATGCCGATCGGGAGCGTCGTCGAGAACGCCATCATCGTTGCCATGATGATCAGCGTTTCAGTGTGCGCCGGTTCTTGCAGATGAGTCCTAAACCCTTGGTTGGAGGCGAGTCTCCGAAGGATGCGGAGAACTGACTAGACCGTATGGAGATGACTTTTCAGATGTTTCGCTATACTGAGGAGAACAAGATGGAGACGCTTGGTTATCTTCTGGATGGGCGAGCCCGGAAGTGGTGGAGATTCACTTCTGCACCTTTTGTTGCGGCGAGAGAAGTGGCCACCGGGGCCGAGTTCCGCAGAGCTTTTCAGAAGCTGTATTTTCCTCCTGCACTCCGTTAGGCGAAGGCGGGTGAGCTACTGAGTCTGCGTCAGGGAGCCATGTCTATTTACGAGTATCAATAGAAGTTCTTTGATCTATTGTCCTATTGCCCCGAGATTACTGACAGCTCTGAGATAAAGTACAATCTGTTCCTTCAGGGCCTTAACCCGGAGATTCATGACCGTGTGGCGGTCGGTGATGACATGACCTATGAGGGTTTGGTGAGCCGTTGTCACCAGGCGGAGGATAGCATTTGGCAGAACAAGTCTTTCTCTTAGTCGAGGCCTGCGAGTTCTTTGGGTCCCCGTGCTTAGTCTTTCAAGAAGTCCGGATCTACTTCTTCTTCCTCTGGTTCCGCTGGTGTTGTTCGTTTTGGGAAGAAGGAGAAGTGCGACCATTGTGGAAAGAACCATCCGACCGACAGATTCCGTAAAGCTTCTGGAGCTTGTTTCCGTTGTGGAGAGGTGGGTCATCTCCGGAGGGATTGTCCACTATCTGGGAGAGGCGGTTCTAGTTTTGGTTCGGGATCGGGTTCTCAGGCTACTGTTCAGCAGAGGTCACAGGGACAGTCTGCTGGGAGTTCTCACTTGAAGCCGCGGGCTTCTAGCGAGGTGTTTGCCTTGAGACATGATCAGGCAGTGGAGGAGAATGAGAAGGTCATCGCAGGTAATTTCTGTTATATGGCATACCTGCTCTTGTACTTATTGACACTGGTGCATCTCATTCCTTCATTTCTTCATGATTTGTTAAGAGGCATAAGTTACCATGCATTGCACTAGACGTAGTAGTTTCTGTTTCTGCTCCGACGGGTCAATCTGCTTTGGCTAAGCGTCTAGTGATGGGTTAACCTCTAGAATTCGAAGGGAAATTTTGATAGCAAATCTCATGGTTCTTTCGATGGATGACTTCGATTGTATTCTGGGAATAGACATGCTGACTACCTATCGAGCTTCAGTGGACTGCTATCAGAGATTAGTAAGCTTTCATCCGGATGAGAGTGATAGCTGGTTTTTCTATGGTGAGGGAGCGCGACCCCCAATGCCGTTGTTATCAGCCTTGAGAGCCTGTCGAGCTCTAGAGTCTGGCGGGGAAGGTTACCTCATCTATGCAGTTGATCTGTCCGCTGAGAGCGTTGGGATAGAGAGTATTTCGGTTGTGAATGAATTCCCAGATGTATTTCCAGATGAGATTCTGGGTTTTCCTCCTGCTAGGGAAGTCGAGTTTGGCATAGATTTGATGCCGGGTACTTCGCCTATTTCTCGAGCACCATATCGTCTGGCTCCGTCAGAGATGCGAGAGTTGAAGAATCAATTACATGATCTTTTGGACAAGGGGTACATTCGTCCTAGTGTATCTCCTTGGGGAGCTCCGGTTCTCTTTGTGAAGAAGAAGGATGAGTCTATGCAATTGTGCATTGACTACCGACAGCTGAATCGGGTTACTGTGAAGAACAAGTATCCTTTGCCTCGTATTGATGACTTGTTTGATGAGCTGCAAGGTACTTCGGTTTACTCCAAGATGGACTTGAGATCTGGATATCATCAGATGAGAGTCCGAGATCAGGACATAGCCAAGACTGCATTTCGTACTCGCTATGGGCATTACAAGTTTCTAGTGATGCTATTTAGATTGACTAATGCGCCGACTATATTTATGGATCTGATGAATCGTGTCTTTAGGAAGTATTTGGACATGTTTTTCGTGGTCTTCATTGACGACATTCTGGTGTATTCGCGTAATGAAGACGAGCATGTTTCTCACTTGCGGTTGGTACTGCAGACTCTTCGGGATGAGCAGTTGTACGCCAAACTGAGCAAGTGTGAATTTTGGATGGATCGAGTGGTCTTTCTTGGCCATATCATATCCAGGGAGGGGATTTCTGTTGATCCGAGCAATATTGAGGTTGTGCTTAATTGGTCGCACCCGACGACGGTTGTTGAGATCCGTAGTTTTCTGGGTCTAGCAGGTTATTATTGTCGCTTCATTCTGAACTTCTCTCAGCTAGCTCGACCATTGACGCAGCTTACCCGCAAGGGTGTTGATTTTGAGTGGTCCTCAGAGTGTGAAGAGAATTTTTGTGAGCTTCGTAGACGGTTGACTTCTGCGCCGGTGTTGGATTTACCGTCAGGATCTGGAGGGTACGTGGTTTACACAGATGCTTCTCTACAGGGGTTAGGTTGTATCCTGACTCAGAATAAGCATGTGATCGCATACGCTTCTAGAAAGTTTAAGTTGCACGAAGATAATTATCCAGTTCATGATTTGGAGTTGGCAGCCAATGTGTTCGCTTTGAAGATCTGGTGTCATTATCTGTATGACGAAAAATTTGAGATCTTCACCAACCACAAGAGTCTCAATTATTTGTTCACTCAGGCGGAGTTGAACATGAGGCAGAGACGTTGGATGGATTTCCTTAAGGACTATGATTGCGAGATAAAGTACCATCCGAGAGCTGTTAATCTTACTGCTGATGCCTTAAGTCGCAAGGTGCGACTATCTGCACTTCAGACTTGTTCGATGTCTAGTGCGATTGGAGATTGTTGTTCTTCAGGGTATACCTTCAAGCACAAGAAAGGAATGCAGAGTATTCAGATGTTTGCAATACTATCTGAACCAGCTTTGTATTCGCGGATTCGGGATGCTCAGATGTCTGATTCGAAGACCCAGCGTTTGGCTTGTCTAGCCATTGAGGGTAGTACGTCTGGATTTCACTATCAGTCGGATGGATTTCTGTGTTTGTCTGATAAGCTTGTGATTCCGAAGGATGAAGAGTTGCGAGAGGAGATCTTGTCTCAGGCACATCGCACTAAGTTGAGTATTCATCCGGGGAGCAACGAGATGTATAAGGATCTATGTACTCGGTTTTGGTGGAAGGAAATGAAACGCAGCGTGTATCAGTATGCTTCGAGATGCTTGGTTTGCCAGCAGGTCAAGGCAAAACACCGACGAACTGGAGGTTTGCTTCACAGTCTGCCTATTCCTGAGTGTAAATGGGAGCTTATCACGATTGATTTTGTGACCCATTTGCTGGTATCCTCGAGGAATTGTGATGCTATCTGGGTTGTGGTGGACCGACTCACCAAGTCAGCGCATTTCATTGCCTATAGCCGAGAGTACTCTGTGGATTTCATGGCGCGGTTGTACATTCAGGAGATCGTTCGACTTCATGGAGTGCCTCTGAGCATTGTCAGCGATCGAGACCCAAGGTTTACTTCTAGGTTCTGGGGGAGTGTTCAGCGTGCGATGGACACTACTCTCAGTTTGAGCACTGCCTATCATCCGGAGACCGATGGTCAGTCAAAGCGCACTATCCGTACTTTGGAGGATATGCTTCGAGCTTGCACTATGGATTTCGGTTCAGCCTGGCAGGATCATTTGCCATTGATTGAGTTCGCGTACAACAATAGCTATCGTACTAGCATTGGGATGAAACCTTTTGAGGCGTTGTACGGACGACGTTGTCGTACTCCACTTTTTTGGGTAGAAGTGGGGGAGAGACAGGCTGAGGGACCGGAACTAGTTCAGCAGACAGCAGATGTTGTTGATCAGATCAAGAAAATGATTAAGACTGCACAGGATCGTCAGGCCAGCTATGCTAATACCAAGCGTAGGCCTTTGCAGTTTGATGTTGGGGAGAAAGTGTTTCTGAGGGTTTCACCTTTCCGCAGAATTCTCAGATTTGGCCTTAAGGGCAAGTTGTCTACCAGATTTATCGGTCCATTTGAGATTTTGGAGAGCATTGGCGATTTGGCTTATCGGATAGCCTTTCCAACGTATCTGTCCAGTATTCACGACGTGTTCCACGTATCTCTGTTTTGAAGGTATGTGGCAGATCAGTCTCATATTCTGCAGCCGTCTGAAGTTCAGATGGATACTGACTTGAATTACGTAGAGAGACCTATTCGTATACTGGATCATAAGGATAAGGTCTAGCGAAATAAAGTTATTCCTCTAGTTTTAGTTCAGTGGCAGCGTCGAGGCACTGAAGAAGCCACTTGGGAGCTGGAAAACAGGATGCGTTCAGAACATCCTGAGTTGTTTTGATTTTATTTTCGAGTTGTATTCAGTTGTAAACTCTGAAAACATTTGATTTGAATAAAGAAGGTTTATGCATGTTGTTTTACATTCAGTACTTAAGATCTGATTTCGAGGACGAAATATATTAAGTGGGGGAGAATCTAGTAGCCCGTACCCAATTAAGGTGATTAAAAGATTAACTAAGCAAATTGGGAATCAACCAGAACAGAAGCTCCGATGGAGATCGGAAGCTCCGGTGTGAAACGGAAGCTCCGGTAGTATTACTTCATGCATGACGTGTGAGACATCGGAACTTCGGTTCAGAATGGAGGTACCGATCGCCCCTATCCATTGGCAGCCAATCATATTTTGACACGTGGCGGATAAGTGAGAACAGAAGCTCCGATGGCGCATCGGAGGTTCCGTTTGTGTCCTATAAATATAGGGCCGAGGATTCAGATTTTTTCACCAATTCCGCGAGTTCTCTCTCTATTCTAGGCTTATTTTAGTAGTTCTAGCCTTCCTAGGCTTGATCCGGAGGTCGAAAAGGCGCTCGGGAGACGCAACAGAGTTGTGCCCAAGTTCTGGAGGCATCGACATTAAAGGGCTAACGACGGACGAAGGTATAACGTTTGCTTCCTAAATTATTTAGGAGTATGCAATAGCTTAGTTAAGGCTTTTAGAGCACTATAATGATATTAGTATCATTTGGCAGTGTAGTGCGGATTATAGGTGTGGACCTAGAGCCGGTAGAGCTTGCCTAGTAATTGAGGTACGAAAATACTGTTCGAGATATCCTGACTGAGTATGCATGTATTATGTGACTGCATGATTTATTAGACATGATTTTATGCTGCATACATTTTCATCTTGAGCTATCTCTTTCGAGATGTCTGTTAGTAGGGTTCTACCCTATCCTGTTAGTGGATGGATTTCCATCGATTTGGGTCCGGAGTATCCGCTGGTTTTCGGTATATGAGCCACCTCTTGAAGCGACGACACAGCGTGCTACATACCAGGGCACAATCTGTCTCTGTTATCTGTTCCTTGGACTCTAGTCAGTAGGCGGTACACTTGCATTCATGTATACTCATACTCTCGTGCTGAGCGTTTTATGCTCACGTCTCGTACTCTGTGTTTCTGGACACCCTATTCCATGGGGCAGGTTTGCGATTGGATGAGGTGGGTGGATCCAAGAGGGGCTAGACAGTGGTTGGCCAGCTGAAGCTTCGCCTAGGGTTTATTTCTGTTGTACTTGGGTTGATACAGCTTTCGATTTGGTTGTATAACTATTTGGGTATTTGCAGATTCCTTTCCTTGAGATTGTATTTTGTTTATTGTTTCCGCAGCTTGTTTCTGATATCTGTTCAATTAAGTTAATTGCATGCCTAAGTTCTGTTTAGTAGGTGATCTCGGTAAGGGTCACTACAGTTTGTGTATTCCTGTTTTGATTGTCTTTCAATTACTTGATCAACAATTGAATTGTTATATTTATTTGAAATCTAGCACTTGAGAGAGGCGATTTTGAATAGGATCATAGGAAAACACAACCTAGGATTTTTGTAGAGTTCGAGAGGCTTACAAGTTCCTTTGAGGTCATTGAAAGAGAACCATAGAACTTTATTAAATTATTTTGTTGTTTGATTTCTGATAGGGATATCAAAATTAGCATTAGAATAATAACATTTACTCGACGCTCGAGAGAGGCAGTAAATAACAATTAAGGGTTCTTGGCCTATAAATTGGAATAGATGATATAATCAATTGATATGACTTGCATGAATGAAAATCGAGTGATATCTTGTATCTAGAACCCATATCAGATCGTGTACCCAAAGCCATCCTTCAAATTCTAGATTCTTTATTTTATTTTAGTTTATTGAAATTTAAAACTTTGATTTTCTAAACAAATTTGAGATTATTTTAATTACAGGACTTCGTGTGAATATAAATTTTCAATCCTCGTGGGAACGATACTCTACTCATCATATATTAAAACTTGACATCGTGCACTTGCGGGCATAAAATTACGCAACAAAATTCAACTATGAATTCCTCCAAATTCACTGGACCAAAACCATGGGCTTGTCATTTATCATTGGGCTTCGAGATTCCTCAGGTTATGGGCTTTGACACTCTAAGCTTCTCCAATTCATCGAGCTACACTTTTGAGGACAAAAATATTGAATCGATGACACGTTATGTGGTTATAATAACTAACTTTTAGGTTGTGATTGGATATATTTCAATATATTTTTGTTGTTTATAGAAGTAACACCATGAATTTCAATACATAATTTTTATGTTTATTAGGATGAATTTCAAGTCCAACTAATAATAACAGTGTCATTTAAAATATATTATGCTTTGTATTATATAATGTATAAATAAGAAGTATATTGATTTAATATATTCATTATTAACCATAAAATATTATTGAAATCAAAGCGCAACCTTATATCAATCTTCTTTCTCATAATAATAAATGAGGATGGGCGTAATTGGCTGCAATGCAAGTAGGTAGCCGAAGTTTTTGGGATTCGTGAAGCTCTAAGGAAGTGTTTGCACTCACTAAAAATAAGTGATTATTAGATTTTAGTTTTAAAAAAATCATATTTGTGTGTTTTTTAAAGTCAGATTTTGTGTTAGCTTGTGCTTATATTAATTAGAATCTTAAAGCTGGTCATGAGGTGATTTTTATTGTCCAAAAGTAATTATACTATTTTGATAAATAAATAAAACTCTCTTTCGGACCATTTTACCCCTCTCATTTTTCCCAAACATGAAACCCTCTCGCTCAATTCTCTCCTTCGACGGCCTCGTTTCTTTCATTTTTCTGATTTGAGTTATCATCTCTTTGGGAGAAATCATTGAATAAGAGATTCAATTCTTGAGTAATTTGCACTTGAAGGTAAAATCTCCTGGAATTCATTGTTTTTCATTTGATTTAACCTACAATTTTGTATCATGTTTTAAAATTTTCTATACCAAATGCGTTTTGAATGTCGTATATTGGATTATGAAACAAAAAATTGCGAAATGGACTGTGATTTTTTAGGAACACAAACTTATATAGTGTGTGAATGATTTACGTTGCATATTAGCTGCTTTGTTTTGAATGGTATATGTTGGGTTGTAGGATGTTTTTCTGATTTCAATCGTTTTTGTTGTGATTTTCGGTTGGTATGTTTTGATTTCCGTTTAATTTTACCATTCACGAGCAAACCTTTATAGATTTGAGATGTTTTTTTTTTACATTTTTATCACTTTAGGTATGCATTCGAGAAATTATGTCTTTTAAACTGAGGTCAGAAACTTGCTTGTATCTTTTGGATTTTGTTTGTTGAATGATGATTAAAATTAATGTGAGTCCAATGGCTTCTAGATTTTGTTGTTGAATGAAGATTTGTTGGTAATTTTAGGGCATGGGGTTGGGGATTTTATTAAGCATTCATTGCCTCAAAACATAGAGCAGGAACAACGCCTGAGTGCAAGATAAGGGGTGTGTGAACCACCCTTTAAACCAGCATCCGTTTTTGAAAATATTGAGTCATTTGTGTAGCCAAGTTTCCATTGTTTTCGAATCTTGTTCTTGGCAACAAGTTAGCAGATCTATAGGTTTATTTTGATATTTAGGCATATAGAACAGAGAGATTGCAAAACAGAGCATCCCCTTCTTCTTTTCTTTTTCTACTACATTACCATGTGTCTTGATTTTTGGAAAACTGCAACAACAAAAAAAGTAAATGGCTGAAGTCTCCGAGAACAGTTTTATACGAGAATCGTTCCCTGGATACACGGCAGACATGGCGGGGCAGATTTGTCTTTTTGGGGAGCTAATCAAAGCGACATTGATTGTTCCATTGCTGAGAATCTCTGTGTACATCTACTTATTTGGAATAAATTAAGAAAAGTTTTTAGAGATTGTGCTTTTAGAGAAGTGATTAAATTAATAGATTATGGTGAAATGAGAAAAAAGCATAATTGGGTGGTGTTTGAAATCAAAAGCCAAAAGCTGAAACTTTTTTATGGTAATGTGTTTGGTAAACAAGTGATTATCATATTAGCATTTTAATAAAATGACAAAATAACCATATTGAGGAACACATCTATATTTTTTTTTTCAGCTTTTAATAATTGTGCAAGTGTGAAAATAGTGTACTGGTATCAACTCGTTTTTTATTTGTTTTGTTTGTTCTATTTTATTTCCAGTATTTTGAGGATTATTTTTTTTTTTTTGTAAACTATATATGAAATTGGATTTTATCTTATGAATTTGGCGATCTAAATCTTATGTTTAAATAATTAACTTTGATTAGAGTAAATTTACCAAATATATGTTCTACATATATGGTTAATCAAATATATATCTATGTATCTATGTATATATATATATATATATATATATATATATATATATTATTTGTTCAAGTATATGAATTATATGCATACTTTATCAACAAAAAAATGAGTAAATATAATTCCTTCAACTGTGATATAAAGTTTCAAACAGTGATGTTAGGAAGCAAACATCCATAAAACGAAATTCTTTTCTTCCGATCTTTACATCTCGAGAAAGTGTCGGGAACACATCTTTATTCGCCAGTCTTAGATCCTCGTCCACTACTGCCGCCTCATCACCGGCGGTGGCTTCCACCACGACCGCATTGCCTTCGATTTCTTGTTGAACCTGACCACCATCAGCGCCACCAGCTTTGACAATTTCTTGTTGAACCTCATGACCAGCATCAGCACCACCTTCGATGACTTCTTGTTGAACCTCATGATCACCGTCAGCGCCTTCGAGTACTTGTTCATGAACCTGACCATCAGCGTCGCCTTCGATTTCTTGTTGAACCTGATCATGACCATCAGCGCCAGCTTTGAGTACTTGTTGTTGTTCTTGACTCTGATTATCACCATCATTGTTGTTGATCTGTACTTCAGTTTTCTCATAATATATCGCTGCCCCAACCATAATAGCATGAATATATCTTTTTTTTCTTTGTACTGAATATGTTTGGACCGGTACCTTCGCTCTCTGCTTCGCTTATTCCGTCTCATCTAAAGTGTCAATGCTCGATGATTCAACTGGATTGTCCAACCTGCTTTCTGGTGATGAATCTGACATACTGCATACATTTTAAAAAATATACTGTAACGAAACACATATACATAGCATCAATGTAAATATGTAATACTCACACCTCGTTTAACAAAAAACTTAAACAACATAAAGACTTCACAAACCAAAAATTTCGTATGCTTACTCATTGAAAGAGCAAACCACAATTAAAAACAGAAATAAAAAACACAATGCCATTTCATGACTATCCATTAGTTCGCAAAGTTAACAGTTGATGGCCATGGATAGTTATTTGCTGATTCTGAGGAATTACCCATTTCCAGATTCAAATTTCCGCGAAGCTTCCTTCAATCAATGGTAATAATAAAAACTTTTCTTAATCTATTCCAAATAAGCAGATGTACACAGAGATTCTCAGCAATGGAACAAACAATGTCGCTTTGATTAGCTCCCAAAAAAGACAAATCTGCCCCGCCATGTCTGCCGTGTTTCCAGGGAACGATTCTCGTATAAAACTGTTCTCGGAGACTTCAGCCATTTACTTTTTTTTTTTGTTGCAATTTTCCAAAAATCAAGACACAGGGGAATGTAGTAGAAAAAGAAAAGAAGAAGGGGATGCTCTGTTTTTCAATCTCTCTGTTCTATATGCCTAAATATCAAAATAAACCTATAGATCTGCTAACTTGTTGCCAAGAACAAGATTCGAAAACAATGGAAACTTGGCTACACAAATGACTCAAGATTTTCAAAAACCGATGCTGGTTTAAAGGGTGGTTCACACACCCCTTATCTTGCACTCAGACGTTGTTCATGCTCTATTTTTTGAGGCAATGAATGCTTAATAAAATCCTCAACCCCATGCCCTAAAATTACCAACAAATCTTCATTCAACAACAAAATCTAGAAGCCATTGGACTCACATTAATTTTAATCATCATTCAACAAACAAAATCCAAAAGATACAAGCAAGTTTCTGACCTCAATTTAAAAGGCATAATTTCTCGAATGCATACCTAAAGTGATAAAAATGTAAAAAAAAACATCTCAAATCTATAAAGGTTTGCTCGTGAATGGTGAAATTAAACGAAAATCAAAACATACCAACCAAAAATCAAAACAAAAATGATTGAAACCAGAAAAACATCCTACAACCCAACATATACCATTCAAAACAAAGCAGCTAATATGCAACGTAAATCATTCACACACTATATAAGTTTGTGTTCCTAAAAAATCACAGTCCATTTCGCAATTTTTTGTTTCATAATCCAATATACGACATTCAAAACGCATTTGGTATAGAAAATTTTAAAACATGATACAAAATTGTAGGTTAAATCAAATGAAAAACAATGAATTCCAGGAGATTTTACCTTCAAGTGCAAATTACTCAAGAATTGAATCTCTTATTCAATGATTTCTCCCAAAGAGATGATAACTCAAATCAGAAAAACGAAAGAAACGAGGCTGTCAAAGGAGAGAAATGAGCGAGAGGGTTTCATGTTTTGGGAAAAATGAGAGGGGTAAAATGGTCCGAAAGAGAGTTTTATTTATTTATCAAAATAGTATAATCACTTTTGGACAATAAAAATCACCTCATGACCAGCTTTAAGATTTTAATTAATATAAGCACAAGCTAACACAAAATCTGACTTTAAAAAATACACAAATATGATTTTTTTTAAGCTAAAATCTAATAATCACTTATTTTTAGTGAGTGCAAACACTCCCTTAATGTTTCAGAAGGAATTCTGGGCAAATCAAATGAATCCAAATTTTTCCTCATGCTTTCTAACATATCACTAACAATTTGTAAGGTTTCAAATTTTATAAGATCAATTTTATGAGGAAATTTTTTTTACGTAGATCTTATGACATTGTATTAACATAAGTATCCCAAAATGCATGGACTCGAGACTTGCAAATTATTCTCTTGGTTGAGAACATTTTTCAGGTAGATATTTTGACATTGCATCAACATAAAAATCATGCATAAAATTCAAGTTATAATAAATTCGTAGTTAAAAAGATATGTAATTACCGTTTTTAAGAAAAATACAAACCAATATTGCAAGCTAAGAGCCTTATGAGATTCTTGTCTCAAGTATTTCCAAACATGGAAAATCTTGGAAACAAACGTATGGTGTAGGAAATAATACAATATATGTAAATGGCAAATATTTTGACCACATATCCTACTCTGTAATTTTGAACATTTTACTACTGATCGATGCATCAGACGGAATATACAATGACTAAATAAATATTAATGAAGACATGGACCAAAGACATGTATTTTTTTCCTGCTCAAGAGATTTGCAAAAAAAAAAAAAAAAATACATAAGAAGTGAGATCATCATTTTATAATAATAATTCTGAAATAAACTTTTCAACATAAGTAAAAGTAGACATTATTGAACTAACAAAATATTACTAAATTTTAGAGATCTTTATTGGTTATTGGAAATCTCGACAAGCTAAAATTATAATCTACAATAATGTATAAAAATTTGTCTTATAAAAATTCATTTTCTTTATTTTGCCATCTCCGGAAAAGATCATTTTATAAGTAAAAAAAATATTAATAAATTTTAGAGATCTTTATTGGTTATTGGAAATCTCGACAAGCTAAAATTATAATCTACAATAATGTATAAAAATTTGTCTTTTAAAAATTCATTTTCTTTATTTTGCCATCTCCGGAAAAGATCATTTTATAGATAAAAAATACGTGTCGAGTTTATCTTTATTTCCATTCTGAAATTTTCTTTTTTTAAGAAAGTTTCCAAAAAAACATATCTTTTTTAATTTAAGCGAAATGAAGTCGCAAGCAGCAAGCTGTCTCGTTATTTAACGTTTGAGAAATTATATTGGCTCACTCACGTCGTCCATGATGTCCCATAAACAGTTAAAACACTACTTTTTTTAAAAAAATATTATGTGTTGTGTGTATATTATATAACATTATTTTTAAAAGTGTTTGATTTTAATTAATATGATGTGCATTTTTTTTTATTTGACACTTTTTATGGGATTTTTTTAAAAATAAATTATCGCACTTAGACGAATAATTAATAATGTATTTTAATAATTAACATTTCCGCTTACAAATGTCGATAATTTCCGGTCATATTTATATATATAAATATATATATATATATGTATATATGTATTTTATCTTTAATTGTAAGATACTTATTCACATGATATTATATTCATTAAAATTAATAAATGTAATTGTCTTGAGCGAGACATCTGCTAAAGGAAAATAAAAGACGTTGGGCAGGCCATATATGCATGTATACGCAACTTAATTCAACCATATCTCAAATAAGAGTAATGCTAGATGTACACCTCGATATACACCTTGGTTTACATCCTTCCTTATTAATGATAAAACTTTTCTTGATTAACTAGATATGTATTTCTTATCATGAGTATTTTGCAATTAATGAGGAAAATTAGGAAAATTTAAGTAAGGGTGTAAACCAAGGTGTACACTACAAGGTGTACATCTAGTATTTTTCCTCAAGTAATATGTTAATCAGGAGAAGCTTAGCTTAACCCCCTTTTTTAAACTTTAATCCTATAGATATTTTTTAAGGATTAATAACCAAATAGATAATTGTATTCAATTTTAAATAGATCCTTTATTTTAATTTATTCATATTACATGTGGTTCAAATGTATATCCAAAACAAAAGTACTAGAATGGGAGACGACTGCCGGAATATTTTTTTTATGCCTAGCTGAATGAAGGTTAGAGCTAGTTCAGGAGAAGACCCCATGTTTTTAGCCAATAATAGCTTATATAAAACCTCGAATCTTCTAATTTGCTTTAATAGAATTGATTTCAATGATTGTGTTTTAAAATATGATCTCATGTCATGTGAATTATAAGTATATTATAGATAACTTAAGATAAAATATTCATAATTAATTAATAAATATATTCATATACAATTTATCTTTATGATTTTATTACCAACGGATATTTTCATTTGTATCCGATATTATATATCAAGTATCCGAAAATTCTGATAATTATCGGAAATGCTTGTGTAAATATATTCTTGTATACAATAAAGAAATGTATAAATTTCAAATCAAAAAAAATATAGGAAAAGCACCACTTCTCATTCAAATCTCTTTAGAGAAGTGTTTTTTCTAGTGTTTAATGTCTATCCTACTCTTTATATAAGATCAAAAAAAATTTTATATCGTGAATGTATTGTTTATTTAGGCTGTGTTTGATAGCCTTGATAAAATTAGGATAAGCCAATAGTCCGTCGTTTGGTTGCATTTGTAGTGGAAATTTCTTATCCCAAGAGCCCGATATTAACCACTATTCACGCAGGAAAACGTTGTATTCTAGTCTGGGCTATTTAGGTAGTATTATTAAGCCCAACCATGTACAGTAACTCGGATTGGGGATTTTATGACTCTTCTACCCTTTGCCCTAGCGTTCTTTCACGATATCAGCCTTTTGTTTTTCTCTTCTCTTCTCCTCCAACTTTCCCCGCTCCACAGGTAACTTCATTGATTCAGCTCTCGGATTTTTTTTTAACCATGTATTTCTTTTCTCGTAACGATCTTTAGCTCTCGTCTTTGATTTTCAATTATTTATGAGTTGGCGTTTTTTGACAGTGGATACTTCCAAGTTTGAAGGTTTCTTACTAATTATTTTTGTAAGTCATCTCCATTATTCTTACTACAGCATTTTTTCGGTCTCGATAACAAGTTATTGTGTGCTCTTCTCCCCTGAATTTTATAATTTTTCAGCTCCTAATTCTTAATTGCTTCATAGTTCGATTACTTATTCTATGTAATGTTTGCTGTGTGCTCCTATTTTTATTGTTGTTGTTTTGTTTACTCAATTCATAAGAAATAAGTATTAACTTGGAAATATTTTTGGGGTTGTTGAGATTTGTTGCACTATGGAGAGTAGACGTAGGAAACTTCTACTATTTCTCGTGGTACATCAACTACTTTGTCAGAATATTTTGTTGATAAGTCTTCTAATACGCCAAAGCTCGAGAATTTTGAAAAAGAGACGTCGTGTCAGTCAAAGAGAAAACCAGTCTTACACTATGATGAGTAGGATCCCTGTTCAAATAAGCCATTTGCGTAGGACTATTGACGTCGGAGATGTTCAATGTGTACTCAACCTAAGAATGAATCGCAACGCGTTTGGAAGGCTTTGTTACCTCGTAAGTAATATAGGAGGAGTAGCCGATTCCAGATATGTCACAGTGGAGGAAAAAGTAGCGATGTTCTTGTCCATTTTGGCGCACCATAAAAATTCGGGTTGTGGGGCACGATTATATACGTAGTAATCAAACCATCAGCTCTTACTTCCATGAAGTGCTTCACTCTGTTCTGAAGTTACATCTTCTTCTTCTTATCAAGCCAAGCGTGGTTGATGAAAACTGCACAAACGACAACTGGAAATGGTTCAAAGTAGAACTTCATTCTCAGTTATTTATTTTAACAAAATGGTGGTTAATCCATATTTCTGTTTTTTGCATTATGACATTGTTTCCTTCCAATTATAGGGATGTCTTGGTGCATTGGATGGAACACATATTCCAGTTTATGTACCTACACAAGAAAAAGCGAAGTATCGAACTAGAAAAGGAATATTAGCTGTGAACGTCCTCGGGGTGCATTTGGTATCTGAGATGAGATAACTGAAGGATTGATAATTTGGTGGATAATAAATGGATAATTTAAATATGAGATTAATAGCGTGTTGTTTGGTATAAATGATTAGTATTGAAAAATAATATTTATCCATGTTTGGTTCTCATGATAAATGGGTGGACAAATAATCGAAAATATTTATTGACCAAAAAACCCTCCACTTATTTATTAAAACAATTCACACGCGTATGTGGCCCATTAATTCTCTCGTACACTACCTCATCTTCATTTCCACCTCATATGAACAAAGCTTCTGCGATTCACGGATGAAATGAATTTTTGACATTCTTCTATGCACGGTAATCTCTTCATTTTTCCATATATTGGCTGGAAAAATTATGATTTCATAGTGTATTCTGCTACAATCAATCGGAAATGATGTTCCCACGGTATTTATTTTTCTCTCGAGTCTAGTAGAATCAGTCCTATATATATGTAATCCATGGCAAATAATTTAATATATCTACCTCAGTTCATGTTAATTAAAGGTGGACATGTGATTCAGATGAATTACTGAGGTATATTCGGTTGCCTTCACAACTTTGATGACCTAATTCCCAATAAATGTGTTTGAGTTAATTTGCAAAAATTCCCAAATTTTCTTATGATGTGATAATGTGTCGTCAATTGACTTCATTATTGATCGTCTATGTTATAGTTCTTGTAGTAAATTAAATCTAATATGTCTGTGCCCCCATTTAACGGCTCCCTTCATCAAACTTTTGAGCATAATTATTACTGTTGGTGATAAACAAAAAATGAATATAGGCAACTCTAGTGATTTTGTACATAACCAAAACAATGATTTGAAAATTTATGGTTTGTTCGTACATTGAAACCAATATTTTGGATGCAGGATTGTTGACAAAGGTTTGTAAATCTTCTGTCTTTCAGATAAAAATAAACTTTAGTGCAGCGGTTATTTGAAATGGTATCGTTCTCAACATCCATTTGCTTGTAATGTTCTTAGAAAGTTAGCTTTTATATGTTTGGTAAATTGGATAATTTCCTTACTGACTTCACAGGGAAAATCATATGTTGTGTTCAAAGGACGGAACCCTGGAATATATAGTACATGGGAGGAGACAGATGCACAAGTGACCGGATTTAGGCTCGCGGAGCACAAGTCTTATCATACTAGAGATGACGCTGTTAAGGCTTATACTAAGTACATAGAGAAGAACCACTCAACACAAGAATCCCCATATGCACCGAAAAAGAAGGTATCATTTCCAATAACCATCTGCGTGCATTTTACACTACACTATGACTTTATTGTCTAATCTTTTTTACCATCTTGACAGGGCAAGACATATGTTGTTTACAAGGGATTGAACCCCGGAATCTATGATACTTGGGAGGAGACTGATGCAGAAGTGATCGGATTTAGGTGCGCGGTGCATAAGTCTTATCAGACTGGAGATGAAGCTGTAAAGGCTTATACCACGTACATGGAGAAGAGCCACTCAACACAAGCATCCCCATGTGCACCGACAAAAAAAGTATCAGATATAATACCCATATGCTTGCAATTTCTCCTGCGCTATGACTTCGTTATTAATTTTTTTACTCTCTTGACAGGGCAAGACATATGCTGTTTTTAAAGGATTGAACCATGGAATCTATAATACTTGGGAGGAGGCAGCCTTACAAGTTACCGGATTTAAAGGCGTAGTGCACAAGTCCTATCATACTAGAGATGAAGCATATAAAGCTTATACAAAGTACATGGAGAAGAATCACCCCACAGAAGCCCCTTGTGCACCCAACAATGAGGGATCTAGTTCAAGGGCAAGCTCAAGTTCAGTTGAAATTAATGAGTCTATCAATTTGAGCCAACTTATAGAAGCCCAGTTACAGTTGGCACACGAGCAGCAACAACATTCATTAAGGGTTGCAAAGATATACGAGGGAATCGAGAAAAAGTTGCGATCATTTAGTTTGAAAGATGATGCTAAATTGATCGGGATCACATATCGTGGCTATGTGGATTTCAGAGAATGTACTTTTTGGATTTCGATTTCTGGAAACAGTTCTTGTGTATTTTCATTTTGGAAAGTTTGTATGGCCAACATAATTTAACAAATTTGGTACCGTTTGTAAATGAATTGTGTCAATGTTTTGTTTTGTATCAAACTGAGTTTCTGATGTTTAATTTCCAGTAACCGTGTTATCTATTGATTTACATTTTCAAATCTGTAGCTGTAGTTTAGAAAGCAGAAGCATTTAAGGCTTTTAATATTGCATTCAACCACAATCTGCAGGCGTAAGACACAACTGTGTGAATGATTTCTTGTGCAGATCATGATTCAGAACTTAATTTGACAACTTCTGAGATTTTTCATAACACCATATTTCTTTGATTGACTATGGAAGTGATGCACAACCACCTACCTGTGTGGATAAATATGTAATCAATGACAGTGTTAAGTTATTTGTTTCCACAACTCTTTTATGTATTGGTAGTTGGCTTCATTAAATAATGTTCCCATTTGTAATATAGAGAGATATATATTTATGTATGTCTTCAACTTCATTGTTTCTCACGAAAATGGCTGACTCTCCAATCTCATCTTCCTCCAAACCAGCTGCATCCGACGACATAGATGAGTTCCCTACTGAAATTATTCTTATATCCAGTGACTCAGAAGATGAAAATGTTGACATTGTCCACCTACTCTCCGACGATGAGGACGATGATGCACCACCAACTGCTGACAATACTAGTACTCCAGTAGAAGATGTGTTCGATGTTGTCAATGGCAGCAAGGAAACAAATCCAAATCTATCAGCTACTCCATGCACGATTTCTGGAGGAGAAAAACCAGACGCTAACGAAGCTGTTACCAATAGCACCGATGCTACTATTTTGATCAGTGATGATACCACAAGTGACTCCTACTACCCACACAGCTCTCAGTCGTCGAACTCACTCTCTTAAGTTGAGTTAATGGCTTATGGTGTCCCATAATCGTCAGTATGGTTTGGTGTTTGTGCCTCCTCTTTTGTACCATTTTCAATGGTTTTGCATCACGATTACAACGTCTAAGTTATTATCCGTTGTAACTAAGTATATCCTACTATTTTGGGCATAACAATGCACTAGTGGCTACGAAAATATGTAAATGTCGGTGTCCGAATTATCGGTAGGGCAATCACCAAACTATCTTGTATTTATTGTGTAATATGTATGTCAAATGTGTTTGTGCTATGAAGAAAATATATTTTTCATGCTTCCTCGATTGATGTACCAGACATTTTTTGGCAACATAATTTCGTGTTTTTGCTGCGACAAAAACATATTTAACAACACTTTGTGTGTATGCAAGCTCAGTGGCACCGATGTGTCAAAAAAACGCCTGGCTTATGACGTTCACCCCAAATGTCGAGAACCGAGTGAATATAGCAGGGCCAGCCACAACCCACATTTTTTTGCTTACAATCCAGATCTTCTGTTTAAGATTGACATCCTCATTCCCATTATTTTCGGCTTCTACCTTTTTAAACACTGTCTCACTACTAGTGCTTTCCATTAACTGTCCTTAGAGTTTACAAATTTGTGATTTCCTTGAGGATTATGGTTTTCGATAACATAGTAGACTTTATATAATCAGATTCTTCATGTGAATATACATGGAAGAACATATTTAACAACACTTTGTCTTCTCCTATCATTCAAGCAATGAGTATTAAAAGTGGCAGAAGCGATATGAAATTGATCATAAAACAAAACCAAAATGTTAAAGCGATTTCAAGAATCCAAAGAACACATATAACAAACTATGATCCACTTTCAAAAATGGCATCCACTCAACACAATAGTCAAACATATATATCCAAAAACAGAATTCGTACACAACCTCATGTAATTCAGTACGTTAACGGCACCATTCATTACACCATAAAATCCAACCAAAATGTAGGTTCATTTACCACCAGCATACAAGTTTCGATATGACTACGACAACATATGACACCACACACGGCAAAACTACATTAGTCGAGAAAAGAACTCAAAAATTGGGTGGTTATACCTTCAAAAACAGTTTGGATGGTGATAATAGCCAAAATCAGATTGGTGACATATCCCTTACTAATAATTCAACAGCTTATTCACAAAAGATATTCTTCCTTTCTCAGAAAGGCATTTGAAGAGGGCCAAATCATTGTGGTTGTTGAATAACAACTTCACAGCTTCAATCTTCTGGTCATCTGTGAATTCAACCATCCCCTCTAATGCCTCAAAAACCTTGTCTTGGGTAATTGAAATTTTCTCCACATCAACGAGTTCCTTCACCAACACCCCTAACGTATCTTTTGTGATATGAGAAATGTTGTTTAGTGCATTGAATACTGAGTCATCAACATCAACTGCCTGCTTTCATTTTTTTGCTTTTGAAGTAGCACATGCTGTTGGTTTGGAAGCTGGAGATTCATTTTCAGAAACTGAATCTTCAAAACCTGTTGGAATGTTCGAACATGGAATTTCAAGATTAACCACATCAGTTTGGTCCATTTGCAAAACCTCTTGCAGCACACGATGATAGCCCGTAGAGTGATCACCATCTGCTCGTTCGTAACCAAATATTTCACACCATTCGTCGTAAAGCGTCCATTGCTTGTGCCTCAATGTCTTAAATGTTGGGTCTGCCTACAGTAGTAATAAGTATACTTTAGTTTCAACTTGATGAAATTAATTTTACATTTTTTGAATAGAATACCTTAACGATTGACTCCCATGTTTCATCGCTAGCATCGATCATGTGGTTGGTTTCATTTCAACCAACACCAGAGCGACTTAAGATAGACACCAAGGAACTGTAAGTTTTCTTCCATACATGCATCTTCGAGTTGATATGTGGGCTTCCACGTAACATACAACCAGGAATAGCTTTTTGCATTTCTTGTTCGAGTACCGATAAATATCCTGCTCTGAATCCATTCTCACTTCTCCAGCCCTTTAGAACTAAGTCCTTAAAAGATTGGATCAAGCATTCTTATTCACGGGGACTCCAACTACGTCTCGTCTTGTCAGTTTTCTTCAGCACCCTGACCCCACTGGCTGAGCTCGCGCCACTGTCCATGTTCACCTATAATTAATATGTCAAGGAAACACACGAAATTGTCAAAATGATAAAGGCATGTTCACACGATTTTCTTGATAAACATTAAAGTTCAGTAATTGAACAATGGCATTTAAAAGAAGACATCATGTCACTTCACATAATCCAAAAACAGATTACATTGTCTTTTAAAAAAATACATGGTAAAAAAACAAACAACACACCAAACGACATCAACAATCAGATACAACATTAAATTTTAATTATTGGTGTTCCACATTGCAAGTGCGAGCTGCTCTCTCCAATCGTCCCACAGCTCAGTAGTTTGCTCGTGATACCTTACTCATCTATATGGAGTTAGGAATCCTCCACATTTGCATATCCATTATCGCAAAGATAATAACAACCTACATCATGAAAGAAGAAAAACAACTTACTTGTCTTTATGTCCAAATACTTGTCGGCATATATTTTTCTGTTTATGATTCAAAGTTCGAAGCTGGTATAATAAATAAACTACATTCTTTACCTATTGGAACCTTTAAAGCATCAACCTCTCGCGTTAAAGCATTTCTAAGAACTCGAGCATCAGCAGCGGAGCAAATGCTGATGCTCGAGTTCTTAGAAATGCTTTAACGCGAGAGGTTGATGCTTTAAAGGTTCCAATAGGTAAAGAATGTAGTTTATTTATTATACCAGCTTCGAACTTTGAATCATAAACAGAAAAATATATGCCGACAAGTATTTGGACATAAAGACAAGTAAGTTGTTTTTCTTCTTTCATGATGTAGGTTGTTATTATCTTTGCGATAATGGATATGCAAATGTGGAGGGATTCCTAACTCCATATAGATGAGTAAGGTATCACAGGGACGCTTGGGGTCATCGTGCTTGTGGACCAGAAAACTACAAAGAGTTATTTAATTGGAGGCACTCCCAAGCTCGGAATGTAATTGAAAGAGCTTTTGGTTTGTTGAAGAAAAGATGGGCCATCCTTCGAAGTCCTTCTTTTTATCCTTTGACTGTGCAGAACCAGATCATTCTTGCTTGTATTTTGTTGCATAATTTTTATCCGCTATCAAATGCCAGATGACCCATTGGAGGAAGTTGACGAAGAATATGAATGTGTGGCTGAAGAATCCCAACCTGGTTTCATCACAACAGTTCAAACTTCTGAGCTGTGGGACGATTGGAGAGAGCAGCTCGCACTTGCAATGTGGAACACCAATAATTAAAATTTAATGTTGTATCTGATTGTTGACGTCGTTTGGTGTGTTGTTTGTTTTTTTACCATGTATTTTTTTAAAAGACAATGCAATCTGTTTTTGGATTATGTGAAGTGACATGATGTCTTCTTTTAAATGCCATTGTTCAATTACTGAACTTTAATGTTTATCAAGAAAATCGTGTGAACATGCCTTTATCATTTTGACAATTTCGTGTGTTTCCTTGACATATTAATTATAGGTGAACATGGACAGTGGCGCGAGCTCAGCCAGTGGGGTCAGGGTGCTGAAGAAAACTGACAAGACGAGACGTAGTTGGAGTCCCCGTGAAGAAGAATGCTTGATCCAATCTCTGAAAGACTTAGTTCTAAAGGGCTGGAGAAGTGAGAATGGATTCAGAGCAGGATATTTATCGGTACTCGAACAAGAAATGCAAAAAGCTATTCCTGGTTGTATGTTACATGGAAGCCCACATATCAACTTGAAGATGCATGTATAGAAGAAAACTTACAGTTCCTTGGTGACTATCTTAAGTCGCTCTGGTGTTGGTTGGAATGAAACCAACCACATGATCGATGCTAACGATGAAACATGGGAGTCAATCGTTAAGTTATTCTATTCAAAAAATGTAAAATTAATTTCATCAAGTTGAAACTAAAGTATACTTATTACTACTGCAGGCAGACCCAAAATTTAAGACATTGAGGCACAAGCAATGGATGCTTTACGACGAATGGTGTGAAATATTCGGTTACGAATGAGCAGCTGGTGATCACTCTACGGGCTATCATCGTGCGCTGCAAGAGGTTTTGCAAATGGACCAAACTGATGTGGTCAATCTTGAAATTCCAAGTTCGAACATTCCAACAAGTTTTGAAGATTCAGTTTCTGAAAATGAATCTCCAGCTTCCAAACCAACAACATGTGCTACTTCTAAAGCAAAAAAATGAAAGCAGGCAGTTGATGTTGATGACTCAGTATTCAATGCACTAAACAACATTGCTCATATCAAAAAAGATACGTTAGGGGTGTTGGTGAAGGAACTCGTTGATGTGGAGAAAATTTCAATTACCCAAGACAAGGTGTTTGAGGCATTAGAGGGATGGTTGAATTCACAGATGACCAGAAGATTGAAGCTGCGAAGTTGTTATTCAACAACCACAATGATTTGGCCCTCTTCAAACGCCTTTCTGAGAAAGGAAGAATATCGTTTGTGAATAAGCTGTTGAATTATTAGTAAGGGATATGTCCCCAATCTGATTTTGGCCATTATCAACATCCAAACTGTTTTTGAAGGTATAACCACCCAATTGTCGAGTTCTTTTCTCGACTAATGTAGTTTTGTCGTGTGTGGTGTCATATTTTGCCGTAGTCAAATCGAAACTTGTATGTTGGTGGTAAATGAACCTACGTTTTGGTTGGATTTTATGGTGTAATGAATGTTGCCATTAACGTACTGAATTACATGAGGTTGTGTACGAATTCTGTTTTTGGATATATATTTTTGACTATTGTGTTGAGTGGATGCCATTTTTGAAAGTAAATCATAGTTTGTTATATGTGTTCTTTGGATTCTTGAAATCGCTTTAACATTTTGGCTGTGTTTTATGATCAATTTCATATCGCTTCTGCCACTTTTAATACTCATTGCTTGAATGATAGGAGAAGACAAAGTGTTGTTAAATATGTGCTTCCATGTATATTCAAATGAAGAATCTGATTATATAAAGTCTACTATGTTATCGAAAACCATAATCCTCAAGGAAATCACAAATTTGTAAACTCTAAGGACAGTTAATGGAAAGCACTAGTAGTGAGACAATGTTTAAAAAGGTAGAAGCCAAAAATAATGGGAATGAGGATGTCAATCTTAAACAGAAGATCTGGATTGAAAGCAAAAAAATGTGGGTTGTGGCTGGCCCTGCTATATTCACTCGGTTCTCGACATTTGGGGTGAACGTCATAAGCGAGGCATTTTTTTGACACATCGGTGCCACTGAGCTTGCATACACACAAAGTGTTGTTAAATATATTTTTGTCGCAGCAAAAACATGAAATTATGTTGCCAAAAAATGTCTGGTACATCAATCGAGGAAGCATGAAAAATATGTTTTCTTCATAGCACAAACATATTTGACATACATATTACACAATAAATACAAGATAGTTTGGCGATTTCCCTACCGATAATTCGGACACCGACATTTACATATTTTCGTAGCCACTAGTGCATTGTTATGCCCAAAACAGTAGGATATACTTAGTTACAACGGATAATAACTTAGACGTTGTAATCGTGATGAAAAACCATTGAAAATGGTACAAAAGAGGAGGCACAAACACCAAACCATACTGACGATTATGGGACACCATAAGCCATTAACTCAACTTAAGAGAGTGAGTTCGACGACTGAGAGCTGTGTGGGTAGTAGGAGTCACTTGTGGTATCATTACTGATCAAAATAGTAGCATCGGTGTTATTGGTAATAGCTTCGTTAGCATCTGGTTTTTCTCCTCCAGAAATCGTGCATGGAGCAGCTGATAGATTTGGATTTGTTTCCTTGCTGCCATTGACAACATCGAACACATCTTCTACTGGAGTACTAGTATTGTCAGCAGTTGGTGGTGCATCATCGTCCTCATCGTCGGAGAGTAGGTGGACAATGTCAACATTTTCATCTTCTGAGTCACTGGATAGAAGAATAATTTCAGTAGGGAACTCATCTATGTCGTCGGATGCAGCTGGTTTGGAGGAAGATGAGATTGGAGAGTCAGCCATTTTCGTGAGGAACAATGAAGTTGAAGACATACGTAAATATATATCTCTCTATATTACAAATGGGAACATTATTTAATGAAGCAAACTACCAATACGTAAAAGAGTTGTGGAAACAAATAACTTAACACTATCATTGATTACATATTTATCCACACAGGTAGGTGGTTGTGCATCACTTCCATAGTCAATCAAAGAAATATGGTGTTATGAAAAATCTCAGAAGTTGTCAAATTAAGTTCTGAATCATGATCTGCACAAGAAATCATTCACACAGTTGTGTCTTACGCCTGCAGATTGTGGTTGAATGCAATATTAAAAGCCTTAAATGCTTCTTCTTTCTAAACTACAGCTACAGATTTGAAAATGTAAATCAATAGATAACACGGTTACTGGAAATTAAACATCAGAAACTCAGTTTGATACAAAACAAAACATTGACACAATTCATTTACAAACGGTACCAAATTTGTTAAATTATGTTGGCCATACAAACTTTCCAAAATGAAAATACACAAGAACTGTTTCCAGAAATCGAAATCCAAAAAGTACATTCTCTGAAATCCACATAGCCACGATATGTGATCCCGATCAATTTAGCATCATCTTTCAAACTAAATGATCGCAACTTTTTCTCGATTCCCTCGTATATCTTTGCAACCCTTAATGAATGTTGTTGTTGCTCGTGTGCCAACTGTAACTGGCTTCTATAAGTTGGCTCAAATTGATAGACTCATTAATTTCAACTGAACTTGAGCTTGCCCTTGAACTAGATCTCTCATTGTTGGGTGCACAAGGGGCTTCTGTGGGGTGATTCTTCTCCATGTACTTTGTATAAGATTTATATGCTTCATCTCTAATATGATAGGACTTGTGCACTACGCCTTTAAATCCGGTAACTTGTAAGGCTGCCTCCTCCTAAGTATTATAGATTCCAGGGTTCAATCCCTTAAAAACAGCATATGTCTTGCCCTGTCAAGTGAGTAAAAAAATTAATAACAAAGTCATAGCGCAGGCAAAATTGCACGCATATGGGTATTATATCTGATACTTTTTTTGTCGGTGCACATGGGGATTCTTGTGTTAAGTGGCTCTTCTCCATGTACGTGGTATAAGCCTTTACAGCTTCATCTCTAGTCTGATAAGACTTATGCACCGCGCACCTAAATCCGGTCACTTGTGCATCAGTCTCCTCCCAAGTATCATAGATTCCGGGGTTCAATCCCTTGTAAACAACATATGTCTTGCCTTGTCAAGATGGTAAAAAAAATTAGGCAATAAAGTCATAGCGTAGTGTAAAATGCACGCAGATGGTTATTGGAAATGATACCTTCTTTTTCGGTGCACATGGGGATGCTTGTGTTGAGTGGTTCTTCTCCATGTACTTAGTATAAGCCTTAACAACATCTTCTCTAGTATGATAAGACTTGTGCTCCGCGAGCCTAAATCCGGTCACTTGTGCGTCTGTCTCCTCCCATGTACTATATATTCCAGGGTTCCGTCCTTTAAACACAACATATGATTTTCCCTGTGAAGTTAGTAAGGAAATTATCCAATTTACCAAACATATAAAAGCTAACTTTCTAAGAACATTACAAGCAAATGGATGTTGAGAACGATACCATTTCAAATAACCGCTGCACTAGAGTTTATTTTTATCTGGAAGACAGAAGATTTACAAACCTTTGTCAACAATCCTGCATCCAAAATATTCGTTTCAATGTACGAACAAACCATAAATTTTCAAATCATTGTTTTGGTTATGTACAGAATCACTAGAGTTGCCTATATTCCTTTTTTGTTTATCACCAACAGTAATAATTATGCTCAAAAGTTTGATGAAGGGAGCCGTTAAATGGGGGCACAGACATATTAGATTTAATTTACTACAAGAACTATAATATAGACGATCAATAATGAAGTCAATTGACGACACATTATCACATCATAAGGAAATTTGGGAATTTCTGAAAATTAACTCAAATACATTTATTGGGAATTAGGTCATCAAAGTTGTGAAGGCAACCGAATATACCTTAGTAATTCATCTGGATCGCATGTCCACCTTTAATTAACATAAACTGAGGTAGATATATTAAATTATTTGCCATGGATTACATATATATAGGACTGATTCTACTAGACTCGAGAGAAAAATAAATACCGTGGGAACATCATTTCCGATTGATTGTAGCAGAATACACTATGAAATCATAATTTTTCCAGCCAATGTATGGAAAAATGAAGAGATTACCGTGCATAGAAGAATGTCAAAAACTCATTTCATCCGTGAATCGCAGGAGCTTTGTTCATATGAAGTGGAAATGAAGATGAGGTAGTGTACGAGGGAATTAATGAGCCACATACGCGTGTGAATTGTTTTAATAAATAAGTGGAGGGTGTTTTGGTCAATAAATATTTTCGATTATTTGTCCACCCATTTATCATGAGAACCAAACATGAGATAAATATTATTTTTCAATACTAATCATTTATAACAAACAACACGCTATTAATCTCATATTTAAATTATCCATTTATTATCCACCAAATTATCAATCCTTCAGTTATCTCATCTCAGATACCAAACGCACCCTTAAGGGTTTGGTAATAATAAGTATTAATTTTAATTTGCTTTTGCAGTAGGCACTGGCTCAGACACTGACACGGCTCGTCTAATGTCTTTCTCCTACAGAATCAATCTGTGATGAGGTAAGCAGGATACATATATATGTCTATTTTTTAAATTAGCAATATCAATTCTTTTAGGTTGCGTTTACTTGGCTTGATAAAGGTAGGATGAGGTTATTAATCCAACATCATCCCTTGTTTACTTACAAAAAGTCCATTTTTCTCAAATCTGAAAGCCCGTCATTAAACCATAATTTTACGTGATATATCATCCCTAATTTCTCATGGTATAACATATCCTGACTTATATCTTTGAAAAAAAATCAACGTAAAACCTGATCTACCCTTCCGTGATTTTTTCGTTTATCACCTTCTTTCGTTTCCCTCCCATTTCCTTTTTTTCCCTCCCAATTTCTCCTATTTTATGGCTCCATCTCCATTTACCGTCGTTGAATTGATGTGCATTGTTCCTGTGTTTTGGCTTCTATGATCGTGGCAAGCAAAGGACTCTTCTTTTCTTTTTATCTTATATGATTTGGCTTTTGATTTCAAAATTGTTTAACATATTAATTCTTTGATAATTTTTCATGGATTTATGTATTTTCCTAGGTTCATGTTCTTCTATGGTTTTAATTTTTTTGTATCATTTTAATAGTATCAGTATTATTTATCCATATTTAATTTTATCCCAATAAGTAATTCACCCTTAGCGGCATAAGATTACCACACAAAGGAGCTCTGGCCCCACATAATTATGTGGGGTCCAGACCCCATGAAGGATCAAGATTCATCCGATGGATCATAGAACTTTTCTTAGGGCTAAGATTTTTGATCAAACGAAACCAAAAGCATCCTCGAAATAATGTACAAATATCGGAACAATTAAGATGACCGATTTATATATTGACTTCAATTAAATTTCATCGTTATTAATTGGTGTGACTTAATCGAAAATTAATTTTGTAAATATAATTGACAACATAAATAAATCGAAATTATCTATGCAGCGGGCCGGGATTAAAAATTAATATGTAAATATGCATCGGAATTATTTTTCACTTTTTTATTTTTCATTTTTTCTTGGGAATCTGTGAAGTGAGTGTCGCTGAAAATTAAAAATTATGTGCAAATGTACTTGATCATGTATGTTGATATGTATATATGAATTGTTATTTGAAGTTTGAGAAATAAATCTAATTTCCTATAAGTAAGAATCATGCATGGGATTCTAGATCGTAATTGAGTAATGTTGCGAATTAAGATTATTGGGACGTACAATTCGTTCTGTTACGTGAAAAGATGTGATCGTAATGCATAAATATATATTGGAGCTTTAATTTAATCAAATTTCACTAATATATTTATTTATTTACAATCATGCTGATCAATTTATTACCTCCAATTCGAAATTATCGGTAATATTAAGAAACTAACTACATGATATATATAGAGTCAAATACAATACATTTTTTAAAAAAAATTATAATTGGGACATGCATGCCTCTCGTTTTAATTATGCATATACGATCGAGCTGTGGAGATGGCTGAATCCGAGATGAATATTATACATAAGTTTTTTTTTAACAAAAATAAAATAAAATAAAATTAGGGTATATATTCGTCATACAAGAAACACCCATTTTACTTTAAAATGTCACTTAGAAGAGACATATATGCCCGACTCATTTTTATAATACGTGTAGAATTGATATTTGGATTTGTGCTCGATCTAAAGAAATTGCATGAAATTAATATGCAATTAATTAATTCTGGTCGAACCTAATTATGTTGATGCACCACACACAACATGAGCATTTAATGTATAGATGGACGTGTGACGGGTAATTATATATATTATGGTTTTTATATATCTATCATTTTTATTTTAACATCTATCAATAAGTGATCAATCTTATATTTATGTTAATTATTGATCAACAATTATTATTTTGACTCTGATCCTCGAGCTTAATTATGTTGAAACATACATCGTGTATCATATGTACGTAATTAAGCAAATAGAATTATTGTATGCATGGTTTTTAATTTGAATTAATTAGTTTGCTTAGAAATTTTTATTTGAAATATACTATGTGCTTCTTTTCGATACCCTTCTCTCTCCCTCGCTCCTTTATTTATTTATTTATTTTAAATATCATATTCCCACAAACGTTCTCTCCAAAATTATCTTCCTTTCTCTCTTATTTCTTTCCTCTTTTGATTTCTGCTTATTTGTAACCAGTGCCGTACCTGAAAGTTTCTAGGCCTGAAGCGAACTTTAAATTTTGGGCCCTATTCAAATGTGCTATCAATTTCCTGATGAGTTTTTTTTATTATTATAACCTATAAAATATAAAATAAAATATAAATAAATTATATTTTTAAATATTGTAATGTAATAAGAAATAAGAAATAAAAAATAAAAAAATTACCAGTCACTTAAACATCACACATCTCGTCCTTTTTGCCGCAAAAACATCAATTAAGCTTGCATAATAAAGATATTCAACAATTCTTTTCTCAATTGATAACATAGCCAATCCATTCAATCTCTCTTGTGACATTGTTGATCGAAGATAAATTTTGATCAATTTTAGTTTGGAAAAACTTCTTTCTGCAGTTGCAACTGTAACTGTAACTGGTATAGTCAACAAGATTCTGTATGCAACATAAGCATTTGGGTAACACCCATCCATTTTCTTCAAATAATTTAATACATTTATCGCTCTTTTAACTTCTGTTGGTAAAGAGAACCTCAATATCGTTAACCCATGAATAAATCTTGCTCATTAATGTCAGATGTGTCATTATGCATCAAACATTGTTCAAGATTGTCACAAGATCTCAATAAACTATCATCATCAACACATCTTAATTTCTCCAAACTAAACAAGAACCCAAAAATTTCTTCATATTTTTGAAATTGTTCAAATCTATTCTGCAATGATGAACAAGCTTGATCAACCAAAAATAGAAAGTAATTAATCCTGAAAGATTCCTCTGCTGATTGTGTTACCTCATCAACACTACTTTCATCAAATTGCTTCTTTCTTCGAATGATACGCTTCTCTTTGAATACAGGTTCAATTCCCAATTTCGCAACCATTTGTTTAGCTTCATTGACAACACTATCAAAACCAAATTCTCTATACTCTTTCAAGTTCAACATAAGTCCATTTATTTGTTTGATCGCAACATAATGTCTATACTTTCATCTTGAAGCAACTTACTCACAATGTTTATTGAGTGCAACAACTTATTCCAAACCACTAAGCCAACCAAGAATTCAAAATCTTGTAGCTCGTATAATGCTAAAGATTCACTTTCACTCTTCGCTTTAGGATCTTCGCTTGTGTCTGCCAAGTGAAACAAAACATCTATGATTTTTGAAATTTGTTCTTTTATGGGTTTCACACTTTCAATGCGGCGTTCCCACCGTGTTTGTGACAATGGTTTAAGTGTTAAACCATCCACATGATCTTTGAAAATTTTCCGCCTCTTGGTTGAAGATGAAAACAAAGTATATATGCGTTGTATTACTCCAAACAACGACATAGCATTGGGACAACAATTTGTCATATCACATAAAGCTAGATTAAGACTATGACATCTACATGGAGTGTAAAAAGCTCTGGGATTGATATCTAATAATTTTTTTTGTACACCATTATGCTTTCCTTTCATGTTTGATCCATTGTCATAACCCTGACCTCGTACATCATCAACTTGAAGTCCAAGATTTCTCAATGCAGATTTTATTTCGACAAAAAGTTCATATCCTGATGTATCATCAACTTTAAAAAATTCAACCCAATATTCTTCTATCACTGCAGAGCCCGTTGAATCATCTACGCAACATATTACAAGTGACATTTGTTCTTCATGGCTTGCATCTGGAGTGCAATCTAATATAACCGAGAAATATTTGACTCTTTTAACATTTGCAATAATTGATTTCTTTACTTCATTTGCCAGCAGTGTATCAACTCATTCTGAATTTTGGGGCCAAGATATGTATGATGAACTTTACTTGATTCTATGCGTCGAACATGCTCTTTCATAATTGGATCAAACTCGGCAATCATTTCAATCATTTGCAAAAAGTTTCCATTGTTATCAACATAAATTTTCTCAGAATCTCCTCGAAATGCCAAGTTATTTTTGGCCAATCTATGCACAACAACTATTATTCTCTTTAATAATTTCCTCCAATGTTTCTTTTCTTTATTGATTTCTACTTGTATAGATGCATCAATTGTCTTGTTTTTTTTGTAACCTTCTCTCCAATTCAAGCCAACCACTCATGCAATCAATGTGCTCCTTACTAGCTTCATGATTTTTCAGACTTCGACTCAAATTACGCCAATCTTTGTATCCTTCATTAGCCAATTGACCAATTTTATTCATTGTAGTCTGCATTTTGAACAATTTGCAACAAAAGCATAATATTTTGTCCAAGGAAATAGAGTAAACTAGCCATCTCCTATCATTTCTTTCTCCATTTAGAAGTAATCGTTTATAATGTGACACATCAAAATGTCTATCATTATCGTCTTTAGGGAACACGTACAACTCCATCAACTCTACTTGGACCCCTTTCAGCTAAAAAGTCCAAATATTCTGATCAATTTTATCCCAATTTTCCTGGATCATCAACATTTAACGGAAATAAATTCTCTTGATTTTCAGACTGAGTGTTTTCAAAGTAGACATTTAGCACCATTGTAGTGATGAGTTGACTCACATCTTCAATCACATTTGTAGGAGGATCAAGGTCTTCAACATTAACAGTGTTTTGATTTTTTCCATCCATATTTGTGGGATTATTGATTGTTTCTTCCGTTTTCGTTTGCTTGTTGGTTGGAAAATATTTATCAATATCTCCACTCTGACTTCGAATTAATGCTTCAACTTTTTGTTTTCTTTTTCGTTTTTGATAACCAGACAAATGTTTAGGAGCCATATATTGATCCTAACATGAATAAAAAAATACAAATAAATTATTTGCTAATTTCCTATTACCAATGACAAATAAAAAAAATTAATAAAATTAAAAAAATTAAACTTTAGCTTACTGTATGAAAGAATCTAACCTTGAATACACGTGTTTGCTCTCTAAAATTTTGTTCTCCTAATTTTCCTGCAAATAAATTTCAATATTCGAAAAAATACATTAATTTCGCAATAAAATTTATAAGAGTTGATACATACTTTACATTTTTTTTATAATTATCTGATTTTTTTTCAAACAAATTCAGTTTATTGATTTAGATAGAAATTTTCAATAAAATTTTCCAAAATCTTACCTTGTTTTGATGTTTTCTTGGTTATAGTACAACAGTTGGCTATTTAGACAAGTTGGAATAAATCAAATCCACCTATTAATAAACAAAGAATGAAAAATATACATTAGAAAATTATTAACGATTTTCCTTTAAAAAAAATAGATGGAATCGTCATTAGAGAAAAAAAATAATACCTCAAAGTTGAATGCTAAATCAAATGAAATTTATTGAAATCCACAGAACCACAACTACACGAGCAAAGTGGGAAGAAATTTTAAGAATTAGAATTGAAAGTGACCGAAGAATATTGTATTTCTAGGTTTAAAAAAAACTAAAAAATAATAATAATGGGCTTAATTTAATTTTTGGGCTTCAAACATATATACATATATATTAGGTTTTTTTTGGGCCCCATGTGAAGCAAATTATTCTTGAGATTACGTCCAAGTCCGGGCCTTTCTGTAACAGGCGGTTGAGCAAATTGTATTTGGAAAGATGGATATTGTAAGAAAATAAGGGGTGCACATAAACAGTTTTGGGTGTTATCACAAGGTAATGACAATATCTTCAATAATACCTTGAGTAATATGCAGCGGAAAATAATTAAAGCGTGAATAAAATGAACAAGTAACCAAATAAATAGACTCAGATTTTTAAGAAAGAGTAGTATAAAATACTCTTGCAGCACCTCAGGGAAAAACTTTCACTAAAAAATATTCAAAGAGTTTTACAAACCCTAAAACTAGTGAATATGGTAAAAACAATTTTCTCAACACAAGTGAGAAAGTAAAGAATAAAAGTTCTCCTAAAAATTTTATATAAAATAGAATAAAGAAAACGAATCAAGGAGAAAAATCGTTGATGCCAGAAACTCGATGAAACACCACTCTTCGATCTACGATCTTCAAGTGTTCTTCACGGCATCAAGTAATCATGATTGATACGAGCTTCAGAAGATCTTCAGTTCTTCTCTCAATATACGTACGTGAAGCTCTTAGGAAAAATTCAAGTCATCCCTCTCTTGTACATGCCTTATGAGATTATATAGAAGAAACCCTTCTTCTCTTGGTTTCCTTGTAGGCGTGAAATTTTTCTAGATTTGATCATATCAAATCTACATAAATAAGAAAAGATTAGTTAGATATAAGATAAGTAAATATTATAATTAAGCATAATAATATCTCAAATCTACTTTATTAAGGACATAAATAACTTATCTAAAAAAGTTAGTTCATGTCCAAGAAAGACAAAAGATATTAAATAAAATCTTTTTAAGATTGAGGATTTTTAGGAATAAAATATTCCTTTTCAATCTCCCCCTTTTTGCCTTTTTGGACAAAACACCTTAAAATAATTCAACTCAACTCCCCCTTAATCAAACTTCCCCTAAACAGATTCTCCTCCTAAGTATAAGCCGAGGTGTTGTCACTAGATGTTGGCAACATCTAGCTACAACACTTCAGACCAATAAGCATATGTAAAAATAAAAAACAAATAAGACATTCAGAGTTTGAATATAAAGACAGTTTTAATTAGGAGTAGAGCAAACAAAAACTTATCAGCAAAAAAAAAAAAAACTAAAAAAAAATGAAACATACTAAACAATCTAAAATTGATTGCTCTCAGATGAGCCATCATCATCGGCAACATCTTCTTCGGCAGCCGCATCACTTTCTTCTCCCCTTTTCTGTCCAGAAGAGCCAGCCCCACTGAGCAAAGACTCGTAGTGAGTCTTCAACCCTTTATAATAGGCTAGATCAGCATGCAACATTTGAGATTGAATAAATGCAGTATCCATGTTATGAGCAGCAGAGGGAGGTACAAAAATTGTAGTGGCAGAGGAGGTGTTGGCAACATCTGCCACAACACCTGCAACATCACCTGACTCGGACCAAGGTAGGTCTATCTTTCTGTTTCCTCGCAGCAGTGCAGGTGCAATCTTCAACAGCTCTCCAGGTTCAGTAAGAACCACATCATCATCCTTTTCAATCTCTTGAGACAACATCATGGAATAGATCATGGATGGATATGGCAGCTTCAAAGTAGGTTGAGCACAATCTGTAAAAGCCATGACTGTGTTGAACACTAGTCGACCATAATTAAAAGCGACTCCTGTGCCAATAGCATACAAGACATGAGCTTGATTCTTGGTAACCACACTAGAATTCCCAGAAGGAGTCCATGTCTTCACCGAAGTCTTGTGCAGCACAGAGTACAAGGAGGTGAGCTTGGCAACGTGCAGCTTCTTAGGGTGAGATGGAAATACTGTGACTTGACCGCCTGTAATAACAGAGGTCATCTGATCCAGGGAAGGTAGCACATCATCATCAGCAGAAGAGGTTCGGAGAAAACCATTAATAACTGCTGGGATAAACTCAACAATTTGTCCTCTTACATATACCTTCCCATATTTGACATATCGTGGGTCCTTCACGGCTTCAGTCAAATTGCAGTAAAATTCACGAACAAGTTCCTTACAGTATGGAGTGGCAGTAGTGACCGTAGACAACAAATTTCTGACCTCAAAGAATAAAACCATATTCTGAGCTCCATAGCTTTCGAGATCAATATTGTGTTCCTCAAGGAACTCACGATCAGTATACTTGTCCCAAAAATATTCTATATCCTTGGAATAAAAAAAGGAGGAGTAAGACTAATTTACCCGATAGTCTTTCCCTAAGGTGTTGTTCAAAGTGTCGGCAACACCTTCCTCAGCATTTGTCTCAGAGTCATCAGATTTCAACTCTTCTTCCAATTCTTTCTCAGCATCTGAGTCTTCACTAGAGTCAGTGCTGGAACTATCAGAGGAATGAAGATGGTTGTCAGCAAATTCCTATAGCATCTCCTTATCTGGTTCATCATCGGAGTTTTGAGGAGAGACAACAGGCTTTTGGCCTTTTTGTTGCTTCAAGTCAGTAATGAATTTGGCAATAGAGGCTTCCTCATCATCGGAAAATACAAGAGGAGCAGCAATAGATGTCTCCTCAACAGAAACAGAAGCAAATGCATCTTCCTTGCCATCAGAAGCAAATGGAGTCAGAGACTCTGTTGAATCATCAGTAGAAGAGGAGTCTTCCTTTGGTTGTTCTTCTACTTCAAAAAGGACTGGGATAGTTGGAACAGATGGTTCCATGGCACTCGCCTTTCCTCTTTTCCGATGCACTAGCTTAAAATCTTCATCAGAGCTCGCATCACCAGAGGAAAATTCGGTGTCCACCAGAGAAGGTCTCAATGGTTGACCCTTCCCATGAAATCTCTTTGAGGCAGTATAATCTGGATTGTATCCGACTTGTCTCTTGGATCGAAGAGTCAAGGGTTTTGCCGAAAACACTTTATTAATATTAGAGATGTCTGGTAGATTCTCCATGTCAATTTCATTATTGGGCTCTCCTGGTGCAATGGAATCCAGGGAAACGGGTTCTTCAGCAACTGGATCAATAGCTTACTCATTCATGGAGTGTGGTGACGGAGGTGTTGTAACACCTTGAGTAGCATCCCCAGTAAATCCCATCTCAGAGCGGATGTCTTGAGGATCAAAGTCTTTTCCTGCCATTAAAATTTTTGAGAGTAAAAGAACGAGAGAAATTTAGGGCAGGTAAGATCAGGGGTGATAGACGAGAATCAATATAAAAGGAAGAAAATATTGTATTTCCTTAACCAGATTGAGTATAACATATATTACACCCCACACTCTCTCTCCTATTATCTTCAGAACTACATCCCCTCTAACGGTAAAAAAATCCCCCAACGGTAACACATCCTAACGGTACTCTAATCTGATTTAATTTGGAAACAAATCTTTTCGATTTTCACTGATAATCTAGGCCCAAATATTTTACCAAAAATTTCCAAATTAAACTCCTCATCGAAATATAACTCCACTGAAACAAAATCCAATCACATTAAAATTCAAAAAATTCAGTGGATAGGGCAAAAATCAAAATTTTTTTCAATCAGAATTCCTAACCTTTTGGCCAAACAATATTCACAAAAAAATATGCATGTCCTAATTATGTCTAAACAGAACATGACATTAAAAAATGAGATCACATGCAAAAATTATATGTTGACAAGTGATGTGTTTTCAACGATGTTAGCAACATATTCCAGTAACACTTTAGGATTCTAAAAAATTTGTTATCCATTTCATTATTACAGAAGTGGTAGCCTGCACACTAAAGGAAACGATCTTCAATGGACCCCTTTAGGTAGATTTTTGCATTTGCTTTTGATTTTCAAACAAATTTGATGATTAAATCATTTAATGTTTAACCTTTTTTGTTCATTTGAGTTTCTGAATTTGAGAAATCACTTTTCATTTGGGACACGATCATGGATACACGAACATCCATCCACTACTTTGTGACTTAGTCAGAATTCTTCTTCAATTAATCCATATTAAACTGTAAAACATTTTGCAAAGAATCCTGAGTGAAAACTAGTCAATGGTTACAAGGTATCAAACACATCACATCACAGAATGAATGCATGAATGCAATATACCTAATAAACCTAAAATGCACATGCATTAAAAGGTGCTGTCGCAGGGTGTTGGCAACACCCTAGAAAACATCTTTGTTCTATCTATAATGCACACATACTGAGAGATTTCCTTAGATTAAAGAATATCTTGAAATCCAAAGCTTTTGTGAATATATCAGCTAAATGATTATTTGTTCTAACAAACTCAATTAAGATCATTCTTTTCTCAACTAAATCTCAAATGAAGTGATGTCTAATGTCAATGTGTTTGGTTTGAGAGTGTTGTACAGGATTTTTGGATATATCAATGTCACTAGAATTATCACAGTACACAATAGGAGTTTCACTCTTAATTCCATAATCATTCAGCATTTGATTCATCCATAGGAGTTGTGAGCAATAACTACCTACAGAAACATATTCAGACTCGGCAGTAGAAAGTGAGACACAATTTTGTTTCTTACTATACCATGACATTAGGTTATTTCCCAAGTAGAAACATCCTCCCGAAGTGCTCTTTCTCTCATCTAAATCTCCAGCCCAATCAGCATCACTAAATCCTACCAAATTCGAATTGGTTTCTTTAGTGTACCACAAACCCAAATTCAAGACACCTGCCACATATTTTAGTATATGTTTCACAGCATTTACGTGAAAATTTTTTGGGTTAGACTGATATCTAGCACACATAAAAATACTATACATGATATTAGGTCTAGTAGCACTCAAATACAAAAGACTACCGATCATGCTTCTGTAGAGGGTGTTGTCAATACCTTCGGCAACATCCTCCCTTGACAGTTTTTTATTAGACCCCATAGGTGTACGCATGTGTTTAGTGTTCTCATTCAGAAACTTTTTCACCAAATTTTTAGCATACTTGATTTGACACAAAAATATACCATCATGCATTTGTTTTACTTGAAATCCCAAGAAATAAGTTAACTCACAAACTATGCTCATCTGAAATGTAGAAAACATGAACTTCACAAAATCATTAACAAGTTTATCATTTGAAGAACAAAAGATTATATCATCTACATAAATTTGGCAAAATAAGATATTACCTTGATACTTTTGCGCAAATAAAGTTTTATCTACTTCACCTCTTTTGAATCCAATATTGAGCAATTACTCGATTAATCTTTCATACGATGCACGTGGTGCTTGTTTCAATCCATACAATGTCTTTTTAAAATTATGCACATAATGAAGATGATTAGGATCTTCAAAACCCTTAGGTTGTTTCACATAAACTTCCTCATTCAAAATCCCATTTAAAAAGGCACTTTTTACATCCATTTGAAAAAGTTTCATTCTCATGTAACCAATGTTCTAAAAAGCGCTAGGCGGTAGTCGGTCGGCGACCCACGGCCTAGCGCCTAGCCGACTATGCGGTTTTTTTTAGCCTAAAAAATTAAATTTTTGAATATTTATGAGTTTCACTATGGAAAATAATTTTTATATCTTATGTTTTTTCAATTTGTGTAAAATTCTTTCAAAAAATTAAAATATCTACTTTTAAGTTTTTTTTATTAATTAAAAAAATTAATTTTTTTTAATTTTTATTAATGGGTAAACCGACTAGGCAGTAGGTGACCCAGGCGGTGCCCAGGCGGCTTAGGCGCCTGAGGCGACGCCTAGGAAGCAGGCGCCTAGGCGGTGCCCAGGCCGCTTAGGCGGCTGAGGCGCCACCTAGGCGGCCAATTAATCGGGCGACGCCCAGAGCACCGCCCAGGCATTAGTCGAGGCGGCGGGTCACCGCCCATCGCCTAGGCGGGGATTTTTAGAACACTGCATGTAACATGAAATGATAAGAAAAAGTCGGAATGACTCAATGCGGGCTACAAAAGAAAAGGTTTCATCAAAATCCAACCCCTCAACCTATGTATACCCTTGAGCTATCAACCTAGCTTTATTTTTAATGATGTTTTTCAACTCATCAGTTTTATTTTTGAAAATACATTTAGTTCCTATAACATTGCCATGAGCAGGACACGGTA